>NC_138776.1:232469283-233128518 GCF_965119305.1 Pelophylax lessonae
GTATTTGTTCCTCGCAGCAAAACAGTTGAGTACTCTCGGTGATGTTTTGGTTATTTGCTCGAACAGGTAACTTTTAAGGACTGGCCTTCAGGGTGTTCTCCTTTCATCTTAATCCGAACAGAAAAACAGGAACATTCAAGTATCCATCCTTATTGTCCACAGGGTTTAGAAAGTCTCATTGATTATATAAGTATTGGCAGGAAGTGTTAGATAAGCGAAATTCTGTTTATGATATTCTGCTGACTCTGGATCCCGTTCTATTTCTTCTGGGGTATGTAGATTCTCCACAATGGATCATGATCAGGTAGTGGCTATTACGAGGAAAAAAATGATTTGATCCCCTGCTGATTTTGTTTGTTTGCCCACTGACAAAGAAATGATCAGACTGTAATTTTAAGGGTTGGTTTATTTTACCAGTGAGAGACAGAATAACAACAAAAATATCAAGAAAAAAAAAAACACATTTAAAAAAAGTTATTAATTGATTTGCATTTTAATGAGTGAAAAAATTATTTGACCCCTTCGCAAAGCATGACTTGGTACGTTTCTTGTAGTTGGCCACCAGGTTTGCTGACGTCTTAGGAGGGATTTTGTCCCACTCCTCTGCAGATCCTCTTCAAGTCATTAAGGTTTTGAGGCTGATGTTTGATAACTCAAACCTTCACCTCCCTCCAGAAATTTTCTATGGGATTAAGGTCTGGAGACTGGCTAGGCTACTCCAGGACCTTAATGTGCTTCTTGAGCCACTCCTTTGTTGCCTTGGCCGTGTGTTTTGGGTCATTGTCATGCTAGAATACCCATCCACAACTCATTCTCAATGTCCTGGCTGAGGGAAGTTCTCACCCAAGATTTGACGGTATATGGCCCTGTCCATCGTCCCTTTGATGCAATGTCCTGACCTCTCCTCTTTGCAGAAAAACATTCCCAAAGCATAATGTTTCCACCTCTATATTTGACAGTGTGGATTGTGTTATTGGAAGCATAGGCAGCATTCCTCCTCCTCCAACACGGTGAGTTGAGTCGATGCCAAAGAGTTCCATTTTGGTCTTCTCTGACCACAAAACTTTCACCCAGTTCTCTTCTGATTTATCCAGATGTTCATTAGCAAACTTCAAATGGGCCCGTACATGTGCTTTCTTGAGCAGGGGGACCTTGCGGGCTCTGCAGGATTTCAGTCCTCCAAGGGGTAGTGTGTTACCAATTGTTTTCTTGGTGACTATGGTCCCAGCTACCTTGATATCATTGCCAAGATTCTCCCGTGTAGTTCTGGGCTGATTCCTCACTGTTCTCATGATCATTGAAACTCCACGAGGTGAGATCTTGCATGGAACCCAAGGCCGAGGGATATGGACAGTTATTTTGTGTTTCTTCTATTTATAAATAATCACACCAACTGTTGTCACCCTCTCACAAAGCTGCTTGGGGATGGTCTTGTAGCCCATTCCAGCTTTGTGTAGGTCTACCATCTTGTCCCTGACATCCTTGTACAGCTCTTTGGTCTTGGCCATGGTGGAGAGATTGGAATCTGATTGATTGCTTCTGTGGACAGGTCTCTTTTATACAGGAAACAAGCTGATATTAGGAGCACTCACTTTAAGAGAGTGCTCCTAATCTCAGCTCGTTACCTGTATAGAAACACCTGGGAGCCAGAAATGCTGATTGATAGGGGATCAAATACTTATTTCACTCAATTAAATGCAAATCAATGTAGAACTTTTTGAAATGCATTTTTCTGGATATTTTTGTTGTTATTCTGTCTCTCACTGGTAAAATAAACCGAACTTTAAAATTATAGACTGATCATTTCTTTGTCAGTGTGCAAACGTACAAAATCAGCAGGAGATCAAATACTTTTTTCCTTAACTGTAGCCCGTAAGCTGATAGCCTCACGTTGGGTTTCACCCCAGTCCTCCTACACTTGGAGACTGGATCCGGGAAATGGATAAACCTCTAATGTTTGAGAAATATATTTAAGCTCAATGTAATGTCTCCCGGAATTTAGAAAAAGAGTTGAAAAAATGGAAGGATGCATCACATTCCAATTTTTCATTTTAATCCTAACTCTAACGTATATTAAAGGTTAATTATGTTCTCTCTTATTGGTGGAGAAGGACAGGTCAGGGACAACCTGGTTTTCAGTGCCAGGTGACCTGGACTGTCCATAGAATGGAACGAATTGTCCCACAATGACACAATGTTGTGTTGTTGGGGACTGGAATGGAACTGGGCAAATGGAACTGTCTAGAACAGTGGTCTCCAAACTGCGGCCCAGGGGCCAGATTCCCTTTGCTTGCTTTTATCTGGCCCTTGGGGAAGAATTTCTCCCAATGACACCAAGGATGGGGCACTGCATTACATTAACTGAGAATTGCATGGTGGCGCGACGCTGTACCCAAATAAAATTGAAGTCCTTTTTTCCCACAAATAGAACGTTCTTTTGGTGGTATTTGATTACCTCTGCGGTTTTAATGTTTTGTGCTATAAACAAAAAAAGACGGATGATTTTGAAAAAAAAAAAGATTTTTTTTACATTCTGCTATAAAACATCCAAGAAAAAAAATTTATTTTTGATATAAAAAATCCCAATACATGCTTCTAGGGAGTGCTTACTCACTGTGGGGGAGGTGCTTTAACTGTGGGAAGGCAGAGATCCGTGTTCCTGCTTAGCAGAAACACACAGGAAGCTCAGGTTGCCCCCTTTTCTTCAAGCCAAACTCCAACACTTTAGCCACTCATGGCAACATTTTATCTTTCAGGGGGAACGCTGCAGACTCTGATGTAAAGGGGAACTCTAATGTAAGGGAGTTTCTGTCACCAAACCTCCCACTTACATCAGAGTTCCCAGCGTTCCCCCTTTAATTATGGTTCTGAAAGCCCCCCTTACATCATAGTCTACATGGTACCCCTTAAATCGTACCTTAGGGTACTCAATCACTTGGAGGCAGGAGAAAGAAGGGAGAGCGGGCGGAGACTTCAGTCACAGACATTGGATGGTGAGCTCACTCACCCGAGAATGGAGGCTCAGGCATCAAAGCCTTTCATCCACTGTGTATCTGCCAGTTGCTGAGCTTCAAACGTTCAGCCCACACATCCCTTTCCTGAGGCACAGAACGCCAGGGGTTGGAGTGTGGGTGGGCAGACAGAGAGGTAGGGGTGGGAGGAGGAGGAATAGATCAAGCCTTTTCTCCTCTCCTGTCTGTGTATGGGGGTGAGGCCAGTGTGCACATCTATGCACTCAGGGGTTGTGGTACTTGGGGAGCCACAGTCCATTCTGAATATTGTGTCCAGGTTTCAGGTGGCCTGAAACCCAAACACATGATTCAAAACCCGAACTGTCCAGGGGAATCCTGGATGGGTGGCAACCCTACAGGAGGCGCCAGCTAAGTGTAGTATCCTGGTTAAAGGGTTTTAATAGCAAAGGATTAAAAACACTCACAAGAGGTAAAATATACAAGTGCTCATCTGGTGTCAGAGTCTGTGGATCCTCCTAGAACCATCCTGCAGGACTGCTGTCATCTGTTCCAGCTGCTGGGCAGAGAGATGGCTGGCTCGGGAGACTGGAGGAGCCCCAAGAAGCCATGCTAACCAGCATGGAAGGCACAGCAGAAGTGATGTCACTGGAAGAATAGGAGGTACCAGACGAGAAGAGAAGCAAAGCTACGCAGCCAGAGTATTTGGCTCCTTCTACAGGCCTTTCCTCTTAGTCTATACAGAGCCGGTCACAAGGACAGCAGCCATAGGTGGTCCCGTCCATTCCTTTATTATACCCCCATAACCAAAGACCAGTGACGTTTTCTGGATTACCCTCTACCGTGATCATTGGTATGTTTAGATATCTATTGCTGGCTGGACTATATATAAACTCTGTGCGCCAGTATCTCCTTCCTCCATTAGCAGAAACACAGGATCTCCATCTTCCCTACTAACAGAAAGGCTATCTTCCTTGTTTACACTGGCAGACCACTGTTCTGCCTCTCTCAGGAATGATTGCCGGGTGCAGGTGGACATCATGTCCGCTGAACTCGCTGATTGGCTCCTGCTTTGTCCAGTGTCCAGATGTGGCGGATGTGCCCTTTTGGTTTTGGGAACTGTGATCAGAGTAGAACTCCTGGAACTGTTCTGGCCACGGAACTGGAAATGCAGATGACGTAGAGGTACGTGATTCTGCACAGAACAGCCGCCCTACTACATATACGTGTGGTGGTCAAAACAAAAAGTCTCCCTGATAAAGAGGCTATGATCTGGTGGATTGCATGCGGAACTCCTGGGCCCAGCTGAGGACATTTAGGGCCTTAAGATTGAAGATGTGGTGGATGTCTCCTTTTGGTTTGGGAACTGTGGACAGAGAAGAACTCCTGGAACTCTTCTGGCCTTGGCTCAGTGAGATAGAGTTTGGAAGACTAATGTCATAGACAGGTTGCCAAAAAGTTTAGGGCTTTAGAAAGGACCTCCAATGGCTTGTCAATGAGGTGCCTTCTGCACTCTCCATCTCACTAATAAAACCCCAATGGATGACTTTCTATGAACTGATCACATTCCAATCACCGATCATCTAATCGATTATTGGTAAAAAAAAAAGAAGGCTCGGCACAGAATATTGTACGAAGCGTTTTTATTGTACAAGATCAGAATAAGCGATTACCACACAGTAAATGATATGAATAAAATAAAGATTAAATCTTTTAAAATAGAATTAACAAATGTGTTGAATGTATTAATAATCATACATTGGTTGGACCAATAAAAAGCCGGCTACTTCAATAAATCAAAAAGGAGCAACAACATTAAGCAACCAATAAAAAAGGTTCACCAGTGAAATATACAGTATATCCTGATTGGCTGCTGTGGGTTAATGCATTTTACAGTGATCTTTTTCCATCCAGTAGGTTAGATCTATATACATATTTATAAGTAGAACACAAAAAGAATAAACCATTTCCCGTTAGGTCCTCATGCAGTTGCATGATAGGCCATGTATTGTCACGATTGCCCACTTGTTGCCCCATGTATTGTCATAATTGCCCCATATATTATGATGATTGCCCACTTGTTGAATGACCGTCTATTGCCTCATGTATTGTAATGATTGTAGACTTGTTGCCTCATGTATTGTCATGGTTGCCTATTTGTTGCCCCATGTAGTTGCACAATGGACCATGTATTGTCACGATTGCTCTCTTGTTGTCCTATGTATTGTAATGATTGCCCATTTGTTGGCTTGTGTGTTGCCCCATGTATTATCATGATTTCCTGCCTGTTGCCTCATGTGGGGAGGGATTGGTAAAGGTAGACGGTTAAGTCATGATTTTACCACCCCCTTAAGCTTAAATGGCAGCCGGATGGGGCGGTACACATGGCACTGCAATTTGCGACTGCTGCAAACCTCACACCTTTGGTCACATTGGGCAATTCTATTCTATTCTATACCGAATGGGGTTGTGCCGCAAACAGCCCCGATGCATATGGTTGCGGCATACTGGCGTGGGCTTTACAGGGTTAACATAAGGACTCCCAGCTGCATTCCAACCCCACAGTGGGTCAGAGGGCGATGCGGGTATAAACCAACCCCGAGTGGACTGTGGTGGTTTCACATTTGTTTATGGACTAAACAGTTCCACCCGTTACAATCCAGCATCCATTTCCCGTAGTACCAGCAGGGGGTGCACTCTGATGTTTCATTATATTGCCTTTATTTTTAAACTTTCCCGCACTCTAAACATGAAAACGGAGCCTCTAATATAAGTGTGAATTCTTTGCCGTTTGAAATGTACATATGGAGTGAAACATTTCCCGCACTCTGAACATAAATAGGGACGTTAAACTGTGTGTATTCTCAGATGGCAAAGAAGGTTTACTTTCTGATTAAAACATTTCCTGCACTCTGAACATGAATAGGGACGCTCATTTGTGTGTATTCTCTGATGGATAAAAAGGGTTACTTCACGATTAAAACATTTCCCACACTCTGAACATGAATAGGGACGCTCACCTGTGTGTATTCTCTGATGGCAAAGAAGGTTTCCTTTATGATTAAAACATTCCCCACACTCTGAACATGAATAGGGACGCTCACCTGTGTGTATTCTCTGATGGATAAGAAGATTTCCTTTTTGATTAAAACATTTACCGCACTCTGAACATGAATACGGACTCTCACCCGTGTGTATTCTCTGATGGTTAAGAAGGGCTCTTTTTTCATTCAAATATTTCCCGCACTCTGTACATGAATAGGGATGCTCACCTGTGTGAATTCTCTGGTGCTGAAGAAGGTTTGCTTTTTGGCTAAAACATTTCCCGCACTCAGAACATGAATAGGGACGCTCCCCTGTGTGTATTCTCTGATGGCTAAGAAGGCTTCCTTTATGATTAAAACATTTCCCGCACTCTGAACATGAATAGGGAAGGTCACCTGTGTGTATTCTCTGATGCCTAAGAAGGCTTCCTTTATTATTAAAACATTTCCCGCACTCTGAACATGAATAGGGAAGATCACCTGTGTGTATATTCTGATGGCTAAGAAGGTCTTTTTTCCAAATGAAACATTTCCCGCACTTGGAACATGAATAGGGACGCTCCCCTGTGTGTATTATCTGATGGCTATTAAGGGTTCCTTTATGATTAAAACATTTCCCACACTTAAAACATGAATAGGGACGCTCCCCTGTGTGTATTCTCTGGTGTTGAAGATGGTGTGCTTTTTGATTAAAACATTTCCTGCACTCTGAACATGAATAGGGACGCTCACCAGTGTGAGTTCTCTGGTGCCTAAGAAGGGCTCCTTTTTTACTAAAACATTTCCCACACTCTGAACATGAATAGGGACGCTCCCCTGTGTGAGTTCTTTGGTGCTGAAGAAGGTGTGCTTTTTGATTAAAACATTTCCCGCACTCAGAACATGAAAAAGGTCGCTCTCCTGTGTGTATTCTCTGGTGCTGAAGAAGGTATCTTTTCTGTTTAAAACATTTCCCGCACTCTGAACATGACAATGAATTCTCTCCTGTATGAACCCCTTTATGGTATAAAGAAGACTCCCTGAGATTAGATGGTTTCCCGCACCCCTCGGCACTGTCAGATATTAGAGGACTATGTGAAGTATCAGGAGATTCCTCAGAATTAAACATATCCAATGATCTCCTCCAATGGTGAGGTCTGTCATGTATATTATGAGGAACGGGATTTACTTCTGGAGAAGATGCCATGTCATTATCTTCTGTAGTCACATCTTCCTCCGATGTCCTTCTATTCCCACCACAGAGTCCGTCTGTCAGAAGACAAGAAAAATTACCAAGAGTTTTCCACACTCATATACACTGCTCAACACTTTATAATCAGAGTATAGCATCAAGTCAGGAAAAGTCCTGGGATATTCATCTGGTCAGTGAAATAGCAGAGGGGGTTGTTAATCAGATGCAGCTGGACAGGGCCGTAGAAGGTCCTTAACCCATCAGCCCCATCAAAATGACCTCCAGCAGGACACTGGTGTGAATGTCTCTGACCAAACAATCAGAAACAGACTTCATGAGGGTGGCCTGAGGGCCCGACGTCTTCTAGTGGGCCCTGTGCTCACTGTCCGGCACCGTGGAGCTCGATTGGCATTTGCCGTTGAACACCAGAATTGGCAGGTCCACCACTGGCACCCTGTGCTTTTCACAGATAAGAGATAACAGATCAGATAAGAGCAGGTTCACCCTGAGCACATGTGACAGACGTGAAAGGGTCTGGAGAAGCTGGGGAGAACATTATGCTGCCTGTAACATCGTTCAGCATGATCGGTTGGGTGGTGGGTCAGTGATGGTCTGGGGAGGTGTATCCATGGAGGGACGCACAGACCTCTACAGGCTAGACAATGGCACCCTGACTGCCATTAGGTATCGGGATGAAATCCTTGGACCCATTGTCAGACCCTATGCTGGTGCAGTGAGTCCTGGGTTCCTCCTGGTGCACAACAATGCCCAGCCTCATGTTGTGAGAGTATGCAGCCAGTTCCTGGAGGATGGAGGAATTGATACCACTGAAGGACCCCCACACTCGCCTGACCTAAATCCAATAGAACATCTCTAGGACATTCTGTTTCAGTTCATCCGATGCCGCCAGGTTTCACCTCAGTCTGTTCAGGAGCTCAGTGATGTCCTGGTCCAGATCTGGGAGGAAATACCCCAGGACACCATTCGTCGTCTCATTAGGAGCATGCCCCGACGTTGTCAGGCATGCATACAAGCACGTGGGGGCCATACACACTACTGAGGACCATTCTGAGTTACTGCAATGACATTTCACCAAAATGGATTTGCCTGCTGCATCATTTTTTCACTTTGATTTTTGGGGTTACTTCCTTTCCTTCCTAACACATTACCCAGTCCATACCAGTATAGATCCTAACACATTATCCAGTCCATACCACTATAGATCCCAACACATTACCCAGTCCATACCAGTATAGATCCTAACACATTACCCAGTCCATACCAGTATAGATCCTAACACATTACCCAGTCCATACCAGTATAGATCCTAACACATTACCCAGTCCAAACCATTATAAATCCTAACACATTACCCAGTACATACCAGTATAGATCCTAACACAATACCCAGAACAGACCAGTATAGATCCTAACACATTACCCAGCCCATACCAGTATAGATCCTAACACATTACCCAGTCCACACCAGTATAGATCCTAACACATTATCCAGTCCATACCAGTATAGATCCTAACACATTACCCAGTCCAAACCATTATAGATCCTAACACATTACCCAGTACATACCAGTATAGATCCTAACACATTACCCAGTACATACCACTATAGATCCTAAAACATTACCCAGTCCATACCACTATAGATCCTAACACATTACCCGGTCCATACCAGTATAGATCCTAACACTTTACCCAGTCCATACCAGTATAGATGTCCAGCGTGATATTTTTCCCCATTGAGATCTGATGTGTTTTCAAAGTGATACCCCCCAACCAAACATCACTAAGTAAGCTTTAAACCATTCTTCCATAATTACCTGAGTTGACATCTGGAGAAGATCTTCCTCTTTAACTGCATTCATCATCCCAACCTCCTCTGTAAAATGCTGATCACCCCTCACATACGTCTTTTCCTTTATAACCCCAACTTGTACATTTATCAGATCTTCATCCTTAACCAACAAAATGGCAGAAATAATATTAAATACAAAAAAAAATAATTGAAGAACATCTCTTAGGGATTGGGATAATTTTCCTACATTTTCATCTACCTGATGATTGTGGGGGATGGTGTGATCTTCCTGTGTGGAATCCAGGGAATACGGAGGACAGGGACATCTCTCTGGTGGATTTCTGTAACTGGATAACTCCACCATGGTGTCCTGGTACTGTTTTCTGTGACCTTTTGGAAACTCTGCCTCTTCCATTACAAAATCCTCATCATCCTCCTCTTTTATCTCTTCTTTAACTGTATGTGTGATGGTGTGATCTTCCTGTGTGGAATCCCGGGAATACAGAGGACGGGGACATCTCTCTGGTGGGTTCTCATTACTGGATCCATCTGTAGGAAATACACACACACTGACTGAATACATTGTTTCTATGTGTTTATCAGATGGAGGATCTAGGTGGACCCTCCGTACTGCTCTTCCCTTTACAATAAAGTTTCCTCTTACCCGGTGATGTGAGGGGCGGCTGATTCTCCATCATGACGTCGTTGTAGAAGTGCATCTACAGATCCTCAAACATCAATCCATATACCCAAATCAGCCATCGCATACGTCTCTTCTTCCTCTTTAACCTCATCTTTTATGTCTACCAGATTTTCATTCTAAACAAACAAAATAGCAGGGAATGGTTTCTTTAAAATGTGAGCAGTAATAACCTTATACCTAAAAGTGGAATATATTTTCATACAGTCAGGTCACTTTTACGATCTCGACATTCATTTTACGTAGTTACATAGTTAGTGAGGTTGAAAAAAGACATCAGTCCATCCAGTTCAACCTATGATGTGTGTGTGTGTGTTTGCTGTTAACTGTACATTGTATACCCCTGTATGTTGTGGTCTTTAAGGTGCCCATCTAATAGTTTTTTGAAACTATCAATGCTTCCTGCTGATACGACTGCTTGTGGAAGAGAATTCCACATCCTTACTGCTCTCACAGTGAAGAACCCCCTGCGTATTTTAAGGTTAAACCGCCTTTCCTCTAGTTTTAGTGAGTGGCCACGTGTCTTATTGTATTTCCTTTCTCTGAATAGGTTTTTCCATATGCTAGGGTCGCCAGTACAATATTTGTACATTGATATCATATCCCCCCTCAATCATCTCTTCTCCAGAGAGAATAAGTTCAGTGCTTGTAGTCTTTCCTCATAGCTGATGTCCTCCATTCCCCTAAATATTTTTGTTGCCCTTCTCTGGACTTTCTCCAGTTCCAGCACATCCTTCCTGAGGACCAGTGCCCAGAACTGGACAGCATACTCCAGATGTGGCCGGACCAGAGTCTTGTAGAGAGGGAGAATAATCTCTTTATTTCTGGAGTGAATCACCTTTTTTATACATCCCAGTATTCTGTTGGCTTTGCTTGCAGCGGCTTGGCATTGAATGCCACTGCCAAGCCTGTTGTCTACCAGTACCCCCAGGTCCTTTTTTCATCCTAGACTCACCCAGAGGTTCCCCCCTACTGAGTAGCTTGCTTTCTGGTTTCTGGCACCCAGGTGCATTACTTTACATTTTTCAACATTAAACCTCATCTGCCATGTAGTTGACCACCCCATAATTTTATTCAGGTCCGCTTGTAAGGTTTCCACATCCTGCCCAGAAGATATTGGCCTGCTTAGTTTAGTATCATCCGCAAATATTGAGATTTTACTCGATATCCCCTCCTCTAGATCATTTATGAATAAATTAAACAGGATTGGCCCCAGGACAGAACCCTGGGGGACCCCGCTTTCCACACCCGCCCAATCTGAGTACACCCCATTAATCACCACCCTTTGCAACCTCCCCTGGAGCCATTTCTCTATCCAGGTACTCACCATATGGTCCATACCTACCTTCCTTAGTTTGAACAGTAAGCGTTTGTGGGGAACGGTGTCAAAGGCCTTTGCGAAGTCCAGGTACACCACATCCACAGGCTTACCTTTATCTAGGTGGCAGCTCACTTCATCATAGAAGGTTAATAGATTGGTTTGGCAAGAATGATTTTTCATGAATCTAATGCTGATTACTACTAATAATACCGTGTTCATTACTAAAGTATGGTATGTGGTCCCTTAACATCCCCTCCAAAATCTTGCAGACTACTGATGTTAGGCTGACCGGCCTATAGTTACCCGGGATATATCTCGGCCCCTTTTTAAATATTGGTACCAAGTTGGCTTTTTTCCAATCAGCTGGCACCATACCCGTCTGTAAACTATCCTTGAAGATCAAGAATAATAGTCTGGCAATCACCTGGCTGAGCTCTTTAAGAACCCTCGGGTGCAAGCCACCCGGTTCTGGTTATTTATTTATGTTAATTTTCTCTAGTTTAGTTTAAGTCTATCTTCTGTTAGCCATGGCGGTATTTCCTGAGGTGTGTTGTTTAGTTTGGCCTTACAAGCTGGGTTAGTGTAGCCCCCCAATTCTTTTGTGAAGACTGAAGAAATTATTTAACACTACCGCCTTTTCCCTGTCCTCTGTGGCCAAAACTCCCTTATCGTCGTTTATGGGGCCAATGTGTTCTGGCCTCGCTTTCTTACTATCACCTACCTGATGATGGTGGGGGATGGTGTGATCTTCCTGTGTGCAATCCCGAGAATACAGAGGATGGGGACATCTCTCTGGTGGGTTCCCGTTACTGGATCCATCTGTAGGAGACACACACACTGACTGAATACATTGTTTCTATGTGTTTATCAGATGATGGGGATCTAGGTGGACCATCCGTACTGCTCTCTCCTTTACAATAAAGTCTCCTCTTACCCGGGGATGTGAGGGGCGGCTGATTCTCCATCATGACGTCCTTGTAGCGATCCTTGTGTCCTAAGAATCTTCTGAGAATCCTCCGCACCTCTCTGGTCAGGTCTGTGTTTTACTAATAGAAATAAGAGTGATGTCATGTGACCTCCCAGAATCCTCCTCACCTCTCCGATCAGGTCTGGGCTCTATTAATAAAGATAAGAGTGATATCATGAAAGACGCGAGAGAATGCAAGTTGGCAGCATTGGGTCTGGGTGAAGAGTGGGGGACAGAAGCGTCAGATATGGGGTGTGAGGAGGGGAGATCTGCAATGTTGAATAAGGGAATGAGGAGTGGGGGACAACAGTGTCAGTGGGGGTTGTGGAATATAGGTGAGCAGTGTGGGAAGGGGGCTGAGGAGAGGGGAACAACAGTGTTGGATAAGGAATGAGAAGTAGGGAACGGGGGTGATGGGGGCTGAGAAATGGTGAACAACAGTGTTAGATGGGAGTGAGGAATGGGGGACAGAGGTGTTAGATGGGGGGGTGAGAAGCGGGGGACAGCTGTGTTAGATGGGGGGTAAGGAGTGGGGGCCCAGTTGGTGTTGGGGCAGAGGATGGGATTAATGTTAGTAGTGACGAGGGAGGAAAGCTGCTGAATATTTCCAGAGGTGAGTGTCGAGGTCACCCAGAGCTCTGCCTCTTCCCCAGATAGATTATGAGTACCTCGGCTCTGCCTGGTGAGGGCGCTACAGGAGAGCTGGAGGAAGTTTTGCTGCTCATCCTACTTATGTGATTTCACCGGGGGACTGCAATCTGATTCTCAGTGTTATGGGTCCTCTGTTTCTGTTCCCCCCGGCATAAAAATGGAAGGAGGACATTTTCTTTATGTAATTAAAGATTATATATAGAAAATAATATCTTATTACCTCCTCTGCTGCCACTTCCAGCTACGTCTCCTCTTTACTTTCTCCCGACTGGCCTCTGAAATGCCTATTTATAGCTGACATCACTTCCTCTGTGGACCTACATCACTTCCTGTCAGTATCTTACATCACTTCCTGTCTTTATCTTACATCACTTCCTGTCTGTTCCTCACATCACTTCCTGTCTCTGCGTTCCATCTGAGAGAAGTCAGGTCACCACCTTGTGGACCATATAGTAAGGTGACCAGATTTTTAAAATGAAATCCAGGGACATAGTTTTTTTTTTTTTGGCAAATGGTAAACTATTTTATAAGCATATTTCCGTGAAATGATCTATGCGGTGTATGTGGGATGTGTTTATGGAATGATTGTATGATATATATGTTAATTCTCACATTTCGTCCATGAGATAGAAAAAAAAAAGATAAAGATACTTTTTAGAATTTTTGGGATGGGGCTACCAAATGTTAGGAAGATAAGATAGAGAAAAAAAAACTTGGAGGGGGGGATGGGGCAGCTAAATTCAAATCCAATCCGGGAAGGAGTGATGGTGTCACCCTCTCTGCAAAAGGTTAGAATACTGCAGAGCTGCAATGTGCAAATAGTGGTGAAACACCCGATATATAATCATAATAAAATGTAAAATATGTACATTAATTGTACTATTTATTATGATTATATATGCGGGGGGGAGGGGGGTCACCACTATTTGCACATTGCAGCTCTGCAATATTTCTTACCTTTTGCAGAGAGGGTGACACCATCACTACTATATTGTAATACATTGGTGGATTTGCACAGGATATTCATTTATAGGTTTTACCATTATAAGTCCATTTGTAGAATTTTATAGATGAAGTGTAGGGCAGTGCTGCATTTTTTGTTTTTTATTGTTGCACGTTAGATGAGAGAACCAGCTAACAAGATTTTCTTATTGCTTTTGAGATTTTTTTAGTTGCATGGTAGTTGTTTTCCTTGATTTGTTATGTCCCCTGTGGACAGGTAACCAGTGGCCCTGCATATTGGTGGTCAGTGTGCCCCCTGTATGCTGGTGGTCAGTGTGCCCCCTGTATGCTGGTGGTCAGTGTGCCCCCTGTATGCTGGTGGTCAGTGTGGCCACTGTATGCTGGTGGTCAGTGTGCCCCCTGTATGCTGGAGCTACGTGCAGGAGGATTCTATGTGCAGGAGGATTCTATGTGCAGGAGGATGCTATGCGCAGGGTTCAGGAGGATGCCACGTGCAGGGTTCAGGAGGATGATACGTGCTGGGTTCAGGAGGATGCTACCTGCAGGTTTCAGGAGGATGCTATGTGCAGGGTTCAGGAGGATGCTACGTGCAGGGTTCAGGAGGATGCTACGTGCAGGGTTCAGGAGGATGCCACGTGCAGGGTTCACGTGCAGGTTTCAGGAGGATGCCACGTGCAGGGTTCAGGAGGATGCCACGTGCAGGGTTCAGGAGAATGCTATATGCAGAGGGCAGGGCTATTAACCTATTTTTTTCTTCTGTATGTAATTTTTTTTTGTGTGTGTGTGTGTGTGTGTTTTGTCAGTATATGTGTGAATATTATTTTCTGTGTGTGGGTGGGTCTGTGTAAGGTCACTCACACCCAGCCATATACACCTTACATCACTCACACACCAGAGAGGCACTACAGGAGATGGTGAGAGACTGCAGACACATTATTACAGGAAATGGTGAGACTGCAGACATATTACAGGAGATGGTAAGAGACTGTAGACATGTTACAGGATATGGTCAGAGACTGCAGACATGGTACAGAAGATGGTCAGAGACTGCGGACATGGTACAGGAGATGGTCAAAGACTGCAGACATATTACAGGAGATAGTCAGAGACTGCAGACATGGTACAGAAGATGGTCAGAGACTGCAGACATGGTACAGGAGATGGTCAGAGACTGCAGACATGGTACAGGAGATGGTCATTTTAATGAGTGAAAACCTGACTTGGTACTTGGTTGCAAAACCCTTGTTAGCAATCACAGAGTTAAGATGTTTCTTGTAGTTGGCCACCAGGATTGCCCACATCTCAGGAGGAATTTTGTCCCACTCCTCTTTGCAGATTCTATCCAAGTCTTTAAGGTTTCGAGGCTGCCGTTTGGTAACTCGAACCTTCAGCTCCCTCCATATTTTTTCTATGGGATTAAGATCTGGAGACTGGCTAGGCCACTCCAGGACCTTAATGTGCTTCTTGAGCCACTCCTTTGTTGCCTTGGCCGTGTGTTTTGGGTCATTGTCATGCTGGAATACCAATCCACGACCCATTTTCAATGCCCTGGCTGAGGGAAGGAGGTTCTCACCCAAGATTTGACAGTACATGGCCCGTTCATCGTCCTTCCGACACTATGAATTATCCTGCCCCCTTAGCAAAAAAAAAACAACCCCAAAGCATAATGTTTCCACCTCCATGTTTGACGGTGTGGAAGGCGTTCTTGGGTCATAGGCAACATTCCTCCCCCTCCAACATGGTGAGTTGAGTTGATGCCAAAGAGTTCGATTTTGGTCTCATCTGAGCACAAAACTTTCACCCAGTTCTCCTCTGAATCATTCAGGTGTTCATTAGCAAACTTCAGATGGGCCTGTACATGTGCTTTCTTGAGCAGGGGTTCCTTGCGGATGCTGCAGGATTTCAGTCCTTCACGGCGTAGTGTGTTACCAATTGTTTTCTTGGTGACTATGGTCCCAGCTGCCTTGAGATCATTGACAAGATTCTCCTGTGTAGTTCTGGGCTGATTCCTCACCATTCTCATGATCATTGAAACTCCACGAGGTGAGATCTTACATGGAGCCCCAGAACGAGGGAGATTGACAGTTATTTTGTGTTTCTTCTATTTGCGAATAATCGCACCAACTGTTGTCACCCTCTCACCAAGCTGCTTGGCAATGGTCTTGTAGCCCATTCCAGTCTTGTCCCTGACATCCTTGAACAGCTCTTTGGTATGCCATTGTGAAGAGATTGGACTCTGATTGATTGATTGCTTCTGTGGACAGGTGTCTTTTATACAGGAACAAGCTGAGATTAGGAGCACTCGCTTTAGGATAGTGCTCCTTATCTCAGCTCATTACCTGTATAGAAGACACCTGGGAGCCAGAAATGCTGATTGATTGGGGATCTAATACTTATTTCACTCATTAAAATGAAAATCAAATGGGGGGGGGGCGTGGCTGCCGGCGCGGAAGATGGCTGCTTGTTAGGCTAGCTCCGCACGGGCACCCAGGACAATTGCCGCTACAAGGGCTTCAGCAGCTTACCCGATCTTCGGAACTGCTCCTCGACCTGCACGAACGCCACCGCTATGACCCGTCGGAAGAAAGAAACCGACCAGTCAAGCAAGCTCACGGGATTCTTCATTTCACAAACCCCCGGGCTCCGCCAAAATTTTCGGCGGGGACACGAGCAGAGGGCAGCGCGGGAAGCAAGGACCGGCTCCTCTGAACATACTCCCGCACCTCTCGACCACACTGCCACAGCGCCGCACCATAGGCAATCCAGACAGCAGTCCATCTTTGGGCTCACCCTCTCCTCCTTCTCCATCCTCCAGAAGTCCCGCCAAGCACAGACAGCGGAGAGACTCACCTCCTCCCGCACAGCACGAGCCAGGTATGGATGTTACTTACCCCAACCTCGCATCTGCAGCCCTCAACCTTCCACCAGCAGACCCCTTTTCTGCGTACCCCACTGGAGGGAACCCCATATTGGAATCCTCTATGAAAGACATGTTATTTACACTAAGAGCCTCTATGCAGGCTGACATGCAGCTCCAGACCAGGCAAATTACTGCTGAGATTACTTCCCTGGGCTCCAGAATAGACCAGGTAGAGCACTCTGTATCCACCCATGCCAACTCCATCAATCTCATTATTGATAGGACAAATGCCCAAACTGAAGAAATTACTTGGCTGAAAAATAAAGTTGCTGACCTGGAGGACCGATCCCGGCGCAACAATATTAAGCTGAGAGGAGTCCCAGAATCGGTCTCTCCCACACAACTGCTGCAGCATGTTACCACACTGTTCAAGCTGCTGGTTCCCTCCATGCCAGATTCAGAGCTCCTGATTGATAGAATCCATCGGTTGCCTAAACCTTCATTTCTGGCAGGTGACATACCTAGGGACATACTGCTGCGGGTGCACTTTTTTCATGCAAAAGACCGCATTATGCTTGCCTCTAGACAGATCAACCAGCTCCCGGAACCGTATTGTAATGTACAGTTACTACCGGACCTGTCCAAACATACACTACAGGCCAGGCGCAACCTCTCCACGGTAACCAAAGCCTTGCGCAACCATCAGGTGCAGCACAAATGGCGCTATCCTGCGACTCTTCTGATTACGCATGAGGGGGCTACTGTGCCTGTCAAGAGACTAGAGAAGGGTCTCTCCGTCCTTCGCAGGTGGAACATTCTGCCGGCTGAACAGGCTCCGGCTCCTCACTCTCCGACATTGCGCCCCATGGATACTGAATGGCAAGTGGTGTCCCTCAAGCGGCCTTCTAAGCCGCAATCTACCCATTCTAGCCCTAACGACGCTTGAAGCAACACATTTTTGTCCTTGGCCTCTGATAGTGAATCTATCTGGCCCCTTACCACCTTTTTTGCGATCTGTTTCACTCTCGGACTGCCGAGACAGTCCTTTTTTTTATGGACTCCCTCCCTTTTGCCCTTAACCCCCCTGTTCTCTTTCTCAACATGCTTTGACGGTAAGGATGGCACACACTCCATGGCATGGATTCTACGTTGTGACCTATACCCACGACTTTCAGCATCGCAGGACTATGTGACCCATTATGACTATTAAGCTGATTTCTATCAACGCCAACGGACTAAACCACCCCGCGAAGAGGCGTTCCATGTGAAAGGAGGCCGTTTCCCATAAGGCCGATATACTGGCAGTGCAGGAGACGCATTTCCAGGACGGTAACCAACCTCGCTGTACCTACCGGAACTTTTCTCAAACTCTTTGCTTCTCGTACCGACAAGAAAAGGGGTGTCATGCTCGCATTCAGAGACTCTTTAGCGGTCAGCCTCCGCAAAACTGTTTTGGATCCTGAGGGTAGGTTCATAATCGCAACATGTGACCTCAACGGACTGCCGCTTACTCTATGTGTTGTATACGATCCGAATACACACCAGCTCCACTTCCTGAAGAGACTCCTTAAGCAAGTATATAGTGTCAAATATGGTCATTTACTGCTTTGTGGTGACTTCAACGCTGTTGTCGACCCCGGGTTGGACTCCTCGGCGTCTCCCCGGGACAGACAACAGTCACTGGGGGCCCTTCTCCATTGTGAAAAGTTATTTGATGTATGGAGGTGTCAACATGCCACGGAGAGGGACTACTCCTTCTTTTCGCCTAGACACCATTCCTACTCCAGGATAGACATGTTCTTTGTAGATATGTACCTGTTGAACAAAGCGTCTTCCTCTGTGGTTACAGACATCACTTGGTCTGACCATGCGGTGGTAGAACTGACCATAGAGGAATCTGCCAGATCTCCTAATGCATACATTTGGCGCTGTGATTCACGCATGCTACAAGAGGAAGGGTGCCGTACCCGACTGATTAAGGAAATACAGGACTTCCTTCAGGTCAACGAGCCGTCAGTCTCCGACCCGTGGGTGCTGTGGGGTGAACTTAAAGCCTTCATTAGAGGGGTGTGCATCCAGCAGCAGTCACAGCTTCGGAGGCGGAGGCAGGACAGGGTCACCTCACTGACAAGTGATATCCACAGACTAGAGACTACAAACAAACTACGTCCTAATGACAAGGACTCCCTTGCCCTATTTAAGTTGCGACAAGAACTCAGACTCACACTGTTAGAACAATCTGATAAACATCTCCAATACCTCAGACAACAGCACTATTTTCAGGCAAACAAAGCGGGGAAGTTTATGGCAAACCAAGTAAAACGTAAACAGGCAAAATCCAGAATCTCACATCTGATTCATCCATCTACTAAAACAAAAATCACGCACCCACAGGCCATTGCAGATGAGTTCGCAAATTTCTATAGTGCCCTATATAATCTACAAAATGACCCGACCGAACATCAACCCACAGAGGCAGATATCGACCGCTTTCTTGGTGCAGTGTCCCTACCATCTCTCACTGACGCCCAATTGCAGTTGTTGTTGAATTCACCAATATCATTAGCTGAAGTTCATTCCAGTATAACTACATTGCCCAAGGGTAAATCGCCTGGGCCAGATGGTTTTTCCAATGAATTTTATCAAATTACGTCCCACGTCACAAGCCCTACTCTGACGACAGTATTCAATAAGGCCATGGAAGTCTCTTCGCTACCGCCCGATATACTGGGTGCTCACATAGTCACTCTACCCAAGCCAGGTAAGGACCCCACTACCCCGGCGAACTTTCACCCCATTTCGCTTCTGAACTCCGATGCCAAAAAATTATGCACGCATTCTCGCCAGGCGTCTCCACAGTATCTTGCCTTCACTCATACACAGGGACCAAATGGGGTTCACACCAGGCAGGCAGACATCAGACGCTACCCGGAGGATACTGGGGATTATGCATCTAGCTCACACATCTAAAACACCGTCTGTGCTACTCACCCTGGATGCTGAAAAGGCATTTGATAGGGTCCACTGGGGGTACATGCGAGCCACTCTCCTAAAATTCGGGTTTCAGGGCCCTATCCTCTCGGCGATTACAGTGCTGTACTCTGCTCCATCGGCGCAGGTCTATACATCGGGCACGCTTTCCAAACGGTTCCACATAACCAACGGCACCAGGCAGGGTTGTCCCTTCTCACCGACAATTTTCAACTTGGTCATAGAACCCCTGGCAGAAACCATCCGTTCAAACCCTATTATCACGGGCTTTCCCCTCCCATCCTATCATCACAAAATAAACCTGTTCGCGGATGATATCATCTTAATGCTTACCCAGCCACATATTTCTCTTGCAGCCGCATATGCCACACTTCAAGCCTACAGCAAGGTGTCCTATTAAAAACTGAATGCATCCAAATCCACAGCCCTTAACATGGGAGTACCTTCCCATATTCATGAGTCCCTCGCGACATCTGTCCCTATTCCCTGGTCTACGGATAGCATACATTACCTAGGCATTAACAGGCTCTCCTGGAGCAGCAGGGTGGCGGCATATAAAATGTTTATTTTACCCCAACTACTGTATTTGTTTAGGGCGCTCCCCATACACTTCTCCATGACACATCTTCGGAAACTGTCTAGACCAATGATGTCGTACATATGGGAGGGTAAACGTCCGCGCTGTGCCTTTTCCACCTTGGTCCGGAGGAAACAGTTTGGGGGGGCCTCCATCCCAGATATCCCAACGTATAATTGGGCCACTATTCTGGCGCAATTGCGTACCTGGTTAAACAAGTCTGAGCATCCAATTTGGGTGGACCTGGAGAGAGATGTTGCACCCACTCCGGACCTTAAAGCCCTACTACTAAGTGATAAGTGGAAGGCATGGCACTTGCCAGCTTCCCCCCCCCCCCCCCCCCGACTATGCAGGCTTCCCTGCGGGTGTGGCGTCACTCCCCGGCTCCGCTCAATGAAAGGGATGTTCTGCCTGAGTCTATTTTACCGGTATCCCTTCTTCGGTCACACTTACCTGACATACCCACGAATCTCCTAGATCAGTGTTTCTCAACTCTGGTCCTCAGGGCACACTAACAGGCCAGGTTTGCAAGAAAACTGAAATACATCACAGGTGATATCATTTGCTGCTCAGTGATTGCAGTATTCAAGTCTGCATCTCCCCAAGGTAATTCTTAAAATCTGGCCTGTTAGTGTGCCCTGAGGACCGGAGTTGAGAAACACTGTCCTAGATAGATGGGGCATTGTCTCTATTAACTCCTTCTACTGTAATGGTTCACTTGTCCCTGTCTCTGACCTAATTCGCAAATATGATCTCCCGTACCATTCCTTCTACCACATACTCAGAATCAATCACATTCTGCTGTCTAACCCTCTGCACAAAATAGTGGTTGACGGAAAAATATGGGACCTGTTCACGACACCTTTACCAAAACCTCCCAAGCTCTCGCATTATTATAATATTCTGCTTGACAACACGACATTCCATAAGACTAACCACATGTTCAAATGAGATAGAGACCTAGCTACTGCCTTCTCAATCTCCCAATGGAAAAGAGCGCTAAGTGCGATACATAAATACTCTCATTGTGCTAATCACTCGGAGATGACCCTCAAACTCACGAATAGGTGGTATTACACGCCTTTTCGCTTGGCAGGTTTTTCTTCATGGTACTCCCAATTATGCTGGAGGAATTGCAACCAGGTGGGTATGTTGCTCCACACGCTCTGGTCTTGCCCATCACTGCGGAGTTTCTGGAACAGGGTATTCTCATATATGTCATCCCACACGGGTTGTCTGATAACACCCTCACCAGCTTTAGCTTTGCTACACTTAGGAATAGATGACATACCCAGCACGTATAGACTGTGGATAACACACGTCCTGCTTGCGGCTAGAACAGTCATTCTGCGCAGGTGGAAAAACCCGGAGGCTCCGAACCTGTCAGATGTTGTTACCCTTTTAAAGATAAATTACCAATTTGAAAAAGCTATCGTCATTAACCAGCTGAAACTACAGTCCTTTAATACCCAATGGAATTTTTGGGCTCTCTCGTAATCTATATTTACTATATTGCATGACTGTTTTACTGTTTACTGTATTGCATACCTGTTTCTTTGTAGCCTGAACGGCTCCATGCCCCAACATTGCTGTATGTGCCATACCCTCGTCCTCATCCTTAACCTTATGCCTTCCCTTCCTGTCTCCCTGACCTTAGGCTATGTTAAGCCTTATACCTTCTGTATTGTTATTGATACTGCACTTTGTCCATGTTGAGAAATGTGCCTTTATTTCTTACAATTTTGCTCACTTACCTTGTTAAAATGTTTAAACCTCAATAAAAATTATTTAAAAAAAAAAAAAATGAAAATCAAATTATAACTTTTTTGAAATGTCTTTTTTCTGGATATTTTTGTTGTTATTCTGGCTCTCGCTGGTAAAATAAACTGACCATTATAGACTGATCATTTCTTTGTCAGTGGGCAAACGTACAAAATCAGCAAGGGTTCAAATACTTTTTTCCCTCATTGTAGCCAGTAAGCTGATAGCCTTATGTTGGGTTTCACCCAGTCCTCCTACCCTCGGAGACTGGATCCGGGAAATGGATAAACCTCTAATGTTTGAGACATACTTAAGCTCAATGTAATGCCTCCCGGAATTTTGAAAAAAAGTTGAAATAATGGAAGGATGCATCACGTTCCAATTTTTCATTTTGATCCTAACTCTAACGTATAATAAAGGTTGGGTATGTTCTCTCTTATTGGTGGAGAAGGACAGGTCAGGGGCAGCCTGGTGTTCAGTGCCAGGTGACCTGGACTGTCCACAAAACGGCCCGAATTGTCCCACAATGACACAATGTTGTGTTGTTGGGGACTGGAATGGAATTGGGCAAAAGGAGCTGTCTAGAACAGTGGTCTCCAAACTGCAGCCCAGAGGCCAGATTCCATTTGCATGCTTTTATCTGGTCCTTGGGGCAGAATTTCTCCCAATGACATCAGTGATGGGGCACAATTCCTCCCATTGGCACCAACAATGGGGCATATTTCCTCCCATCGGCACCAACGATGGGGCAGAATTTCTCCCAATGACATCAGTGATGGGGCACAATTAATCCCATTGACACCAACGATGGGGCACTGCGTTACATTAACTGAGAATTGCGCGGTTGTGTGACACTGTACCCAAATAAAATTGATGTCCTTTTTTCCCACAAATAGAGCGTTCTTTTGGTGGTATTTGATCACCTCTGCGGTTTTCATTTTTTGTGCTATAAACAAAAACATACGTTTTTTTTTTTTAATATTTTTTAATTTCTTCTATAAAACATCCAATAAGAAAAAAAAATGTAAAAAATCTAATTTCTTCATCAAGTTAGTCCAATATGTATTCTGCTACTTAATTTTGGTAAAAAGAAATCTCAATAAGTGTTTATTGATTGGTTTGCGCAAAAGTTATCGCGTCTACAAACTATGAGATATTTTTTATAGAATGTTAATTTTTTTATATTTTCTAGTAATCAGTCATCAAATGTGTTCCTAGGGAGTGCTTACTCACTGTGGGGGAGGTGCTTTAACTGTGGAAAGGCAAAGATCAGTGTTCCTGCTTAGCAGAAACACACAGGAAGCTCGGGTTGCCACCTTTTCTTCAAGCCAAACCCGAACACTTTAGCCATGCACAGCAAAATGTTATTTTTAAGGGGGAACCTCCCACTTACATCAGAGTCTCCAGCATTTATGCTTTAATTCTGGTTCCCAAAGCCCCCCTTACATCAGAGTCCACAGAGCACCCCTTAAATCTTACCTTCGTGTACTTACTCACTTGGAGGCACGAGAGAGAAGCTCACTCACCCGAGGATGGAGGCTCAGGCATCAAAGGCTTTCATCCACAATGTATCTGCTGGTTGCTGAGCTTCAAACTTCCAGCCCACACATCCCTTTCCTGAGGCACAGAGCGCAAAGGAATTGGAGTGTGAGTGGGCAGCCAAAGGGGTAGGGGTGGGAGGAGGAGGAATAGATCAAGCCCTTTCTTCTCTCCTGTCCGTGTATGGGGGTGAGGCCGGTGTGCACATCTATGCACCCAGGGGTTGTGGTACTTGGAGAGCCACAGTCCATTTCTGAATATTATGTCCAGGTTTCAGGTGGCCTGAAACCCGGACACACGATTCAAAACCCGAACTGTCAGGTGAATCCTGGCTGGGTGGAAACCCTACAGGAAGTGCCAGCTAAGTGTAGTATCCTGGTTAAAGGGTTTTAGAAGCAAACTATTAAAATCACTCACAAGAGTAAAATATACAAGTGCTCATCTGGTGTCAGAGTCCGTGGATGTGAATCCTCCTAGAACCGTCCTGCAGGACCGGTGTCATCTGTTCTGGCTGCTGGGCAGAGAGATGGCTGGCTCGGGAGCCTGGGGGCACCCCAAGAAGCCATGCTAACCAGTGTGGAAGGCACAGCGGAAGTGCTGTCACTGGAAGGATAGGAGGTACCAGACGAGAAGAGAAGCAAAGCTATGCACTCAGAGTATTTGGCTCGTTCTACAGGCCTTTCCTCTTGGTCTATACAGAGCCGGTAACAAGGACAGCAGCCGCAGGTGGTCCCGTGCATTCCTTTATTGTACCCTGATAACCAAAGACCAGTGACATTTTATGGATTATCCTCTACCCTCATCCTTGGTATTTTTAGATATTTATTGCTGGCTGGACTATATATAATCTCTGTGCGCCAGTATCTCCTTCCTTCATTAGCAGAAACTCAGGATCTCCATCTTCCCTACTAACAGAAAGGCGATCTGCCTTGTTTACATCGGCAGACCACTGTTCCACCTCTCTCGGGAATGATTGCCGGGTGCCCGCATTAGTCATGTCCGCTGGACCCATTAATTGGCTCCCACTGTGTGCAGCGGGAGCTGGGCGCTGGCAGCGCGCGTATGTGCCCCAGACGTGAAAATGCAGATGATGTTCAGGTAACTAATTCTGCACAGAATGTCCCCCCTGCCGCAGTACATGTACGTGGGGTGGTCAAAAAAAAAAAAGTCGCCCTGATAAAGAGAGAAGCTATGACTTTGTGGATTGCATGCGGAACTCCTGGGCCCAACTGAGGAAATTTAGGGCCTTGACATCAAAGATGGGGTGGATGTCGCCTTTTGGCTTGGGAACTGTGGACAGAGTAGAACTCCTGGAACTCTTCTGGCCCAAGACCCGGAAATGCAGATGACGTACAGGTACGTGATTTTTCACAGAACGGCTGACTTGCTGTAGTACATGTACGTGGGGTGGTAAAAAAAAAAAAGTCTCCCTGATAAAGAGAGAGGCTATAACTTGGTGGATTGAATGCGGAACTCCTGGGCCCAGCTGAGGACATTTAGGGCCTTAAGATTGAAGATGTGGTGGATGTCTCCTTTTAGTTTGGGAACTGTGGACAGAGAAGAACTCCTGGAACTCTTCTGGCCTTAGCTCAGTGAGATAGAGTTTGGAAGACTAATGTCATAGACAGGTTGCCAAAAAATGTAGGGCTTTAGAAAGGGCCTCCAATGGCTTGTCAATGTGGTGCCTTCTCCAATCTCCATCTCACTAATAAAACCCTAATGGATGACTCTCTATGAACTGATCACATTCCAGTCACCGATCATCTAATCATTGGTAAAAAAAAAGAAGACTCGGCACAGAATATTGTACGAAGCGTTTTTATTGGACAAGATCAGAATAAGCGATTACCACACAGTAAATGATATGAATAAAATAAAGCTTACATCTTTTATAATAGAACAAATGTGTCAAATGTATTAATAATCATACATTGGTTGGACCAATAAAAAGCCGGCTACTTCAATAAATCTAAAGGAGCAAAAAAATTAAGCAACCAATCATCAGGTATGCATTCTTGACCGTGATGCGATTGAGGATCCTATAATCAATGCAAGGTCTGAACTCACCCCCCCTTCTAAGAAGGTTCACCAATGAAAGATAAATCCTGATTGGCTGCATTTTACAGTGATCTTTTTCCATCCAGTAGCTTAGATCTATATACATATTTATAAGTAGAACACAAAAAGAATGTATTGTCAGAATTGTTTGTCTGCTGCCCCATGTATTGTCATGAATGCCCACTTGTTGCCCCCATGTATTACCAACAGGTGCGCACACCGTGGTGAACAAGCACAATATTACGTGTGAAACGCGTCCACCTTTCTGTATCCCGTATTGACTGTCTGCAATAAATATCATCACTATAACCTGTCGGAGTGCGACCATTTTCATTGGTTTTATGCCCCATATATTGTCAGGATTGCCCACTTATTATCCCATGTATTGTGCGGATTGCCCACCTGTTGCCCCATGTTTTGTCTTAATTGCTCACTTGTTGCCCCATGTCTTGTCATGGTTTCCTGCCTTTTGCCTCATGTGGGGAGGGATCGGTAAAGGTAGACAGTAGAGTTATGATTTTACCACCCCCCTTAAGCTTAAATGGCAGCCGGATGGGGCAGTACACATGGCACTGCAATTTGCGGCTGCTGCAAACCTCACACCCCCGGTCACATTGGGCAATGCTATTCAACTGAATGGGGTTGTGCCGCAACAGCCCCGATGCATACGTTTGCGGTGTACTGACGTGGGCTTTACAGGGTTAACATAAGGGCTCCCAGCTGCCTGCCAACCCCACAGCGGGTCAGAGGGCAATACGGGTGTAAACCAACCCCGAGTGGACTGTGGTGGTTTCACATTTGTTTATGGACTAAACAGTTCCACCCATTACAATCCAGCGTCCATTTCCCGTGGTACCAGCAGGGGGTGCACTCTGATGTTTCATTAGATTTCCTTTATTTGTAAACTTTCCCGCACTCTGAACATGGAAACGGAGCCTCTAATATAAGTGTCAATTCTTTGCCGTTTGAAACGTACAGAAGGGGTGAAACATTTCCCACACTCTGAACATGAAATAGGACGCTCGCCTGTATGAACTTTCTGGTCTCTATAAAATAAACCTTTGTTTGGAAAACATTTCCCACACTTGTAATATTAAAAAGGCGCTCACCTATGTGTAAGTAGGTGTTCTTTCTTAGTTAAACATTTCCTGCACTCTGCACAAGATTAGAGACACTCGCCTGTATGAACTTTCCGGTGTCTAACAAGTAAACATTGAGCGCAAAACATTTCCCACTCTCTGACCATGAATAGGAAGGATCACCTGTGTGTATTCTCTGATGTTTAAGAAGGCTTCCTTTCTCAATAAAACATTTCCCGCACTTTGAACATGAATAGGGACGCTCACCTGTGTGTATTCTCTGATGGTTAAGAAGGTTTCCTTTTTGACTGAAACTTTTCCCGCACTCTGAGCATGAATAGGGACGCTCACCTGTGTGTATTCTCTGATGGCCAAGAAGGCTTCCTTTTTTATTAAAACATTTCCCGCACTCTGAACATAAATAGGGAAGCTCACCTGTGTGTATTCTCTGATGGCTAAGAAGGGTTCCTTTACGATTAAAACATTTCCCGCACTCTGAACATGAATAGGGACGCTCACCTGTGTGTATTCTCTGATGTCTAAGAAGACTTATTTTATGATTAAAACATTTCCCACACTCTGAACATGAATATGGAAGCTCCCCTGTGTGTATTATCTGATGGCTAAGAAAGTCTCTTTTATTATTAAAACCTTTCCCGCACTCTGAACATGAATAGGGAAGCTCACCTGTGTGTATTCTCTGATGGCTAAGAAGGGTTCCTTTACGATTAAAACATTTCCCACACTGTGAACATGAATAGGGACGCTCACCTGTGTGTATTCTCTGATGGCTAAGAAGGTTTCCTATATGATTAAAACATTTCCCACACTCTGAACATGAATACGGACGCTCACCTGTGTGTATTCTCTGATGGCTAAGAAAGCTTGCTTTATGATTAAAACATTTCCCGCACTCTGAACATAAATAGGGAAGATCACCTGTGTGTATTCTCTGATGGCTAAAAAGGTTTCTTTTATTATTAAAACGTTTCCCGCACTCTGAACATAAATAGGGAAGGTCACCTGTGTGTTTTCTCTGATGGCTAAGAAGGCTTCTTTTATTATTAAAACATTTCCCGCACTCTGAACATAAATAGGGAAGGTCACCTGTGTGCATTCTCTGATGGTTAAGAAGGCTTCCTTTTTCAGTGAAACATTTCTCGCACTCAGAACATGAAAAAGGTTGCTCCCCTGTGTGAATTCTCTGGTGCTTTAGAAGGTTTCCTTTTCGACTAAAACATTTTGTGCACTCTGAACATGAAAAGGGACGCTCACCTGTGTGAATTCTCTGGTGCTGAAGAAGGTATGTTTTATTTTTGAAACATTTCCCGCACTCTGAACATAAATAGGGAAGGTCACCTGTGTGTATTTTCTGATGTCTAAGAAGGTTTCTTTTCTGTTTAAAACATTTCCCGCACTCTGAACATGACAATGAATTATCTCCTATATGAACCCCTTTATGGTGTAAAGAAGATTCCCTGAGATGAGATGGTTTCCCGCACCCGTCGGCACTGTCAGATATTAGAGGACTATGTGAAGTATCAGGAGATTCCTCAGAATTAGACATATCCAATGATCTCCTCCAATGGTGAGGTCTGTCATGTATATTATGAGGAACGGGATTTACTTCTGGAGAAGATGCCATGTCATTATCTTCTGTAGTCACATCTTCCTCCGATGTCCTTCTATTCCCACCACAGAGTCCGTCTGTCAGAAGACAAGAAAAATTACCAAGAGTTTTCCACACTCATATACACTGCTCAACACTTTATAATCAGAGTATAGCATCAAGTCAGGGAAACTCCTGGGATATTCATCTGGTCAGTGAAATAGCAATGGGGGTTGTTACCAACAGGTGCACTAGATGGGCAACAATGAGACGACCTCCAAAACAGGAATGGTTTTACAGGTGGAGGCCACTGACATTTTCCCTACTCATCTTTTCTGAGTGTTTTTTTTTCCTATTTAAATCAGAAAAAGTTTTATTATAAAGAAAGAAAAGTCCATTCCATTCCGTACACAATATTTCCGCTTTGTACAGTCATAGACACAGCGATCGTAACCTTCATATATAGTCAATCCTGCATGTTTCCATTCGCCACCTCCACTGACTCCACCCACTCCCCCAACATCTCATTAAATTTATCTCCTTTGCCTGCGCCTTATCCCGCTCCATACTGTTTATTCATTCCTAGGACTCAGCTTTTTTTTTTTTATTATTATTTTTATTGATTTTTAAACATACAAGTAAAAATAACACAAAAAAAAGACGAGACAAAAACAAGGCAACTAAATCAACTCAGGAATGACAAGCTTCCACTATTTAAGAACCCGTTTTTCCTCTTGACCTACCGCTCTACTAACCCGGAGGCTAAATCAAAAGGAGCCTATCATTTTTTCCAGTACGGTACCATGGACACTGCGCGCATATTCTAAAAGACCCCAATGGCCGATTTCTGTTTCTTAAGGGCAATGTTGGTGACGTCAGAGTGACTTTGACCACCTATTATACTCCCAACAGCCAGCAGGATGAGTTCATTACTAGGAGGTATGGAGAAGCTCCTGGAGTTCTCTGAGGGTCAACTAATTATTGAGGGAGATTTTAATATCCCTCTGATTCCTTCGGAGGATACATCTCTGGGATCCTCCTCTGTCCCCCCCTGGCGTCCACAAACGTATTGCAAAGTCCCTCCATAGTGCACAATTGATAGATGTTTGGCGCCTGATGCATCCCAGAGAACGAGACTTTTTTTTCTATTCCTCACCTCACCAACTATACTCTCGTATAGACTATTATTAGATGCCGTATTGTCAATTACACACGATCCGTGACTCTTTAATAGGCTCTATTACATGGTCCGACCATGCTCCTGTTATACTTTCTTACGCACTAACAGACTTTCGATGGTCCAGAACCCGGATGTGGAGACTAAATGAAAGCCTATTCCAAGATGAGACTGTTTTGACAGGTGTAGAGGATTAGACCATTTCTTTCAGACTAACACCATTGCAGATACTGACCCTGGAATCATTTGGGAGGCACACAAGGCAGTGATTCGTGGGGTGCTTATAAAGCATGGCTCCTGGATCAAAAAACAGCGTACAGCACAACTAGACTCCTTAAGGCCCGTACACACGTAGCGATTGTCGGCCGTAAATATTCGGCCAACGTCCGATCGGCTGATTGTCGGCTTGTTAGTATGATGCTTCCGACAACTGACTGCGACTTTTCGGCCGAACAGAATCTGGTGTGTAGGCTTTAAGGCTTTAAAATTTTTGTTGGCCAACACCAGAACAGCTGATTGTTCCTCAGTCAGTACAGAATTCGGCCAAAAAACAGCAGATGAACAAGACTGGGCATGCTCAGAGAAGAAAAAACACACGGAAAGTTAACCATCACATGACATCACTTCTGCAGTCAGCTGTTGTTGGCCGACAAAATTCGTGTGCAGTCTTTAGCACTTTTCAACCGACAGGACAGCACCGGACAAAAGACGGCCGATTGTTCGGCCGACAATCGCTACGTGTGTACAGGGCTTTACTCCAAGCTTTGCATGCGTTGGAGTCCCATCACAAATAAGGTAGAACTTATGACTCTACGTAGGCAAATTAATGACCTTTACTTTACAAAGCTAAGGCAGCCATGCAAATTTGTCGTAAAATGTCATGAGTCGGGAAATAAGTGTGGCAGACTATTGGCTAGATCCCTCCAAGAAGAAACCTATTATCTCCTGCACAGGTCAAAAAGCCACATTACCTAGACATATCACACAAGAATTTAAATCCTTCTATGCCTCGCTCTATAACTTACAATCCCCAACCCCCAACAGACCCATATAGAGGAATACCTGCTCTCTTTCTGGATGCCCTGGTTGTCCTAACACTGACAGTAAATCCCTAGAGGATCCCATTCACCTTGGCTGAACTAAAACAGGCCATAGGTGGTCCCAAAGTGGAGAAGGCCCAGAGACCGGATGGGTTTACCATCCAATATTATGAAACACTCTTGCCGTCACTTGGACAGTTTATGGCTGACATGTTTAATACATGGGGCTCTGGGACATATATCCCCAAGGAGACTTTACAAGCTCACATTTCAGTCATCCCTAAAGAGGGAAAAGATCTCACCTCCTGTAGTAGCTACTGATCCATTTCCTTGCTAAAAGTCGATTTTAAACTGTTCACGTGAGGCAAGGGATAACACAACCATGGTCCTCAACCTCCTACATGCAACCACCAAGACCCGCACACCCTGTGTCCTCCTAAGCTCAGACACAGAGAAGGCCTTTGATTGAGTAAATCAGCATTTTATGTTTGCAGTACTTCAACATGTGGGCATCGGCAACACCATGCTAAATTGGATCTCGCAGATCTACTCGGCCCCTGCCGCCCAGGTTAAGGCAAACGGTGTCTTATCAGACTACGTCACAATTAGGAATGGGACAAGACAGGGGTGCCCTCTGTCACCCTTACGCTTCGCATTATCACTAGAATTCTTTTTATGTAGAATACGCCTCCACCCGGATATCTGAGGCATAACTGTTGGGGTGACCAAGCAGGAAATATCAGCGTATCCAGGCGACATGTTATTTTCCCTCATGAATCCCATAATTTCTCTACTTAATCTTCTTCACAAGTTTGAGTTATATGGCACTCTGTCCAATCTAAAAATCAACTTTACTAAATCTGAAGCTTTGGGAGTAGGCTTATCAAACCCCCTCCTCCACCACTGCAATTGCATTTTAAGCTAAAATGGACAAACTCAGCGCTGAAATACCTGGGCACTCTCATACAACCCAAATTTTTACACATCTTCACGCTGGACTTTCTCCCCCTCCTAAAGAAAGTCCACATTCTAGAAGATGAATCGAAATCTGGTCTCCATTAATGTTTTGGGAGATGAAACATTATTAAAATCTGCATACTCCCTAAGTTCCTATACCTCTTTCAAGCACTTCCGATATTCATCCCTTTACTTTAAGCAAGATGACACCCTACTAGTGGATTTTATCTGGGCACATAAGCGACCTAGGCTATGTAGCAGACTACTCTTGCTTCCTAAATGACTAGGTGGACAGGCAGTGCAAGTACTATCAGGCTACACAATGGGGAGACTCATAGACTGGTGTCGTCATGGTGAAGCAAAGCTTTGGCCCAGATTAAAACAGGCCCAATGCGACATACCCCTCCATAGAGCTCCATCGTGCCACCATTCACTACCAGACTCCATAAGACGCCATCCCCTCATAGGTCACAGGATAAGAACCTGCTCTAAATTATTCACACAACTTCCACTTTCCCCGACGCACTCGCCACTGACAACCATACTGGGGAATCCCCAGTTTACTCCGGGCTACCAAGATAAAACATTCAGGACCTTGATGGAGTCAGGCTATTTCCAAGCCTCCCATTTTTCAACATCATCTAGTTGACCTGCACTCAAAGACCTCATGGACTCCTCGGGACCCTACCGTCTAGAATTCTGGAGGGCATTGCAACTCAATTTCTTAAACTCATTGCCACCTCCCAGTGAACGCAACACACAACTTACACCCTTCGAAGAACATTGCTCTCAAGACAGAATGCTGATACAGGTATTATCCACGACCTATGCATTACTGATCACACCCCAGGGGACTTACCAACCCCCATTCTTAGCTAAGAGGGAACGAGCTTTAGACTGTAACTTTAATCCAGACCAACAAAATCACATCATTCCATTTAAGTCATCCATCTGCATGTAAATACAAGAAACCAACTTCAAACTCCTAACAAGGTGGTACCACACGCCATGAAGGTTGAGCAGGTTCTTCCACGCACTCACTGATCAGTGCTGGAGATGCCAGGAAGGGCCGGGAGACACTTCACTAGTTTAGGACACGACCAAAAAACATGTAGGAGTTCTGGAAGACAGTACATGAAATGTCTCAGAGGTTTATAAACCAACCGCTCCCCAATGACCCTGCTCTCTTCCTTATCCATGCTTCTAACATCCTGACCCAGACCTATAAAAATTCTGTCATTTGTCACCTTCTAAATGCTTCTAAAATGTGCATCCCTCTTAAATGGAAAAACCAACAGGCCCTGACTGTTGGCATGTGGCTCAAAAAGGTCGAAGAAATAAATAGAATGAAAAAACCTTGTTCTCTCGACACATCCCCAACACGAACGATATACCAAAACCTGGGGTCAATGGAATATATTTGTCCTCTCTGATGAAGGCTGCTCTTTAATTAAGGGTGGCAGTACTAAAGAGACCTCATGTTGAGTTTGAGGGAGAGCTAAAATATTGGTGGAAAGTATTGCGGGTGTAGGGCCAGAGCTTTACCAATGCTACCCCCCCTTCCACCCCTCCTTCCCTTCCCCCCTCATCCAACCTACTTATCCTCTTCTGCCTCTTTCTAGGTTTCTTTTACTTCCCTCTCTCTTTCCACTACTTATTCGCTTTACTCCTTCCTTCTTCTACACAGACAACTCCGGGTACTTTCTAGTCTTGCATAACTCCTCCTATTAGAGGAATTGTAGAACACCTCTTATTCTACGACCGATGTAGATCTCAAACGTATGACTTAATTGTCTTCAATGTTGTAATACACTGTCTCAGCATATGTTCTATAAGGAATGTTACTGTTTATTATGCCTGGAAGTTGACTTTCATATAAATAAAAGAACTGAAAAAAAAAAAAAAAAAAAAAGATTTGACATAAACCAATGGTACAACCTTACCCAACCAAACATCACTAGGTAATAATGCTATTGAAATGATGACATTTGGAGATGGACCTTTCATATGATGTACAGTATCTCCTCCTCATTTGTTGGGAGCATGACGTTACAATGAGAAATGGAGATGGATCTTTCCAATGGTGTACAGTATCTCCTCATTTGTTTGAACATGATTTTATATTGAGGAATGGAGATGGACCTTTCATATGGTGTACAGCAGTGCTCCCCAACCTTTTTATCGCCGCGGACCGGTCAACGTTTGAAAATTTTTCTGTGGCCCGCTGAGGGGGGGGATGGGGGGAGGACGTCAATGCACAGTGCCACAGCGTACCCCCAATCAATGCACAGTGCCACAGCATTGCCCCCAAATGCAGAGTGTCACAGCATTGCCCCCAATAAATGCAGAGTGCCACAGCATTGCCCCCAATAAATGCAGAGATGCCAGCGTTCCCCCCGCGAGACCCGTGCACTTACCTCACGGCAGCTTCTCTTCAGTTCCCGTGTCTCCTCGAGTCCTCAGCCCTCCGCCTCCTCCTCGGCCAATGGCATGGGGTTTGCCTTTCGGCCAATCAGGAAGCGGGAGGACCCGCTCCCTGATTGGCCAGGAGGAGGATCCGTGTGACAATAGCGAATTTTTATGCGCTATTGTCACTCAATGGGTGGGCTCGGGGCGCAATGCTCTGCTCCCTGGCCGCCACAGTAAAATAATGTAAAGTTCCTCGGGCGTGGTGTTTCATCCACGGACCGGTACTGGTCCGCGGCCCGGGGGTTGGGGAACACTGGTGTACAGTATCTCCTCATTTGTTGGGAACATGACATTATATTAAGGAATGGAGACAAATTTTTCATATGGTGTACAGTATCTCCTCCTCATTTGTTGAGAACATAATGTTATACTGATGAATGGAGATGGATCTTTCATATGGTGTACTGTATCTCCTCATTTGTTGGAACATGACGTTATGTTGAAGAATGGAGATATACCTTTAATTTGGTGTACAGCATCTCCTCCCCATTTGTCTGTAAAATGACTTTATATTGAGGAATGGAAATGGACCTTTCATGTGGTGTACAGGATCTCTTTCTCATTTGTTTGGAACATGACGTGAATGGAGGTGGACCTTTCATATGGTGTACAGTATCTCCTCCTCATTTGTCTGGAACAAGACGTTATATTGAGGAATGGAGACGTGGGAAGGTAATTAAAAAAAATATATATTTTTCAGGAGTCATCTATGTTGGTCGAGCATTTTAAAGTTTAAAAAGAGATCTGTGGTGGAACTGGGTGCAATCACAACACCAAACTTTGACAACTAACCAGATCAATGATACCACCCAACCAAACATCACTAAGTAAGCTTTAAACCATTATTGCATAATTACCCGAGCTGATATCTGGAGACGTTTCTTCCTTTTTAACTGCATCCATCATCCCAACCTCCTCTGTAAACTGCTGATCCCCCCTCACATATGGGATGGTGTGATTTTCCTGTGTGGAATCCTGGGAATACAGAGGACCGGGACATCTCTCTGGTGTGTTTCTGTAACTGGATGACTCCACAATGGCGTCCTGGTACTGCTTCCTGTGTCCTTTTTGAAACTCTGCCGCCTCCACCACATAATCCTCATCAGCCTCTTTTATCTCTTCTTTATTGTTGGCATGTGTGGAATCTCGGGAATACAGAGGAAGGGAACATCTCTCTGGTGGGTTCTTATTACTGGATCCATCTGTAGGAAATACACACACTGGCTGAATACATTATTTCTATGTGTTTATCAGATGATGGGGATCTAGGTGGTCCCTCTGTACTGCTCTCTCCTTTACAATAAAATCTCCTCTTACCCGCTGATGTGAGGAGCCGCTTATTCTCCATCATGACGTCCTTGCAGAAATGGGTCTACAAATCCTCAAACATCAATCCATATACCCAAACAGTTTTTGTATTTAGTGGCCATCACTCACCTGTGCTGATGTCTGGAGAACATTCCTCCTCTTTAACTTTGTCCATCATCCCAACCTCTTCCCTGAACTTCTGATCAACCCTCACATACGTCTCTTCTTCCTTTTTAACCTCATCTTTTATATCCATAAGGTTTTCATTCTAAACAAACAAAAAATAGCAGGGAATGTATTATTTAAAATTTGAGCACAAATAACCTTATATCTAAAAGTGGAATATATTTTCATACAGTCAGGTCACTTTTACGATCTCGACATCCATCTTCACCTACCTGATGATGGTGAGGGATGGTGTGATCTTCCTGTGTGGAATCCCAGGAATACAGAGGACGGGGACATCTCTCTGGTGGGTTCCCGTTACTGGATCCATCTGTAGGAAACACACACACTGGCTGAGTACATTGTTTCTATGGGTTTATCAGATGATGGGGGATCTAGGTGGACCCTCCTTACTGCTCTCTCCTTTACAATAAAGTCTCCTCTTACCCGGTGATTTGAGGGGCGGGTGATTCTCCATCATGACGTCTTTGTAGAAGTGCATCTACAGATCCTCAAACATCAATCCATATACCCAAACAGTTTTGGTATTTAGTGGCCATCACTCACCTGTGCTGATGTCTGGAGAAGATTCCTTCTCTTTAACTTTGTCCATCATCCCAACCTCTTCCCTGAACTGCTGATCCCCTCTCACATACGTCTCTTCTTCCTCTTTAAACTCATCTTTTATATCCATAAAACTTTCATTCTAAACAAACAAAATAGCAGGGAATGGTTTCTGTGAGCACAAATAACCTTATACCTAAAAGTGGAATGTTTTTTCATATAGTCAGATCACTTTTACGATCTTGATTTGATCTTCACTTACCTGATGATGGTGAGGGATGGTGTGAACTTCTTGTGTGGAATTCTGGGAATACAGAGAACAGGGACATCTCTCTGGTGGGTTCCCATTACTGGATCCATCTGTAGGAAACACACACACTGACTGAATACATTGTTTCTATGTGTTTATCAGATGATGGGGGATCTAGGTGGACCCTCCGTACTGCTCTCTCCTTTACAATAAACTCTCCTCTTACCTGGAGATGTGAGGGGTGGCTGATTCTCCATCATGACATCCTTGTAGAGATCCTTGTGTCCTTCTAAGAATCTTCTGAGAATCAGGCCAGATCTGTTTTTTATTAATAGAGATAAGAGTGATGTCATGTGATCTCTCAGAATCCTCCTCACCTCTCAGGTCAGGTCTGTGTTTTATTAATAGGGATAAGGCAGAAGGTTCAACAATACATTGAGGAAATTACAGGTGTAGATATTACTAATGACCCGTAGGTTTGCTTATTTCACAAAACTGGTAAATCAAAAAAAACTGTATAAAAGCACGATAGTCCCAACTTAATGAACGGAGCAAAGGGGGCAATTCCAAAAAATTGGCTAAAACTTAAAGCGGAGTTCCACCCTAAAATTAAACTTACCTCCATCTTCTCGCTCCGGGTCACCTGAAAAACAAATGGATAATCGCAATTTTTTTTTTTTTTTTTTTACTTACCTGGTTTAGAAGAAAATATACTTACCTTACTTCCTCTTCCTCCCCTCGGCGGCCACAGCGATTCGTCACTTCCTGGCTTTGCAATGATTCCTGGGAGCTGAACGTCACATGACATCACTCTTATCTCTATTAATAAAACACAGACCTGACCGGAGAGGTGAGGAGGATTCTGGGAGGTCATATGTCATCACTTTTTTTTTTTAATTAAATCAAAATTTTACATTTTATTAATTTTCAAAAACAGAAAATACAAATACATTTCTATAATCTTACTAAAACCCTTACCCAAGAAATCCTTCTCCCCAGATCCCTCCCACTTCCCATTCCACTCGGTAATACTCATCTAGTCGTACATTTTACCACCTCCCTTTCTTCTTAATCTACCCATATTCCACCCTCATACTCTAATCCATCCAGATTTCTAAATATTTACTTGTCTTCTTGAACTCTGCCCACTTAACACACTTGTTTGAGAAACTCTCCATCTGGTCTTCCTGTCTGCTTCCCATGTATTCCATATTGTATATTCAACTGTTTTATACCAATCTCTTAATTAAAGCGGAGTTCCACCCTGGGACATTTTTATTAATAAAAATACCCCTCGGCGGCCACAGCGATTAGTCACTTCCTGGCTTTGCAATGATTCCTGGGAGCTGAACGTCATCGCTCCCAGGAATCAATGCGCCTGCACCGGCCCCGACGTCAGTTCCGGTGCGGGCGCCGTCATACCTTGCTAAACAGCTTCTGGGCATGCCCAGAAGCTGTGCAGGGATGACGCTGTGGCACCGGAAGTGACGGCGGGGCCGGTGCAGTGCATCGTGGGACCGAAGAAGACGGAAGAGGACACAGAAGAGGATCATGCTGGCTTCAAGCTGCCCACACCTGAGATGGCAGCGCTGGACAATACATTTTCAAGGTAAGTATTTCTTCTTGCAGGTAAGTGCGACCCGGGACAGATCAGAGGCTAGCCATTGTGGAATGCACTAGCCCTGACTGTCCCGGGGGTATTTTTATTAAAAAAAAATGTCCCAGGGTGGAACTCCGCTTTAATTAAGAGATTGGTATAAAAGAGTTGAATATACAATATGGAATACATGGGAAGCAGACAGGAAGACCAGATAGAGAGTTTCTCAAACAAGTGGGTTAAGTGGGCAGAGTTCAAGAAGACAAGTAAATATTTAGAAATCTGGATGGATTAGAGTATGAGGGTGGAATATGGGTAGATTAAGAAGAAAGGGAGGTGGTAAAATGTACGACTAGATGAGTATTACCGAGTGGAATGGGAAGTGGTAGGGATTTGGGGAGAAGGATTTCTTGGGTAAGGGTTTTAGTAAGATTATAGAAATGTATTTGTATTTTCTGTTTTTGAAAATTAATAAAATGTAAAATTTTGATTTAATTAAAAAAAAAAAAAAAGTGATGACATATGACCTCCCAGAATCCTCCTCACCTCTCCGGTCAGGTCTGTGTTTTATTAATAGAGATAAGAGTGATGTCATGTGACCTCCCAGAATCCTCCTCACCTCTCTGGTCAGGTCTGTGTTTTATTAAAGCAGAGTTACGGCCTCGGGGGTGAAATTTAGATAAAAATACCCCCGTGACAGTCAGGGCTAGTACATTCCATAATGGATAGCCTCTGAAGTGTCCCGGGTCGCACTTACATTTTAAAATAAATACTTACCTTGAAAATTTCTTCTCCAGCGCTGCCATCTCAGGTGTGGGCAGCTGAAGCCAGCGCGTCTTCTTCTGCATCCTCTTCGGTGACGTCGGAGTCCCAGAATGCCCTGCACCGGCCCCGCTCATCAGTTCTGGTGCAGGCGCGGCATCCCTCCACAGCTTCTGGGCATGCCCAGAAGCTATTTAGCAGGGAATGCCGCGCCTGCACCGGAACTGACGAGCGGGGCAGGTGCAGGCGCATTGACTCCTGGGAGCGATGACGTTCAGCTTCCAGGAGTCATCGCAAGCCGGAAGAGACGGCGCGGGCCGCAGAGGGAGGAAGTGGAAGGAAGGTGAGAATATTTTCTTCTATAACAAGGTAAGTAAACAAAAAAAAAAAAAAAAAATCGGGAGCATCTATTTGTTTTTCAGGTGACACTCAGCAAGCGGATGGCCCAAAATCGATTTTGTCAATTTTTAGGCTGGAACCCTGCTTTAATAGAGATAAGAGTGATGTCATGTGACCTCCCAGAATCCTCCTCACCTCTCTGGTCAGGTCTGTGTTTTATTAAAGGGTAACTCCACTTTCGTGGGGAAAAAATCAGCAAATAAAGAAAAAACAATATAGTGTATACAATTGCGACACAAATCATATTGTATTTGAATGTTATTAAAAATGACCTTTCCTTTTTACTCTGCAGCTGTTGTAATTTTCTAGAAAATGCAATATGGCTACCTGGAGCTGTTCTGTACACAGAATGTATACTGACCACACCCCCAGAAACATAATTTCCTGTTTGTGTGATTGGCTCGCTGATTTTCCCAGAAGTCTGCCTAAGATACAAGTCAGATTTCTGGCATCACCTGCAACAAAAATTTCATTTTTGGAGAGATATTCCCAATAGGAACACGTCGAAAGGGATGCAGGCCCAGCAGCTTTCCTCATTAGAGCCCTGCAGCTGCCACAGCTGACAGATAATTATGAAACCACTCCCATTTCACCCACTCAGCACAGGGACCAAATAATGATTTCTTCAGAATAACAAAAGGTAGGAATCTGCAATAAAGTTTGTTAAAATCCCTGCAAGGTACAGAGATCACCCAGAGGGGAATGTTTTTTTCTCAACAAAAGTGGAGTTACGCTTTAATAGAGTTAAGAGTGATGTCATGTGACCAGCGAGAGAAAGCAAGGTGGCAGCATTGGGTCTGGGTGAAGAGTGGGGGACAGAATTGTCAAATACAGGGTTTGAGGAGTGGAGATCTGCAATGTTGATTAAGGAAACATGGAGTGGGGAACAACAGTGTCTGTGGGGGTGGTGGAATATAGGTGAGCAGTGTGGGAAGGGGGGTGAGGAGAGAGAAACAACAGTGTTGGATGGGGGGTGAGGAATGCGGGATAGCGGTGTTAGATGGGGGGTGAGGAGAGGGGAACAAAAGGGTTAGATTGGGAGTAAGTAATGGGGGACAGCAGTGTTAGATGGGGGTGAGGAGCAGGGGACAGCAATGTTAGTTGGAGGGTGAGCAGTGGGGCACAGCGGTGATAAATGGGGGATGAGAAGGGGGGACAGCAGTGTGGGACAGCAGTGTTAGATGAGGGGTGAGCATACCTCCCAACTTTTGAACTTCGTAATGAGGGACACTGAACGAGAAACAAAACCTGCGGCGCGCGTAGTGACAAATTGTGGGTGTGGCCAATTTCTTTGCAGTGGGAGGGGCTTAAGGGATAGGGTAAACAAAACCCAGACTTCCTAGTACTCATAAAATATGCTTTGATTGCTCAGCCTACCTTAACCACTTTACCACCGGAGGATTTTGCTGTCTTCCGTCCAGGCCACTTTTTGCGATTCGGCGCTGTGCGACTTCAACTGACAATTGCGCGGTCGTGCGACGCCGTACCCAAACGAAATTTACGTCCTTTTTTCCCACAAACAGAGCTTTCTTTTGGTGGTATTTGATCACCTGTGCGATTTTTACTTTTTGCGCTATAAACAAAAAAAGAGCGTCTATTTTGAAAAAATAACAATATTTTTAACATTTTTTTATATGAAATTCCCCCCAAAAAAGATGTAAAAACCAATTTTTTAAAAAATTTTTGGCCAATTTGTTTTCTGCTACCTATGTTTGGTAAAAAAAAAAATCGCAATAAGCGTATTTTGATTGGTTTGCGCAAAAGTTATTGCGTTTACTAACAAAGGGAAAGATTTCTGTCATTTTTGGTGTTTTTTTTTTAACGCGTAATGGCGGCGATCTGCGATTTTTTTTGTGGGACTGCGACATTGCGGCGGACAGATCGGACCCTTGACTGACATTTTTGACACTTTTGGGGGTACCAGTGACATTACTGCAGTAATCAGTGCTATATATATGCACTGTTACTGTAAAAATGACACTGGCAGGGAAGGGGTTCATTTTATTGGAGAGGGAGGGGTTAATGTATGCCTGGTGCTTACTGACGTGTAGGGGGGGGAGGTGACTGAGTGAGTCATGGACAGATCGGATGTCCAGCTATGCTGAACAGTCCGATCTGTCACTCCCTGTCACTATGGAGATCCGTCAGCTTGTGTTTACACAGGCGGGCGGATCTCCACACTAGATCCCCGGCGATCGGGGCAGAGCAGCGGCGATCGCCGCTGCTCCTCCCCTGGCCCGACTCCCGCTGTGAATGAAAACAGCGGGAGCGAGCCTCCGGCGGCGCGCAAGCGCCGCCCAGAAGGGGGAGTGTCTGACGACGTTAATACTACGTCGTCAGACGATAACGAACCACTCTGCCGCAGTAGTATTACTGTGAGCAGACGTAAAGTGGTTAAAGAAGAACTTCATTAAAATAGTCAGAGACTGCATAGCAACCAGCAACTGTTGAGACAATGAAGACTTTGGTGAGAAGTATATAATGTAAAGTATTGTGTATATAGTGCAGGAGAGTGTAATGTACAGAATGCAGGAGACAGGAGTATGTAATGTACAGAATGCAGGAGACAGGAGTATGTAATATACAGAATGCAGGGGTCGGACTCTGCACCATCCACCCCCCCCCCAGCTTTATACACCCCAAATGCCCACCCAGCTCCATACACCCCCCCCCCCATCTACCCCAAATGCCCCCAGCAGCTCTATCCACCTCAAATGCCCACCCTAGCACTATATATCCCAAACACCCATCCAACCTCCAAACACTCCGTGCCCCCCTTCAATGCAGAGAGATCATCGTGCCCCCTTTCAATGCAGAATAACCAGCGTGACCGCTTTCAATGCAGAATGGCCAGCGTGACCCCTTTCAATGCAGAATGGCCAGCGTGACCCCTTTCAATGCAGAATAACCAGCGTGACCCCTTTCAATGCATAATGGCCAGCGTGCCCCCTTTCAATGCAGAATAACCAGCGTGCCCCCTTTCAATGCAGAATAACCAGCGTGCCCCCTTTCAATGCAGAATGGCCAGCGTGACCCCTTTCAATGCAGAATAACCAGCGTGACCCCTTTCAATGCAGAATGACCAGCGTGACCCCTTTCAATGCAGAATGACCAGCGTGACCCCTTTCAATGCAGAATGACCAGCGTGACCCCTTTCAATGCAGAATGACCAGCGTGACCCCTTTCAATGCAGAATGACCAGCGTGACCCCTTTCAATGCAGAATGGCCAGCGTGACCCCTTAATGCAGAATGGCCAGCGTGACCCCTTAATGCAGAATGGCCAGCGTGACCCCTTAATGCAGAATGGCCAGCGTGACCCCTTAATGCAGAATGGCCAGAGTACCGTGCCCCCCCACCCGAGACCGGGGCACTTACCTGCAGCGGCTTCTCCTTTGTCCCCCCTGCGTCTCCTCAAGTCCTTCTGCCTCCTCCTGCCTCCTCGAAGACGAGGGCAGAGCTGGGAGGAGGGCAGCAGAGTTGGACGGGAGGCATTATCGGAGAAATTATCTAAAAGGACACCGGCGGCCAGATTTTCCGGGACTTCAGCCCAGCTCCGCGGGACCCCCTTCAAATTGCGGGACAGTCCTGCGGATTCCAGGACAGTTGGGAGGTATGCAACCTTATAAACACACACACAACACATATATACACACACACACAGACACACAACACATATGTATACACAGACACACAACACATATGTATACACAGACACACAACACATGTATACACAGACACACAGCACATGTATACACAGACACACAGCACATGTATACACAGACACACAACACATGTATACACAGACACACAGCACATGTATACACAGACACACAGCACATGTATACACAGACACACAGCACATGTATACACAGACACACAGCACATGTATACACAGACACACAACACATGTATACACAGACACACAACACATGTATACACAGACACACAACACATGTATACACAGACACACAGCAGCCCCGCCCCCTTACCAGAGGAGAGATGCAGGGCTGCAGGAAGCAGGAACAAGTGTTCTATACAGCGCTGAAGCCTACGTTGGGGGTGGAGCTGGGCAGGGGGCGGAGCTGATTCTAAAGCGGCTTATACATTGGTCGTTTCTCTCCTGCACAACACGTCATTAGTTGCCAGGACGCCAGCGGTCCTAGCAACTATGACTGCAAGGAAAAGTAACATGTATGGGGGTTGGGGAGAGGAGCAGAGGGCACAGTCAGTGTAAAAAGGTATTTACTGAGCATACCCCATTGAGTGGAGCCCACTGCTGCTCCGGGACTTCAGCCCACATGAGCGGGACTGCAGGACTTACTTGAAAAATCGGGACAGTCCCGCTGAATCCGGGACAGTTGGGAGGTATGGGTGAGGAATGGGGAACAGCAGTGTTAGATGGGATGTGAGGAGGGGGGACAGCAGTGTTAGATGGGGGGTGAGGAGTGGGGACAGCAGTGTTAGATGGGGGGTGAGGAGTGGGGACAGCAGTGTTAGATGGGGGTTGAGGAGTGGGGACAGCAGTGTTAGATGGGGGTTGAGGAGTGGGGACAGCAGTGTTAGATGGGGGTTGAGGAGTGGGGACAGCAGTGTTAGATGGGGGTTGAGGAGTGGGGACAGCAGTGTTAGATGGGGGTTGAGGAGTGGGGACAGCAGTGTTAGATGGGGGTTGAGGAGTGAGGACAGCAGTGTTAGATGGGGGGTGAGGAGTGAGGACAGCAGTGTTAGATGGGGGGTGAGGAGTGAGGACAGCAGTGTTAGATGGGGGTTGAGGAGTGAGGACAGCAGTGTTAGATGGGGGGTGAGGAGTGAGGACAGCAGTGTTAGATGGGGGTGAGGAGTGAGGACAGCAGTGTTAGATGGGGGTTGAGGAGTGGGGACAGCAGTGTTAGATGGGGGTTGAGGAGTGGGGACAGCAGTGTTAGATGGGGGTTGAGGAGTGGGGACAGCAGTGTTAGATGGGGGTTGAGGAGTGGGGACAGCAGTGTTAGATGGGGGTTGAGGAGTGGGGACAGCAGTGTTAGATGGGGGTTGAGGAGTGGGGACAGCAGTGTTAGATGGGGGTTGAGGAGTGGGGACAGCAGTGTTAGATGGGGGTTGAGGAGTGGGGACAGCAGTGTTAGATGGGGGTTGAGGAGTGAGGACAGCAGTGTTAGATGGGGGGTGAGGAGTGAGGACAGCAGTGTTAGATGGGGGGTGAGGAGTGAGGACAGCAGTGTTAGATGGGGGTTGAGGAGTGAGGACAGCAGTGTTAGATGGGGGGTGAGGAGTGAGGACAGCAGTGTTAGATGGGGGTGAGGAGTGAGGACAGCAGTGTTAGATGGGGGTTGAGGAGTGGGGACAGCAGTGTTAGATGGGGGTTGAGGAGTGGGGACAGCAGTGTTAGATGGGGGTTGAGGAGTGGGGACAGCAGTGTTAGATGGGGGTTGAGGAGTGGGGACAGCAGTGTTAGATGGGGGTTGAGGAGTGGGGACAGCAGTGTTAGATGGGGGTTGAGGAGTGGGGACAGCAGTGTTAGATGGGGGGTGAGGAGTGAGGACAGCAGTGTTAGATGGGGGGTGAGGAGTGAGGACAGCAGTGTTAGATGGGGGTGAGGAGTGAGGACAGCAGTGTTAGATGGGGGGTGAGGAGTGAGGACAGCAGTGTTAGATGGGGGTGAGGAGTGAGGACAGCAGTGTTAGATGGGGGGTGAGGAGTGAGGACAGCAGTGTTAGATGGGGGGTGAGGAGTGGGGGACAGCAGTGTTAGATGGGGGGTGAGGAGTGGGGGACAGCAATGTTAGATGGGGGGTGAGGAGTGGGGGACAGCAGTGTTAGATGGGGGTGAGGAGTGGGGACAACGGTGTTAGATGGGGGGTGAAGAGTGGGGACAGCGGTGTTAGATGGGGGTGAGGAGTGGGGACAATGGTGTTAGATGGGGGGTGAAGAGTGGGGACAGCGGTGTTAGATGGGGGGTGAAGAGTGGGGACAGCGGTGTTAGATGGGGGGGAGGAGTGGGGACAATGGTGTTAGATGGGGGGTGAAGAGTGGGGACAGCGGTGTTAGATGGGGGGTGAATAAGGAAGATGGGGGCAATAAGGAAGGAGAACATTTTCTTTAGGTAACAAAAGATTACAAATATAAAATAAGATCTTATTACCTCTTCTGCTGCCACTTCCAGCTACGTCTCCTCTCTAATTCCTCCCGACTCACCGCTCACTCTAGAACGTTCTATGTATACCTGACATAATTTCCTGTCTGTAACTACATCACTTCCTGTCAGTATCTTACATCACTTCCTGTCTATATCTCATCACTTCCTGTCTGTGCGTTCCATCTGAGAGAAGTCAGGTCACCACCTTGTGGACCATATTGGGATTTTTGTACTTTGCTACTTACAATGATTGTAGCTGGTGATGTTTTGGTGATTTGCTCTAACAGGTAACTTTTCAGGACTGGCCTTCAGGGCGTTCTACCTTCATCTTCTACCAAACAGTATCAGTATTTCTTGCTAGAAAACAACTTAGAACCCCCAAACATTATACATTTTTTTTTTTTTTAGCAGAGACCCTAGAGAAAAAAATGTGGATAGTTTCAATTTTTTATGTCACATGGTATTTGCGCAGCAGTTTTGAAAACGTAATTTTTGAGGAAAAAAACACAATTTTTGGGGGAAAAAATACACTTTTATTCATTAGAAAAACACATTACCCCTAAACCTAAAACCTCAATTTTATTGTATAATGCGAAAGATGATGTTATGCTGAGTAAATAGATACCTAATATGTCCTGCTTTAAATTGGCGCACACCCGTAGAATGGCGACAAAGTACGGTACTTAAAAATCTCCATAGGCATTTGTATAGTGGTACTGTGCACAAGTTCAGATGTTTTGCCTGCCTCCAAAAACCCCCAAAAAATGCCAGCAAAAACACACCTGGGCATTTTTTTTTTTGAAGCTAGCGGGTTTTTTTTGGCATTTTTTGGGGGGTTTTGGAGGCAGGCAAAACATCTGAACTTGTGTATAGTGGTGTATATACACACATCCATATATTTATATACACACCTAGACATATATAGGTGTGATAGTAGCAGAAATATATTACTGTAAATGATTTCATTAGCGCAAGCATATATTTCTGCTACTATCACACCTACAGTGGGTACGGAAAGTATTCAGGCCCCCTTAAATTTTTCACTCTTTGTTATATTGCAGCCATTTGCTAAAATCATTTAAGTTCATTCTTCTTCCTCATGAATGTACACATAGCACCCCATACTGACAGAAAAACACAGAATTGTTGACATTGTTGCAGATTTATTAAAAAAGAAAAACTGAAATATCACATGGTCCTAAGTATTCAGACCCTTTGCTGTGACACTCATATATTTAACTCAGGTGCTTTCCATTTCTTCTGATCATCCTTGAGATGGTTCTACACCTTCATTTGAGTCCAGCTGTGTTTGATTATACTGATTGGACTTGATTAGGAAAGCCACACACCTGTCTATATAAGACCTTCCAGATCACAATGCATGTCAGAGCAAATGAGAATCATGAGGTCAAAGGAACTGCCTGAAGAGGTCAGAGACAGAATTGTGGCAAGGCACAGATCTGGCCAAGGTTACAAAAAGATTTCTGCTGCACTTAAGGTTCCTAAGAGCACAGTGGCCTCCATAATCCTCAAATGGAAGACGTTTGGGACGACCAGAACCCTTCCTAGAGCTGGCCGTCCGGCCAAACTGAGCTATCGGGGAGAAGAGCCTTGGTGAGAGAGGTAAAGAAGAACCCAAAGATCACTGTGGCTGAGCTCCAGAGATGCAGTCAGGAGATGGGAGAAAGTTGTAGAAAGTCAACCATCACTGCAGCCCTCCACCAGTCGGGGCTTTATGGCAGAGTGGCCCGACGGAAGCCTCTCCTCAGTGTAAGACACATGAAAGCCCACATGGAGTTTGCTAAAAAACACCTGAAGGACTCCAAGATGGTGAGAAATAAGATTCTCTGGTCTGATGAGACCAAAATAGAACTTTTTGGCCTTAATTCTAAGCGGTATGTGTGGAGAAAACCAGGCACTGCTCATCACCTGTCCAATACAGTCCCAACAGTGAAGCATGGTGGTGGCAGCATCATGCTGTGGGGGTGTTTTTCAGCTGCAGGGACAGGACGACTGGTTGCAATCGAGGGAAAGATGAATGCGGCCAAGTACAGGGATATCCTGGACAAAAACCTTCTCCAGAGTGCTCTGGACCTCAGACTGGGCCGAAGGTTTACCTTCCAACAAGACAATGACCCTAAGCACACAACTAAAATAACAAAGGAGTGGCTTCACAACAACTCCGTGACTGTTCTTGAATGGCCCAGCAAGAGCCCTGACTTAAACCCAATTGAGCATCTCTGGAGAGACCTAAAAATGGCTGTCCACCAACGTTTACCATCCACCCTGACGGAACTGGAGAGGATCTGCAAGGAGGAATGGCAGAGGATCCCCAAATCCAGGTGTGAAAGACTTGTTGCATCTTTCCCAAAAAGACTCCTGGCTGTATTAGATCAAAAGGGGGCTTCTACTAAATACTGAGCAAAGGGTCTGAATACTTAGGACCATGTGATATTTCAGTTTTTCTTTTTTAATAAATCTGCAACAATGTCAACAATTCTGTGTTTTTCTGTCAGTATGGGGTGCTATGTGTACATTCATGAGGAAGAAGAATGAACTTAAATGATTTTAGCAAATGGCTGCAATATAACAAAGAGTGAAAAATTTAAGGGGGTCTGAATACTTTCCGTACCCACTGTATATATGTCTAGGTGTGTATATAAATATATGGATGTGTGTATATACACCACTATACACAAGTTCAGATGTTTTGCCTGCCTCAAAAGAACCCCAAAAAATGCCAAAAAAACGCTAGCGTCAAAAAATAAATAAATGCCCAGGTGTGTTTTTGCTGGCATTTTTGGGGGGTTTTTGGAGGCAGGCAAAACATCAGAACTTGTGCACAGTACCACTATACACAAGTTCAGATGTTTTTCCTGACTGCAAAGAACCCAAAAAAAATGCCTTCTATTAAACCGGCAAGGTGTTACAGCAGCGAAGCCAACCCCCTGTCTGAAAGTTTTTTAATACAAACGATCTTTTTTTTTATGGTTCTGGACATGCTACAGAGCTGAAACTTCACATGTACACTTTGTAGACCCCCCAGATCTGAAATCCAAAGTAAAAATCAAAAAATCTCTTTTTTTTTTTTTTAATTTTTTCAATAATTGGCTTTTTTATCAAAAATGACAATTTTTAAGAACTTTTGTTTGTGTGATTTTGTGTCTGGGGGTCTAAAATGTGTACCTGTGAACTTTCAGCTCTGTAGCATGTCCAGAACCATAAAAAAAAGGATTGTTTGTATTAGAAAACTTTCAGCACAGGAATATGGCTTCTCTGCTGTAAAACCTTGCCGGTTTCAAAGCAGGCATTTTTTTGGGTTCTTTGCAGTCAGGAAAAACATCTGAACTTGTGTATAGTGGTACTGTGCACAAGTTCAGATGTTTTGCCTGCCTCCAAAACCCGCCAAAAAATGCCAGCAAAAACACACCTGGGCATTTTTTTTTTTTGACGCTAGCGTTTTTTTGGCATTTTTTTGGGTTCTTTTGAGGCAGGCAAAACATCTGAACTTGTGTATAGTGGTATATATACAAACATAATTATATGTATATAGACACCTAGCCATATATAGGTGTGATAGTAGCAGAAATATATTAGTGTAAATGATTTCATTAGCGCAAGCATATATTTCTGCTACTATCAATTTTTTCAATAATTGGCTTTTTTATCAAAAATGACAATTTTTAAGAACTTTTGTTTGTGTGATTTTGTGTCTGGGGGTCTAAAATGTGTACCTGTGAACTTTCAGCTCTGTAGCATGTCCAGAACCATAAAAAAAAGGATTGTTTGTATTAGAAAACTTTCAGCACAGGAATATGGCTTCTCTGCTGTAAAACCTTGCCGGTTTCAAAGCAGGCATTTTTTTGGGTTCTTTGCAGTCAGGAAAAACATCTGAACTTGTGTATAGTGGTACTGTGCACAAGTTCAGATGTTTTGCCTGCCTCCAAAACCCGCCAAAAAATGCCAGCAAAAACACACCTGGGCATTTTTTTTTTGACGCTAGCGTTTTTTTGGCATTTTTTTGGGTTCTTTTGAGGCAGGCAAAACATCTGAACTTGTGTATAGTGGTATATATACAAACATAATTATATGTATATAGACACCTAGCCATATATAGGTGTGATAGTAGCAGAAATATATTAGTGTAAATGATTTCATTAGCGCAAGCATATATTTCTGCTACTATCACACCTATATATGTCTAGGTGTGTATATAAATATATGGATGTGTGTATATACACCACTATACACAAGTTCAGATGTTTTGCCTGCCTCAAAAGAACCCCAAAAAATGCTAAAAAAACGCTAGCGTCAAAAAAAAAAATGCCCAGGTGTGTTTTTGCTGGCATTTTTTGGGGGTTTTTGGAGGCAGGCAAAACATCAGAACTTGTGCACAGTACCACTATACACAAGTTCAGATGTTTTTCCTGACCGAAAGAACCCAAAAAAATGCCTGCTTTGAAACCGGCAAGGTGTTACAGCAGAGAAGCCATATTCCTGTGCTGAAAGTTTTCTAATACAAACAATCTTTTTTTTCATGGTTCTGGACATGCTACAGAGCTGAAACTTCACATGTACACTTTTTAGACCCCCCCCCCCCCCCCCCAGATACTAAATCCAAATCTCTTTTTTTTAATTTTTCAATAATTGGCTTTTTTATCAAAAATGACAATTTTTAAGAACTTTTTTTGTGTGATTTTGTGTCTGGGGGGTCTAAAAGGTGTACCTGTGAAGTTTCAGCTCTGTAGCATGTCCAGAACCAGAAAAAAAGATCATATAGGTGTTAAAGTTAAAGGAGGGTCCCACATCCCTGTTCTACTGAAAAATTATCTTTTTTTTTTTTTCATGGTTCTGGACATGCTACAGAGCTGAAACTTCACATGCACACCTTTTTTTTTAATTTTTTCAATAATTGGCTTTTTTTTATTAAAAATGACAATTTTTAAGAACTTTTTTTTGTGTGATTAATAGTTAATGGGGCATGACGGCATGACCCAGAACCCTAGGCACTTTTTAGGGGCATTTATTGGGTTTTGGGGCTTCAAAATGGTGTTTTTTGATTACCAAAGTTCGGGTCCCATTGATTTCAATGGGGTTCTGAAATCCGGGAAGTTCGGATGTTCTGGCCGAACCAAACTTTTCAAAAGTTCGATCATCCTTACTTCTCAGCTCAAGTAGTGACGGTCCCCCTCTGTTATACCTGAAGGGTTTCACATGTACTGTCACTTTAAGGCTGGCTCCAGCCAGGAGTGATGACAAGGGGCAGAGTGGCCATCTTAGAGACATGTAAGAGATGCATTGATATACAGAGCTGTCCTGTAATGCATGTTGGAGTGAACAGAGAGTCCTGAATCAACAACCGTTGTTCCAGATCAGAGTCCTGTGTCTCTCACAACACGGAGAATATAACAGTGGCGACGAGGATGGGATTTACAAGGTTACTATCCGTGTGAGAAAAGAAAAGAAGGAAAAAAACACTGGATTGTCAGCTGGATACAAACACCCACAGAGCCCAGCAGGAAAATGTAATTGATCGAGACATTAAGTGAATTTGATGGAGAACAGGCATGTTGGAGTTCCTGGATTGAGAGACTGGAACAGTATTTTTGTGCAAATGCCATCCCAGGTGACAGGCAAGTAGCAGTATTTCTGACAGTGGTTGGTGCTAGGACATATGACACTCTTAGGGATCTCCTTTTCCCTGAAAAACCAGCAACTAAGACTTTGGCAGAGCTCCTGACACTGTTAGGGAATCACTTCCAGCCTAAACCACTAGAGATTGCAGAGAGATTCCGGTTCTATCAGCGGCAGCAACAGCCGGGTGAAGATATTAAGGCTTATGTGCTCGCCCTTCGCAGACTAGCCTCAACCTGTTCTTTTGAGGAGTACTTACCGACTGCACTGAGGGATAAGTTTGTCATGGGACTAAATAGTGAGTCTAGCCAAAAGAGACTGTTAACAGAGAAAGACCTTACCCTTACAAAGGCAATTGAGATAGCTTCAGTGATGGAAATGGCTGTGAAAGATACAGAGGCTTTGAACCCCCAGAGCAGAAGGGAAGAGGTTAAAGAGGAAGTTTTCAGAACAGCAGTCAAGCCAACAGCAGCAAACTGGAAAAATAGACCCTCACCAAACCGGGTGTCAGCTTGCTACCATTGTGGGAATACAGACCATGACCACAAAGTCTGCCGGTTTAAGGATCAGTTCTGTCATAATTGTGGTAAGGCAGGCCATCTGAAACGAGTCTGCCGTAGTAAGCAGGTGTGAAATAAACAACCTCTGAACACCAGGACAAAAGCATATATGGTGGGAAGATGTACATCGTCATCGGAATCCGAGGATGAGGAAGTGCTCTACAGATTGGACATACATCATATGCATTCAGCACCCTCTGCAATGACTGTAGAGGTAACTGTGGAAGGAAAGAAACTCAAGGTGGATGTAGACACAGGAGCAGCAGTTTCAGTTATCACCCAGAAACAATTGAGAAAACTTCTGATCCGAACAACTGTCCGTCCAACACCAATCAAACTGCAGACATACTCAAAGCAGATACTCCACCCACTGGGTTACGTGAAAGTGCAGGTATCCTACAAGGGTCAGACAAAGAGAATGCCATTGTATATCCTAGAACATGGGGGACCCCCTCTCTTTGGGAGAGACTGGATTGCTCACTTTGGCATGCCAGACATCGCCATAAACCCCTGCAACACCGTGACCATCCCATAAAGAGATAACAAGGGATGGGTGGAATCCCTGAAACAGTGATTCTCACAAGTCTTTGATAACCATTTGGGAAAAATAAAGCATGACTGTGTGAGACTCAGGCTGAAACCCAACGCCCAGCCCAGGTTCTTCAATGCTCGGACAGTACCTTTCGCACTCCGAGCAGGTGTGGAAGCTGAACTAAGCCGGCTGGAGGAACAAGGTGTCATCTCAAAGGTAGAGCACAGCGAGTGGGCATCACCAGTTGTACCAGTAAAGAAAGCAAATGGGGACTTACGCATTTGTGGCGATTTCCGCATGGCACTAAATTCTCAACTGGAGATAGACCAGTATCCCCTACCCAGAGTAGATACATTTTTGCCTCTCTTGCAGGAGGTCAAAAGTTCACCAAGCTTGATCTCAGGCAAGCTTATTTACAGTTTGAGGTCCACCCTTCGTCCCGCAAGTTTCTAACCATCAACACTCACAAGGGATTGTATGAATACAATCGGATGGTGTTTGGAAAGCCTCCGCCCCAGCCATTTGGCAACGCAAAATGGATGGGATTTTGGCGGACATTCCTTTCACACAGTGCCTGTTAGATGACATGCTCATCACGGGCCTGACGGACCAGGAACACAAGCGTAACGTGGAGCTTGTGTTGGCGAGACTCCAAGAGCAGGGTCTAAAAGTGAACTTAGCGAAATGCCAATTCATGATACCTAAATTGGAGTGTTGTGGCCACCTTGTGGATGCAGAGGGTATACACACCACGGAAGCCAAAGTTGATGCTTTAGTAAAAGCTCCAGCCTCAACCAACGTCCAACAGCTGTGATCATACCTGGGCTTGCTGAACTATTACCACAAATTCCTGCCGGATCTAGCACACACTTTGTTTCCATTAAACAAGCTTTTGGAGAAACACTCCAGATGGAACTGGTCGGCTGCATGCCAACGTGCTTTTAAAGTTTCTAAGCGAAAGCTGTTGGCGTCACACATGCTCGTGCACTATGACCTCCAAAGGCCTCTCACCTTGGCTTGTGATGCCTCACCCTATGGTCTAGGGGCTGTACTATGTCACGTTTTACCAGATGGGTCAGAGAAACCTGTGGCATTCGCCTCCAGGTCCTTGACAAAAGCAGAAAGCAATTACTCTCACATTGACAAAGAGGCTCTTGCGCTCATATGGGCAATTAAGAAGTTTCATCTTTACCTGTATGGTAGGGAATTCACCATACTGACTGATCGTAAACCACTCCTTCAGATCTTTAGCCCTGACAAAGGCATCTCCCAGACGACTGCGGCCCGTCTTCAACGCTATTCCCTATTCTTGGGAGCATATAGCTACAAAATCCAGTATCACAGCCATGATGCTAATGCGGACGCCATATCCCGTCTGACAAGGACATTAACAGACTCTTCTCCACCTGTCAAGAGTTGTCGTTACATCAGCCTGTCCTTTCTGTCTTCCGGGGAAGTAGCAGCCCATACAGCCAAGGATACCTTCCTTAAGACAATACTCTCCTGGGTACGGTACAGTTGCCTGCAATTGTCACACAGGATTATGAACCTTACTTCCGTAGGCGTCTGGAATTAACTGTGGCTGGCAACTGTGTTTTATGGGGAGACCGAGTGATCGTTCCACAGACCCTCCGGAGACACATTCTGGACTTGCTACATACTGGTCATCCCGGGGGCACACGTATGAAACAAAAGACCCAAGACTACGTGTGGTGGCCGAACCTCGACTCAGATATCACGACATATGTGAATGCATGTGCTGGATGTGCACAAACTGCAAGAGACCCTCCTCGAGGGTGCGTCCAGCCCTGGACTTGGCCCACGGTTGCCTGGTTTCGCCTACACTTGGACTTTGCAGGCCCGATCAGAGGACACACCTTTTTGATCATTATTGATGCCCATTCAGAGTGGCCTGAGGTCATTCCTGTTACCCAGCCAACGACTAACGCAACGATTTCCATACTGTTACATCTTGCTGCTACGTTTGGATACCCCAGAGAAATTGTCACAGACAACGGTGCACAATTCACAAGCCAGGAGTTTCAGAGTTTCCTGACTGCCCACAACATCAAACACAAGTTGACCGCACCTTACCACCCGGCTACAAATGGTCAAGCAGAAAGGTTTGTACAGACCTTCAAACGCTATTTCAAAGCTACTGTGGCTACAAGTAAACAACAGTCCCTGTCACCCCAGCAGCTGGACTCCTTCCTTTCTGCTTACAGAAACACACCACATGCAACCACTGGGAAAACTCCAGCTGAACTTCTTTTGGGTCAGCAGCCATGGACTGTTTTGGACATGCTCCGCCCTCAAACAGTCCAGGAACATATGCGGCAATCCCAAGACAAGAGGGTCGAACACGACGAGATTCCCCGGTTTACAGCCCAGCAAAAGGTATGGGCCCGATCTTATGGCGCTTCCAACACTCGTTGGCTTCCTGCTATTGTCGCAGAGACTTTGGGACCCAAAATGTATAGGGTCTGCCTGGAAGATGGTTCCATTTGCAGACGGCATGCGAACCAATTGCGTCCTCGTTCTCAGCTGCCCGAATCCCTGACATCGGCTGCACCTCCAGTGTCTCAAGGATCTGCTCCTACCAGATCAGGAGGCATTGAGACTGATGCTTGGGGGGACTCTGAACTCAGCTCCAACAGAGCCCTCCAGCCCTGGTCCAGAGGTCTGTTCACCCTCTGAGCTAGGGGATCCCCTCTTGGCCCCGCCGGTGTCCATTCTGGCCAGCCCTGCTTCCTCCGGCCCCGAGTCACTGGGTGCCCGTCCTCAACGACACTGTCGCCCTCCTGACCGGTTTCAAATGCAAAACCAGTTACGAGACTTTCGACGGGCCCGCCAAAAGTGATCCACTGCCATGTTCTCCCCGTAGCGTCCCTGGAAGTTGTTCTCACATCCGGACGCGGAAGAAGCTATGTAAATCTCCTGAGTTGGAGGACTGTATTGGACAATTATTAGTTACTGTTTTATGCCTCGTTTTGTTGTGTTGTTTTTTTTTTTTTTTGTTGTTTTTTTTAAAGGATGGATGGAAGGTGTTATACCTGAAGGGTTTTACATGTACTGTCACTTTAAGGCTGGCTCCACCCAAGAGTGATAACAAGGGTCAAGGGGCAGAGTGGCCATCTTAGAGACATGAATTGATATACAGAGCTGTCCTGTAATGCATGTTGGAGTGTACAGTGAGTCCTGAATAAACAACCCTTGTTCCAGATCAGAGTCCTGTGTCTCTCACAACACGGAGAATATAACACGTAGTGTATACACTGCCGGTGTTCTGTCAACACAGCCAACTGGTCATGTACCGTAGTGTATACGTTGTTGGTGTTCTGTCAAAACAGCCAACTCATTGTGTACCGTGGTGTATACACTGCCGGTGTTCTGTCAACACAGCCAACTGGTCATGTACTGTAGTGTATACGTTGCCGGTGTTCTGTCAAAACAGCCAATCCGTTGTGTACTGTAGTGTATATGTTGCCGGTGTTCTGTCAAAACAGCCAACTGGTCATGTACCGTAGTGTATACGTTGCCTGTGTTCTGTCAAAGCAGCCAACTCATTGTGTACCATAGTGTATACGTTGCCGGTGTTCTGTCAAAACAGCCAACTCGTTGTGTCCTGTAGTATATACCTTGCCGGTATTCTGTCAAAACAGCCAACTTGTTGTGTAACCATAGTGTATACGTTGCCGGTGTTCTGTCAAAACAGCCAATCCGTTGTGTACCGTAGTGTATACGTTGCCGGTGTTCTGTCAAAACAGCCAACTCGTTGTGTCCTGTAGTATATACCTTGCCGGTATTCTGTCAAAACAGCCAACTCATTGTGTACCATAGTGTATACGTTGCCGGTGTTCTGTCAAAACAGCCAATCCGTTGTGTACCGTAGTGTATACGCTGCCTGTGTTCTGTCAAAACAGCCAACTCGTTGTGTACCGTACTGTATACGTTGCCGGTTTTCTGTCAAAACAGCCAACTCGTTGTGTCCTGTAGTATATACCTTGCCGGTATTCTGTCAAAACAGCCAACTTGTTGTGTACCGTATTGTATACGTTGCCGGTGTTCTGTCAAAACAGCCAATCCGTTGTCTACCGTAGTGTATACGCTGCCGGTGTTCTGTCAAAACAGCCAACTCGTTGTGTCCTGTAGTATATACCTTGCCGGTATTCTGTCAAAACAGCCAACTCATTGTGTACCATAGTGTATACGTTGCCGGTGTTCTGTCAAAACAGCCAATCCGTTGTGTACCGTAGTGTATACGTTGCCGGTGTTCTGTCAAAACAGCCAACTCGTTGTGTCCTGTAGTATATACCTTGCCGGTATTCTGTCAAAACAGCCAACTCATTGTGTACCATAGTGTATACGTTGCCGGTGTTCTGTCAAAACAGCCAATCCGTTGTGTACCGTAGTGTATACGCTGCCTGTGTTCTGTCAAAACAGCCAACTCGTTGTGTACCGTACTGTATACGTTGCCGGTTTTCTGTCAAAACAGCCAACTCGTTGTGTCCTGTAGTATATACCTTGCCGGTATTCTGTCAAAACAGCCAACTTGTTGTGTACCGTATTGTATACGTTGCCGGTGTTCTGTCAAAACAGCCAATCCGTTGTGTACCGTAGTGTATACGCTGCCGGTGTTCTGTCAAAACAGCCAACTCGTTGTGTACCGTACTGTATATGTTGCTGGTGTTCTGTCAAAACAGCCAACTCGTTGTGTCCTGTAGTATATACCCTGCCGGTGTTCTGTCAAAACAGCCAACTTGTTGTGTACCGTAGTGTATACGTTGCCGGTGTTCTGTCAAAACAGCCAACTCATTGTGTACCATAGTGTATACACTGCTGGTGTTCTGTCAAAACAGCCAACTCGTTGTGTACCGTAGTGTATACGCTGCCGTAGTTCTGTCAAAACAGCCAACTCGTTGTGTACCGTAGTGTCTACGTTGCCGGTGTTCTGTCAACACAGCCAACTCGTCATGTACCATAGTGTATACGTTGCCGGTGTTCTGTCAAAACTGCCAACTCGTCATGTACCGTAGTGTATATACTGCCGGTGTTCTGTCAAAACAGCCAACTGGTCATGTACCGTAGTATACACTGCCGGTGTTCTGTCAAAACAGCCAACTCATTGTGTACCGTAGTGTATACGTTGCCGTGCTCTGTCAAAACAGCCAACTCATTTTGTACCGTAGTGTATATGTTGCCGGTGTTCTGTCAAAACAGCCAACTCGTTGTGTACCGTAGTGTCTACGTTGCCGGTGTTCTGTCAACACAGCCAACTCGTCATGTACCATAGTGTATACGTTGCCGGTGTTCTGTCAAAACTGCCAACTCGTCATGTACCGTAGTGTATATACTGCCGGTGTTCTGTCAAAACAGCCAACTGGTCATGTACCGTAGTATACACTGCCGGTGTTCTGTCAAAACAGCCAACTCATTGTGTACCGTAGTGTATACGTTGCCGTGCTCTGTCAAAACAGCCAACTCATTTTGTACCGTAGTGTATATGTTGCCGGTGTTCTGTCAAAACAGCCAACTCGTTGTGTACCGTAGTGTATACATTGCCAGTGTTCTGTCAAAACAGCTAACTCATTTTGTACCGTAGTGTATATAATGCCGGTGTTCTGTCAAAACAGCCAACTCATTGTGTCTTGTAGTGTATACGTTGCCGGTGTTCTGTCAAAACAGCCAACTCCTTGTGTACCGTAGTGTATACACTGCCGGTGTTCTGTCAAAACAGCCAACTCCTTGTGTACCGTAGTGTATACGCTGCCGGTGTTCTGTCAAAACAGCCAACTCGTTGTGTACCGTAGTGTATACGTTGCTGGTGTTCTGTCAAAACTGCCAACTCATCATGTACCATAGTGTATACGTTGCCGGTGTTCTGTCAAAACAGCCAACTCGTCATGTACCGTAGTGTATATACTGCCGGTGTTCTGTCAAAACAGCCAACTGGTCATGTACCGTAGTATACACTGCCGGTGTTCTGTCAAAACAGCCAACTCATTTTGTACCGTAGTGTATATGTTGCCGGTGTTCTGTCAAAACAGCCAATCCGTTGTGTCCTGTAGTGTATACATTGCCAGTGTTCTGTCAAAACAGCCAACTCATTTTGTACCGTAGTGTATATAATGCCGGTGTTCTGTCAAAACAGCCAACTCATTGTGTCTTGTAGTGTATACGTTGCCGGTGTTCTGTCAAAACAGCCAACTCCTTGTGTACCGTAGTGTATACGCTGCCAGTGTTCTGTCAAAACAGCCAACTCGTTGTGTACCATAGTGTATACGTTGCCGGTGTTCTGTCAAAACAGCCAACTGGTCGTGTAGTGTATATGCTGCCGGTGTTCTGTCAAAACTGCCAACTTGTTGTGTACCATAGTGTATACGTTGCTGGTGTTCTGTCAAAACAGCCAACTCGTTGTGTCCTGTAGTGTATATGTTGCCGGTGTTCTGTCAAAACAGCCAACTCATGGTGTACCGTAGTGTATACGTTGCCGGTGTTCTGTCAAAACTGCCAACTCGTTGTGTACCGTAGTGTATACACTGCCGGTTTTCTGTCAAAACAGCCAACTCATTGTGTCCTGAAGTGTATACGCTGCTGGTGTTCTGTCAAAACTGCCAACTCGTTGTGTACCGTAGTGCATACGCTGCCGGTGTTCTGTCAAAACAGTCAAGTCAATGTGTACCATAGTGTATATGTTGCTGGTGTGCTGTCAAAACAGCCAACTCATCATCTACCGTAGTGTAAATGCTGCTGGTGTTCTGTCAAAATAGCCAACTCGCCAAAATCTCCAATTACTCCAATTAATCCAATATGCTGGAGAGTCACCTGAAGTGACGTGGTTGGAGATTCTGACAAGTCTGCCTTACATGAAATACATGTAGTGCAACAATCTTATACATACAATATGCAAATAACAGTCCAACGTTTTAGAACAAGCAAGTAGCCAGTGGAAGTCCTCAATTGAATAAGGAAAAAGTGCTTTCATGCTAATGATTTTTAGTCAATATAGTGACAAAAGCATGTGGCCAGTGAAAATCTCTTGATGATACTCAAATAAAGTGCTTTTGTGCCAAAGTGCTGAAAATGTTGAATATCTCATGCGGTGCTCAGTTTTCCACTCCTCAGCAGCATAAACACTTACCAGAAAACATGGACCCCTTAGCCATATAGCATGTGGGTCTAGCAGGCTTTGTCTGGTACGTTAGACCAGGTTCAATTTCTTGTACGTCCTTGATAGGACCATGGCTCATAGATGGGAGGAAGAGGATCCAAAAATAGTGTAATAAGTCCTTTTATTTTAGGTTTAACCACTTGCCTACAGTGCACTTTCACCCCCTTCCTGCCCAGACCGATTTTCAGCTTTCAGCGCTCTCACATTTTGACTGAGAATTACTCAGTCATGCAACACTGTACCCATACAAAAATTGTGTCCTTTTTTTCACACAAATAGAGCTTTCTTTTGATGGTATTTGATCAATACTGTTTTTTTTATTTTTTGTGCTATAAATAAAAAAAGACTGAAAATATTGTGAAAAAACATATTTTTCTTTGTTTCTGTCATAAAATTTTGCAAATTAGTAATTTTTCTTCACAAATTTTGGCCAAAATTTATACTGCTACTTATCTTTGGTAAAAATAACCCAAATAAGTGTATATTATTTGGTCTTTGTGAAAGTTATAGAGTCCACAAGCTATGGTGCGAATCATTGAAAATTGATCACACTTGATCACACCTGATGTACTGAAGGCCTATCTCATTTCTTGAGACACTAAAAAGTCAGGAAAGTACAAATACCCCCCAAATGACCCCTTTTTGGAAAGTAGACATTCCAAGGTATTTAATAAGGGGCATGGTGAGTTTTTTGAAGTTGTAATTTTTTCCCACAATGCTTTGCAAAATGAAGATTTTTATTTTTTTTTTAATTTTTTTTTACAAATTGCCATATTAACAGGTTATTTCTCTCACACAGCACATGTATACTTGCAACTACACCCCAAAACACATTCTACTACTCCTCATGAGTATGGCGATACCACATGTGTGAGACTTTTTCACAGCCTGGCCACATACAGAGGCCTAACATCAAAGTAGCAGCGTCCGGCATTCTAGGAGCACAAATTACACATATAATTTCCTGACAACCTATCGCACTTTTGAAGGCCCTGGAGCACCAGGACAATGGAAACCCCCATAAAATGACCCCATTTTAGAAAGCAAACAGCCCAACGTATAATTTTTGAGGCATAATGAGTCTTTTGAATATGTCATTTTTTTCCACAAGTTTTTGGAAAATGTGGAAAGAAAATGAAAACACATTTTTTTTTACAAAAAGCTGTCCATTTATGCAATATTTCTAACACATAGCATGTACATAGCAAAAATTGCACCCCAAAATACATTCTGCTATTCCTCCTGAGTATGGCGATACCACATGTGTAACACTTTTTCACAGCCTGGCCACATACATAGGCCTAACATCCAAGTAGCGCTTTACACAAAGTTGTCCATTTATCCACTTTAAGACTGGGCCTATTTTTGACACTTGGTGTTTACAAGCTAAAATCATTTTTTTTTGCTAGAAAACTACTTGGAACCCCCAAACATTATATATTTTTTTTTAGCAGAGACCCTAGAGAATAAAATGGAGATCGTTGCAATATTTTTTATCACACCATATTTGCGCAGCAGTCTTCCAAATGCGGTTTTTTTGAAAAAAAATTCACTTTTTTGAACTAAAACATAAGAAAACAGTAAATTTAGTACAATTTTTTTCCATAATGTGAAAGATAATGTTACGCCGAGTAATTAGATACCCAACATGTCATGCTTCAAAATTGCGCATGCCCACAGAATGGCGCCAAACATTGGTACTTAAAAATCCCCATAGGCAACATTTTAAAAATTTCTGCAGGTTACTAGCTTAGAGTTACAGAGGAACTAGGGCTCAAATTATTGCTCTCGCTCTAACGATCGCGGCGATACCTCACATGTATGGTTTGAACACCGTTTACATATGTGGGCGGGACTTGCGTATGCGTTTGCTTCTGCGCGCGAGCTAACGGGGACAGGGCGCTTTAATTTTTTTTTTTTTTTTTTTCCTATTTATTTTATTTATTATTTTTTTATTTTTACACAGTTTTAAAAAAAAAATGTTTTGATCATTTTTATTCCTATTACAAGGAATGCAAACATCTCTTGTAATAGAAATAGGCATGACAGGTCCTCTTTATTGTGAGATCTGGGGTCAAAAAGACCTCACACCTCACAACTACACTAAAAAAGCAAAAAAAAAAAAAAAATTGTTGAAAGAGGAAAAAAAAAAAAAAGCAAAAAAAAAAAGCGGCCCTTTAAACCGGTTGCTAGGCAACGTCTTTTGACGTAGCTCCGGTCCTCCAAGACCATAGAGTTGAGTGAGGGCCATCTTGCCCTCACTCGACTTCCTGTCTCTGAGGATCCGGGACCGGATAGTTTTCCCCGCTGCCGGCGGGTCCGGTAAGCTGGGAAAACGTCTGGGACGCGGCAGGAGGGGGGGGGGCACCTCTTCCCCTGCACTGTAAGGGTAATTCCGCGGTGAATCCGCCTCTGGGACCACCCTTATCTGAAAGCCGACCGCCCGCCGTTTCAAAAAATACCGGGGTTATGGGGGCTATCTGCTGCCATAACCCCAGTATTTAGCTTTTAATGGCCGACGCATATAGTCGTTAGGCGGTCAGTAAGTGATTGCATGTATATGGCAAACAGGTGACGATGACTGATGGGGTGACAGGTGACGATGACTGATGGGGTGACAGGTGACGATGACTGATGGGGTGACAGGTGACGATGACTGATGGGGTGACAGGTGACGATGATTGATGAGGTGACAGGTGACGATGATTGATGAGGTGACAGGTGACGATGATTGATGGGGTGACAGATGACAATCACTGACGGGGTGACATGTGACGATGATTGATGGGGTGACAAGTGACGATCACTGATGGGGTGTCAAGTGACGATGATTGATAGGGTGACAGGTGACGATGACTGATGGGGTGACAGGTGACGATGACTGATGGGGTGACAGGTGACGGTGATTGATGGGGTGACAGGTGACGGGCGATGGTCACTGATGGGTGACAGGTGACGGTGCACGGCGGTACTGATGGCAGTCTCTGGTGACCGGTGAACTTTAGGCTATGTTCACATGTGAGCGTAGCGATCATGGGCAGAATCACTGCGATTCTGCCCGTGATCCAGAAATCATTGCAAATCGCGGGACGCCTGTGCGTTGCCTGTGATTTGCAATAGCACCCCAAACGCTGTGCGATGTTGCAGCGATTTCCGCCTGCCGAATCGAGGTAACATCAAGCAAACAACGCATGACGCCCCAAAGAAACTCTTGTACCTTTTTTGGGCGTCATGCGATGTTTGCGCGATGTTACCGCGATTCGGCAGGCGGAAATGGTGGCAACATCGCACAGCGTTTGGGGTGCTATTGCAAATCACGGGCAGCGCACAGGCGTCCCGCAATTTGCAATGATTTCTGGATCGCGGGCAGAATCGCGGTTATTCTGCCTGCGATCGCTACGCTTACATGTGAACGTTATGGGTGTCAATTTCTGGGCACTGATGAGGTGACTGTTGGGTGACAGGGGACATTGGGGGGGGGCTGAGGACTGTGTGGGGACCTTTATTTGTGTACTTTTTACAGGGGTACAGAGCAGTAACTCACTATTTCTAGCTCTTCTCCCCTCATACTGGAAACTGTATGAGGAGAGAAGAGCTAGTAACAGTCAGTTACTGCTCTTTGTTTACATTTTGTGATCGGCTGTGAATGAATTCATAGCCGATCACATAGTAAACAGTCACTGTCAGTGACTGTTTACTACCGCCGGTAACAGCTGTGTTCCTACGGAACACAGTGCCACCGACATGACCGCGCTGCGCGCTCCCGATCGCGCATGCGCGGTCATCTCCCGGGCGCCTCCATTGTGATCGGCTGTGTCATTGGAACACAGCCGATCACGTGGGAAACAGCCATGCCTATTGGCTGTTTCCCCCCTGCCGGTGATCGGCTGTGTCCCGGGGACACGCCGACACCGGCAATGCACGGCGGCGCGCCCGCGATCGCGCGCCTGCCCTGCTTGAATGGGCGGACGTCATATGACGGCCGCCCAGGATAATAGCCGCACCGTCCCGCCGTCATATGACGGCGGGCGGGCGGTAAGTGGTTAAACAATAAAATATGCACTTACAATCATGTAGACATCAATTCACAAAATATCCAAAAAGAGGTGAGGGCAGATGTGATATTCTGACTGATTCAGAAGCTAGTGCCGTGACCTGCACTCAGCGTGCTTTCCAACATGCGTATCACGGACAACTGTATGTGACGACACTCAGAGACTGTAATCTGCGTCTACGCATTTCACCTCTCCCACAGGGCGTTCTCAAAGACAGAGATCCCGGTCACTCAGTGAATGTAAATAGCCATGCACGGATGGACATCCGCTCACTTGACTTCCTGTTCCCTTCCTGTTGGGTGTACTGGGCTTCAAAATCACCTTCTCTATTGACTTCCTATGTGTACAGACCCTTGATATGAAACTAGAAGCCATCAATATAAACTAGCTAGTATCAGCCTTGAACAAATTAGCCAATATTCATTAATATAGCATTACATGCAGGTTAAGTTGATAAATTGATGAATCTAAATGGTGTAAAGACAAAATCCTTTTAATTTTTTACAAAAAAAAAAAAAAAACAAACAAACAATTTTTTTTATAGAAAACCTCCCACACTAAGGAATAGGTTGGCCAAGAATATCATAAACCCACCTAAGAGAACATCTACTTTTTTGGATCAGGTGGGGTTTTTTAAGTTCGGAAGGTGCGTAGCATGCAAAACTGTCCGGAACATCAAAACCACTAATTTTTAATCACAGGTAAAAGGAACTAGGATAGAATACAGTACAATTCATTACAAATTCCACATCAGCAATGAAAACAATACATGGAGAAGCAGGTGTAACGTGAGAAAACCATACCTCGTGAAAATTCCATACCCACGTCACTTCCGGTCAGAAACAGCTGAGCAGCGTAGCAGTACGCATGCTCACAGCTCCGGTTACGTCGTTGAACAGCTGATGAGCTTAGCATTGAGCATGCTCGGAGGGTATGGAATGTTCACAGTAGTGTGTTATAACGTTACACCGCCTCAGCTGTGCGGCGGTTACATTAAAACAGCTCGGCTGCAACATGAATCATCTCCGCTCCTACCACTGTCACTTCCCTGATCTCGGCTTGTAAATGTAAAAGGGGCGACGGGTGTATGAAATCTGAATCACGGCGATTGTCGGCTCCGTGATCTACAGTGGTAGGAGCAGAGAAGACTCATGTTGCAACGGAGATGTTTTAATGTGGTGATGCGGTCTAACGTTATAACACAGTACCGTGAACATTCCATACCCTGTGAGCATGCACACTAGTAAGCTCCTCAGCTGTTCGCTGACGTAGGTGCACCGGAAGTAACGAGGGTATGGAATTTTTATGGGTATGTTTTTTTCACGGAACACAGGCGGCAAAGAAAAAAAAGGGGGAGGGGGAGGGGGGTGGGGAGGGAGGGAAAAAGAAGAGGCCCAGAAAAATTGATGTGAGGGATCAAACTCAAACAGGCTATTTGGGGGGGGGGAGAAAGAGGCAAATGAGGAAAAAGAGGCAAATGAGGAAAACGAGAGAAGTCCAAAATAATTATATCCTTACCCTTAGCATAACTTATTCGACCAATATCTTGAGAGGATATTGAAACCTTGGATCTTAGAATGAGAATGGCTGTACGATGTGGAGATATAAAAGAGGAGAATAAGGAGGAATATACTTCCTACGCAAATGATAATAAAAAATGTGAAAGTGCCACATTGTAAGGTACAAACTGTGAGTCAAAAAACCAGCATGTGTACACAGTGATGAAAAAGAAACAAACAAAAGTGGTAGCTATGTCTCCGTTACGAGGCATATACCAATAAGTGGAAGTGAAAAGTGCCAAAACTCATAACGATTAAAATACTCAACATCCACAAAAATATTTGCACCAAAATAGAAAGATAAAAGAAATCTACATAACAGTAAATTGTGTAACTCACCACGAAAATATGGAGAGACCAATCTATTTATTACAAGAGTACCTAAATATACAATAAGGGAAAAGAACTCACATATGAATGACTATTTAGGCAAACAAGAAAGGGGGTAGGTCAATTAAATATAAAATCTGAATACACATACCCAAAAATGAGACCAGCAACCATAGGATCCAATGACCTGGCGATCATCCCAAAGGAACGTGTAATACAAAGCTCAGCATTCAGTGTGGATATATTTATAGTATGTGCCTCTTTGATCATTAACCATGTGAGTTGCTAAATGTTGAACCTTCATTAAATGTAACCATATTGCTACACTTAGAGGCGCCTCTCTTCTCTTTTATACTCTGAAGCTCCTGCGGCATTTTGCTTCTCATCCTCTTGTGGAGGCTGCTATTTGTGAATGGGTAACATTGCTATCTTTTTATGTGGACTATAAACTGAATATTTATGAATAAATGGTTGTGGAACGAATCATCTGAGTTTCCATTATACCTTATGGGAAAATTTGCTTTGATATATACAAGCATGTTTCCAGAACGAATTATGCTCACAATCCAAGGTTTTACTGTATACAGTATCTCACAAAAGTGAGTACACCCCTCATATTTTTGCAAATATTTTAATATATCTTTTCATGTGACAACACTGAAGAAATGACACTTTGCTACAATGTAAAGTAGTGAGTGTACAGCTTGTATAACAGTGTAAATTTGCTGTCTCCTCAAAATAACTCAACACACAGCCATTAATATCTAAACCCCGGGCAACAAAAGTACACCCCTAAGTGAAAATGTCTTAATTTGGGCTCAATTAGTCATTTTCCCTCTCTGGTGTCTTGTGACTAGTTAGTGTTACAAGGTCTCAGGTGTGCTAAATTTGGTGTTATCGCTCTCACTTTCTCATACTGGGCACTGGAAGTTCAACATGGCACCTCATGGCAAAGAACTCTCTGAGGATCTGAAAAAAAGAATTGTTGCTCTACATAAAGATGGCCTAAGCTATAATAAGATTGCCAAGACCCTGAAACTGAGCTGCAGCACGGTGGCCAAGACCAAATAGCGGTTTAACAGGACAGGTTCCACTAAGAACAGGCCTCGCCATGGTCGACCAAAGCAGTTGAGTGCACGTGCTCAGCGTCATATTCAGAGGTTGTCTTTGAAAAATAGATGTATAAGTGTTGCCAGCATTGCTGCAGAGGTTGAAGGGGTGGGGGGTATCAGCTTGTCAGTGCTCAGACCATACACCGCACACTGCATCAAATTGGTCTGCAAGCTCTGGTCCCAGAAGAAAGCCTCTTCTAAAGATGATGCACAACAAAGACCACAAACAGTTTGCTGAAGACAAGCAGACTAAGGACATGGATTACTGGAACCATGTCCTGTGTTCTGTTGAGACCAAGGTAAAGGTATTTGGTTCAGATGGTGTCTGGCGCGCGTGGCGCAACCAGGTGAGGAGTACAAAGTTATGGTCTGGGGCTGCGCGAGTGCTGCGGGCACTGGGGAGCTACAGTTCATTGAGGGAACCATGAATGCCAACATGTACTGTGACGTACTGAAGCAGAGCATGATCCCTTCCCTTTGGAGACTGGGCTGCAGGGGAGTATTCCAACATGATAATGACTCCAAACACACCTCCACTGCCTTGCTAAAGAAGCTGAGGGTAAAGGTGATGGACTGGCCAAGCATGTCTCCAGACCTAAACTCTATTGAGCATCTGTGGGGCATCCTCAAATGGAAGGTGAAGGAGTGTAAGGTCTCCAACATCAACCAGTTCTAAAATGTTGTCATGGAGGAGTGGAAGAGGACTCCAGTGGCAACCTGTGAAGCTCTGGTGAACTCCATGCCAAGAGGGTTAAGGCAGTGCTGGAAAAAAAATGGTGGCCACACAAAGTATTGACACTTTTGGTCCAATTTGGACATTGTCACTTAGGGGTGTACTCACCTTTGTTGCCAGCGGTTTGGACATTAATGGCTGTGTGTTGAGTTATTTTGAGGGGACAGCAAATTTACACTGTTATACAAGCTGTACACTCACTACTTTACATTGTAGCAAAGTGTAATTTCTTTAGTGTTGTCACATGAAAAGATAGAATAAAATATTGACAAAAATGTAAGGGGTGTACTCACTTTTGGGAGATACTGTATATATACAATATAAATATATATATATATATTTTTTTTTTTCAGAAATATAAATCAATAAAAGGAGCGGGGCTGATTTCCTTCTCTCACACCTCGTTACATGATATTCAGGATCGGGGAAGAGAAGCTGTGATTGGACTCCTGGAGCGTTTCTGTGCCTTACAGAAAGATCATCCTCATCCTAATTCTGGAGGAAATCAGTCAGACTGGTAAGAGGAAGTTCTGTGTGCAATTAAAATAGAAGTGTCTATTATAAAAAGTGTAACTTTTTTTTTTTTATTTATATTTTTATTAAATTTCAAAATAATTTAATAGTACAAAAGTTGCTTTTCACAAAAAAAAAAAAAATAACACAAAAATAAATTTCTCTCCCTGTCAACAACCCCATCCCCCTCCCTTGACTTTTCCCTTACTCATCTATTCCACTTCCTATTCTTGTGCATCCTCCCCCCCCCCCCCCCCCATCTCTATACTTGTCCCTCCTTCTCCGCTATTCCATCCAAATGTCTGCATATCTGCTAGTATTTTTGAATTCAGACCATTTTCTTCATTTATTTGAGAAACTCACTGTCTGATCCTCTTCTCTACTGCCTAAATATTCAATGTTAAATGTATATTCAATTCTTTTGAACCAGTCTCTAAGTGTGGGGCTTTCCGGATCTAGCCCGGATTTTGGGATTGCCCCTGGCTGCATTTATCAAATTTGGTACTATTGTGCTTTTAAATTGTTTTTTTGAATTATCAGATTTGTGAAATAAGCAAACCCATCGGTCATCAGTGATATTTACTCCTGTAATCTCACCTATAAGTTGTTGCACCTTCTGCCAGAATGCCCAGATCTTAGGACAGTCCCACCAAATGTGGGCCATTGTACCTTTCATAATACAGCCCCTCCAACATAGTGAAGATATGTTGGCATTTCTGTGCTTTTAACGGTGTTCTATACCATCTCGAGAGACATTTATAATTCATTTCAATGGTGTTTACATCAACCGCTAAGCTTTGGACAGCATTCAATATTCTATTTACTTCTTGTTCTTTAATCGTGTTCCTATCTCTTTTTCCACTAGGTTCTAATCCTTCTCTGTTCTAATGGGTCGTGGCAGGGACCCCACAACATTTTTTAACCACTTCCCGTCCGCCCTATAGCAGATTGACGGCGGGAATGTGGTTGTATTATCCTGACCGGACGTCATATGACGGCGGCGCGCAGAGCGGCGACCGGTGATGCGAGGTGTCAGCCTGACACCCTGCCTCTCCGATCTCGGTAAAGAGCCTACTGACGTAGCTCTTTACCATGTGACCAGCCGTGTCCAATCATGGCTGGTCACATAGTAAACAGGAAGAGCCGTTGATCGGCTTTCCTTAGTTCGTGCCTGACAGGCACGAGTAAAGGAGTGCCGATCGGCGGCTCCCCTGACAGGGGGGGGGGGTCAGCACTGGTAATGAGATCATTGATTACCAGTGCAGACCCTTGGGGGGGTGCCACTAGAACCACCAGGGATGCCCACCCATGACCCCAGGGATGCCCACCTATGACCCCAGGGATGCCCACTATGGCCACCAGGGATGGCAATCAGGGCTCAGGGAGCCCCCCATTGCCCTCCCCATCAGTGCTGCCCACCAGTGCCCTCCCTATTAGTGCTGCCCACCAGTGCCCATCATTGCCATCTTTCAGTGTCGCCCACCAGTGCCCATTATTGCCCACCAGTGCCGCCCGTCAGTGCCACCTATCAGTGCCCATCAGTGCCCACCAATGCCGCCTATCAGTGCCCATCAGTGCCATCTATCAGTGCCCGTCAGTGCCACCTATCAGTGCCCATCAATGCCGCCTATCAGTGCCCAGCAGTGCCGCCTATCAGTGCCCACCAATGCTGCATATCTGTGCTACCTATCAGTGCCGCCTCTCAGTGCCACCCCATCAGTATCAGTGCCTCCTCATCAGTGCCTGTCAGTGCAGGAAAAAACGTATTTATTTACAAAATTGTATAACATAAACAAAAAAACGTGTTTTTTTTTTTCAAACTTTTCGGTCTTTTTTTATTTGTTTAGCAAAAAGGAAAAAACCCAGAGGTGATCAAATATCACCAAAAGAAAGCTCTATTTGTGGGGGGAAAATGACATAAATTTGGTGTAGGTACAGTGTTGCATGACTGCGCAATTGTCATTCAAAATGCAACAGCGCTAAAAGGGGAAAATTGGCCTGGGCAGGAAGGGGGTGAAAGTGCCCTGTATTGAAGTTATTAACTGAGAATATCTCCATTCATTCAGAGACAGATTCTCCCCCTCAAGGCCCGTACACACGTACCGATCGTCGGCATACAAACGTCGGTGGACGAAGGATCTGCCGATTGTACGCGTGTTAGTATGGTGCCTCCGACAGATGTCTGCGCACAATCCGCGGACAAAAGTCTTTCTTGCAAACATGAAAATATTTGTATGCCGACACCAGAACGGACGATTGTTCGCCTGTCAGTACACAATTCTGCCGACACACAGCTACAAATCCCAACACGCATGATCAAACCAAATGAGTTCCCGGAAGAATTTTCTCTAGTAAACTCAACATTTTATTCAGAAAGAACTTTCGGCTCGCGGAAGTCCAAGAAATAGGTGAAATGCGGAGCACATGCTCATCTTGATAAATGTGAGAAGAAGGAAGATGCTGCTCATAATGCCATACTTTTCTAATAAAAAGGCATGTGTTCTGTTATGATGAAGATAATGTTTGTCTATTCTATCTGTTCTATCAAATTTTAGAATTAAATAATTTGAACTCTTCACCGTTATTTTTGTATTTTCACACCAAAGATCTAACTATTGATATGACCCTTTATTCTTGTATGAATTAATGTCTAAAACATATTTTTCAGGTTATGCACAATATTAAACATGTTAACAAATTCAGATAGGCCATTTTTTATTTTCAATTTTCTTTATTTTTTGGATCTCAGCAAAAAAAAAACAAAGCAAACATCAATACTTTCCGTATAACTAAACATAAAAAAGGTCCATTTGGACAAAATTAAACTAGAAACTGGCAAACAGGGGTAAAATAAATAATAGGGGGTTACAAAAATTAAAGTTGCTGGTAACTGAAATCAGGTTGCCATGAGGGCAGGTTTGGATCCTGCTGGCCATATTGCCACTGGCCATGTGGCATTTGGCGAGGTGGTGGGTGTTGTGGAGGTGGAGGTGGAGGGCACGGGTGCTCCTGGCATGCATGGCTGTGCTCATTAAGTATGCCGTTTTCAGCCTTTTGCAGCACATCGAGGATGATTTTTCTGGCATACTGACACTGCCTGAGGTCCACCTTATCTAAAATTTTTGCCGTCATGTTGCCGAAGGACTCATTGGCCTCCGGTTTCCGACGTAGGGCTATGGTGGCCTCCTGGATAAACTCGTCGGTGATGTCATCCACGTGCTTCCTCTTTTGCCTCCGTTTGGCAGGAGGAGGTGGTGGTGGAAATAGTTCCACAGGCTCCTCAGGCTCCGCAGGCTCCCCAGGCTCCTGGCTGCAACCTGGCTCCTCCTCAGTGACACTTCCCTGTTGATGAAATGAACAATTGATTAGAATGTTATAGTGTATATAAAAATGCATGTTTGTTATATTATTGTGAACAAATAGCAGACTTTACATACAGTGGCATATCTAGGGTCTCCAGTGCCCTTGTTGAGGAGCTGTATTTGGCAACAACCCCCCCCCCCCCCCAAGATCAATGTAAAGCTGTAACCCACCCCCCCAAAAAAAAATTAAAGGGCATTAAAAGTTTCTAATTTGCCCCTTGTTTGCCCAGTGTAGAGCTCTCTAGTGGGCAATCATTGTCTCAGGTGTGAAAAAGAAAGAGAGGGTTGAGAGATAGAGAGAGGGAGAGAAAGAGGGGGTGTGAGAGAGAGAGGAGGGGGTTGCAGAGAGAGAGGGGCCTGAACTTGCAGAGGACTTGATGTAGGGCATTGAGGGTGAAGCAGTGCAGGGAAACAGGAATAAGGAAGCCACCTGCCTTGCTGACCCAGAGTGAGAGACCAGAGACATGGAAGCAAGGATGGATGGATCATTTGCAGGAGCTGTTAGTTTTGTATTAAAAAAGGTTGAGCCAGAGGAATGCTGAGGCTACAGCAGTGTTTGTTAGGACCAGAGGTGTGCTGGGGATGCAGCAGTGTTTGTAAGACCAGAGGTGTGCTGGGGATGCAGTGAGAGGCAGTCTCAGTCTCCTGGTCTTTTGGCTCAGCTGCTCTCAATGTTTTACACCTGCATGAAGCTGCTCTCAATGTTTTACACCTGCATGAAGCAGCTCTCAATGTTTTACACCTGCATGAAGCTGCTCTCAATGTTTTACACCTGCATGAATCCGCCTGCAAACTGGGGGTTCTGGGGTGTGCAGGCTGAGTGGATTGTTAAAATAAACAATAAAACAATGCCAATGTTTTTGTGACCCACCCCCCTTGGCCTGCGCCCCTGGCGGTTGCCTGTCATGCCAACCCCTTGCTATGCCCGTTTACCTAAAGGGTCAATTATGGTTTAGCTTATAATTTTGTTACATGATTACATTTTAGCAGACAATATATTGTGAAATGCCATACCTGAGTAAAACTCTCCTCCAGGAAATCCTCATCCTGGCTTGGATCTACAGACACTGAGCCCTCTGCCGAAGTCGAAGGCAGCGTAGAAATTGACGGCCTGGATTCCATGGTGTCTGCCAGGAACCGCATGTTATCAAAGTACCACAGCCGTGGTACATATACATTCCGTGCCCCTGCTCCAGACTGGGTGGAATCTTCTATTTTTTTTAACTCCCGCTTGTAGGCAGTGCGAATACTGTTTATTTTTTTGCGGATATAATCAAAATTTGCCCCAGGACAGACGGGCTTGTAGAAGGCCACCAAATGTTCCATGGCCTGTTTTCTGAGTTTTCTATTTTTATAATCTGCGGACTTGACTTGCCACAAACAGGGCAGTTGCCTGAACTCATCAATAAAACTTATTAAAAAGTTGTGGGTGGTGAAATTGTCCACCATATTGCAGGACAGTATATGCCTGCAAGACACAAAACAACACAAAACATATTAAAAGAGCATGTATTTTGGCACATAATAAAGATATTCCTAATAAAAGCTGTATAGGGCCCAAAACACACACTTTCTATTAAAAGAGTCGTACCTTTGTTTGTGGGGAAAAGTCGTGATTCGCCGCTCGATCGTGCTCCAACTCTCGATATGTCCGCTAGCGAATCGTCGGCCGAACGATCTGGCGTCCTTTAAATACAGCGCAGGCGTCAACTCCTCCTCCAGTGGCGGGCTTGTGCAGGGGTGTGTACGTGCCGAAGATCAGGCCTACATGCGACACTCACACCTGAAGCAGTGGAAAAATCTTGTAATCAAGAATAATGTCTCAACAATCTGGGAGCTCAATTAGTGGGGGCCGAAGTGATTGGGCCACCAGAAAATCAAGGGCTACACCCATGTCAAAGCCAGAAATGGTGGAGATGGTCTCCATTTTAGAAAAAATGGATTATGATGGCAAGTTGGCTAATTACGAGCGGCCCAATGCCAGGAAAGATGGCATCATGGACAAGGTGGTGGCCTGTTTGGTCAAAAAATTCGGTGTCGAGCGATCGAAAGATCAGATTCGGAAACGGTGGTCTGACCTCAAACACCGTGAGCAGGATCAGCTTTCCCAAATCCATCGGATTTTGAAAAAAAGTAAGTTTTATTTTTTCTTTATTTTTTTAATCATGCAATCTGTTTTTTATAATTTGGTGTATGTTGTATTAACATGTCTAGATTATAATGTCTATGTAAAAAGTTAGATTACTCATTTTAGTTGTCATGTCGTGATTTGATCGATCTATTGTTGATGTTTTAGTATATGACATTAAAAGTCAGGAAGCCATAGTTAAAAATATATGTATTGTGTTGCAACGAACGTTCTTTCCTGCACGAATCTTCTCAGCAAACATTCCTATTAATCACTGATTATTATTCAAACCTTTAAATAGGAGAAAAACTTAAACTCCGTGCCAAACTATGGGAAAGGAGGAGGAGAGGTCTGGCAGCTCCATCGGCAGTTGCCGAACAAGATGAGGACATGGGCACAGAAGGTGGCACAGATTCCACTAAAGGTAATTGGTTCCTATGCACTGTCAAACATTAATGTACCATATTTTTCGTAGATAACCATGTACATGTCTTCATATTTGTTACTAAAAGAGCTATCAAGCAGGGCACCATGTCCTAACAAATGTACCTCTTGTGACTTTTATGATATGGCCAATGTTTTGTATTATGTAGATGAAGACATTATTCCGGAAATAATCCTGGTGGAGCCAACAAGTGATGAGACACCAGAGCAACAAGAAGGTTGGTAGTCACAGATTGTTGTGTAGTGGGATCATAGAAATATGTGTATTTGCAATGATTGTTTAACCTTATATTCTTGTATTCCCTTACAAATTTACATTGCAGATGTTGCATCATGCCAGGATGTGGCATCCCCAGCCAGGTCAGAAGCCCGATCTCCTGGCAACTTGCCAAGCAGCATGGAAGCCAGTTCCGAAACTGTGGAGGAACCAGGACCAAGTGTCCAAGAGCCAATTGTGTGCCCACGTAGGTTTTTGCAGAATGATTTTTATCAGTGTTATTTTTAGCCTCCAATTTACAACACTAGTTCCCTATGGGAGCCTCTTTATTTGAATGGAAGTCGCACCGTAAGTCGGATCAGGATGCTCTGACTTGCGGGGCCACTTGCGTTGTGAAGATTTTTGAGGGGGAACTACACCAAAAAATTGAACAACCCACCGTGGGTGTCCCCCCAAGTTCACAACCAGGCCTTTTGTGTGTGGTATTGAGTTTGAGGGTATGCCCACAACAAAAAGACAGCGTGGGTTACCCCCAAAACCCCTACCAGACCCTTATACAAGCATGCAGCTTGTCAGGCCAGGAAAGAGAACGAGCAAGCGGACCAAACACCCCCTGGACCACAGCAGGACACATGCCCTCAACATGGGGGGTTTTGTTGCTTTGGGCCAGGGGGCCTCTGCACCGCACACCCAAAAGCACCTTACTCCCATGTAGAGGAGGACAAGAGCCTCATCCCCACAACCCTGTCTGGTGGTTTTGGGGGGTCATGCGGCCAGGGGGTTCCTAGGACTTTGGAAGCAACCTTTAACAAAGGGTGGCCCCCAGATCCCAGACCCCAATCCCTATGTGAATGGGTATGGGGTACATAGTACCCCTACACATTAACCACATAAATGGAAGTGTATGTGAATAACGACAGGAGACGTTTATGAAATGTTCTTAAAGATCTTCATCCGGTCTTCTCCACTCTGCTCTTTGGATCTTCTCCTCTCCACTCTTCTGCTGTCCAATCTTCTGCTCTTATGTTGTCTGCTCTTTTGCCCTAGGCTCTTCTTCTTCCTCCTGTCCTCCTCCGATGCTGTTGCCGTGCATTCTGCCCGTCTCTGGTCTCTGCATCTTAATATATATACATTACGACCATGCCCTCACAATGACGTCATCATGCGTTCACACCCCTAATAAATCTATAGTAAGCTCAGGAGACCGGCAGAATCATCAGCAACAGCATCGGAGGAGGACAGGAGGAAGAAGAAGAGCCTAGGGCAAAAGAGCATAAGAACAGGGTAGGTATTAACTCGAGAGGAATTTAAGATTACCTGGACACCAAATGTTTCTCTATTATTATGACCTCATGTAGGTGATTCACATTGACTCATTTTTTTTTATTTTTTACAGACCATGTTTTACATAGTTGCACATTAGCCAAATTGACCCGTGAGGCTCTCCAATGCTGCGCAGACCTGGAACAAATAAAGGAGACTGCAACGGCATTACAAATCAAAATGCGCAATTTTGTGGACATGATTGGCAAATTTTAAGCCACAATTTTACTACGTTTTTAATGTTTGTATTGGGATGTTCCTGATGTTACAAATTTTTTATAATGTTTTATGGCATTTTAATTACACTCAGATGTTAAAGAGTGTACCCAAGTTTGGGAAAAGCACTTTACAACACCCTAACCCTAACCCTAACCCTAACCCTAACCCTGTGAATGTTTGATACTAAAACGTTTTTACATTCAACAATGTGTGTTCAATTCTTTATTAGACTTTCGTTGGGGGGTCGAGGTCTAAAGCTGTGTAAAGAAGCACTAAATGATGGCTGTCCTATTCCCATATTTACATGTTAATGAAAGCATTTTGGACACTGCCATATGCGATTTGCTGGAGGTGTCAATGAAATGTTAAAGATACCCCCAGTTTTAACGCATATCACAGTGCGATCTGACATTTCACACAGGATCGGATCACACAAGTTTGAACGATTGTGCGATCCTATCCTGATGCGGCTGAATAAATGCATCATGTGCGACTTTTGTGCGAGTGCAGTGCGAATTGAGCCATACAAACTGTATAGCTGATTTTCGCATGAACATCTGATCGCATGTAATAAAGGAGCAGTGCGCTACGATATTACATGCCATCAGATGTGCAGTGTGAATTGAGACATACACTTTGTATGGCTACATTCGCACTGAACACGCATACAAGTCGCACATGACCCTTTATTTCTGATGTATCTGGATTGGATCGCACAGTGCTTAACACTTGTGGAATACAATCCTGTGCAAAAAGTAAGTGGCGGGTCACCCTTATGCAATGCTGGAAGGCTGCAAAGTCGCAGACTTCCCGCATCGCATAAGTGTGACTCAACACTCAAGGTACTAGCAGTCCTAGGATTCAATATGGCATTGATATTGCCAGTAGCAATCAGTGTAGGGAGATCAGTGTAATCTATAGTGTATTGCTTGTTCATTGCTCTAGTTCACTTTCCATTACCTATATATATAACACTTTGAGATGAACAATGATCAAGTTTCACATAACACTGACATATCCTAACATTGGTGGGCAGTGAGAAGGATGTCATAAATGAACACAACATAACAGGTGTAGGTACTTTGTTAATACCCTAATGTATTATATGAAATATATAGTATGGGCAACTTCTGGACAATGAACACCAATGTAAGGTGACATTAGATGAACCTTGGGTGTGACCTAGTTCTCAATGTGACAGGGTTTGTGTACATTTTGTGGGGTGCAGAAGGCCCTTGTATTTACACCACTGGCTAAAAAATAACACATGGCCATCATCACTTTGGATCAGCTGGTGAGAGACTACAGTCAAGAAACACACTGATGAATGTATTAACCCTTCCAAAGTCACACATATATAACACATGATTAACCCAAATAATTGTGTTTGGCATATGTGCCCAAATGATTATAATCCACAATACAGAATCATTGCAATTTTTGTTTAATGTGTTGAAAAATAATATATCTCTGACATTTATCTTGTGTGTCCAATCTTTAACAAGATTAATGGGTGTGTGACAGTGATTGCTGCCAGGACACAGCTCCTCTCCCCACGAAATAGTCCAGATATTCCTGGCGGATCTGACGGGCCCTGTGTGATGCCAATGCTGACCGTCCAACTTCCATTGACGGCATGGACTCCACTTGGTTAGAAGGTTGGGCCTCTCCACTTGTACCTGGCATAGCAGGGTCAGTATCCAGTTGCTGCAATACATAATTTTGTGCATTCCTGCGTAGGAAGTTGTGCAAAATGCAGCAACACAAGACCACATTATCCACTTTGTACAGTGCCAGGTTTATGGACGTCAGGAATATCCGGAACCGGTTGGCCATTATCCCGAAGGCATTCTCCACAACTCTGCGAGCTCTGGACAACCGGTAGTTGTAAATCCTTTGGTCTGGGGTGAGGTTCCTCTGAGGGTAGGGCTTCATGAGATGCTCCCCAAGCGCAAAAGCCTCATCTGCGATAAACACAAAGCTCATACCCTCAACAGTTTGCTCCCTGGATGGCAGGTTCAGAGTGCCGTTCTTTAGACGACGAGCGAACTCCGTCTGATCAATAACTCCCCCATCCGAATTGCGGCCATTTTTGCCAATATCCAAAAAAATAAACTCATAGTTTGCATTAACTATGGCTAGCATGACTATACTAAAAAAACCTTTATAATTATAAAAAAATGTGCCGGAATTCGGAGGGGGGACAATGCGGACGTGCTTCCCATCAATAGCACCCCCACAATTGGGAAAATTCCACTTCTCCAGAAATTGATCAGAAATCTCCAGCCATTGCTCTGCGTTTGAAGGAAACTGTGGGGAAAAAATAAAAAAAAATAAAATTAGTGCTTGAGCACATCACATTATTAATTACACACACAGTTGTCTGTTAAATGCTTATGCAACTTGCTAAAAAAATATACAACAGGAAGGCAAAGGTTTGGATATGGGGATGTAACATCTACATACATTTATTTTCAACCTCCTATTGTTCTTATATTGTAAAGGGCCATACACACTAGAAGATTCTCTGAAGACTTTTTCGTGCAGATTTACCTTTTCTATGTAGTGCAAGGGCCTACCAGATTGCATAGGATTTGAAAGTGTTTGTTGGACCTTATATTATTTGGTTTTGGTAAATTGGAAGGATAAATTGTTCTGACAATCTTCTAGTGTGTATGGCCCATTATACTCACCAGCTAGAGCTGAGATTTACAAACTACGGCCATCCAGCTGTTGCAGAACTACACATCCCATGAGGCCTTGTAATTCTCTGACATTCACAGACATGACTAGGCATGATGGAAATTGAAGTTCGTGAACAACTGGTGGGCCATAGTTTGAAGACCTCTGAACTTGAGCTTTGGTATATGCTGACTTTGAGATTTAGCATGTGGGTGGGGGATGGGTAAGTAAAACTGGGCATTTATACATCAATAAGGGCTTGTGGTCAGTGAAGGTTTTAACATCATTACATAAACATACAGAATCATAGGTGGGAATGGATGGACTGATGTATTTTAGATAAATCATTAACTAGGTACTAAAACATTGGCCAAGGAATAATTGTTTGAGGGAAAGCAATAAAATTAGATAAATTCGACATACTGTTAACAGGCAATGCGTTTAGGGACACATAGGAGAGAATGGTGGGGTGGTTAGTGGGTAATTTTACAAATGGTTAAAGATAATCTACATCTTTACTACTATGTGCATGCGGACAGAGGGTAGTTTACAAATAATGGCCTGTGTCAATTGCTGTACATCCAAAAACATCATAATTCAGGTGAAACTAGTAATACATGTAATGTAATGTAAAAAATCAAACATACCTTGATATAGTCCTTCTGCAAGACCTTGATGATGGCAGAGCAGGTCTCAGGGATGATGACTCCAAGTGCTTGGGGGGAGATGCCTGTGGTGAACTTCAGATCCTGCAGGCTTCTCCCTGTTGCAAGATACCTCAACGTCGCAATTAACCTTTGCTCAGGAGTAATTGCAAGCCGCATACAAGTATCCTGCTTCAGAATATAGGGGGACACCAGGGCAAGAAGACGGTAAAAGATGGGATCCGTCATCCTCAAATAATTCCTGAAGTCATCAGGATTATTTTCCTGGAGCTCCCTCAGCAAGGACATATGAGAAAATTGATCACGGTTAAGCAACCAATTTTTCGTCCAGGAGGTCCGCTTCTTCTTCCTATTGCTCGTACGTCGTCTCAGAGCCAAAACTCCAACACTAACGACAGCAACGGACAAATTCACGGTCGCCATAATAAATTCTCGAACGATGTCTCGGAAAATAGCGAAATGTCGTCAACCAAACAAATGCTACCGAAATCAGCGCGAGATGCCCAGAAGGGTCACGGCCAAACACTCACTTCCTCTTTTGTAGCGGCGAACGTGCGTGGAACGTAGTGACGTCATTTTCTGTCGGAAGACAAATGTCCTGGGCAAGTTTAGAGCACTTTTCAACAGACAAACAACAAACACACCAGCCGCGAACATTTGTAGGACGTTCCGTCGGCCGACGATCGGTACGTGTGTACGGGGCTTCAGTTTTGAGTTTGTGGTATGGCCTTATCTTTCCCTCTCGTGTATTGTCTTTTAGCTGCGTGTTTTTGATCCAGTTACCAAACTGTGTCTCAGTCCCAGGTGCAAAATTTGTGCCTTCTAGTGATATTAGTGGTGAAGTGTATACCCATTTAGAATTTCTATATATCGTGTCCCATGTCTTAGATACGACTCTAGTTATTTCATGTATATGTTCATGTGACTCCCCTATATTTAGGTGGAATCCAGACATTCTTATCTAATTGTATTCCACTTGATGTGGTTTCAATCTTAACCCATTTTTTATCTGAATTTATTTTTGTTCATTCTATCATTCGTGAAATTATAACTGCTGTGTAGTGTCTTATAAAATCTGGTGCAGCTAACCCCCCATGTGATTTGTCTTTACTAAGTACCGTGTACTGTAACCTAGGCTTCTTTCCCTGCCAAATAAACTTTAGTATCATTGTTTTAACTATTTTAAAATATGTCTGTGGGATAGCTATTGGTAACATTTGAAATTTATAAAAGATTGGGGGGAGAATTACCATCTTGACCACATTTATTCGGCCCAACTATGAGAGTGGCCGTGATGATATTTTTTTTAATATCTGCTTTTATCTCTTTAGGTAAGTTGATGAAGTTGGCGTGGTATAAGCTCTTTGTCGGAGAGACTAGTTTTATACCTAAGTATTTGAATTCTGACTTTGCTCATACAAACAGAAATTCCTTCTGCAAAGCTAGCTCTTCTCTCTTACTGAGCCCAGTGTTCAAAATTTCTGATTTTATTGGGTTGATCTTAACCACTTCAGCCCCAGCCCTATTTCGGACACTTTTTGTTCACAAGTTAAAATCAGTATTTTTTCCTAGAAAACTACTTAGAACCCCCAAACATTATAAATATTTTTTTAGCAAAGACTCTGGAGAATAAAATGTCGGTCATTGCAATATTTTTTGTCACGTGGTATTTGCGCAGCGGTCTTTAAAACGCCATTTTTTTGGAAAAATTTTGAAAAATCACATTTCACTGCATTTAAAAAATACTAAACAGTAAAGTTAGCCCATTTTTTTTGTATAATGTGAAAGAACATGTCACGCCGAGTAAATAGATACCCAACATATTACGGTTTAAAATTGAGCCCCCCCCCGTGGGATGGCGACAAACTACTGTCAATAGAGATCTCAATAGGCGACGCTTTAAATTTAACGGTTACCAGTTTAGAGTTAGAGTGTAGCTCTTTCTTTTTAAATTATTGCCCATGTTCTGGCGATCGCGGCGATACCTCACATGTGTGGTTTGAACAGCGATTTCATTTGCGGCTCGACTTCCGTATACGTTTTTTTTTGTGCGCGAGCTAACGGTGACGGGGGCGGCTACATTTTTTTTTTCCCCATTTATTTTATTTATTTTTTTAACTTTATTACAGTTTAAAAAAAAAAAAAATCTGATCACTTTTATTGCTATCACAAGCAATGTAAACATCCCTTGTGACAGCAATATGCAGTGACAGGTACACTTTATGGAGGGATCGAGGGTCTAAAAGACCCTAGACCCCTCCACTACACTTCCCTGTATGCAAAACGCAGAAAACGGCGTTTTTCCATACAGCCGTTTTTCAAATTTGCCGCTTTTTGCAGCACAGTAACCCGGAAGTGACGTCATGGACGCCGCCTCCGGGTTACGTCATCAGAGACCCAATCGGAGCCGTTTCCGGCATTGATCGGGACTCCATCCAGCCGGCGGACGTGCCGGCTGGGTGCTCGGGGGTCCCGGCGGGACGGGAGCCCCGGTAAAAGCCACGGAAGGCGGCGGGAGGGGGGGGCGTCCCCTCCCGCCCCCCCGGGTAACGATCGAGCGGCTCCAGAGCCGCATCGGTCGTTACCGACGGAAAGCCGACCGTCAGCTCTAAACATCGGTATAGGCATCATCCCGTCACACTACCGCAAAGTTTACGGACGTCATATGACGTCCACCCGGGGAGAAGTGGTTAAAGTTTGAAAGTTCCCCGTATTTTTTTAGTTCTTTGGAAGTGTTATTCTAGGGTTAGTGATGTAGACTAAAATGTCATTAGCTGCTACCTTATGTTCCTCATCATCCACTTTTACTCCCCTAATATCTTTGCTGTTCCATATGGTGGCAAGTAAAGGTTCAAGCGACAGGACAAACAACAGGGGCGAAAGCGGGCCCCCCTGTCTCGTCCCATTATACATTCCAAAAGAAGGTGAGAGATTTTGGTTTACTTTTACCAATGCGGTCAGATTCCTATACAATGCTTTTATCCATTGGTTCATCCTAGGGCCAATACACAGGTCTTCTGTTGTTTCTAGCATGAAGCCCCAGTCTACCCTGTCAAATGCTTTTTCTGCATCTATTGACAGTAGTAGTTCTGGGGCCCTAATGCCTCTAGATTTATGTAATAAGAGTAATGTCCTTATCCCATTGTCTTTCCCTTCTCTACCCTGAATGAATCCAGTCTGATCAGCATGAATCCATTCAGGCATTAAGTATTTTAGTCTAGTTGCCAGCACTTTTGCATATCATTTTATATAAGAATTTAATAAAGCTATCTAAAACAGTGGTCTCCAAACTCCTCCCAGGGGCCAGATTCCCTTTGCCTGCTTTTATCTGGCCCTTGGGGCAGAATTCCACCCAATGACACCAACAATGGGGCACTGCGTTACATTAACTGAGAATTGCGCGGTGGCCTGACGCTGTACCCAAATAAAATTGATGTCCTTTTTTCCCACAAATAGAACGTTCTTTTGGTGGTATTTGATCACCTCTGCGGTTTTCATTTGTTGTGCTATAAACAAAAAACAGATGATTTAAAAAAAAAAAACATTTTTTTTTCATTTCTGCCATAAAACATCCAATAAAAAAAATAAAATTTCCTGACAGCCTACTTGTGGGTTAGTCCCGCCTCCTCCTACCTCATAGGACCCTACCCCAATAAATTTTTGCTCTGAGCCAGAGGCCGTGTTCCTTTTTTGTCCTCCTCCTAAATGGATTATGGTCAAGTCATACCTCATGAAGAGTTCCCGATTCAGAGATGTGGGACGGTAATAAAAAAAAGTAAAGTAAGTATTTTTCAGGAGCCATAAATGAAAATTTCCTCCCCCATATTCTACAAAATCCCAATATGGTCCACAAGGTGGTGATCTGACTTCTCTCAGATGGAACGCACAGACAGGAATTTATGTAGTTACAGACAGGAAGTGATGTGGTTACAGACAGGAAGTGATGTGTTTACAGACAGGAAGTGATGTAATTACAGACAGGAAGTGATGTGGTTACAGACAGGAAGTGATGTCAGGTATAAGTAGAAAGAATGAGCAGTGAGTCAGGAGGAATTAGAGAGGAGACGTAGCTGGAAGTGGCAGCAGAGGAGGTAATAAGATCTTATTTTATATTTATAATCTTTATTTACATAAAGAAAATGTCCTCCTTCCTTTTTGCCTCTGGGGGAACAGAAACAGAGGAACACATAATGCTGAGGATCTGTTTCTGGTCCCCCGATGAAAAATTAAAAGCATGACGCACAGCACGCTTCCCGACAGCAAAACTTTCTCCAGCTCTCCTGCAGCGCCCCCACAAGACAGATCCGAGGTATCCACAATTTATGTGGGTGAGAAGCAGAGCTTATGGTGACCTGGACACTCCCTTCTGGAAATATTCAGCAGAACCCCCCCATCCCCCAACTAACATTAATCCCGTCATCTGCCTGTACACCAACTGGGCCCCCAGATCTGTATATACGGGATGACCGGGAACCCCACTGTGTCCGTGCCATCTATACTCTGCATGTGTCGGAAGATACTAGACACGGCTACCTGCCCCCATCTAACACCACTGTTCCCACTCCTCACCCCCCCCATCTAACACCACTATCCCCGCTCCTCACCCCCCCCCATCTAACACCGCTGTCTCCCGCTCCTAACCCCCCCATCTAACACCGCTGTCCCCTGCTCCTAACCCCCCCATCTAACACCGCTGTCCCCCGCTCCTCACCCCCCCATCTAACACCGCTGTCCCCCGCTCCTCACCCCCCCCATCTAACACCGCTGTCTCCTGCTCCTAACCCCCCCATCTAACACCGCTGTCCCCCGCTCCTCACCCCCCCCCATCTAACACCGCTGTCCCCGCTCCTCACCCCCATCTAACACCACTGTCCCCCCGCTCCTCACCCCCCATAAAGCACCGCTGTTCCCCCGCTACTCACCCCCCATCTAACACCGCTGTCCCCTGCTTCTCACCCCCCACCAAACACCGCTGTCCCCTGCTCCTCATCCCCCCCATCAAACACCGCTGTCCCCCGCTCCTCACCCCCCCATCTAACACCGCTATCCCCACTCCTCACCCCCCCAATCTAACATCGCTGTCCCCTGCTCCTCACCCCCCCCCAATCTAACACCGCTGTCCCCTGCTCTTAACCCCCCCCCAATCTAACACCGCTGTCCCCCGCTCTTCACCTCCCCCCCCCCATCTAACACCACTGTCCCTGCTCCTCACCCCCCCCCCCCATCTAACACCGCTGTCCCCTGCTCCTCATCCCCCCATCAAACACCGCTGTCCCCCATTTCTCACCCCCCATCTAACACCGCTGTCCCCCGCTCCTAACCCCCCTATCTAACACTGCTGTCCCGCGCTCCTCACCCCCCCCCCATCTAACACCGCTGTCCCCTGCTCCACACCCCCCCCCATCTAACACCGCTGTCCCCGCTCCTCACCCCCATCTAACACCACTGTCCCCCCGCTCCTCACCCCCCATAAAGCACCGCTGTTCCCCCGCTACTCACCCCCCCATCTAACACCGCTGTCCCCTGCTTCTCACCCCCCCATCAAACACCGCTGTCCCCTGCTCCTCATCCCCCCCATCAGACACCGCTGTCCCCCGCTCCTCACCCCCCCATCTAACACCGCTATCCCCACTCCTCACCCCCCCAATCTAACATCGCTGTCCCCTGCTCCTCACCCCCCCCCCAATCTAACACCGCTGTCCCCTGCTCTTAACCCCCCCCCCCAATCTAACACCGCTGTCCCCCGCTCTTCACCTCCCCCCCCCATCTAACACCACTGTCCCTGCTCCTCACCCCCCCCCATCTAACACCGATGTCCCCTGCTCCTCATCCCCCCATCAAACACCGCTGTCCCCCATTTCTCACCCCCCATCTAACACCGCTGTCCCCTGCTCCTCACCCCCCACATCTTACACCGCTGTCCCCACTCCTCACCCCCCCCCCAATTTAACACCGCTGTCCCCTGCTCCTCACCCCCCCCATCTAACACCGCTGTCCCCCGCTCCACACCCCCCATCTAACACCGCTGTCCCTCACTCTTCACCCCCATCTAACACCACTGTCTCCCGCTCCTCACCCCCATCTAACACCGCTGTCCCTCACTCTTCACCCCCTATCTAACACCACTGTCTCCCGCTCCTCACCCCACATCTAACACCGCTGTCCACCATTCCTAACCCCCCATCTAACACCGCTGTCCACCATTCCTAACCACCGATCTATCACTGCTGTCCCCCGTTCCTTAACCTCCATCTAACTCTGCTGTCCCCCCCATTCCTCACTCCCATTCAACACCACTGTTCCCATTCCTCACCCCCCATACAACACCACTGTCCCCCGCTCTTCACCTCCCATCTAACACCACTGTCCCTCGCTCCTCAACCCCCCCTTCAAACACAGCTGTTCCCCCATCCCTCAACCTCCATCTAACACATCTGTCCCCCATTCCTTACCCCCCATATAACATTGCTGTCATCCATTCCTTACCCCCCCATCTAACACTGCTATACCCCGTTCCTCACCCCCCATCTAACACTGTTGTTCCCCATTCCTCACCCCCCATCTAACACTGTTGTTCCCCATTCCTCACCCCCCATCTAACACCGCTGTCCCCCATTCCTCACCCCCCCCCATCCAACACCACTGTCCCCCGCTCCTCACCCCCCATCTAACACCGCTGTCCACCATTCCTACCCCCCTATCTATCACTGCTGTCCTTCCTTAACCTCCATCTAACACTGCTGTTCCCCCATTCCTCACCCCCATCCAACACCACTGTTCCCATTCCTCACCCCCCATACAACACCACTGTCCCCCGCTCTTCACCCCCCATCTAACACTGTTGTTCCCCATTCCTCACCCCCCATCTAACACCACTGTCCTCCACTCCTCACCCCCATCTAACACTGTTGTTCCCCATTCTCCACCCCCCATCTAACACCGCTGTCCCCCACTACTCACCCTCCAACTAACATTGCTGTCCCCCACTCCTCACCCCCATTCTAACCTTGTTGTTCCCAGCTCCTCACCCCCCCCCCCCCCATCTAACACCGCTATCCCCCATTCCTCACCCCCATCTAACACCACTGTCCCTCCTCTCCTCACCCCCCTTCCCACACTGCTCACCTATATTCCACAACCCCCACTGACACTGTTGTCCCCCACTCCTCATTCAACATTGGAGATCTCCACTCTTCACACTCACATATTCAATGCTTCTGTCCCCAACTCTTCACCCAGACCCAATGCTGCCACCTTGCTTTCTCTTATTTGTCACATGACATCACTCTTATCTCTATTAATAAAACACAGACCTGACCAGAGAGGTGAGAAGGATTCTGGGAGGTCACATGACATCACTCTTATCTCTATTAATAAAATAAAAATTTTATATTTTATTAATTTTAAAAAACAGAAAATGCATATCTATAATTTTACTAAAATCCTTACCCAAGAAACCCTTCTCCCCAGATCCCTCCCACTTTCCATTCCACTCAGGAATACTCATCTAGTCGTCTATTTTACCACCTCCCTTTCTTCTTAATCTACCCATATTCCACCCTCATACTCTAATCCGTCTAGATTTCTAAATATTTACTCATCTTCTTGAACTCTGCCCACTAAGAGCCCATTCAGACTGGCGCAATCCAACTTACAGGGGCGACCTTGTTGGGAACATGACGTTATATTGAGGAATGGAGATGTGGGACGGTAATAAAAAAAAAAAGTAAAGTAAGTATTTTTCAGGAGTCATAAATGAAAATTTCCTCCCCCATATTCTACAAAATCCCAATATGGTCCACAAGGTAGTGATCTGACTTCTCGCAGATGGAACGCACAGACAGGAATTTATGTAGTTACAGACAGGAAGTGATGTAGAAACAGACAAGAAGTGATGTAGTTACAGACAGGAAGTGATGTCAGGTATACATAGAAAGAGTGAGTCGGGAGGAATTAGAGAGGAGACGTAGCTGGAAGTGGCAGCAGAGGAGGTAATAAGATCTTATTTTATATTTATAATCTTTATTTACATAAATAAAATGTCCTCCTTCCTTTTTGCCACTGGGGGAACAGAAACAGAGGAACACATAACGCTGAGGATCTGTTTCTGGTCCCCCGATGAAAAATTAAAAGCATGACGCACAGCGCCCCCACAAGACAGATCCGAGGTATCCACAATTTATGTGGGTGAGAAGCAGAGCTTATGGTGACTTGGACACTCCCTTCTGGAAATATTCAGCAGAACCCCCCCCCATCCCCCAACTAACATTAATCCCGTCATCTGCCTGAACACCAACTGGGCCCCCAGATCTGTATATACGGGATGACCGGGAACCCCACTGTGTCCGTGCCATCTATACTCTGCATGTGTCGGAAGATACTAGACACGGCTACCTGCCCCCATCTAACACCACTGTCCCCGCTCCTCACCCCCCCCATCTAACACCGCTGTTCCCCGCTCCTAACCCCCCCATCTAACACCGCTGTCCCCCGCTCCTCACACCCCCCCATCTAACACCGCTGTCCCCCGCTCCTCACCCCCCATTTAACACCGCTGTCCCCTGCTCCTCACCCCCCCCCCATCTAACACCGCTGCCCCCGCTCCTCACCCCCCCCCCCATCTAACACCGCTGCCCCCGCTCCTCACCCCCCCCCCCCATCTAACACCGCTGTCCCCGCTCCTCACCCCCATCTAACACCACTGTCCCCCCGCTCCTCACCCCCCATAAAGCACCGCTACTCACCCCCCATAAAGCACCGCTGTCCCCTGCTCCTCATCCCCCCCATCTAACACCGCTGTCCCCTGCTCCTCACCCCCCCCCCCAATCTAACACCACTGTCCCCTGCTCCTCACCCCCCCCCATCTAACACCACTGTCCCCCGCTCTTCACCCCCCCCCCATCTAACACCACTGTCCCTGCTCCTCACCCCCCCCATCTAACACCGCTGTCCCCTGCTCCTCACCCCCCACATCTAACACCGCTGTCCCCACTGCTCACCCCCCTCCCAATTTAACACCGCTGTCCCCCGCTCCACACCCCGCATCTAACCCTGCTGTTCCTCACTCTTCACCCCCCATCTAACACCACTGTCTCCCGCTCCTCACCCCACATCTAACACCGCTGTCCACCATTCCTAACCCCCCATCTAACACCGCTGTCCACCATTCCTAACCCCCGATCTATCACAGCTGTCCCCCGTTCCTTAACCTCCATCTAACTCTGCTGTCCCCCCCATTCCTCACCCCCATTCAACACCACTGTTCCCATTCCTCACCCCCCCATACAACACCACTGTCCCCCGCTCTTCACCTCCCATCTAACACCACTGTCCCTCGCTCCTCAACCCCCCCCTTCAAACACAGCTGTTCCCCCATCCCTCAACCTCCTTCTAACACATCTGTCCCCCATTCCTTACCCCCCATATAACACTGCTGTCATCCATTCCTTACCCCCCCATCTAACACTGCTATACCCCATTCCTCACCCCCCATCTAACACTGTTGTTCCCCATTCCTCACCCCCCATCTAACACTGTTGTTCCCCATTCCTCACCCCCCATCTAACACCGCTGTCCCCCACTCCTCACCCACCATCTAACACCTCTGTCTCCCATTCCTCACCCCCCCCCATCCAACACCACTGTCCCCCGCTCCTCACCCCCTATCTAACACCGCTGTCCACCATTCCTACCCCCTATCTATCACTGCTGTCCTTCCTTAACCTCCATCTAACACTGCTGTTCCCCCATTCCTCACCCCCATCCAACACCACTGTTCCCATTCCTCACCCCCCATACAACACCACTGTCCCCCGCTCTTCACCCCCCATCTAACACTGTTGTTCCCCATTCCTCACCCCCCATCTAACACCGCTGTCCCCCACTCCTCACCCTCCAACTAACATTGCTGTCCCCCACTCCTCACCCCCATTCTAACCTTGTTGTTCCCAGCTCCTCACCCCCCCATCTAACACCGCTATCCCCCATTCCTCACCCCCATCTAACACCACTGTCCCCCCTCTCCTCACCCCCCTTCCCACACTGCTCACCTATATTCCACAACCCCCACTGACACTGTTGTCCCCCACTCCTCATTCCCTTATTCAACATTGGAGATCTCCACTCTTCACACCCCCAATTTCCGATGCTTCTGTCCCCAACTCTTCACCCAGACCCAATGCTGCCAGCTTGCTTTCTCTTATTTGTCACATGACCTCACTCTTATCTCTATTAATAAAACACAGACCTGACCAGAGAGGTGAGAAGGATTCTGGGAGGTCACATGACATCACTCTTGTCTCTATTAATAAAACAAAAATTTTATATTTTATTAATTTTAAAAAACAGAAAATACATATCTATAATTTTACTAAAATCCTTACCCAAGAAACCCTTCTCCCCAGATCCCTCCCACTTTCCATTCCACTCAGGAATACTCATCTAGTCGTCTATTTTACCACCTCCCTTTCTTCTTAATCTACCCATATTCCACCCTCATACTCTAATCCGTCTAGATTTCTAAATATTTACTCATCTTCTTGAACTCTGCCCACTAAGAGCCCATTCAGACTGGCGCAATCCAACTTACAGGGGCGACCTGTGAAGTCGGGGGAGCCCAGCGTGCACTGCGACTTCGGCGCGACTTGCACGGACTTCATATAATTGAAGTCAATGCAAGTCGCTTCCAGGTCGCCCCAAAGTAGTACAGGACCCTTTTTCTAAGTCGGAGCGACTTTTGTCGCTCCTATTAGAACGGGTTCTGTGCTAATCAATGGCGAGCGACCGACCGCGACTTGTCAGGCGACTTGGTCGCCTGACAAGTCGCGCTAGTGTGAATGGACCCTTAACCCACTTGTTTGAAAAGCTCTCTCAAAAAAAAGAAAAGCTCTCTGTCTGGTCTTCCTGTCTGCTTCCCATGTATTCCATATTGTATATTCAACTCTTTTATACCCATCGCTAATTGTAAGACTTTCAAGTTCTAGCCATTTTCTTGGAATTGCCCCCTTTACTGGGTTTTTTAAGTTGGGACTATCGTGTTTTTATATTTGTTTTTTATGATTTACCAGTTTTGTGAAATAAGCAAACCTACAGGTCATTAGTAATATCTACACCTGTAATTTCCTCAATGTATTGTTGAACCTCCTGCCTTATCTCTATTAGTAAAACACAGACCTGACCGGAGAGGTGAGGAGGATTCTCAGAAGATTCTTAGAAGGACACAAGGATCTCTACAAGGACATCATGATGGAGAATCAGCCGCCCCTCACATCACTGGGTAAGAGGAGACTTTATTATAAAGGAGAGAGCAATACGGAGGGTCCACCTAGATCCCCCCATCATCTGATAAACACATAGAAACAATGTATTCAGTCAATGTGTGGGTTTCCTACAGATGGATGCAGTAATGGGAACCCACCAGAGAGATGTCCCTGTTCTTGTATTCCGGGGATTCCACCCAGGAAGGTCACACCATCCCTCACCATCATCAGGTAGGTGAAGATGAAATCAAGATTGTAAAAGTGACCTGACTGTATGAAAAAATATTCCACTTTTAGGTATGAGGTTTTTTGTGCTCACATTTTAAAGAGACCATTCCCTGCTATCTTGTTTGTTTAGAATGAAAATCTGATAGATATAAAAGATGAGCTTAAAGAAGAAGAAGAAGAGACGTATGTGATGGGTGATCAGCAGTTCAGGGAAGAGGTTGGGATGATGGACAAAGTTAAAGAGGAGGAATCTTCTCCAGACATCAGCACAGGTGAGTGATGGCCACTAAATACAAAAACGGTTTGGGTATATGGATTGATGTTTGAGGATCTGTAAACCCATTTCTGCAAAGACGTCATGATGGAGAATCAGCCGCCCCTCACATCAACGGGTAAGAGGAAACTTTATTGTAAAGGAGAGAGCAGCACGGAGCCTGCACCTAGATCCCCCATCATCTGATAAACCCATAGAAACAATGTATTCAGTCAGTGTGTGTGTTTCCTACAGATGGATCCAGTAATGGGAACCCACCAGAGAGATGTCCCTCTCCTCTATATTCCCAGGATTCCACACAGGAAGGTTACACCATCCCTCACTATCATCAGGTAGGTGAAGATGAATGTCAAGATTGTACAGTGACCTGACTGTATGAAAATATATTCCACTTTTAGGTATAAGGTTATTTGTGCTCACATTTTAAAGAAACCATTCAATGCTATTTTTGTTCGTTTAGAATGAAAACCTTATGGACATAAAAGATGAGGTTAAAGAGGAAGAAGAGACGTATGTGATGGGTGATCAGCAGTTCAGGGAAGAGGTTGGGATGATGGACAAAGTTAAAGAGGAGGAATCTTCTACAGACATCAGCACAGGTGAGTTATGGCCACTAAATACAAAAACTGTTTGAGTATATGGATTTATGTTTGAGGATCTGTAGACCCATTTCTACAAAGACCTCATGATGGAGAATTGGCCGTTCCTCACATCAACGGGTAAGAGGAGACTTTATTGTAAGGGAGAGAGCAGTACCGAGGCTCCACCTAGATACCCCATCATCTGATAAACACATAGAAACAATGTATTCAGTCAGGGTGTGTGTTTCCTACAGATGGATCCAGTAATGGGAACCCACCAGAGAGATGTTCCCATCCTCTGTATTCCCGAGATTCCACACAGGCCAACAATAAAGAAGCGATAAAAGAGGATGATGATGATGATGATGATGATGATTATGTGGTGGAGGAAGCAGAATTTCGAAAAGGACACAGGAAGCAGTACCAGGACACCATGGTGGAGTCATCCAGTTACAGAAACCCACCACAGAGATGTCCCCGTCCTCTGTATCCCCGGGATTCCACACAGGAAGATCACACCATCCCTCACCATCAACAGGTAGATGAGAATGGGACTATAGGAAAGTGATCCAAAGCCTTAAGAGATAAAAAAAAAAAAAAATGATAATAGAAGAATGTTAATATTATTTCTGCCATTTTGTTGGTTTAGGATGAAGATCTGATAAATGTACAAATTGAAGTTCTAAAGAAAAAGGCGTATGTGAGGGGTGATCAGCAGTTTACAGAGGAGGTTGGGATGATGGACGCAGTTAAAAAGGAAGAAACGTCTCCTGATATCAGCTCGGGTAATTATGCAATAATGGTTTAAAGCTTACTTAGTGATGTTTGGTTGGGTGGTATCATTGATCTGGTTAGTTTTCAAAGTTTGGTGTTGTGATTGCACCCAGTTCCACCACAGATCTCTTTTAAATTTTAAAATGCTCAACCAACATATACGACTCCTGAAAAATACTTATATGAAAGGTCCATCTCCATTCCTCAATATAATGTCATGTTCCAAAAAAATGAGGAGGAAATACTGTACACCAAATGAAAGGTCCATCTCCATTCCTCAATAAAATGTCATGTTCCCAACAAATGAGGAGGAGATACTGTACACCATAGGAAAGGTCCATCTCCAATCCTCAATATAACGTCATGTTCCAAACAATAAAATTGTCATCATTTCAATAGCATTATTACTTAGTGATGTTTGGTTGGGTAAGGTTGTATCATTGATCCATGTCAGATCTCTTTTTTTTTTTTTTTTTTTTTTTTTAATTCTTTTATTTATGTGAAAGACAACTTCCAGGCATAATAAACAGTAACATTCCTTATAGAACATATGCTGAGACAGTGTATTACAACATTGAAGACAATTCAGTCATAAGGTTGAGATCTACATCGTTTGCAGAATAAGAGGTGTTCTACAATTCCTCTAATGGGAGGAGTTATGCAGGACTAGAAAGTACCCGGAGTTGTCCGTTCCAGTTTCGTATAACGTATAGAAGAAGAAGGAAGTGGTAAAGCGAATAAGTAGTGGAAAGAGAGAGGGAAGTAAAAGAAACCTAGAGAGAGGCAGAAGAGGATAAGTAGGTGGTATGAGGGGGGAAGGGAAGAAGGAGGGGTAAGGAGGTGTGGAGGGGGGGGGGGGGGGGTAGGAGGGTTAGCATTGGTAAAGCTCTGGCCCTACATCAGCAATACTTTCCACCAATATTTTAGAGCTCCCCCCAAACTCAACATGAGGTCTCTTTAGTATTGCCACCCTTAATAAAAGAACAGCCTTCATCAGAGAGCACAAATATATTCCAGTGACCCCAGGTTTTGGTATATCGTTCGTGTTGGGGACGTGTCGAGAGAACAAGGTTTTTTTTCATTCTATTTATTTCTTCGACCTTTTTGAGCAACATGCCAACAGTCAGGGTGTGTGGGTTTTTCCATTTAAGAGGGCTGCACATTTTAGAAGCATTTAGAAGGTGACAAATGACAGAATTTTTTATATGTCTGGGCCGGGATGTTAGAAGCATGGAGAAGGAAGAGAGCAGGATCATTGGGGAGCGATTGGTTTATAAACCTCTGAGACATTTCACGTACTGTCTTCCAGAACTCCGCTAGTTTAGGACACTACCAAAAACATGTAGGAGTGTCCCCCCGGCCCTTCCTGGCATCTCCAGCACTGATCAGTGAATGTGGGGAAAAACCTGCTCAACCTTGACGGAGTGTGGTACCACCTTGTTAGAGGAGTTTGAAGTTGGTTTGTTGTATTTACGTGCAGTTGGATGACGTAAATGGAATGATGTGATTTTGTTAGTCTGGATTATAGTTACAGTCTAAAGCTTGTTCCCTCTTAGCTAAGAATGGGGGTTGGTAAGTCCCATGGGGTGTGATCAATAATGCATAGGTCGTGGATAATACCTGTGTCAGTATTCTGTCTCGAGAGCAATGTTCTTCGAAGGGTGTAAGTTGTGTGTTGTGTTCACTGGGAGGTGGCAATGAGTTTAAGAAATTATGGAGTTGCAATGCCCTCCAGAATTCTAGACGGTAGGGTCCCGAGGAGTCCATGAGGTCTTTGAGTGAAGGCCAACTAGATGATGTTGAAAAATGGGAGGCTTGGAAATAGCCTGTCTCCATCAAGGTCCTGAATGTTTTGTCTTGGTAGCCCGGGGTAAACTGGGGATTCCCCAGTATGGGTGTCAGTGGCGAGTGCGTTGGGGAAAGTGAAAGTTGTGTGAATATTTTGGAGCAGGTTCTTATCGTGTAACCTATGAGGGGATGGCGTCTTATGGAGTCTGGTAGTGAATGGGGGCACGATGAAGCTCTATGGAGGGGTATGTCGCATTGGGCATGTTCTAGTCTGGGCCAAAGTTTCGCTTCACCATGACGACACCAGTCTGAGTCTCCCCAATTGTGTAGCCTGATAGTACTTGCATAAGTCCGGCACTGCCAGTCCACCTAGTCGTTTAGGAAGCAAGAGCAGTCTCCTACATAGCCTAGGTCGCTTATGTGCCCAGATAAAATCCACTAGTAGGGTGTCATCTTGTTTAAAGTAATGTGAAGAGATGAATATTGGAAGTGCTTGAAAGAGGTATAGGAACTTAGGGAGTATACACATTTTTAATAATGTTGCATCTTCCAAACCATGAATGGAGACCAGAATTCAATTTATCTTATAGAATGTGCCAATGCCCACATGTCGAAGTACTGCAAACATAAAATGCCGATTTACTCAATCAAAGGCCTTCTTTGTGTCTGTGCTTAGGACACAGGGTGTGCGGGTCTTGATGGTTACATGTAGGAGGATGAGGACTATGGTTGTGTTATCCCATGCCTCACATGTAGGCACAAATCCAACTTGATCCAAATGGATCAGTTGCGTCAGCTGTTGTTGGATCCTAGTTGCTAGGATTTTGGTGAACAGTTTAAGATCGACATTTAGCAAGGAAATGGATCGGTAGCTACTACAGGAGGTGAGATCTTTTGCCTCTTTAGGGATGACTGAAATGTGAGCTTGTAAAGTCTCCTTGGGGATATATGTCCCAGAGCCCCATGTATTAAACATGTCAGCCATAAACTGTCCAAGTGACAGCAAGAGTGTTTTATAATATTGTATGGTAAACCCATCCGGTCTCGGGGGCCTTCCCCACTTTGGAAACACCTATGGCCTGTTTTAGTTCAGCCAAGGTGACGGGATACTCTAGGGATTTACTGCCAGTGTTGGACAACCAGGGCATCTGGAAAGAGAGCAGGTATTCCTCTATATGGGTCTGTTGGGGGTTGGGGTTTGTAAGTTATAGAGCGAAGCATAGAAGGATTTAAATTCTTGTGTGATATGTCTGGGTAACGTGGCTTTTTGACCTGTGCGGGAGATAATAGGTTTAGTCTCGGAGGGATCTAGCCAATAGTCTGCCACACTTATTTCCCGACTCATGACATTTTACGACAAATTTGCATGGCTGCCTTACCTTTGTAAAGTAAAAGATCATTAATTTGCCTACGTAGAGTCATAAGTTCTACCTCTGAGGAGAGAAGAGTGACAGAGCGTGTTTGTGATGGGACTCCAACGCATGTAAAGCTTGGAGTAAGGAGTCTAGTTGTGTGCCTCCCAAATTATTCCAGGGTCAGTATCTGCAATGGTGTTAGTCTGAAAGAAATGGTCTAATTCTCTACATCTGTCAAAATAGTCTCATCTTGGAGTAGGCTTTCATGTAGTCTCCACATCCGGGTTCTGGACTATCGAAAGTCTGTTAGTGCGTAAGAAAGTATAACAGGGGCATGGTCGGACCATGTAATAGAGCCTATTAAAGAGTCACGGATCGCGTGTATTTGACAATGTGGCATCAAGAAATAGTCTATACGAGAGTATAGTCAGTGAGGTGAGAAAAAGAAGGAATATTCTCGTTCTCCGAGATGCATCAGGCGCCAAACATCTATCAATTGTGCACTATGGAGGGACTTTGCAATTCGTTTGCAGGCGCCAGGGGGGACAGAGGAGGATCCCAGAGATGTATCCTTCGAAGGAATCAGAGGGGTAAAATCTCCCCCAATAGAGGGGAGGGTAAGTAGTAGGGGGCGGGGGGGGGGTATGAAGAGAATGGAGACAAAGATGGTATGAGAGAGGAAGAAAGGAAAGTTAGGAAAGCAAAGAATATGAGAGGGGGAAAGAGAAGGGGGCAATCCCACAGAGAAAGGCCTCAATTTACTAAGAGATAGCAAAAAAAAAATGCTAAGATGCTCACCAGCAAGGAGCCGGATGAATGAGTGTGTGTGCCTATGTGGGGTTGTGGTTTGAAAGAGCCAAGTGATGCCCCCCCCCAGCCTTGCAGCCTTCTTGAATAAATGATAGGTATATAAGGTGTAGCACTGCCCCCTAGAGGACTGCAGAATTGTCACACTTTAAGGATTCCCTTGGGTTACCTGTAGCAACTACTTGCAGAAATCTTAACACTTTATGTTCTTGACTCAGTCAATGATCAGTCTAGGGGTAGTTTTTTTGGGGTTTTATTTTATATTGGGATAGGAGAAGGGATGAGTGGGATACTCCAACTATTCACAATCCAGAGGACTTCTAGCTTGAGAATGCGGCAAGACGCTACTTCATCCTGCCACTTGAATGAAGCTGAGGTAAGTGTTCCTATTTGTTTTTCTCTTCAGGGTAATCCCTCAGTACCCCCTTTCTCTGTAGTAGCTGACACCCGTCTACTGACTATATACTCCGGAGTGGTCCCCTTCCTGGGCAGACCCCTGGGCAAGATCCTCTGTACTCACGATACAGTTTATCCAGATTCTCGCAGTGCCCCAACTCCTCCAGTCAGCTCTCCTGGACCTCTGTGTTCAGCTCCTTTCCACTGGTTCATCAGGCCAACTGCCTGTGACCATCACTAACTGCTGCAGAAGAGGAGGCAGCCGCCACCCTCCTTCTGGGACTTTGCTTCCCGCCAAAATACCTCTACCTCATGTGCCTCTGGCTTTTTATACCCTGCCGCACAAATCACCCAAACAACCCATTTGTATATAATTTATCTGCTGCTCCTCTGATAGGCAGGCAGAGCCAAAAACTATACTCAATCTCTAGCACCTGACTAGCAGGGTGCTACATCCACCCCCCACCAAACAAGCCATGTCCTCACTGGCTCTGGGGCAGCCTCCCCCTACAAAAATTTCCTACAAAAATAAACAGAGTATCCCACAAACCTGGAAAAGGGAAATAACAAATGTACATATAATAAATTATGTAGAAAAATATAGATAAGCTGTACAAATATTCAGAAAACAACTTAATGCACCCCCCACCAATCAAAACTCTGCTTGAGTGGGTAACATGTCAACCTGACTAACTAGCTAACTATAACATTCACTTTTCAAAAATGAAGGGCCTTGTCAGACCCAGACATCCTGTGCAAGCCTGCAAAGGAAGAATTAAAGGTTAACACTTCCAACATTTGCATATTAATAACATTCTACCTAATGTAGTGAGAATGCCCTCTCAGAGGCGACCTTCTCACCCAAGATCCCTAGCTACACATCCTGGCAGATATCACTTCCAGTAGGCTTGACTAGGCGTTCAGCTCCACTCCTGTACAGGTGACAACCAAACCCTGTCAAGCTAACTATCTACCTTCTAGCCACAATGAGTGACTCAAACAGACACAGTCCCTTTAGCACCTGGGCACTGACTCTTCTTCCATTTCAGCCACGCCCACGAGTTCTCTAAGACATGTGGAGTCCAACCGACTGATGCTCACAGTGTCCCTCACACCTGTAGCATCGAGGCTACATGTCTTCTTAAGGACAAGGTATTTGCTGGAGCCTGAGTAACCTGTCAGACTTGTGGGTGTTAACAGTGTATTCAGGGGCCCCTGGCACTAGGGCACCCCCCCACCGAAGAGACCTCAGGCCACTACCCGTTCTCCCTGGGTAGCAAGCCAACAAAGTTCTATTACTGGCCCGTTGGTCCAATAGTATCTTCACAATGCATCTTTGTAAAAAGAGTCTCTTTGCAAAGAATTCTCATCGTAAAGGAACCCTTCTTACCCATCAGAGAATACACACAGGTGAGCGTCCCTATTCATGTTCAGAGTGTGGGAAATGTTTTAATCAAAAAGGAAGCCTTCTTAGCCATCAGAGATCAGTTCATACAGGCAAGCGTCTCTAATCTTGTGCAGAGTGTGGGAAATGTTTCACTAAGAAAGAACACTTACTTATACACAGGTGAGCGCCCTTTTTTAATGTTACGAGTGCGGGAAATGTTTTCCAAACGAAGGTTTATTTCTTAAAAGTAAAGGAAATATAATGAAACATTAGAGTGCACCCCCTACTGGTACTATGGGAAATGGATGCTGGATTGTAACGGGTGGAACTGTTTAGTCCATAAACAAATGTGAAACCACCACAGTCCACTCGGGGTTAGTTTACACCCGCATCGCCCTCTGACCCGCTGTGGGGTTGGCAGGCAGCTGGGAGCCCTTATGTTAACCCTGTAAAGCCCACGCCAGTACGCCGCAACCGTATGTATTGGGGCTGTTGTGGCACAACCCCATTCAGTTGAATAGCATTGCCCAATGTGACTTGCAGGTGTGAGGTTTGCAGCAGCCGCCCCATTCGGCTGCCATTTAAGCTTAAGAGGGTGGTAAAATCATAACTCAACTGTCTACCTTTTACCGATCCCTCCCCACATGAGGCAATAGGCGGGAAACCAGGACAATACATGAGCTTGATTTATTGAAGTAGCTGGCTTTTTATTGGTCCAACCAATGTATGATTATTAATACATTTGACACATTTTTTAATTCTATTATAAAAGATTTAAGCTTTATTTTATTCATATCATTTACTGTGTGGTAATCGCTTATTCTGATCTTGTACAATAAAAACGCTTCGTACAATATTCTGTGCCGAGTCTTCTTTTTTTCCAATGATTAGATGATCGGTGATTGGAATGTGATCAGTTCATAGAGAGTCATCCATTGGGGTTTTATTAGTGAGATGGAGAGTGGAGAAGGCACCACATTGACAAGCCATTGGAGGCCCTTTCTAAAGCCCTAAACTTTTTGGCAACCTGTCTATGACATCAGTCTTCCAAATTCTATCTCACTGAGCTAAGGCCAGAAGAGGTCCAGGAGTTCTTCTCTGTCCACAGTTCCCAAACCAAAAGGAGACATCCACCACACCTTCAATCTAAAGGCCCATACACATGTAGCGATTGTCGGCCGTAAATATTCGGCCAACGTCTGATCGGCCGATTGTCGGCTTGGTAGTATGATGCTTCCGACAACCGACTGCGACTTTTCGGCCGAACAGAATTTGGTGTGCAGGCTTTAAAATTTTTGCTGGCCAACACCAGAACGGACGATTGTTCCTCAGTCAGTACAGAATTTGGCCGACAAACAGCAGATGAGCAAGACTGGGCAAGCTCAGAGAAGAAAAAACACACGGAAAGTTAACCATCACATGACATCACTTCTGCAGTCGGCTGTTGTTGGCCGACAAAATTCGTGTGCAGTCTTTAGCACTTTTCAACTGACAGGACAGCACCGGACAAAAGACGGCCGATCGTTCAGCCGACAATCGCTACGTGTGTACGGGGCTTTAAGGTCCTAAATGTCCTCAGCTGGGCCCAGGAGTTCCGCATGTAATCCAGCAGGTCATAGCCTCTCTCTTTATCAAGGAGACTTTTTTCTTTGACCATCCCACATACATGTACTGCTGTGGGGCGGCCGTTCTGCGCAGAATCACGTACCTGTACATCTCCTGCATATTATCAGGTTATATCTATATAAAATGATAAAATTGATGAAAAATAACTTTTCCAAATGTGAATTTGACCTTTGACTGACACGAATAATTCAAGGGCAGGAAGAAAAACCTTGAGAAGCCGGGCCCCATACAACTATATTGACCAACCCTTAACAGTGCAAATGAAGCTACAGGCTTATGTAACTAGTCAGTCACAATTGACAATACTGAATGGTCCCCACTAGGGCTGCTGAATATAATCGCCGAATCGATGCATCGCGATGCGACCCTTCGCGATTCTGCATCGATTCGGGGTGGTTGAATAATCGATTACCTAATGACGTCACTTCCGGGGGCGGGGACAGAAGTGACATGGCAGGGCTGGACAGGCTTGGGGGATACGGAGCTCCTCCTCGCGGCGCGGGAGAGGAGAGGAGGAGGGCGAAGCTATCAGTGTTCTCTCTGGCCCTGGGATACACACGGCACGCCCACTTAGCATGCTGCTGCCCGACCGCCCGCTCTGACAGCCCGGCCGCCCGAAGTCGCGGCCTTCCCAGCTCGGTACACTTCTGGTAGCGGTGCGGTTCTCGGCAGACAGCCTGAGTTGACCGCAGGGGAGCGAGGAGGCCCTGCTTTCCGCCTGTACTGTGCACTGCACTAGTCCGAGCTCCAAATTCCCAACATGAGGCTCATCACCCAGGACCTGTCCGAGCCCTACTCCATACACCTACCGCTACTTCATCCACAACTGGCTGCAGCTCTGCTTCCTGGTAAGTCGGGGCACTACAGGGCCCAGCATTCCTCCTTACCAGGGCCTGCTATAATACAACTAGGGGCACTACAGAGCCCAGCATTCCTCCTTACCAGGGCCTGTTATACTACAACTAGGGGGACTACTACAGACTCTGTAGTGCCCCTAGTTGTTGTATAACAGGCCCTGGTAAGGAGGAATGCTGGGCTCTGTAGTGCCCCTAGTTGTAGTACAGTAGGCCCTGGTAAGGAGGAATGCTGGGATCTGTAGTCCCCCTAGTTGTAGTATAACAGGCCCTGGTAAGGAGGAATGCTGGGCTCTGTACAGAGCCCAGCATTCCTCCTTACCAGAGCCTGTTATACTACAACTAGGGGGACTACAGAGCCCAGCATTCCTCCTTACCAGAGCCTGCTATACTACAACTAGGGGGACTACAGAGCCCAGCATTCCTCCTTACCAGGGCCTACGGTACTACAACTAGCATCAGGTAACTCTTCTAACCTGATGTGGCCTGCTCTAAAGGGGGATCTATGGGGGGACCTGCTCTACTAAAGGGGGATCTCTGGGGATGCTGGCCTGCTCTAAAGGGGGATCTATGGCGACCCTGCACTAAAGGGGATCTATTCCATAGATCTCCCTTTAGAGCAGGGTCCCCATAGATCCCCCTTTAGAGCTCAGTTCCCCTGGATCCCCTTTAGGACAGGCCCAGGCTCCCCATAGATCTCCTTTAGAGCAGGGTCCCCATAGATCCCCATTTAGAAAAGGGTCCCAATAGATCCGCCTTTAGAGCAGGGTCACCATAGATCCCCCTTTAGAAAAGGGTCCCCATAGTAATCGTGATGCATCGCGGAATCGAATCGTATCAAATCGCGACCCTAATAATCGCATCGAATCGTGAAGTGAAGATGCGCAGCCCTAGTCCCCACCTTCCAGGTCAATAAATAAAAAGATGTGATAAGGATTTGAAACCCAAAGGTTAAAGATGAAACTTCATTAACAAAGCAATAGACTGTCCTCATCGTTCTAAGGGTGAAATTATCTAGCCCTGGGAAATCCAGTATTGACTCAGCTGACAATACAAGCCTAGCTCAAAGTTGGTGACTAAATATTGGACATGTATGCATGTGTGTGTATATATATATATATATATATATATATATATGTATGTATATACAGTCAGGTCCATAAATATTGGGACATCGACACAACTCAAATCTTTTTGGCTCTATACACCACCACAATGGATTTGAAATGAAACAAATAAGATGTGCTTTAACTGCAGACTCTCAGCTTTAATTTGAGGGTATTTACATCCAAATCAGGTGAACGGTGTAGGAATTACAACAGTTTGTATACGTGCCTCCTACTTTTTAAGGGACCAAAAGTAATGGGACAGATTAACAATCATAAGTCAAACTTTCACTTTTTAATACTTGGTTGCAAATCCTTTGCAGCCAATTACAGCCTGAAGTCTGGAATGCATAGACATCACCAGACGCTGGGTTTCATCCCTAGTGATGTTCTGCCAGGCCTCTACTGCAACTGTCTTCAGTTCCTGCTTGTTCTTGGGGCATTTTCCCTTCAGTTTTGTCTTCAGCAAGTGAAATGCATGCTCAGTCGGATTCAGGTCAGGTGATTGACTTGGCCATTGCATAACATTCCACTTCTTTCCCTTAAAAAACTCTTTGGTTGCTTTTGTAGTATGCTTCGGGTCATTGTCCATCTGCACTTTGAAGCGCCGTCCAATGAGTTCTGAAGCATTTGGCTGAATATGAGCAGATAATATTGCCCGAAACACTTCAGAATTCATCCTGCTAATTTTGTCAGCAGTCACATCATCAATAAATACAAGAGAACCAGTTCCATTGGCAGCCATACATGCCCATGCCATGACACTGCCACCACCATGCTTCACTGATGAGGTGGTATACTTTGGATCATGAGCAGTTCCTTTCCTTCTCCATACTCTTCTCTTCCCATCACTCTGGTACAAGTTGATCTTGGTCTCATCTGTCCATAGGATGTTGTTCCAGAACTGTGAAGGCTTTTTTAGATGTTGTTTGGCAAACTCTAATCTGGCCTTCCTGTTTTTGAGGCTCACCAATGGTTTACATCTTGTGGTGAACCCTCTGTATTCACTCTGGTGAAGTCTTCTCTTGATTGTTGACTTTGACACACATACACCTACCTCCTGGAGAGTGTTCTTGATCCAGCCAACTGTTGTGAAGGGTGTTTTCTTCACCAGGGAAAGAATTCTTCAGTCATCCACCACAGTTGTTTTCCGTGGTCTTCCGGGTCTTTTGGTGTTGCTGAGCTCACCGGTGCGTTCTTTCTTTTTAAGGATGTTCCAAACAGTTGATTTGGCCACATCTAATGTTTTTTGCTATCTCTCTGATGGGTTGTTTTTTTTTTTTTTTCAGCCTAATGATGGCTTGCTTCACTGATAGTGACAGCTCTTTGGATCTCATATTGAGAGTTGACAGCAACAGATTCCAAATGCAAATAGCACACTTGAAATGAACTCTGGACCTTTATCTGCTTCTTGTAAATGGGATATTGAGGGAATAACACACACCTGGCCATGGAATGGCTGAGCAGCCAATTGTCCCATTACTTTTGGTCCCTTAAAAAGTGGGAGGCACATATACAAACTGTTGTAATTCCTACACCGTTCACCAGATGTAGGGGAAGGAGGGATACAAAAAATGGAACAAACTCACCTGGAGAGGAGGGAAAATAAACGTAGATACCTGAAGAAAGATAGCAGGGGGGGGGGGGGGGTCAAAGAATGCTGATCCTGCTGCTGCCGCCATCAATGCCAATCACAAAAAAGCTCTTTATATAAAAGAGTTTATGGCAGACTTTGTTCCTCATTAGGAAACTCTGCATACCCCAAAAGATCCGCAGAAGGGGTCCCCGGACTTTTTAGCGGCCCGAGTACAGGGACTGCGCTTGGGAGAGGCTTAACCCAGCGGAGGCTGCTCAGAGGCAGAGATAGGGACATACTGCTACTCTTCACCAGTCCAGAGGTGTGAGGAACAAAAGGAGAATGCTGGGAGTAGGGGGCGTCTTAATTTTAAGCTATTTACTAGTCCTGAAGGGGGAGTAGAGGCGGAGCTCTATCACAGGTATGCTGCCACTGTCAGTGTGAGGAGAAAAAAACAACGATCGCCGGCTGCTGTCAGAGGGACATCGGTCCGAAGAGGAGAGGGGTAATTTGTGCCCCCAGTGCCACCTACCAGTGCCCACTAGTGCCACCTACCAGTTCCCACGAGCGCCACCTACCAGTGTCATTCATCAGTGCTCACCAGGGTCACCCATCAGTGCCCCATCATAAGTGTCCCCTACCAGTGTGCATCAGTGCCACCAATAAGTGCCCATGAGTGCCGCCTATTAGTGCCCTTCAGCACCACCTACCATTGCCCTTCAGTGCCACCTACCAGTGTCTACCAGTGCCCACCAGCGCCACCTATCAGTGACCCATCATGTGTCTCCTACCAGTGCCTATCATTGCCCATCAGTGCCAACTATTAGTGCCCATCAATGCCCATGAGTGCAGCCTATTAGTGCCCTTCAGTGCCACCCATCATTGTCCATCAGTGCTGCCTTATCAGTGCCCATCAGTGCAGCCTATCAGTGCAGCCTATCAGTGTCCATCAGTGCAGCCTATCAGTGCCCAACAGTGCAGCCAACCGGTGCCTATCAGGGCCCTTCAGTGCCGCCTCATCAGCGCACATCAATGAAGTAGAAAAATTACCTGTTGGCAACATTTTATAACAAACTATAAAAATCTTTTTTTTTTTTTTTTTTTTTTTTTAAATTTTCGGTCTTTCTTTGTTCAGCAAAAAATAAAAACCCCAGCAGTGATTAAATACCACCAAAGAAAGCTCTATTTGTTTGAAAAAAAAAGATAGAAATTTCATTTGGGTACAGCACTGCATGACCGCGCAATTGTCATTCAAAGTGTGACAGCGCTGAAAGCTGAAAATTGGCCTGGGCAGGAAGGGGGTTTCAGTGCCCAGTCGGCAAGTGGTTAAAAATCTCCATAGGTGACGCTTTAAACATTTTTACGGGTTACTAGTTTAGAGTTACAGAGAAGGTCTTGGGCTAGAATTATTGCTCTAGCTCTAACGTTCTTGGCGATACCTCACATGTGTGGTTTAATCACCATTTACATAAGTGGACGTGACGAACATATGCGTTCACTGCTGCGTGCAAGTACACGGGGACGGGGGCACTTGAATTTTTTTTTTTTAATTATTTATTTTATTACATTTTTTTTATTTATTTCCTTTTTTTACACTTTCCCTTTACATTTTTTTTTTGATCACTTTTATTCCTAATAAAAGGAATGTAAACATCTCTTGTAATAGGAAGAGGGCATGACAGGTCCTCTTTATGGGGAGATCGGGTGTCTATTAGAGCTCCAAATCTCTCCTCTGGTCCCCCCCTGCAGCCGATCAGACCGAGATTGGTGGCCAGGTAAACAAAGGGGCAGAACCGGAAGTGGGGAATACTCGCCACTTCTGGTCTCCAGGGTTACAGAGCGAGGGGAATGATGTCAGTTCCTATCTCTGTGTACAGGGCAGCCATCACTGCCGGCCACATCGCTCCGTGATGGGACCGGAGAGCCTGGGAGAGGAGGTGGGAAGAGGGTGGAACCTCCCCCTCCTTCCATCACCCGCAGAAGTGATCGAGTGGCTAATTATCCACTCTGATCACTTCTGCCTTGTACAGAATCGCAGGCTGAACAAAATGATACCGGGATGATGCCTGTAGGTGCACCCACCACCCCGCTATTATCACTGAACCCCAAAGACGTATGGGTACGTCCAGTTGGGGGAATGGTTAAAGTTTCTTTTTCCCCAAAAAATTGCTTTGCAAATACCGTGTGACATAAATTACAATGCCCGCCATTTTTTTCATCTTTGGTCTCTGCTAAAATAAAAATGTTATAATGTTTGGGGGTTCTAAGTAGTTTTCTAGCAAGAAATACTGATACTGTTCGGAAGAAGATGAAGGGAGAAGGCCAGTCCTGAAAAGTTACCTGTTAGAGCAAATAACCAAAACATCACCGAGAGAACTCAACTGTTATGCTGCGAGGAACAAATACGCCTACAAACACCGTAAGTACGCTAAGTACAAAAATCCCAATATGGTAGGACGACCAGACGTCCCCGGTGTCCGGAGACAGTCCCCGGAATGAGGACACTCCCCTCCCCGGACCACGTGTGTCCCCGATTCTGTCCCCGGATTCAGGGGCGGTGTACCTATTGCTGACAGCCTAGCAGTACATTCAGCAGTGTGACCATCCATCCAGCACAGTGTCAGTGAGAGTGAGTGGAGCAGAGCTGTCAAATCAAAAGCTCTGATGTTGGGGATGGGGGGGGGGCTGATATGTGGAGCTCCTCCTCCCTTCCATTAACAGCCAGTCAGCAGGCAGTATAACACTCCTCCCCCCGCCCCTCTCCAGCCTGCCACATTTGACTGGGAACAGGGCTGAATGAGGGCACCAGAAGGGAGATGCAAGAAGGTATGACTACAATTAGAGCAAGCACTGTTACATGTAATGCTGGTCGGCTGCAGTGTCTTCCAGATATCTCGGTGTTCAGGCAGTGTGAGGTTACCAATCAGCCTCCTCTCCCCTCACTCCTTACCTTTTTGTTTTTTATCTCCCTAACTTGAGCTGCACATTGCCTGATACACTGATAAGAAGACCCTGCAGCAGCATTCTCCAAAACCAGGGACACATGGCCGTTATCCATTTCAGCTTCTGTTCAGCTATTTAGCCAGAGCTCTGTGTGTGCTTCATGGTTTTTTTTATGTTTTGTTGGAGGATTTACTGCTGGTTCAGGCTAAAAGCTTCAGAGACCCATTAACTGTTTACTGTCCTCCACTAATCTTGAGCAGTTAACTGTTTGTAAGACAATTTTTATTTTGGAAATTGGATGTGCTGCTGTCTTCTGTCACTTGGTTGTACTTTCAAAGGAGGATTACTGACTTGATCTTGCAGAGCTGGTTTAAGAGTGGAGCAGCCCTGCGATACTATACACTTTTACACCGGGTTCAGCTGTAAACTCAGTCCCTGACCATCTCTTGAATCAATGATGTCTGCAGTCTCTGACCATCTCCTGTACCATGTCTGCAGTCTCTGACCATCTCCTGTACCATGTCTGCAGTCTCTGACCATCTCCTGTACCATGTCTGCAATCTCTGACCATCTCCTGTATCATGTCTGCAGTCTCTGGCCATCTCCTGTACCATGTCTGCAGTCTCTGGCCATCTCCTGTACCATGTCTGCAGTCTCTGGCCATCTCCTGTACCATGTCTGCAGTCTCTGGCCATCTCCTGTACCATGTCTGCAGTCTCTGGCCATCTCCTGTACCATGTCTGCAGTCTTTGACCATCTCCTGTACATGTCTGCAGTCTTTGACCATCTCCTGTACCATGTCTGCAGTCTTTGACCATCTCCTGTACATGTCTGCAGTCTTTGACCATCTCCTGTACATGTCTGCAGTCTTTGACCATCTCCTGTACATGTCTGCAGTCTCTGACCATCTCCTGTACCATGTCTGCAGTCTCTGACCATCTCCTGTACCATGTCTGCAGTCTCTGACCATCTCTTCTAATATGTCCTCAGTCTTTGACCATCTCCTGTACCATGTCTGCAGTCTCTGACCATCTCTTCTAATATGTCCTCAGTCTTTGACCATCTCCTGTACCATGTCTGCAGTCTCTGACCATCTCCTCTAATATGTCCTCAGTCTTTGACCATCTCCTGTACCATGTCTGCAGTCTCTGACCATCTCCTCTAATATGTCCTCAGTCTTTAAACAAACCCTGTAATATGTCTGCAGTCTCTGACCATCTCCTCTAATATGTCTGCAGTCTCTGACCATCTCCTTTAATGTCTTCAGTCTCTGACCATCTCCTGTAATATGTTTGCAGTCTCTGGCCATCTCCTGTAATAATGTGTCTGCAGTCTCTCACCATCTTCTGTAGTGTCCCTCTGGTGTGTGAGTGATGTAAGGTGTATATGTTTTATACAGGCTTGGTGTGAGTGACCTTACACAGACCCACCCACACACAGAAAATAATATTCACACATATACTGACACAACATACACACACAAAAATAATTACATGTATACTGTGATTTTATGCAGAAGAAAAAATAGGGAATAGCCCTGCCCTCTGTACGTAGCGCCCTCCTGAACCCTGCATGTAGCATCCTCCTGAACCCTGCACGTAGCATCTTCCTGAACCCTGCATGTAGCATCCTCCTGAACCCTGCATGTAGCATCCTCCTGAACGTGGCATCCTCCTGAACCCTGCACGTGGCATCCTCCTGAACCCTGCACGTGGCATCCTCCTGAACCCTGCACGTGGCATCCTCCTGTACGTGGCATCCTCCTGAACCCTGCATGTAGCATTTCCCTGAACCCTGCACGTGGCATCCTCCTGAACCCTGCACGTGGCATCCTCCTGAACCCTGCACGTGGCATCCTCCTGAACCCTGCACGTTGCATCCTCCTGAACCCTGCACGTGGCATCCTCCTGAACCCTGCACGTGGCATCCTCCTGAAATCTGCACGTGGCATCCTTATGAACCCTGCACGTGGCATCCTCCTGAACCCTGCACGTGGCAGCCTCCTAAATCCTGCACGTGGCATCCTCCTGAACCCTGCATGTGGCGTACTACTGAACCCTGCATGTGGCATCCTCCTGAACCCTGCACTTGGCATCCTCCTGGAACTTGCATGTGGCATCCTCCTGAACCCTGCACGTGGCATCCTCCTGGAATTTGCACGTGGCATTCTCCTCAACCCTGCACATGGCATCCTCCTGGAACCTGCACGTGGCATCCTGCTGAACCCTGCACGTAGCATCTTCCTGCATGTAGAACCATCCTGCACCCTGCACGTAGCACCAGCATACAGGGGGCACCCTGACCACCAGAAACAGGGGGCACACTGACCACCAGCATACAGGAAGCAAACTGCCCACCAGCATACAGGGGGCACACTGCCCACCAGCATACAGGGGGCACACTGCCCACCAGCATACAGGGGGCACACTGACCACCAGCATGCATGGGGCACACTGATCACCAGCATACAGGGCCACTGGTTACCTGTCCACAGGGGACATAACAAATCAAGTAAAACAACTACCATGCAACTAAAAAAAATCTCAAAAGCAATAAGAGAATCTTGTTAGCTGATTTCCTCATCTAACATGCAACAATAAAAAACAAAAAATGTAGCACTGCCCTACACTTCATCTATAAAATTCTACAAATGGACTTATAATGGTAAAACCTATAAATGAATATCCTGTGCAAATCAACCAATTTATTAAAATATAGTAGTGATGGTGTCACCCTCTCTGCAAAAGGTAAGAAATATCGCAGAGCTGCAATGTGCAAATAGTGGTGACCCACCTCATATATAATCATAATAAATAGTACAATTAATGTGCATATTTTACATTTTATTATGATTATATATCGGGTGTTTCACCACTATTTGCACATTGCAGCTCTGCAGTATTTCTTACCTTTTGCAGAGAGGGTGACACCATCACTCCTGCCCGGATTGGATTTGAATTTAGCCGCCCCATCCCCCCCCTCCAAGTTTTTCCTCTATCTTATCTTCCTAACATTTGGTAGTCCTAGCCCAAAAAATTCTAAAAAGTATCTTCATCTTTTTTTTTTTCTATCTCATGGACGAAATGTGAGAAATAACATATGTCATACAATCATTCCATAAACGCATCCCACATACACCGCATAGATCATTTCAAGGAAATATGCTTATAAAATAGTTTACCATTTGCCAAAAAAAAAAAAAAATTTCCCCAGATTTCATTAAAAAAATCTGGTCACCTTTACAATATGGTCCACAAGGTGGTGACCTGACTTCTCTCAGATGGAACACACAGACAGGAAGTGATGAGATATAGACAGGAAGTGACAAGAATAAGACAGGAAGTGATTTAAGATACTGACAGGAAGTGATGTAGGCCACAGAGGAAGTGATGTCAGATATAAATATGAATTTCAGAGGCAAGCCGAGAGGAAGTAGAGAGGAGACGTAGCTGGAAGTGGCAGCAGAGGAGGTAATAAGATATTATTTTCTATTTATAATCTTTAATTACATAAAGAAAATGTCCTCCCGTTTTTTTCCGGGGGAACAGAAACAGAGGAACGCATAACATTGAAAATCAGATTGCAGTCCCCCGGTGAAATCACATAAGTAGGATGAGCAGCAAAACTTCCTCCAGCTCTCCTGTAGCGCCCTCACCAGGCAGAGCCGAGGTACTCATAATCTATCTGGGGAAGAGGCAGAGCTCGGGGGTGACCCCGACACTCACCTCTGGAAATATTCAGCAGCTTTCATCCCTCGTCACTACTAACATTAATCCCATCCTCTGCCCCAACACCAACTGGGCCCCCACTCCTTACCCCCATCTAACACCGCTGTCCACCTCTCCTCACCCCCCCCCCTCGTCTAACACCGCTACCCCCATCAAACACCGCTGTCCACCTCTCCTCACCCCCCCCCCTCGTCTAACACCGCTACCCCCATCAAACACCGCTGTCCCCCATTCCTCCCCCCCATTTGTCACCCCCTGTTCCCTACTTCTCATCCCTCATCCAACACTGTTGTTCCCCTCTCCTCACCCTCCTTTCCACACTGCTCACCTATATTCCAGAACCCCCACTGACACTGTTGTCCCTCACTCCTCATTCCGTTATTCAACATTGCAGATCTCCACTCCTCACACCCCATATTTTACGCTTCTGTCCCCCACTCTTCACCCAGACCCAATGCTGCCACCTTGCTTTCTCTGGCTTCTCTTATGATATCGCTCTTATCTCTATTAATAAAACACAGACCTGACCGGAGAGGTAAGGAGGATTCTGGAAGGTCACATGACTTCACTCTTATTTCTATTAGTAAAACACAGATCTGACCAGAGAGGTGAGGAGGATTTTCAGAAGATTCTTAGAAGGACACAAGGATCTCTAAAAGGACATCATGATGGAGAATCAGCCACCCCTCACATCACCGGGTAAGAGGAAACTTTATTGTAAAGGAGAGCAGTACGGAGGCTCCACCTAGGTTCCCCATCATCTGATAAACACATAGAAACAATGTATTCAGTCAGTGTGTGTGTTTCCTACAGATGGATCCAGTAATGGGAACCCACCAGAGAGATGTCCCCGTTCTCTGTATTCCGGGGATCCCACACAGGAAGATCACACCTTCCTTCAACATCATCAGGTAGGTGAAGATGAATATCGAGATCATCATAAAAGTGATCTGACTGTATGAAAATATATTCCACTTTTAGGTATAAGGTTATTTGTGCTCACATTTTAAAGAAACCATTCCCTGCTATTTTGTTTGTTTAGAATGAAAATCTGACAGATATAAAAGATGAGGTTAAAGAGGAAGAAGAGACGTATGTGAGGGGTGATCAGCATTTCAGGGAAGAGGTTGAGATGATGGACAAAGTTAAAGAGGAGGAATCTTCTCCAGACATCAGCACAGGTGAGTGATGGCCACTAAATACAAAAACTGTTTGGGTATATGGATTGATGTTTGAGGATCTGTAGACCCATTTCTACATGGACGTCATGGAGAATCAGCCGCCCCTCACATCACTGGGTAAGAGGAGACTTTATTGTAAAGGAGAGAGCAGTACGGAGGGTCCACCTAGATCATCATCTGATAATCACATAGAAACAATGTATTCAGTCAGTGTGTGTGTTTCCTACAGATGGGTCCAGTAATGGTAACACACCAGAGAGATGTCCCTGTCCTCTATATTCCCGGGATTCCACACGAGTTAACATTAAAGAAGAGATAAAAGAGGAGGATGATGAGGATTTTGTAATGAAGGAGGCAGAATTTTCAAAAGGTCACAGGAAGCAGTACCAGGACACCATGGTGGAGTCATCCAGTTACCGAAATCCACCAGAGAGATGTCCCCATCCTCTGTATTCCCGGGATTCCACACAGGGAGATCACACCATCCCTCACCATCATCAGGTGAATGAGAATGTAGGAAAATGATCCCAAGCCCTAAGAGATATCATTCTTCTATTATTATTATTTTTTGTATTTAATATTATTTCTGCCATTTTGTTGGTTTAGGATGAAGATCTGATAAATGTACAAATTGGGGTTATAAAGGAAAAGTCGTATGTGAGGGGTGATCAGCATTTTACAGAGGAGGTTGGGATGATGAATGCAGTTAAAGAGGAAGAAACTTCTCCAGATATCAGCTCGGGTAATTATGCAAGAATGGTTTAAAGCCTACTTAGTGACGTTTGGTTGGGTGGTATCATTGATCTGGTTAGTTGTCATAGTTTGGTGTTGTGATTGCACCCAGTTCCCCACGACAGATCTCTTTTAAACTTTGAAATGTTTGGCCAACATACATTGCTCCAAAGCATCAAAGGAACACTTTGAAAACACATCAGATCTCCATGGGGAAAAATATCATGCTGGATATTAGGCCTGCACGATATTGGAAAAAAAATATATTGCGATATTTTTTTTCCAACGATATATATTGCGATATTGTTGGACCCGTCCTTTATATGGATAAATATAAAGGAGGTTGGCTGCAGCCCACTTCAGAATATAACCCTGGAAGGGGTTATATAATAGATTATAAAAAGGAAGAGGAAGTGATTGGCGCTGCCAGTATATATGTTAAATAATCTATATTGACATGGTGTGTATACAAAAAGGGAAAAGTAGATGGATGTATGTATATGTAGAGGAAAATAAATTAATATATAAATCACCTCTGAATGATTAATAATTTATTTTCCTCTACATATACATACATCCATCTACTTTTCCCTTTTTGTATACACACCATGTCAATATAGATTATTTATTGTATTTCGCATATATACTGCTACTGGCAGTGGTGGTAGGAGGCTGGAGCGGTGGACTAGAAAGGAGCACAGCCGCATACATTACATTACTCACTCGTGAACTGCAGCCCGGCCCCACACGTTCAGTGAGTCTCACTCTCCGCCCTAGTTTTCTCAATGGCACATTCAGGGAGCCAATCACGCCGTGTGTAGCGGCACAGCGAACTAATCAGGCGTGCAGGCACGCCTGATTGGTTAGCTGTGCAGCTGTTCAAGGCGTGATTGGTTGGTTCGCTGCTCCATTGAGAAATTCATCCATTGAGAACTAGCTGGGGGCGGAGCCGGAGACTGACGTGTGGGCTGCAGGAAGTGGAGTGAGTCACTCACTGTATGCGGCTGTGTGTTCTTCTACTGTTCAAGGCGCGCTGCTCACCGATGTGTCGGCTGCTACAAGAATAACTGTGAGTCCTCCCCCGCAATCACTGCGAGTCCTCCCCCCGCCGAGTCCCGACTTCCTGCCTATGCTAATATCGTGTCCTCGGCGATATGAATATCGCCCACGGACACAGAACGATAGTCGATATCATATCGACTATCGTTCAGCCCTACTGGATATCTATACTGGTATGGACTGGGTAATGTGTTAGCATCTATACTGGTATGGACTGGGTAATGGGTTAGGATCTATACTGGTATGGACTGGGTAATGTGATAGGAAGGAAAGGATGCCACATAGTTTGATGGAAATGAAAATTATCACCCTACAAAGGGCTAAATTTAAAGACACCCCAAAAATCAAAGTGAAAAAATGATGCAGCAGGCGAGTCCATTTTGGTGAAATGTCATTGCAGGACCTCAGAATGGTCCTCAGTAGTGCGTATGGCCCCCACGTGCTTGTATGCATGCCTGACAACGTCGGGACATTCTGCTAATGAGACGTCAGATGGTGTCCTGGGGTATTTCCTCCCAGATCTGGACCAGGGCATCACTGCGCTCCTTAACAGACTGAGGTGCAACCTGGCGCCATCGGATTGACTGAAACATAATGTGCCAGCGGTGTTCTGTTGGATTTAGGTCAGGCAAGTGTGGGGGCCATTCAATGGTATCAATTCCTTCATCCTCCAGGAACTGGCTGCATACTCTCACCACATAAGGCCGGGCATTGTTGTGCACCAGGAGGAACCTGGGACCCACTGCACCAGCATAGGGTCTGACAATGGGTCTAAGGATTTCATCCCAATACCTAATGGCAGTCAGGGTGCCATTGTCTAGCCTGTAGAGGTCTGAGCGTCCCTCCATGGATACGCTTCCCCGGTCATTCTGAACGATGTTACAGGCAACATAATGTTCTCCACGGCTTCTCCAGACCCTTTCACGTCTGTCACATGTGCTCAGGGTGAACCTGCTCTCATCTGTGAAAAGCACAGGGTGCCAGTGGTGTTCATCGGCAAATGCCAATCGAGCTCCATGGTGCCGGGCAGTGAGCACAGGGCGCACTAGAGGACGTCGGGCCCTCCCTCAGGCCACCCTCATGAAGTCTGTTTCGGATTGTTTGGTCAGAGACATTCACACCAGTGGCCTGCTGGAGGTCATTTTGTAGGGCTCTGGCAGTGCTCATCCTGTTCCTCCTTGCAGAAAGGAGCAGATACCGGTCCTGCTGATGGGTTAAGGACCTTCTACAGCCCTGTCCAGCTGAAACCGATTGCCAACCCCCTCTGCTACTTCACTGACCAGATGAATATCCCAGGAGTTTCCCTGACTTGATGCTATACTCTGATTATAAAGTGTTGAGCAGTGTATATGAGTGTGGAAAACTCTTGGTAATTTTTCTTGTCTTCTGACAGACGGACTCTGTGGTGGGAATAGAAGGACATCGGAGGAAGATGTGACTACAGAAGATAATGACATGGCATCTTCTCCAGAAGTAAATCTTGTTCTTCATAATATACATGACAGACCTCACCATTGGAGGAGATCATTGGATATGTCTAATTCTGAGGAATCTCCTGAAACTTCACATAGTCCTCTAATATCTGACAGTGCCGACGGGTGCGGGAAACCATCTCATCTCAGGGAATCTTCTGTATACCATAAAGGGGTTCATACAGGAGAGAATTTGTTGTCATGTTCAGAGTGCGGGAAATGTTTTAAACAGAAAAGAAGCCTTGTTAGCCATCAGAGAATACACACAGGTGAGCATCCCTATTCATGTTCAGAGTGCGGGAAATGTTTTAAACAGAAAAGAAGCCTTGTTAGCCATCAGAGAATACACACAGGTGAGCATCCCTATTCATGTTCAGAGTGCGGGAAATGTTTTAAACAGAAAAGAAGCCTTGTTAGCCATCAGAGAATACACACAGGGGAGCGTCCCTATTCATGTTCAGAGTGCGGGAAATGTTTTAATGATAAAGGAAAGCTTCTTAGCCATCAGAGTATACACACAGGTGAGCTTCCCTATTCATGTTCAGAGTGCGGGAAATGTTTTAATGATAAAGGAGTCCTTATTAGCCATCAGAGAATACACACAGCGGAGCGTCCCTATTCATGTTCAGAGTGCGGGAAATGTTTTAATAATAAAGGATACCTTTTTCGCCATCAGAGAATACACAAAGGTGAGCTCCCCTATTCATGTTCAGAGTGTGGGAAATGCTTTAATAATAAGGGAAACCTTCTTAGCCATCAGAGAATACACACGGGTGAGCGTCCCTATTCATGTTCAGAGTGCGGGAAATGCTTTAGTCACAAAATATCCCTTCTTAGGCACCAGAGAATACATACAGAGGAGCAACCTTTTTCATGTTCAGAGTGCGGGAAATGTTTCAATCAAAAAGGAAACCTTCTTCGCCATAAGAGAATACACACAGACGAGCTTCACTATTCATGTTCAGAGTGCGGGAAAAGTTTTAATAATAAAGGAAACCTTCTAAGCCATCAGAGAATACACACGGGTGAGCATCCCTATTCATGTTCAGAGTGCGGGAAATGTTTTAATTATAAAGGAAACCTTCTTTGCCATCAGAGAATACACACAGGTGAGCATCCCTATTCATGTTCAGAGTGCGGGAAATGTTTTAATCAGAAAGGAAGCCTTCTTATCCATCAAAGAATACACACGGGTGAGCGTCCCTATTCATGTTCAGAGTGCGGGAAATGTTTTAATCATAAAGGACACCTTCTGCGTCATCAGAGAATACACACAGGTGAGCTTCCCTGTTAATGTTCAGAGTGCGAGAAATATTTTAACCCCTTCAGGACCGAGCCCATTTCTGACACATGTGATTTACAAGTTAAAATCAATATTTTAGCTAGAAAATTACTTAGAACCCGCAAACATTATATATATTTGTAACGGAAGCGCCGACCCACACCGTAGTTGTGGGCTTCCGTCAGTATATGGCTTCCTTCAGTTGTGATGCTGCTTCCGGGTTACTACTTCGGAGACCCGAACTGAGCTGTGAAACCACCACAGTCCACTTGGGGTTGGTTTACACCCGAATCGCCCTCTGACCCGCTGTGGGGTTGGCAGGCAGCTGGGAGCCCTTATGTTAACCCTGTAAAGCCCACGCCAGTACGCCACAACCGTATGCATCGGGGCTTTTGCGGCACAACCCCATTCAGTTGAATACCATTGCCCAATGTGAGGTTTGCAGCAGCCACAAATTGCAGTGACATGTGTACTGCCCCATCCGGCTGCCATTTAAGCTTAAGGGGGTCATAAAAATCATGACTCAACTGTCTACCTTTACCGATCCCTCCCCACATGAGGCAACAGGCAGCAAATCATGACAATACATGGGGCAACAAGTGGGCAATCGTTACATTACAGGGGGCAACAGATGGACAATCATGACAATACATGAGCCTGATTTATTGAAGTAGCCGGCTTTTTTTTGGTCCAACCAATGTATGATTATTAATACATTTAACACATTTGTTAATTCTATTATAAAAGATTTAAGATTTATTTTATTCATATCATTTACTGTGTGGTAATCGGTTATTCTGATCTTGTACAATAAAAACGCTTCGTACGATATTCTGTGCCGAGTCTTCTTTTTACCAGTGATTAGATGATCGGTGATTGGAATGTGATCAGTTCATAGAGAGTCATCCATTGGGGTTTTATTAGTGAGATGGAGAGTCGAGAAGGCACCACATTGACAAGCCTTTGGAGGCCCTTTCTAAAGCCCTAAACTTTTTGGCAACCTGTCTATGACATTAGTCTTCCAAACTCTATCTCACTGAGCTAAGGCCAGAAGAGTTCCAGGAGTTCTTCTCTGTCCACAAACCAAAAGGAGACATCCACCACATCTTCAATCTTAAGGCCCTAAATGTCCTCAGCTGGGCACAGGAGTTCCGTATGTAATACACCAGATCATAGCCTCTCTCTTTATCAGAGAGACGTTTTTCTTTGACCGCCCCACATACTTGTAATGCGGCAGGGCGACTGTTCTGCGCAGAATCACGTAACTGTACATCATCTGCATTTCCAGGTCTGGGGCCAGAACAGTTCCAATAGATATACTCTGTCCACAGTTCCCAAACCAAAAGGAGACATCCACCACATCTTCAATTTTAAGGCCCTAAATGTCCTCCGCTAGGCCCAGGAGTTCTGCATGCAATCCACCAGGTCTCTCTTTATCAGAGAAACTTTTTTAACTTTCAAAATATTTTATTAGTATAAAGAGTAAGGTTACAAACAAGGGCAAAACCAGAACAGGTGGTATGCAAGTTGGGATTGCAGAAGCAGCTGGGTACAGGAAAACAATGGGCTTCAAGGGGAGTGCAATCCAAATCAAAGTAGACATATTAGAAGCATCAAGATGAAAAAACGTCTTCAAAATGACAAAAAGGCACAAAAGACTGTAAAGGAAGGAAAACAGGAAAGGAGAAGAGGAAGAAATAGGCAAGGGAAGTGAAGGTAAAAAGATAACGAGTGGAAGTTGTCTTAGAGGTTCCCGGACGGGGAGGATAAGTGTCCTGGATAGAGGGGCGTGTTGGTATAGATCGCCCATGGTTCCCAAACCGCTTCAAAGGCGCTCTTCCTATCTAGGAGAGTGCTGGCCAATTTTTCTTGGGTCATAATCCAAGAGATTTTATGCTTGGTGGCTAAGAAGGAAACCGATTCCCGTTTCCATGATTTAGCCAGGGTCATTTTAGGACCGAGCAAAAGAAAAAAGAGGAGTTTAGACATATGTTTGGGCGCATGATCTATTTTAAAATTGAGAAGAGCTATTTTCGGGTCCTGGGGTATAATCAGGCCTGAGAGTTTCTGCATTAGATGAAAGATTTTGTTTCAAAACGATCTGATGCGAGAGCAGGACCACCAGGTATGGAACATGGAGCCTATCATTCCACAATTGCGGAAACAAAGAGGTGAAGTGTTTGGAAACATTATAGCCAGCCTGCTCGGAACTCTATACCACCTGGTAAAGATTTTGACATTGGCCTCGATCAAAGAGACATTTAGGATTCCTTTAAAGGAGCGTCGGAAGCACTGTGACCATACTTCGGACGAAAAGGAGTCACCCAGGTCAGATTCCCAGGCCAGCGCATAAGAAGGCTTATCACCAACGGTCGCCAAGGAGGCATAGATGTTAGATATGCCACCTCTCTGATCCAATATATTAGAGCACCAGTGTTCATAAGGAGTAAGTTTAGGGGGTTTGCTCTTATTAAGCCACCTGGAGCGCAGGAAGTGGGCTCTTTGAGTGTATCGGAACGATTCAGAGGGGGGCATTTTCAGTATTTTGGAGCAATGACCCTGACTAAGAGGGCCTAATCTATTAAAAAAATGGCCTATGCGAAATAGGCCTTTGTTGAGCCACCATTTGAAGGCCTCTATGTTCATTCCCGGAGGGAAGTCCGGGTTATGAAATATGTGGGTCAGAGGTCTCAGGTCCGAAACCAGGGCAGAGTTTCTATGTAAAGTGTCACATAGGGCGATGGAGTGGGATAGTGTCGGAGCTAGTACTGGGGGTCTACGATTAGGGGCACACCAGAGTAAATAGTCAATGGTGTTGCGCGGGACTGCCTGTCTTTCCATGAGGATCCAATCGGGCTTCGGGCCCCTGGAATATACCATAGATATTTGGGCCAGTTGAGAAGCTTGATAGTACCACCATAGATTGGGGAGACCCAGACCTCCGTCTTCCTTCCGTCTAAGCAATGTGGATATTGGGCAACGATGTCCTTTAACACCCCAAACATATTGAACAATTTTGGATTGAAGCTTGGCCAGTTGTGATTTTTTAATGGGAATGGGCAGTGACCTGAATAGATAGAGTATGCGTGGAAGAAGTGTCATTTTGACCGTGTTAATCCTCCCTATCCAAGACAGCTCAATTTTCGACGAGAACTCTAGATCTGCCTCCAATTTCTTGAAGGCCCCTGGATAATTAACCGTGTAGAGTTTGTCAATGGAATGTGGAAGATTAACTCCCAGGTATGGTATGTAGAGGGGGTTCCAAGAAAAGGGAAAGTATGTTTTGAGCGTGTCCAGGAGACGAGTGGGGACTGAAACGTTCAAGGCTGTGGATTTAGACATATTGAACTGCAGGCCAGATACTTGACTGAAGTCGTGTAACAGTTTGAGAATGTTAGGTGTTGATGTGAGAGGAGAAGTGACAAATAGCAGGAGATCATCCGCGAAGAGTGCGCATTTATGTTCAGAGTTTCCGCAGGAGACTCGATTAATGTCTGGGTGTTTTCTGATGGCGGTAGCTAGGGTTTCTATAGCGATAGCGAAAACTATAGGAGATAGCGGGCAGCCTTGCCGTGTTCCCTTTTGTATAGAGAAGGGAGTCGAGTATTGTCCAGCGATCGGGATCTGGGCAGAAGGCGTAGAGTACAAAGAGCGTAGTATTCCCTGGAAGGATGGACCAAATCCCCACCTCACTAGAGTGTCGAAGATATAGGGCCACAGCACCGAATCGAAGGCCTTACAGAGGTCGATAGAGAGGAGATATCCTTCCTGTTTAGCACCCCCGTCCCAAGCGGAGTTAAGAAGAGATACTATATCTATCGCTCTCCGAATCTGGTCAGTGCCTTGTCGGCCTGGGATAAACCCTGCCTGGTCCATGTGGATGTAGCGGGCTATAAAAGAGGAAAGTCTGTTCGCTAAAACCTTAGTAAGAATTTTAAGATCATTGTTGATTAGGGAAATGGGGTGATAATTAGCAACATCATTAGGATCTTTACCCAGCTTTGGAATCAGGGAAACAGTAGCAAAGTTTAAGTCTGCACCTAGGCCGTGACCATCGCGGAGAGAATTAAAGAATCGAGCCAGATATGGGGCAAGAGTAGAGCCAAATTTTTTACAATATAAGTTAGAAAAACCGTCGGGGCCTGGTGCTGATGACAGATTCAGGGATTTAATCACCCCTAGAATTTCCTCTTCGGAAATAGGGTTTTCCATTAGCCGGGAATGTTCTGGAGACAATTTGGGAAGATTAATGTCCTCCATAAAAGAGTCCAGAGTCTTGGGTGGAGCTGTGGGGGCAGAGTATAAGTTGGAGTAGAAATCATGAAAAGCTGCCATCACCTTCTGGGGATGCTGAGTAAGATCCCCCTGAGCAGTTCGAATTTTGGGAATAAAAGCGGCCTGGGACCTGGGAGTCAGTTTGGAAGCTAATCTAGGACCTATCTTATCTTTCTGACAATAGTGGCGGGCTCCAGACCATCTAAGATGTTTTTCGGCTTCGGTAGTGAGAGCTAAATTCAGAGCCAGACGAGACGAGTCCAATTTGGTCAGGGAGCCTGCAGAGGGGTTAGCTTTATGTTGCTTTGATAAGGATAGTAAGGTGTTGGTTAGAGTAGCAATAGTTTGTTTCCGCTCACGCTTCAGCTGTGAGGAGATTTGGATTAGTTTTCCCCTGATCGTGGGTTTGTGAGCTGCCCAGAGGGATTCAGGAGAGATGGGTGCTATATCGTTGTGGAGAAAGCACTCAGACAAAGCATCAGAGATAAGTGAGCACTGGGTCGGGTCACTCAGAATGGATTCGTTAAGTCGCCATCTAAACAATGGGGGAGAATGGGTCGCCTTGGACAGAGAAAGTAGCACCATGGAATGATCCGAAAGAGCCGTGTCCCTAATTCTAGATTTCAGTGCGAAGGGTATGGTGGAGGTTTTGATAAAGATATGATCAATCCTCGCATAGGTGCGATGGGGGGCAGAGTAATGGGTGTAATCTTTAGTCTTAGGATTGAGTTCCCGCCAGATGTCGGTGAGATTGGAAGCGAAGATGGAATGTGCAATTTTAGTGCTTTGCCTGGGAAGATGTTTATTTTTGGGGGCGCCTGTTCTGGATTTGTCAACCGCTCGGTCTAAAGCGATGTTAGAGTCTCCTCCCATCACTACAAAGCCCTCAAAGAGTGGCCCAAGAGTGTGTAACATGTCAGAGAAAAATTTTGCTTGACCTTTATTAGGTGCGTAGTATGAAATGAAGGTATAAACTGAGTTGTCAATGGTGCCCGAGATCAGTATGTAGCGGCCATCAGGGTCAGAAACTGTCTTGGTCAGGGAGAAATTAATGTGTCGAGCAATGCAGATCGCCACTCCTTTCGTCTTATTGACAGCATTAGCTAGGTAAAATTTGTTATATTCGTGGTGTAAAAAGGAAGGCTGATAACTTTTAGGGAAGTGGGTTTCTTGTAGAAGGGCAATATCAATCTTTTGGGAATGGTATTATTGAAAAATCTTACGCCTCTTAACAGGCGAGTTGAGGCCCTGGGTGTTATGCGAAACTATGGTAAGACTAGGGTTTGTAGTAGAAGGCGTCATATTGGATCAGAGAGGTAGGTAGCCTTTCGGCTCGCTGGCAACTCACCCCCAACGATTACCGGAAGAGTCCGAGCAGGGTCGCTAGTGGCTTGGTGTTGTCCAGGAACATGGAAACTCGGGGAACGGAGTGTCCGGGAAGCTCTGCGGCGACCTGGAAAGGAACTATAGAAGTAGAGCAAGAGCAGAAACAAGAAAGAGAAAGGAGGAGATGAGCTCATGTCTATGAAGATAAGGTAGATTGTTCTCAGAAAAAGTAGCATACAAGAAACTTGAGGTAATCTCAGTAAGGTAGTGTAAATTCAAAATGCAGAAAATGAAAACAACAAGTAAAGCAAGGGAGGAAGTTCCTGTAGCCCCTAGAGGCCAGGGAAGAGACTCCAGACCCTCACAAAGGTCCCCCCCAAAAAAAGGGGGGCCCCAGAAAGGGAAAACAAAAAATTGTCAATGAATAGAATGGAAATTCCACTCAAAGACAAGGCGAGGTGCATGGCAACCGCCTCAGCCACTTTGTGGAAGCTGTGGGAACAAGAGAAACCAGCAGCGATCAAAGTAGCGGATACATCAGACATCTAATTAACATTTCAGCAGATAAGTGTTCATCGGAATATCAAAAAAAATGTAAAAGTCAGCATATGAAAGAAATAACCTTCTAACAATTTGCTTAAACAGATAACCTCAGGAGCAGTGCTCCCAGACCAGAAACGTATGTTGGGAAGAGGGGTTGAAAAAGAGGTGGAATCTAGGGGGGGTGGAGAGAAGGGGGGAAAATGGGGACATGTAGGGTCAGGGAGGGAGAGCGAGGGAGAGCGAGAGATGGGGATAGGGAAAAGAGGGGGGAAGGGGAAGGAGGGAGAGGAGGAAGGGTAAATAAAAAGAAGCAGGAGGTAGAAGTAAAATGGGGGGGGGGGGATGATGTCAACATCAAAAAATGTAGGACAGTATGGGTCCATTTAACCAGGGGGACCGAATCCAAAGGTGTGTGGATAGGGTAGGAGCCTTGTGGAATGAGGGCTCGTCAAACAAAGAAGAAAAACCTGGGGGGTAGATCCCCTATCACAGTCACTGTCAGGGAGGCTTAGCATTCCTTGAACGCTTAGATTTCTGCTTGACCCAGAGGGGGGTCAAAGGGTTAGGAGAAGATGGTCGCTTGGGTGGAGCTTGGGATCTGTGTTGACTTGCAGGAAGTTGTTCCTGGGAGATGAGGCCCTGTTGATGCAGGATCTTCTCGCCATCTTGGAATGAAGAAAAGCCGTAAGATTTGTTGTTGAAAGAAAAATTCAGACGAAATGGGAAGGACCAGCGGTAGGTGATGTTCTTTTGCGAGAGTATGAGAAGCAATGGTTTTAGAGATCTCCTCTTTTGTATGGTGTAGGGGGAGATATCCGCAAATACCTGGATTGGGGAGCCCTGGGTGGTTAGCTGTTCTGTATTGCGAGTTAGTTTCATGACCTCCTCTTTAACAGCATAAAAATGGGGCTTGACGATTATGTCACGAGGTAGGCCGTCAGGGCGAGGTGATTGACTGGCTCTATGGGCCCTGTCCAGTTCCAGGCGGTTGTCTGGGATGTCTGGTATTAGCTCTTTTATGAATGTACGGACCGCAGAGTGAACATCCTTGACAGATTCAGGGAGCCCCCTGATCCGAAAATTGTACCTTCTGAACCTGTTTTCTAGGTCATCTATTTTAGACATGGCATAGTCCAGCTGGTCCTGAAGCTCTTGAATGTGGGAAGAGTTTTGGTTCATCCTTGCTATAGTTTGGTCAGTCTTTTTTTCAACTGTTTCGATCCTAGCTCCCAGTTGCACTATGTCCCTGTGGATAGAGGATGTGATTTGGGATGCATTTTGTGCCAGTCCCCTGGAGAGCATCCTAGAGAATGAGGACATTAGGGAGGCAAAGTCTGTGGGACAGGGTGAGAGATCTTGTGCTGCCAGGTCCTGTGGATCAGGGGTGGGCGGGAAGTCCCCCATGGGTGTCAGTGCAAATTCCCCCAATGAACATCCCAAAAGTGATTCGGTGGAAGCAGGGGATGTGTATGGTAGTCCCTTAGTACTCACTGCGCCAAGATGAGGGGTAGTCAGAGGTGTAACTGCTTGGTCCTGGTCTGCGATTGAGTCTGCTGCTGCTGACTGTTCGGGGCTTTGTGTGTCTGGCACCGCCAAACTGAGGGCCCCGGGCTGCCACGGCCCGTGGTCTATTTGGGACATGATGTCCCTTCTGGCCGGTACCCCGGACATCAGATGTTGTGCTGCGGGTTTTCGGTAATCTGCCAAGGGTGTAGCGGAGCAGATATAGCCGGTGACCGTGTGCTGAAGAGAGCTGTAGCGGCTGAGGCGGTGCGGAGCTCCGAGACTATGTCGTCATCCCGAGGCTGCCGCACATGCGCCCTCTCTAGAGGATCGCAAATTAAGCTGTCATCAGCCAAACAACAAAAAAACAAAACAAACAAACAAAAAAAAAAAACCCCAAAAGGGGTTAAAGCTGTGAAGGTAGGCTGTTGTATGAAGTGGGGAAGTGAGCCAGGTAGATTACTTGATCAGATACTCAAATTATTCATGCAGATGATACTCAAGTTAAGGTGGAGGCGCTAGTGGGTGGTAGTGCTCCTGGTGTCCATGGAGGCCCACAATATGCCGCAAACGTGGTGGCAGCAATAGGCAAGGTGGATTCCGTTGCGTCCTGGGCGGATGGGATCCGAGGATAGGTCTGATGCAGCGGCACGGGGAAGCAGCTCAGGATGCTGGGCTGTGGGATCCAGAGTCACTACAGCGGGCTCGCCCGGAGGCAGCAGGCCTTGTGTAGGCCGCAAGTGTCGTGAATGGCAATCCGGGTCCGGGAGCTGAAATATGGGCACCACTTGATGCAGGGTGATGGGCCCCACCCGTGGATGATGATCACGGGCCCGTTGGTGGAGAATCCGCGCGGATGACTGCGGATAGATGTGCCGCCGGGAGATGGCGAGCCTCGAGTAGACCGCAGGCTTCGCGGCCGGTAATCCGGATCTGGGAGCAGAAATACGGGCCCCGATGGATGCAGGGTGATGGGTCCCCCCCATGGGTGATGGTCCCGGGCCTGTTATTGGAGGATCCGTGCAGATGGCGAGTCCGCGATCGCGGCCGGATGCCGCCTCTAAGTCAGTGGGTCCCCCAGAGTTTGGGGAGACTGAGTAGGGGAGCGATGGGTCTCCAGAAGCCTCCAGAACCGAGGATTGCAGTGGATTTGTTCTTTAGACCGGCGGAGCTCCTCTGCTGAACGTCCACCTCGGTCCGCTTCCGGTCACGCCCCCGAGAAACTTTTTTTTGGTCCACCCACATCCATGTACTGCGGCAGGGTGGCCATTGGGCGCAGAATCACGTACATCTACATCATCTGCATTTCCTGGTCTGGCGCATGCTGCTGGCACACAGCTCCCGCTGGACACAGCGAGAGTCAATCAGCAGGTCCAGTGGACATGATGTCCACCGGCACCCAGCAATCATTCCCGAGAGAGGCAGAACAGTGGTCTGCCAAAGTAAACAAGGCAGATCGCTGCTCTGTTAGTAGGGAAGATGGAGATCCTGTGTTTCTGCTAATGGAGGAAGGAGATACTGGTGCACAGAGATTATATATAGTCCAGCCAGCAACAAATATCTAAAAATACCAATGATCAGGGTAGAGGGTAATCCATAAAATGACACTGGTCTTTGGTTATGGGGGTACAATAAAGGAATGCATGGGACCGCCTGCGGCTGCTATCCTCAGAGTTGTGACTGACTCTGTATAGACTAAGAGGAAAGGCCTGTAGAAGGAGCAAAATACTCTGATCACATAGCCTTGCTTCTCTTCTCATCTGGTACCTCCCATCCTTCCGGTGATGTCACTTCCGCTGTGCCTTCCACACTGGTTAGCATGGCTTCTTGGGGCTCCTCCAGGCTCCTGAGCCAGCCATCTCTCTGCCCAGTAGCCGGAAGAGATGACAGCAATCCTGCAGGAGGGTTCTAGAAGGATCTACATCCACAGACTCTGCCACCAGATAAGCACTTGCTACTAAAACCCTTTAACCTGGAAACTACACTAGCTGGCACTTCCTGTAGGGTTTCCATCCATCCGGGATTCCCCTTCACAGTTCGGGTTTTGAATCATGTGTTTGGGTTTTAGGCCACCTGAAACCCGGACACAATATTCAAAATGGACTGTGGCTCCTCAAGTAACCAAGTACCAAAACCCCTGAGTGCATAGATGTGCACACCGGCCCCAACCCCATACACAGACAGGAGAGGAGAAAGGGCTTGATCTATTCCTCCTCCCACCCCCTACCTCTCTGTCTGCCCACCCACACTCCAATCCCTGGCGTTCTGTGCCTCAGGAAAGGGATGTGTGGGCTGAACGTTTGAAGCTCAGGAACCGGCAGATACACAGTGGATGAAATGCTTTGATGCCTGAGCCTCCATCCTCGGTAGAGTGAGCTCACCATCCAATGTCTATGACTGAAGTCTCCGCCCACTCTCCCTTTTCTCTCCTGCCTCCAAGTGACTGAGTACCCTAAGGTAAGATTTAAGGTGTGCCATGTAGACTCTGATGTAAGAGTGGCTTTAGGAACCCTAATTAAAGGTGGAACGCTGGGAACTCTGATGTAAGTGGTAGGTTTGGTGAGCAGAATCTCCCTTACATTAGATTTCCCTTTTACATCAGAGTCTGCAGCGTTCCCCCTTAAAGATAAAATGTTGCCATGCGTGGCTAAAGTGTTGGAGTTTGGCTTGAAGAAAATGTGTCAACCCGAGCTTCCTGTGTGTTTCTGCTAAGCAGGAACAAGGATCTCTGCCTTCCCACAGTAAAAGCACCTCCCCCATAATTAGTAAGCACTCCCTAGGAACACATTTAACCCTTTGATTGCCCCCTGATGTTAACCCCTTCCCTGCCAGTGTCATTAGTACAGTGACAGTGCATATTTCTTTTATATCTTTTTCACTGTATTGGTGTCACTGGTCCCCGAAAAAGTAGCGGTGCGATTTGTCCACCGCAATGTCGCAGTCCAACTATAAGTTGCTGATCGCGAAATCAAGAAAAAATGAAAGAAAATAAAAATTCGATACAAAATATCCCACCGTTTGTAGACGCGATAACCTTTGCGCAAACTGATTAATATACGCGTATTGGGATTTTTTTATATCAAAAATATGTAGCAGAATTTTTTCTGGATGTTTTATAGCAGAAAGTAAAAAAAAAATTTTTTTTTTTTCAAAATCATCCGTCTTTTTTTTGTTTATAGCACAAAAAATGAAAACCGCAGAGGTGATCAAAATACCACCAAAAGAACGTTCTATTTGTGGGAAAAAAGGACATCAATTTTATTTGGGTACAGCGTCACGCCACCATGCAATTCTCAGTTAATGTAATGCAGTGCCCCATTTTTGGTGTCAGCGGGAGGGATTGTGCCCCATTGTTAGTGTCAGTGGGTCTCATTGTTGATGTCATTGGGAGGAGTTGTTCCCCATCGTTGGTGTCATTGGGAGAAATTGTGCCCCATCATTGATGTCAGTGGGAGAAATCTTGCCCCAAGGGCCAGATAAAAGCACGCAAAGGTAATCTGGCCCCTGGGCCGCAGTTTGGAGACCACTGTTTTAGACAGCTCCTTTTGCCAAGTTCCATTCCAGTCCCCAACAACACAACATTATGTCATTGTGGGATAATTCAGTCCATTCTGTGGACAGTCCAAGTCACCTGGCACTGAACACTAGGCTGTCCCTGACCTGTGCTTCTCTACCAATAAGAGAGAACATACCCAACCTTTTTTATACGTTAGAGTTAGGATTAAAATGAAAAATTGGAACGTGATGCATCCTTCCATTATTTCAACTCTTTTTCAAAATTCTGGGAGGCATTACGTTGAGCATGAGTATATGCCTCACACATTAGTTTACCCATTTCCCGCATCCAGTCACCGAGGGTAGGAGGACTGGGTGAAACCTAACGTGAGGCTATCAGCTTACTGGCTACAATGAGGGAAAAAAGTATTTGAACCCCTGCTGATTTTGTACGTTTGCCCACTGACAAAGAAATGATCAGTCTATAATTTTAAAGGTCGGTTTATTTTAACAGTGAGAGACTAAATAACTGGGTGAAAGTTTTGTGGTCAGAGAAGACCAAAATAGAACTCTTTGGCATCGACTCAATTCACCATGTTGGAGGGGGAGGAATGCTGCCTATGACCCCAAGAACACCATCCAAACTGTCAAACATGGAGGTGGAAACATTATGCTTTGGGAAGTTTTTTCTGCAAAGAGGAGAGGACAGGACATCGCATCAAAGGGACGGTGGACAGGGCCATATACCGTCAAATCTTGGGTGAGAACTTCCTTCCCTCAGCCAGGACATTGAGAATGGGTCGTGGATGGGTATTCCAGCATGAGAATGACCCAAAATACACGGCCAAGGCAACAAAGGAGTGGCTCAAGAAGCACATTAAGGTCCTGTAGTGGCCTAGCCAGTCTCCAGACCTTAATCCCATAGAAAATTTCTGGAGGGAGCTGAAGGTTTGAGTTATCAAACGTCAGCCTCAAAACCTTAATGACTTGGAGAGGATCTGCAGAGGAGTGGGACAAAATCCCTCCTAAGATGTCTGCAAACCTGGTGGCCAACTACAAGAAACATACCAAGTCATGCTTTGCGAAGGGGTCAAATACTTATTTCACTCATTAAAATGCAAATCAATCTATAACTTTTTTTAAATGCGTTTTTTTTTTTTTGGATATTTTTGTTGTTATTCTGTCTCTCACTGGTAAAATTAACCCGTACGTACCCCAGAAGAAATAGAACGGGATCCAGAGTCAGCACAATATCATAAACAGAATTTCGCTTATCTAACACTTCCTGCCAATACTTATATAATCAATGAGACTTTCTAAACCCTGTGGACAGTAAGGATGGATACTTGAATGTTCCTGTTTTTCTATTCGGATTAAGATGAAAGGAGAACACCCTGAAGGCCAGTCCTTAAAAGTTACCTGTTAGAGCAAATAACTAAAACATCACCGAGAGTACTCAACTGCTGCGAGGAACAAATACACCCACAATCACTGTAAGTGCGCTAAGTACAAAAATCCCAATATGGTTCACAAGGTGGTGACCTGACTTCTCTCAGATGGAATGCACAGACAGGAAGTGATGAGGTATAGAGAGGAAGTGATGCAAGATAAAGACAGGAAGTGACGAGGTAAAGACAGGAAGTAATGTATGATACTGACAGGAAGTGATGTAGGTCCACAGAGGAAGTGATGTCAGATATAAATAGGAATTTCAGAGGCGAGGCGGGAGGAAGTAGAGAGGAGACAAAGCTGTAAGTGGCAGCAGAGGAGCTAATAAGATATTATTGTCTATATATAATCTTTAATTACATAAATAAAATGTTCTCCTTCAGTTTTTATGCCGGGGGAACAGAAACAGAGGAACGCATGACACTGAGAATCAGACTGCAGTCCCCCGGTGAAATTACATAAGTAGGATGAGCAGTTAAACTCCCTCCCTTATCTCTATTATTAAAACACATGTCTGACCAGAGAGGTGAGGAGGATTCTGGAAGGTCACATGACATCACTATTATCCCTATTTATAAAGTACAGACCTGACCGTAGAGGTGAGGAGGATTCTGGGAGGTCACATGACATCACTTCCTATCCCTAATAATAAAACACAGACCTGACCGGAGAGGTGAGCAAGATTCTGTGAGGTCACATGACATCACTCTTATCTCTATTATTAAAAAACAGACCTAACCGGAGAGGTGGGGAGGATTCTCAGAAGATCCTTAGAAGGATACAAGAATCTCTACAAGGACATCATGATGGAGAATCAGCCACTCTTCACATCACCGGGTAAGAGGAGACTTTATTGTAAAGGAGAGAGTGGTACGGAGGCTCCCATCACCTGATAAACACATAGAAACAACGTATTCAGTCAGTGTGTTTCCTACAGATGGATCCAGTAATGGGAACCCACCAGACATATGTCCCCATCCTCTGCATTCCCGAGATTCCACATAGGTCAACATTAAAGAAGAGATAAAAATGGAAGATGATGAGGATTTTGTAATGGAGGAGGCAGAGTTTGCAAAAGGACACAGGAAGCAGTACCAGGACACCATGGTGGAGTCATCCAGCTACAGAAACCCACCAGAGAGATGTCCCCGTCCGCCGTATTCCCAGGAGTCCACACAGGAAGATCACACCATACCCCAACATCATCAGGTAGGTGAAGATGGATGTTGAGATTGTAAAAGTAATCTGACTGTATGAAAATATATTCAACTATTACGTAAAAGGTTATTTGTGCTCACATTTTAAAGAAACCATTCCCTGCTATTTTGTTTGTTTAGAATGAAAACCTGATAGATATAACAGATGAGGTTAAAGAGGAAGAAGTGATGAATGCGATGGGTGATCAGCATTTCAGGGAAGAGGTTGGGATTATAGACAAAGTTAAAGAGGAGGAATCTTCTCCAGACATCAGCACAGGTGAGTGATGCCCTCTAAATACAAAAACTGTTTGGATATATGGATTGATGTTTGAGGTTTTGTAGACCCATTTCTACAAAGACTTCATGATGGAAAATCAGCTGCTCCTCACATCACCAGGTAAGAGGAGACTTTATTGTAAAGGAGAGAGCAGTATGGGTCCACCTAGATCCCCCAATTTTCTGATAAACACATAGAAACAATGTATTTAGTCAGCGTGTGTGTTTCCTACAGATGGATCCAGTAATGGGAACCCACCAGATGTCCCCGTCCTCTGTATTCCCGAGATTACACACAGGTCATCATTAAAGAAGAGATAAAAGAGGAGGATGATGAGTATTTTGTAGTGGAGGAGGCAGAGTTTCCAAAAGGACAGAGGAAGCAGTACCAGGACACCATGGTGGAGTCATCCAGCTACAGAAATCCACCAGAGAGATGTCCCTGTCCTCCGTATTCCCGGGATTCCACACCATCCCTCACCATCATCAGGTAGATGAGACTGAGAATGTAGGAAAATGATCCCAGGCCCTAAGAGATATAATTTTTCTATTATTATTATTTTTTAATATTTAATATTATTTCTGCCATTTTGTTGGTTTAGGTTGAACATCTGATAAATGTACAAAATGAGGTTATAAAGGTAAAGACGTAGGTGAGGGGTGTTCAGCAGCTTACAGAGGAGGTTGTGATGATGGACGCAGTTAAAGAGGAAGAAACTTCTCCAGATATCAGCTCGGGTAAATATGCAAGAATGGTTTAAAGCTTACTTAGTGATGTTTGGTTGGGGGGGTATCATTTATCTGGTTAGTTGTCATTGTTTGGTGTTGTGATTGCACCCAGTTCCATCACAGATCTCTTTTAAACTTGTAGCACAATTCCCAGCCGTTTTGCTGGATGTGGGTCCCCCTGGGTTACCGCAAGCAACAACAGCACATTTAAGCATGTTCTCCAAGTGTGAGCACTGAGACAATGACCAGTCCAGTATCTTTGGGTTATGTATTTATGTAACTTGGATAGGAGAAGGGATGAGTGGGATATACCCTGTTGGCTCAACTATGCACAAATTGCTAGGGACAACTGGAAAATGCCAATTGGTACTGACTTGATGCTGGCTAAATGCCGGTCAACGCCGGTTGACTCTGGTTAACACTGGCCTGCTGCCTGTTAACGCTGAACTGAATTTGACTGCTTTCCTGAATAATGAAGTCCTCTTTAAGCTCCCTTAAGCACTCCTTGCTGAGGTAGCTACTTGTATGAACTGCTGCACTGCTGAACACTTCAGGGCCCGCACTGGTGCCCCCTTTCTCTCACCTATCTTCAAGGCTTAGACACTGGCACCCCCTTTCTAAGCCTTCTCTACTGTTTAGCTGACTCCCGGATCCCTCTGACCTTCTGAAGTGGTCCCCTCTCCTAGGCAGACCCCTGGGCAGTTTTGAGTACTCACAGCACTGTTTTTTCTGGAAACTTCTGCCCAGCAGCTCCACTCGGTCCACAGCACTCTGGATCCTTTCCTGCAGCCCAGCTCAACCTCCGCTCCGCTAGGCCGACTGCCCAGGACACACTTGCTTCCTCTGACAGGAAGAGTGACAGCCGTCAGCCTCCTCCTGGGACTCTGCTTCCTGCCAAAGACGCTCTGTCATGTGCTCCCCTCAGACTTATACCCCATCCCAGGGTGCATTGTGGTAGGACCCGCCAACTGAGACAGATATAAGCCCTGTCATACATAATCTAGGGAATGGGGGGGAGGGTACAGATGTAGAATTAGCCAGTGGAAAGCAAGCTTCAGAGGGCAGAAATGGGGGCATTAGCGGTAGGGTGTTCGGAGCTCCTATACCCAGGGTGGGTACGGGGAAAAATCAAGAGAGCAGCCTAAAAACATCAAAATTACGAGGCTTATATACCAATGCCAGAAGCCTGGTAAACAAGATGGGAGAGCTGGAGCTGCTGATGTTTGAGGAGGACTTAGATTTTGTGGGGATAACTGAGACTTGGTTTGACAGCTCTCATGACTGGATGGCGACCATTCAGGGGTATTCCCTTTATCACAGAGATAGAGAGGGTAAAAAAGGGGGAGGGGTATGTTTGTATATTAAGAACAGTATACAGGTAAATATGAGGGATGATATTAATAATGGAGCTATGGACGAGGCAGAATCCCTATGGGTAGAGCTTCAAAGGAAAGGCACGGTGGGGAAGGTAATATTGGGTGTATGCTATAGGCCCCCAAACCAGAGGGAGGAGGGTGAGGTGGACCTCATGTTACAGATAGGATTGGCAGCAAGGATGGGAAATGTCATTATAATGGGGGACTTTAATTATCCTGATATAGACTGGGCAGAAGGAACCGCGCATTCAGCCAAGGCTCGGCAGTTCCTAAATGTTTTGCAGGACAATTTCATGGGTCAGATGGTGAATGCACCGACAAGAAACAATGCGGTACTTGACCTACTGATTACCAACAATACAGACCTGCTCACGGATATAGAAATACGGGACAACTTAGGGAACAGTGACCATAGGTCAATTGGTTTCAGTATTAATTACAGTAATAGGAAACACAAGGGTAATATAAGGACACTGAATTTCAAAAGAGCCAATTTCCCTAAACTGCGCTCGCTGCTAGAAAATATCAAATGGGATAGAACCCTGGGAACAAAGAACACGGAGGAAAAATGGGAGTGCTTCAAGAGCATACTTAACAAGGTGGTGGGCCAGTGCATTCCACAGGGAAATAAATTTAAAAGAGCAAAACTAAACCCTGGGTGGCTAAACTCCAGCATAAAAATGTATATTAGAGCTAAAGAAAAGGCCTTCAAAAAATACAAGACTGAGGGGTCATTGGCAGCATTTAAGCACTACAAAGAGTGTAATAAGAAATGTAAAGACGAAATCAGGGCGGCTAAAATAGAACACGAGAGACATATAGCGGAGGAGAGTAAAAAGAACCCCAAGAAGTTCTTTAAGTATATAAACAGTAAGAAAGCGAGGCCAGAACACATTGGCCCCATAAAAGATGATAAAGGAAAAATGGCCACTGAGGACAGAGAAAAGGCGGAAGTGTTAAATAATTTCTTTTCTTCAGTCTTCACAAAGGAATCGGGGGGCTACATGAACCCCGCTTGTAAGGCCGAACTAAATAATACACCTCAGGAAGTGCCGCCATGGCTAACAGAGGATAGACTTAGAGCTAAACTAGAGAAACTTAACATAAATAAATCCCCGGGACCGGATGGCTTGCACCCAAGGGTTCTTAATGAGCTCAGCCAGGTGATTGCCAGACCATTATTCTTGATCTTTAAGGATAGTTTACAGACAGGTATGGTGCCAGCTCATTGGAAAAAAGCCAACGTGGTACCAATATTTAAAAAGGGGCCGAGATATATCCCGGGTAACTATAGGCCGGTCAGCCTAACATCAGTAGTCTGCAAAATTTTGGAGGGGATGATAAGGGACCACATACAAGACTTTAGTAATGAAAACGGTATTATAAGTAGTAATCAGCATGGATTCATGAAAAATCGTTCATGCCAAACCAATCTATTAACCTTCTACGATGAAGTGAGCTGCCACTTAGATAAAGGTAAGCCTGTGGATGTGGTGTATCTGGACTTTGCAAAGGCCTTTGACACCGTTCCCCACAAACGCTTACTGTACAAACTAAGGAAGATAGGTATGGACCATAAGGTGAGTACCTGGATAGAGAACTGGCTCCAGGGGAGAGTCCAGAGGGTGGTGATTAATGGGGAGTACTCTGATTGGGCGGGTGTGGAAAGTGGGGTCCCCCAGGGTTCTGTCCTGGGACCAATCCTGTTTAATTTATTCATAAATGATCTAGAGGAGGGGATATCTAGTACAATCTCAGTATTTGCAGATGATACTAAATTAGGCATGCCAATATCTTCTATGCAGGATGTGGAAATCTTGCAAGCAGACCTGAACAAAATAACGGGGTGGGCAACTACATGGCAGATGAGATTTAATGTAGAAAAATGTAAAGTAATGCACTTGGGGGCCAGAAACCTGAAAGCAAGCTACTCACTAGGGGGGGAACCTCTGGGTGAGTCTAGGATGGAAAGGGACCTGGGGGTACTGGTAGACAACAGGCTTGGAAGTGGCATGCAATGCCAAGCCGCTGCAAGCAAAGCCAACAGAATACTGGGTTGTATAAAAAAGGGGATTCACTCCAGAAATAAAGAGATTATTCTTCCACTCTACAAGACTCTGGTCCGGCCACATCTGGAGTATGCTGTCCAGTTCTGGGCACCGGTCCTCAGGAAGGATGTGCTGGAACTGGAGAAAGTCCAGAGAAGGGCAACAAAAATAATTAGGGGAATGGAGGACATCAGCTATGAGGAAAGACTACAAGCACTGAACCTATTCTCTCTGGAGAAGAGACGATTGAGGGGGGATATGATATCAATGTACAAATACTGTACTGGCGACCCTAGCATAAGGAACAAACTATTCAGAGAAAGGAGATACAATAAGACACGTGGCCACTCACTAAAACTTGAGGAAAGGCGGGTTAACCTTAAAGTGCGTAAGGGGTTCTTCACTGTAAGAGCGGTAAGGATGTGGAATTCTCTTCCGCAAGCAGTCGTATCAGCGGGGAGCATTGATAGTTTCAAAAAACTATTGGATGGACACCTTAAAGACCACAACATACAGGGGTATACAATGTACGGTTAAAAGCAAACACACACACACATCATAGGTTGAACTGGATGGACTTGTGTCTTTTTTTAGCCTCACTAACTATGGTGCGCTGTTGGTCAGGTTTCCTCCACTGTCCAACAAGACCCCTCATTGAACACAGTGGGGAGACTCCCCAAGCTCAACAGGCACACCTGGAAACGCATGACAGCCTAGCTGAATGATCAGCCCTACAACCCCCCCCCCCCCCCCGATAAGCAGACAGGGCCATATAAATACTTTTTCCTAAGCCCTACCTAGTAGGAGGGTGCTACAAACTTTAAAATGCTCGATCGACATATATTACTCCTGAAAAATACCTTTTTTTTTTTTTTTTTATTACCTTTCCACGTCTCCATTCCTCAATATAACGTCCTATTCCAAACAAATGAGGAGGAGATGCTGTACAGCAAATTAAAGGTCCTTCTCCATTCCTCAATATAACGTCATGTTCCCAGCCATAACATTGTCATCATTTCAATAACATTATTACTTAGTGATGTTTGGTTGGGTAAGGTTTTATCTTTGATCCATGTCAGATCTCTTCTAAACTTTGAAATGCTCGACCAACGTAAACTGCTCCAAAGAATGAAAGGAACACTTTGAAAACACATCAGATCTCAATGGGGAAAAATATCATGCTGGATATTTATACTGGTATGGACTGGGTAATGTGTTAGGATCTATACTGGTATGGACTGGGTAATGTGTTAGGATCTATACTGGTATGGACTGGGTAATGTGTTAGGATCTATACTGGTATGGACTGGATAATGTGTTAGGATTAGGATCTATACTGGTTTAGAGTGGGTAATGTGTTAGGATCTATACTGGTATGGACTGGGTAATGTGTTAAGATCTATACTGATATGGACCAGATAATGTGTTAGGATCTATACTGGTATGGACTGGGTATTGTGTTAAGATATATACTGGTATGGACTGGGTAATGTGTTAGGAAGGAAAGGATGCCACATAGTTTGATGGAAAATAAAATTATCACCCTACAGAGGGCTGAACTCAAAGACACCCCGAAAATCAAAGTGAAAAAATGATGCAGCAGGCGAGTCCATTTTGCTGAAATGTCATTGCAGCAACTCAGAATGGTCCTCAGAAGTGTGTATGGCCCCCATGTGCTTGTATGCATGCCTGACAACGTTGGGGCATGCTCCTAATGAGACGACGTATGGTGTCCTGGGGTATTTCTTCCCAGATCTGGACCAGGGCATCACTGAGCTTCGAGTCCTGAACAGATTGCAGTGCAACCTGGCGGCATCGGATGGACTGAAACAGAATGTCCCAGAGATGTTCTATTGAATACAGGTTAGGCGAGTGTGGGGGCCATTCAATGGTATCCATTCCTTCATCCTCCAGGAATTGGCTGCATACTCTCACCACATGAGGCCGGGCATTGTTGTGCACCAGGAGGAACCCAGGACCCACTGCACCAGCATAGGGACTGACAATGGGTCCAAGGATTTCATCCCAATACCTAATGGCAGTCAGGGTGCCATTGTCTAGCCTGTAGAGGTCTGTGCGTCCCTCCATGGCTATGCCTCCCCAGACCATCACTGACCCACCACCCAACCGGTTATGCTGACTGCATAATGTTCTCCACGACTTCTCCAGACCTTTTCACATCTGTCACATGTGCTCAGGGTGAACATGCTCTCATCTGTGAAAAGCACAGGGTGCCAGTGGTGGACCTGCCAATTCTGGTGTTCAATGGCAAATGCCAATCGAGCTCCATGGTGCCAGGTAGTGAGCACAGGGCCCACTAGGGGACGTCGGGCCCTCAGGCCACCCTCATGAAGTCTGTTTCTGATTGTTTGGTCAGAGACATTTACACCAGTGTCCTGCTGGAGGTCATTTTGTAGGGCTCGGGCAGTCCTCATCCTGTTCCTCCTTGCACAAAGGAGCAGATACCGGTCCTGCTGATGGGTTAAGGACCTTCTACAGCCCTGTCCAGCTCTCCTAGAGAAACTGCCTGTCTCCTGGAATCTCCTCTATGCTCCTGAGACTGTGCTGGGAGACACAGCAAACCTTCTGGCAATGGGACGTATTGATGTGCCATCCTGGAGGATTTGGACTGCCTGTTCAACCTCTATAGGGTCCAGGTATGGCCTCATGCTACCAGTAGTGACACTGACCCCAACCAAATGCAAAACTAGTGACAAACTCAGTGAAAAAATCAGTAGGGAAAATTTCAGTGGCCTCCACCTGTAAAACCATTCCGGTTTTGGAGGTCGTCTCATTGTTGTCCATCTAGTGCACCTGTTGGTAACAACCCCCTCTGCTACTTCACTGAGCAGATGAATATCCCAGGAGTTTCCCTGACTTGATGCTATACACTGATAATAACGTGTTGAGCAGTGTATATGAGTTTGGAAAACTCTTGGTAATTTTTCTTGTCTTCTGACAGACGGACTCTGTGGTGGGAATAGAAGGACATCGGAGGAAGATGTGACTACAGAAGATAATGGCATGGCATCTTCTCCAGAAGTAAATCCCGTTCCTCATAATATACATGACAGACCTCACCATTGGAGGAGATCATTGGATATGTCTAATTCTGAGGAATCTCCTGATACTTCACATAGTCCTCTAATATCTGACAGTGCCGACTGGTGCAGGAAACCACCTCATCTCAGGGAATCTTCTATGCCATAAAGGGGTTCATACAGGAGAGAATTCATTGTCATGTTCAGAGTGCAGGAAATGTTTTAGTCACAAAGGAAACCTTCTACAGCACCTGAGAATTCACACAGGGGAGCGTCCCTATTCATGTTCAGAGTGCGGGAAATGTTTTAATGAGAAAAGTAGCCTTCTTAGCCATCAGAGAACCAACACAGGTGAGCGTCCCTATTCATGTTCAGAGTGCGGGAAATGTTTTAGTTACAAAGGACACCTTCATGAGCACCAGAGAGCTCACACGGGTGAGCGTCTCTATTCATGTGCAGCGTGCGGGAAATGTTTTAATCAGAAAAGAAGGCTTCTTATCCATCAGAGAATACACACAGGTGAGCGTCCCTATTCATGTTCAGAGTGCGGGAAATATGTTAGTCACAAAGGACACCTTCTTCAGCACCAGAGAATTCACACAGGGGAGCAACCTTTTTTATGTTCTGAGTGCGGGAAATGTTTTAGTTATAAAAGTAGCCTTCTTAGACATCAGAGAATACATACAGGTGAGCGTCCCTATTCATGTTCAGAGTGCGGGAAATGTTTTCATGAAAAAGGATACATTCTTAGCCATCAGAGAATACACACAGCTGAGCGTCCCTATTCATGTTCAGAGTGCAGGAAATGTTTTAGTCATAAAGGAACCCTTCTTAGCCATCAGAGAATACCAGGGTTCGTACGGTCATGAAAATCCTGGAAAAGTCATGGGATTTTGACATGACACTTTCCAGGACTGGAAAAGTCCTGGAAAATGGGAAAACTTACTAAGTTTTGGAAAAGTCATGGAATTGTGTTGTGCAACTATTTATTTTTGTCTCGGGGCCCCCTGTATTCTGTGGGAGCGGGGACAGTAAGTGGGACTATTTTCTGTGTTTCGGGTTTAGGCAGATTAATCTGCCGCAGCGCACAGCTGAAGCCTGATCACTGGTCTCTTCAATATGAATAGACTGTGACAGGCTCGGAACTCTGCGGCGGATTGATCCGCTGAAACTAAAACTAAGAAATCGTGGCTATACTGTCCCGCTCTCAGGGACGTACCAGCGAGGGGGGGGGCGCGTGCACTGGGGGGTGTCAGGCCGGTGTCCGCGGGGCCGCCCGCATCTCCGCACTGGGGGGGGGGTGTCAGGCCGGTGTTCATCGGGCCGCCCGCATCTGTGTGAAGAAGGCAGCGGCAGAAGGAATGTCAGTGAGGAGTCTATTGTGGAATGTCAGTGAGGAATGTCAGTGAGGAATGTCAGGAATGTCAGTGAGGAATGTCAGTGAGGAATGTCAGGAATGTCAGTGAGGAATGTCAGGAATGTCAGTGAGGAATGTCAGTGAGGAATGTCAGGAATGTCAGTGAGGAATGTCAGTGAGGAATGTCAGTGAGGAATGTCAGGAATGTCAGTGAGGAATGTCAGGAATGTCAGTGAGGAATGTCAGTGAGGAGTCTATTGTGGAATGTCAGTGAGGAATGTCAGTGAGGAGTCTATTGTGGAATGTCAGTGAGGAATGTCAGTGAGGAGTCTATTGTGGAATGTCAGTGAGGAGTCTATTGTGGAATGTCAGTGAGGAGTCTCTTGTGCTGGATAGGAGGGGGATGGGATGGGACAGCTGCATAGAGAGAAATTGAACTTTCATATTCCTCATGTCACTGAATGTTGTTTCTCCTCCTCTCAGAAGCTGCACTAGGAATATGGAAAGTTAAATTCCTCTATATGCAGCTGCCCCATCCCCCTCCTATACAACTTCCTTTGCTGGCCCCCCTAAGTGCTTTTTTAGCCCCCTCCGTGCTCTTAGTCTGGCTCCCCCAGTGATCTCCCCCCCCCCCGGCTCCCCCTCAGTGATTTCCTGTCCCCCCCCCCAGACAGTGCTCTCCAGTTCCCCCCCTCCCCCTGTGCTCTACATCCCCCCTGGTTTTACCTGCCTGCCCCCCCCCAGTGCTCTCCGCTCCCCTGCGCCTTCCAACCCCCCTGTAAGCCTCTAACCACCTCATGTATTATGTCCGCAGCCTCTAACCATCTCCTGTACCATGTCCACAGCCTCTAACTACCTCCTGTACCATGTCCACAGCCTCTAACCATCTCTTCTATCTTTTATCATGTCTGCAGTCTCTGAGGGGGTCTGGAGAGGAGTCAAAAGTGGGAGTGCTGTCGGGATGGGGATCACAAGGTTCCTGGAGAATAAAATTGCTGTCGTTGCAATATTTTTTTTATCACGCGGTATTTGCGCAGCAGTCTTTCCAACGCCATTTTTTGGGGAAGAATTACATTTCGCCGCATTTAAAAATAAGTAAACATTGAAGTTATCCCAATTTTTCTGTATAATGTGAAAGATGATGTCACCCCGAGTAAATAGATACATAACATGTTCCTGTATAAAATTGCGCAGAGCGGTTTAGATGAAGTGCGGTTTATATGGAATAGAGAAGTGAGAGATAATACTAGGAAGGTCCCTCCTACACATAGCAGATAGATCCCGCCTACCGCGTGTGTCTGTGGGGAGCGTTTGATGGTGAGAAGTGGGAATTGATGTTTTCTCCTCTCACACAGATCGGATTGGGGGAAGATTTATCTTCTAATGGATTTCCTCCATATATTCCGCCCCGTCACCTCAACTCAAACTTCTCCACTTCCCGAACACACGCCGCCTTTTTACTGTCGCAGTGCGGCTCTCCCAGGCAAACCCACGTAGGTCTACGTCAGTCGCTTGGAGGCAGCTAGGGGGCGAGCGCGCCCCGCCGGCACACTCCCACCCCCGCTCATCAGCAGGAAATCCGATTCATGGGTCAGGTGGCTCCGATTGCCGTCGGTCACCCGCAATCGTTCCCCGCTGAGAGAGAAGAACGGTCGGCTGTTGTAAACACATCTGACCGTTCTTCTCCCTGGAATGATCATAGAGCGCCTTCTATATAGGATCACATGTCTCTATGGTCATTTCACAAGCCACGCCCCCCCACAGTTAGAATCACTCCCCTAGGTACACATATAACCCCTTTAATCACCCACAGTGTTAACCCCTTCCCTGCCAGTATCATTAGTACAGTGACAGTCCATATTTTTAGCACTGGTTACTGTAGTAATGTCACTGGTCCCTCCCAAAAATTTCAGTTAGGGGTCCGATCTGTCCACCGCAATGTCACAGTCCCGCTAAAAATCGCAGATCGACGCCATTGTTAGTAAGAAAAAAAAATAAATAAAAATGACATAAATTAGTTAGTAAACGCAATAACTTTTGCGCAAACCAATTAAAATACGCTTATTGCGATTTTTTTTTTTTTGTAGCATGTAGCAGAAAACAAATTGGCCTAAAATGTTTAAAAATTTTGATTTTTTTTTTTTTTGCAAATGTTATATAGCAGTGGGCAATCATTACATTATAGGGGGCAAGAGATGGATAATTATGGCAATGCATGAGGCAACAGGTGATCATTCATGACAATACATGAGGCAATAGACGGGCAATACACAAGGCAACAAGTGGGCAATCATTACAATACATGGCCTATTTTGCAACTGCATGAGGACCTAACGGGAAATGCTTTATTCTTTTTGTGTTCTACTTATAAATATGTATATAGATCTAACCTACTGGATGGAAAAAGATCACTGTAAAATGCATTAACCCACAGCAGCCAATCAGGATTTATCTTTCACGGGTGAACCTTTTTTATTGTTTGCTTCATGTTGTTGCTCCTTTAGATTTATTGAAGTAGCCGGCTTTTTATTGGTCCAACCAATATATGATTATTAATACATTTGACACATTTGTTAATTCTATTATAAAAGATTTAAGCTTTATTTTATACATATCATTTACTGTGTGGTAATCGCTCATTCTGATCTTGTCCAATAAAAACGCTTTGTACAATATTCTGTGCCGAGTCTTATTTTTTACCAATGATTAGATGATCGGTGATTGGAATGTGATCAGTTCATAGAGAGTCATCCATTGGGGATTTATTAATGAGATGCCAGAACAGTTCCAAGGGATCCAATCTGTCCACAGTTCCCAAACCAAAAGGAGACATCCACCACATCTTCAATCTTATGCCCCATACACACGTGCAGATTATCTGCAGACTTTTGTCTGCAGACTTACCTTTTCCATGTAGTGCAAGGGCCTGCCGGATTGCATACAAATTGAAAGTGTTTAGGTTTGACCTCATATTATATGGTTTTGGTAAGTCTGCAGACAAAAGTCTGCAGATAATCTGCACGTGTGTATGGGGCATTAAGGCCCTAAATGTCCTCCGAAATAAGGTGCAACAAATGCAGCTTGCATAAACCAATTTGTGACACTAGCAGCGCTAAAAAATGAATAAATATCATAAATATTTAAAACATTAAGGCTGGAAATGATAAGAATCTCAAAAATTCAAAGTTCATCAGTGGTCAAAACTCCTGCTGATGTAAAGGTAAGCATTCGGCCAAAGTACAGTCCCATGTACCCGTGCAGTAATAACATGGAAAAGAGTGCGGCTAATAATAATGTCCGTGTGCCACCACCAGCAAGCCGTGATCACCCATCAGATTGGAAACTCACCAAAACAAGGATAAAACAGGCATGTACATATCAATGCTGGCTCCTCCACTCAGACCAATAGCAACCACCGCCTGGCTCTTTAATGCGAAACCTTGTCTTTCACGCTCATGTCACCATGTGGATTTAAGCAATAGTCAGAGACTGCATAGCAACCAGCAACTGTTGAGACAATGAAGACTTTGGTGAGAAGTATATAATGTACAGTATTGTGCATATAGTGCAGGAGAGTGTAATGTACAGAATGCAGGAGACAGGAGTATGTAATGTACAGAATGCAGGGTTCGGACTCTGCACCATCCACCCCCCAGCTCTATACACCCCAAATGCCCACCCAGCTCCATACACTCCCCCATTCACCCCAAGTGCCCCCAGCAGCTCTATCCACCTCAAATGCCCACCCTAGCTCCATCCACCCCAAATGCCCACCCTAGCACTATCTATCCCAAACACCCATCCAACCTCCAAACACTCCAAATGCCCACCCCCAGCTCCATCCACCCCCCCCCCATCCAGCTCCATTCACCCCATATGCCCACCCCAGTTCCATCCACCCCAAATGCCCCCAGCTCCAACCAACCCAACTGCCCCCTTTTGGGGGGCGCAAACAGAAAAATGTAATAGGCATTGCTTTGCGGCAAAAAACGCTGTAAAAAATTGCGTGACTTTGAGGTCACAAAAGTGTGAAAGGGGCCTTAAGTAATCAAGGTAGAGTGTGCCCCCTTCAATGCAGAGTGACCAGCATGCCCCCTTCAATGCAGAATGACCAGTGTGCCCCTTTCAATGCAGAATGACCAGTGTGCCCCTTTCAATGCAGAATGACCAGCGTGCCCCCTTTCAATTCAGAATGACCAGCATGCCGTGCCCCCCTTTAATGCAGACAGATCATCGTGCCCCCTTTCAATGCAGAGAGACCAGCGTGCCTCCTTTCAATGCAGAGAGACCAGCGTGTCCCCTTTCAATACAGAATGACCAGCATGCCCCCTTTCAATACAGAATAACCAGCGTGCTCCCTTTCAATGCAGAGAGACAAGTGTTCCCCCCTCAATGCAGAGTGACCGGCGTGCCCCCTTCCATACAGAATGGCCAGCGTGCCCCCTTTCAATGCAGAATAACCAGCGTGACCCCTTTCAATGCAGAATGGCCAGCATGACCCCTTTAATGCAGAATAACCAGCGTGACCCCTTTAATACAGAATAACCAGCGTGAGCCCTTTAATGCAGAATAACCTGAGTGACACCGTTAATACAGAATAACCAGCGTGACCCCTTTAATGCAGAATAACCAGTGTGACCCCTTTCAATGCAGAATAACTAGCGTGACCCCTTTCAATGCAGAATGGCCAGCGTGACCCCTTTCAATGCAGAATAACCAGTGTGACCCCTTTCAATGCAGAATGACCAGCGTGACCCCTTTCAATGCAGAATGACCAGCGTGACCCCTTTCAATGCAGAATAACCAGCGTGACCCCTTTCAATTCAGAATAACCAGCGTGACCCCATTCAATGCAGAATAACCAGAGTGACCCCTTTAATGCAGAATAACCAGCGTGACCCCTTTAATGGAGAATAACCAGCCTGACCCCTTTAATGCAGAATAACCAGCGTGACCCCTTTAATGGAGAATAACCAGCGTGACCCCTTTAATGCAGAATAACCAGCGTGACCCCTTTCAATGCAGAATAACCAGCATGACCCTTCAATGCAGAATAACCAGCGTGACCCCTTTAATGCAGAATGACCAGCATGACCCCTTAATGCAGAATGACCAGCATGACCCCTTAATGCAGAATGACCAGTGTGACCCCTTAATGCAGAATGACCAGCGTGACCCCTTAATGCAGAATGACCATCGTGACCCCTTAATGCAGAATGACCAGCGTGACCCCTTAATGTAGAATGACCAGCGTGACCCCTTTCAATGCAGAATGACCAGCGTGACCCCTTAATGTAGAATGACCAGCGTGACCCCTTAATGTAGAATGACCAGTGTGACCCCTTAATCTAGAATGACCAGCGTGTCGTGCCCCCCCCCAGACCGGTGCACTTACCTGCAGCGGCTTCTCCTCTGTCCCCTGGCGTCTCCTCGAGTCCTTCTGCCTCCTTTCGGCCAATCAGGAAGACCTGATTGGCCAGGAGGAGGATCTGTGGGACAATAGCGAATTTTTATTCGCTATTGTCACACAATGGGTGGACTTGGGGCGCACTGCTCTGCACCCCGGGTCCACCCTTCTGATCAGGAGCTGGGAGGAGGAGGGGGCGGTCAGCAGAGATGGACGGAAGATGAGGGCGGAGCTGGGAGGAGGAGGGGGCGGGCGGCAGCAGAGATGGACGGAAGACAAGGGCGGAGTTGGGAGGAGGAGGGGGCGGGCGGCAGCAGAGATGGACGGAAGACGAGGGCGGAGCTGGGAGGAGGAGGGGGCGGTCAGCAGAGATGGACGGAAGATGAGGGCGGAGCTGGGAGGAGGAGGGGGCGGGCGGCAGCAGAGATGGACGGAAGACAAGGGCGGAGTTGGGAGGAGGAGGGGGCGGGCGGCAGCAGAGATGGACGGAAGACGAGGGCGGAGCTGGGAGGAGGAGGGGGCAGGAGGCAGCAGAGATGGACGGAAGACGAGGGCGGAGCTTGGAGGAGGAGGGGGCGGGAGGCAGCCGCATTATCGGAGATAATATCCGGCAGCCAAATTTTCCGGGACTTCAGCCCAGCTCCGCGGGACCCCGGGACCCCCTTCAAATTGCGGGACAGTCCCGCGGATTCCGGGACAGTTAGGAGGTATGCACTGATGATACGGTATATTGTTACATAGAGCAGCTGGAATTTAGCAAAATGAAAAGTGAACTTAGCCTTTAAGTGAGGCATATGCAGACTTACTCCGCTGTCAGGGAAAACTGTTAAAATGTGACCAGAGATGACTCATCTGGGGCATTTTTTGTGAATGGTGAAGTTTTGAATGGGTGACATGTGAATATCACCAGGATGTGCTAAGTTACATGTGCGTAGAGTTCATTATGACTATACAGGATTTGATTTTAGCCAACAGTTTGTGGAGCACTTGCTAAAATGCACACACGTATTCCACACTGTATTTACAGGAACATGCACAAATGCAGGAAATCTACTGTGCATAGAATCAGGAAGTAATGTGTGTTCTGAGGATCACTAAAACACAAAATTCCAAACCCTACACCCCCCTAAACCCAGGGAACACCAAGACATCTCCCACACTTACCTTGTAAATCAGCAACACCTCATGATAAAAAAGTGATCTTACCATGTTAACTTGCTGACAATTCTGAGCAGCACTAACACTTGCAAGTGCATCCGAACATCCTTCCACACACCTGAGGATGCATTTCCAGGCCAGGAGCTGGCCCGGGCAATCAGTCGTATGCCACTGCTGAAAGATATGCATGATCATAATAAATTCATATTTGTTAACATCTTTTCACGTGTCCAATATGCTCATATCCTAAATAATTATTTTACAAAATGGTGCTTATGGGGTGGGCAACTGTTAAATAGAGAACATAAAATACCTAATTTGACATGTTCAATAATTTACCTATTTATCATTGGAACCTGAAAATCAGCATTGGAGCTGTTAAAGCTCACTCTTCTCAGACTTTCAAGCATACTTCGGCTTTCACAACAATATTTCAAGAAATTTAAAACAATATACCATGTTTGGGAAACATTTAATCTATGAGATTAAAGCGGAGTTCCAGCCACAAAATCGACATAATTGATTTTGGGCCATCCGCTTGGTTTTGGTCACATTAAAAGGAAATGGATAGTTACGATTTTTTTTTGTTTACTTACCTTGTTATTGAAGAAAAATATACTCACCTTTCTTCCACTTTCCCTCTGCGGCTGCGGCCCGCGCCGTCACTTCCTCTTTGCATTGATTCCTGGGAGCTGAACGTCATCGCTCCCAGGAATCAATGCGCCTGCACCGGCCCCGCTCGTCACTTCCGGTGCGGCGCCTCATTCCCTGCTAAACAGCTTCTGGGCATGCCGCACCAGAAGTGACGAGCGGGGCCAGTGCAGGCACATTCTGGTAGAAGGGGACACGGAAGAGGACGTGGAAGAGGACGCGCTGGCTTCAGCTGCCCACATCTGAGATGTAAGTATTTCTTCTAAAAGGTAAGTGAGACCAGTGTTGCCAACCGTCCGTAGATTTACGGACAGCCCGTTAAAACAGGGCACTTTTCTCCTGCCCGTAAATGCCCGTAGCAGGAGAAAAGTGCCCGTAAATCTAAGGCGGCGGCGGCACTGTCAGAACTGCGCATGCGCGGCGCGCAGTTCCGGAGATCCCCGTCGGACGAGTGCCACGGCCGGCCTCTGCCTCCACCCCCGACGCCGCCTCCGCCCTCGACCCGGAGTTAATTACATTGGACGAGTCACTCTGCCACCAACGGCCCGCCTCTGCCTCCACCCCCGACACCGCCTCCGCCCCCGAGAGTTATTTACATCGGACGACGAGTGCCACCCACGGCCCGCCTCTGCCTCCGCCTCTCCTCATTTAAGGTTTCCCGCCTGTGTCCCTGGCCCTGCGTGAGGAAGCCGGCCCGGGAGTCGGGACTGGAGGAAGAGTACGAGACTACGGGGGGCGTGAGCTATGGAAGGGGGTCACCGTCACCACACCGTCACCTACCTATCCATGCTGCTGGGCACCATGCTGGCCACTGACCGACCGTCCGATCAGCCGCAGGGTAAGTCAGACTCAGACTGAGCCGGCTCCTCTCATCTGGATGGAATGGTGAGGGGGGGCACACACTGGCCCTGGCATCACGAGAAGTTGGAGAAGATGTTTCATGTGTAACTTGTACTGCCTTGCAATGATATGAGGGGAGCTACTTACCTACCCGTGTAATATCAGGGGAGCTACCTACCGGGTAGGTAAGTAGCTCCCCTGATATCACACAGGTAGGTAGGTAGGTAGATGGATGGGTATGCCTTTCATGTCCGCAGTGTCTGCCCACCCCCTTCACCATGTCCGCAGTGTCTGCCCACCTTCTGTACCATGTCCGCAGTGTCTGCCCACCTTCTGTAACATGTCCGCAGTGTCTGCCCACCCCCTTCACCATGTCCGCAGTGTCTGCCCACCCCCTTCACCATGTCCGCAGTGTCTGCCCACCCCCTTCACCATGTCCGCAGTGTCTGCTCACCCCCTTCACCATGTCCGCAGTGTCTGCCCACCTTCTGTAACATGTCCGCAGTGTCTGCCCACCCCCTTCACCATGTCCGCAGTGTCTGCCCACCTTCTGTACCATGTCCGCAGTGTCTGCCCACCTTCTGTAACATGTCCGCAGTGTCTGCCCACCCCCTTCACCATGTCCGCAGTGTCTGCCCACCCCCTTCACCATGTCCGCAGTGTCTGCCCACCCCCTTCACCATGTCCGCAGTGTCTGCTCACCCCCTTCACCATGTCCGCAGTGTCTGCCCACCTTCTGTAACATGTCCGCAGTGTCTGCCCACCCCCTTCACCATGTCCGCAGTGTCTGCCCACCTTCTGTACCATGTCCGCAGTGTCTGCCCACCTTCTGTACCATGTCCGCAGTGTCTGCCCACCTTCTGTACCATGTCCGCAGTGTCTGCCCACCTTCTGTAACATGTCCGCAGTGTCTGCCCACCCCCTTCACCATGTCCGCAGTGTCTGCCCACCTTCTGTAACATGTCCGCAGTGTCTGCCCACCTTCTGTAACATGTCCGCAGTGTCTGCCCACCTTCTGTAACATGTCCGCAGTGTCTGCCCACCCCCTTCACCATGTCCGCAGTGTCTGCCCACCCCCTTCACCATGTCCGCAGTGTCTGCTCACCCCCTTCACCATGTCCGCAGTGTCTGCTCACCCCCTTCACCATGTCCGCAGTGTCTGCCCACCTTCTGTACCATGTCCGCAGTGTCTGCCCACCCCCTTCACCATGTCTGCAGTGTCTGCTCACCCCCTTCACCATGTCCGCAGTGTCTGCCCACCCCCTTCACCATGTCCGCAGTGTCTGCCCACCTTCTGTAACATGTCCGCAGTGTCTGCCCACCTTCTGTAACATGTCCGCAGTGTCTGCCCACCCCCTTCACCATGTCCGCAGTGTCTGCTCACCCCCTTCACCATGTCCGCAGTGTCTGCCCACCCCCTTCACCATGTCCGCAGTGTCTGCCCACCCCCTTCACCATGTCCGCAGTGTCTGCCCACCTTCTGTAACATGTCCGCAGTGTCTGCCCACCTTCTGTACCATGTCCGCAGTGTCTGCCCACCTTCTGTACCATGTCCGCAGTGTCTGCCCACCTTCTGTAACATGTCCGCAGTGTCTGCCCACCCCCTTCACCATGTCCGCAGTGTCTGCTCACCCCCTTCACCATGTCCGCAGTGTCTGCTCACCCCCTTCACCATGTCCACAGTGTCTGCCCACCCCCTTCACCATGTCCGCAGTGTCTGCCCACCTTCTGTAACATGTCCGCAGTGTCTGCCCACCTTCTGTACCATGTCCGCAGTGTCTGCCCACCTTCTGTACCATGTCCGCAGTGTCTGCCCACCCCCTTCACCATGTCCGCAGTGTCTGCCCACCTTCTGTACCATGTCCGCAGTGTCTGCCCACCTTCTGTACCATGTCCGCAGTGTCTGCCCACCTTCTGTACCATGTCCGCAGTGTCTGCCCACCCCCTTTACCATGTCCGCAGTGTCTGCCCACCCCCTTCACCATGTCCGCAGTGTCTGCTCACCCCCTTCACCATGTCCGCAGTGTCTGCTCACCCCCTTCACCATGTCCACAGTGTCTGCCCACCCCCTTCACCATGTCCGCAGTGTCTGCCCACCTTCTGTAACATGTCCGCAGTGTCTGCCCACCTTCTGTACCATGTCCGCAGTGTCTGCCCACCTTCTGTAACATGTCCGCAGTGTCTGCCCACCTTCTGTACCATGTCCGCAGTGTCTGCCCACCCCCTTCACCATGTCCGCAGTGTCTGCCCACCTTCTGTACCATGTCCGCAGTGTCTGCCCACCTTCTGTACCATGTCCGCAGTGTCTGCCCACCTTCTGTACCATGTCCGCAGTGTCTGCCCACCCCCTTTACCATGTCCGCAGTGTCTGCCCACCCCCTTCACCATGTCCGCAGTGTCTGCTCACCCCCTTCACCATGTCCGCAGTGTCTGCTCACCCCCTTCACCATGTCCACAGTGTCTGCCCACCCCCTTCACCATGTCCGCAGTGTCTGCCCACCTTCTGTAACATGTCCGCAGTGTCTGCCCACCTTCTGTACCATGTCCGCAGTGTCTGCCCACCTTCTGTACCATGTCCGCAGTGTCTGCCCACCCCCTTCACCATGTCCGCAGTGTCTGCCCACCTTCTGTACCATGTCCGCAGTGTCTGCCCACCTTCTGTACCATGTCCGCAGTGTCTGCCCACCTTCTGTACCATGTCCGCAGTGTCTGCCCACCTTCTGTAACATGTCCGCAGTGTCTGCCCACCCCCTTTACCATGTCCGCAGTGTCTGCCCACCCCCTTTACCATGTCCGCAGTGTCTGCCCACCCCCTTCACCATGTCCGCAGTGTCTGCCCACCCCCTTCACCATGTCCGCAGTGTCTGCCCACCCCCTTCACCATGTCCGCAGTGTCTGCCCACCTTCTGTACCATGTCCTGTACCGTGTCTGACCAGAGTCTGCAGACTCTGATGTAAGGGGGAACTCTGTGCTGGCTGGGTTATGGTAACCCAACCTTCATGTAAATTTGAGAAATATGTTTTTTGACTTTTGTTTAACTTTAACACATTGCTAATAGCACTAGCTATATGTTTATAGTTAAAATATTGATATTTGCACGGTTTAGCACTGAAAATTGTTATTTTAGGTACTTTTTTCAGTGTCCGTAAAAAATTGGTGCTGTCCGTAAATTTTGGACGTTCTGCCAGTAAATTTCCCTCCGGGGGGTTGGCAACACTGAGTGAGACCCGGGACAGTTCAGAGGCTATCCATTGTGGAATGTACTAGCCCTGACTGTCCCGGGGGTATTTTTATTGAAAAAAAAAAAATTTGTGGCCGGAACTCCGCATTAAGCTATAAACACTTCCATGTGCAATTCACCTGCTTCTACCACGACTACTGATTTAGTCAGTCACCGATTTATGGGACCTATAGTGAATTTGATTTTGTGACTATTTATTCAGTGTGTGCTATAGTAAATACCTTTCCTGACTAGATTTAGCCGTTCGATGGATTTTAGTCACTTGTGACCATTTGTTCACCCATTTGCCGACAAGGTGCAATAGTGAATTAGGCCCTTGACGACACCCCACACAGCAGAGTATATGCTTGCACTAAACAGGAAACGCAGATGGAGCCTGTCTGATATATGAATATATTTTTGATCTCTACTGCTGGGTTGGGCACCAAAGAACATGAGTGCAATATGTTTTATGTACAGTATTTGGTTTCAGGAAATGTTTTCTGCTTTTACTCTACATAATGGATTTCGTTTGAGGCATTAAATGAATGGTAATCTCTAGAGTTCTCTATGTTCTAGAGAGTGTTCTGGCAATTTAGGGACTAGCTGCACAGGTCGCTCACTTCTAATGTCAGTTGGACTACGTGATTTAGTTAACGAGGTGTGTTTTGCGTGCCGTAACACAGGAGTGAACATACACTATTTATGATGCGCTGGTCACTTTAAAGCTTTCCAGGAATGGCTGAGCAGCACTCAGCCAGACACCATTTTGTTCCATGAGTGGGACAGGAAGTCCTCATCCCACTGCCGCAACACGGTATGTAGCGGAGACAACATACAGTTAAAACAGCGCACAGGTTAGTGCAGTAAATAGTTTGCTTGGGCCAGTTTTGTCCAATTTAGCTATTAAACCTAAAGTTAAGCTTTAAACTAGAGATCGACTGATTATCGACAAAGCCGATATATCGAGGGCCGATATGCACTTTCCCCGATATATCGGAATCGGCCTTTGGATTTACCAATATTGCCGTGACGTCATCGCGTATATGTTGCGCCATGCGCCTCCGCACAATAGGCAGCTTCTGCTGCCTTCTTAGGTCGCCTTCCTCAGCCTCGTTACAGTGTTGTTTACCCGCCGTTGCCACACTGGAGTCTGCTCTGCATGCTGTGCACAGTCGGTCGGGACAGTGAGTGATCTTCTAGTTCTATCAAAGACCAGTCACAGACACAGTGCACGTTGTGTAACACAGGGGCCGCGGCCACCCACAGCTGCCCGGTGCCAGCCAGCCACCCAGTCCCACGGCACACACCCACAGGCAGGCCTACCAGCCAGACAGCCACAGGCCCTGCCTGACTGTACCTGCCTGCCAGCCACCCACCGGCCCTGGGCCTGTAACTGCCTGCCACCCACCACACAAGGTGCCAGCCAGTCAGCAATGGTTGCCAGCCAGCCACCAAAGGGTGCCAGCTAGCCAGCCACCCACCACAGGGTGACACCCACCCACCAAGGGGTGCCAGCCAGCCACCCACCCACCCCACCACAGGGTGCCAGCCACCTACCCACCACAGGGTGCCAGCCAGCCACCCATCACAGGGTGCAAGCCAGCTAGCCACCACAGAGTGCCAGCCAGCCAGCCACCCAACCACAGGGTGCCAGCCAGCCACCACAGGGTGCCAGCCAGCCAGCCACCCAACCACAGGGTGCCAGTCAGACACCCAACCACAGGGTGCCAGCCAGACACCTAACCACAGGGTGCCAGCCACCACAGGGTACCAGCCAGACACCAAAAGGGTGCCAGCCACTCATCACCACAGGGTGCCAGCCAGCCATTTTGTTTGAGCCTATATTAGTGTATTTTCAAGTTTCAATGGAGATGGATGGAGATAAAAAAATTAAAAGCGTGGTCTGGGACTATTTCTCTTTTCCATCTCCAGGAAAATCAGCAGCACTGTGCAACACTTGCAAAAACAATGTAAGCATGGGATCAATAACTGCAAAAAACAAAAATACATCTAATCTTTGGGCCAATCTAAGAGTTAATCATGTTGATTTGTATAATGCAGGACAGAAAAAACAAAATGAATCACAAGGTGAAACATCACTATCCCAGGCAACAATAACAGATATGTTTCAGAAAAAACAAAAACAGGTGGCAAAAATCTGATGGAAGATCCCAAATGCTGGACAGAGTAATCACAGAGATGATGGTCACTGATAACCAGCCATTTACAATAGTGTCTTACTCTGGATTTAAGCGGTTGGTGTCCATGCTTGAGCCAAGGTACACACTGAAGAGTGACAAGTTTTATCGAACTGAAATGCTGGAAAAGATTCACCAAAAGGTTGTTGACAAAGTAAAGACTATGCTGCAACCAGAGAATGCTGGCAACTCACTCTCATTCACGACTGATTGCTGGTCAGGACAAACCGAATCACTGAGTCTTACATGCCACTTCATTGACAGCGGATGGACAAGAAGGCATTTGGTGTTGAAAACAAAAGTGAAGCAAGGATCCCACACTGGGAAGTACATTACAGAAATGTTTCTAGGCATGCTAGAAGAATGGGGAATCACCAAAGACCGAGTGATGCTTGTGCTGCGAGACAGTGGAGCGAACATAGTTAAAAGATATGAGACTTGAAGTGTCCAACCTCAGTTGCATGGCACACACCCTCCAATTGGTGGTAAATGATGGTCTGTCAAATCAGAAAGCATTGCTTGAGATTATTAGCATGCTGAAGAAATGCGCAGACCATTTCCACCATTCTATTCTTGCCAAGCAGCGACTGAGGTGCATTCAGGAAGACCTTGGCCTACCCAAAAACAACTTGAAATCAACGCTACACACGTTACAAAGGATGCTGGAGCAGAAGTGAGCTCTCACTATATATTCTGGTGAATATGGACTTGGAGGACATTCTTGTCCTACTGCTGATCAGTGGGCAGGCCCGGATTGGCTAATCGGGAGCACCGGGAGAATTCCCGGTGGGCTGGTCAGTTTTTTGGCCGCAAGGGCCGTTGTCATGGCCAGGGGCGGACTGACCAATTTGCCTGGGGGGCCCCACGCAGGGTGGCAATTTCCCCGATCTGATCCCCAGGACACCACAGCACCACCTTTAGTGTGCACTAGACTGGTTGCTAAGATGGCCAGCCGCCTGGCGTCTAGCAACCAGTGACGTGCAGAGAAGAGGACCCAGAATGCACAGCGGAGGAGGATCTTTCTCGTCCTCCTCTGCGCCTTATTGGAATGTGTGGTATGTGGCTCCACCCACTTCCTCCCTGCATCCTTACTGTGCGGCCGAGAAACTGCCTGACTGAGCCCATCAGGAGACCCCAGAGCAGGACCGAGGCAAACTGCTGCTTGAGGTGATATCTCCTGACAGACACCAAGAGAGCCCGAGGAGAAGGAGAACACTTCCCGAACCAGTGAGAGAACTCAGGGCAGGGGTAGGCATCAGTTCAACAGCACAGCCGGCAAATTGGCTGCATGTGTGACTTGCTCACATTGTACTGTCTGTATCTCTGCTCGTGTCCCTTGTTTCAGTGAGAACAGCACTGCCAAGCCTCTCCTACACTGCATACATACATAGCCCCACCTCCCAGCAGGATGTCTGGCTGCTGACTCACCCGAATGCAGCTGGAACATGATTGCTATACTGCCCTGTCACTCAGCGCTGCACCTGCCTCCTCCTGAAGTCCAGGCTGTGCTTCCCACACAATATCATGGAGCAAGGGGGGTAAGAGCCAGGGGCCTCTCATGTCATAGCTGTACACAATGGTGAACATGTGTGCAGGGAGGGTAAAGCAATAGATCATATGGGGGACTGTGTGTGTGTGGGGAGCACTGTTCATATAATGGGGGCCTTTGCATGCCCTTAGCAAGGACAGTGTAACTAACTTCTTGTATTGAGAGACCCCTGTGTGTCCTGAGGATGGGGGCACTGAACCTATAATGGGGACCCCCTGTGTGTCCTGAGGGGGGGGCACTGGACTCCCTGTGTGTCCTGAGGATGAGGGGGTACTGTACATCTTATGAATTAAACCCCCTGTGTGCCCTGAGGATGAGGGGGTACTGTACATCTTATGAATGAAACCCCCTGTGTGCCCTGAGGATGAGGGGGCACTGCGCATCTTATAGTAAAAAACCCCCTGTGTGCCCTGAGGATGAGGGGGCACTGCACATCTTATAGTAAAAAAAAAAACCCTGTGTGCCCTGAGGATGAGGGGGGCACTGTGCGTCTTATAATGGAAACCCCCTGTGTGCCCTCAGGATGGATTGGGGGGATGTGCGTCTTATAATGGAAACTCCCTGTGTACCCTAAGTGTCACTCACCCCCCTCTCTCTCACTTCTCTCCCTAACCCCCCCCCTCTCTCTCTCACTTCTCTGTCTCACCCCCTCACTCTTTGTCTCCCCTCTTTCATCTCTCTCTCTCTCCCCTCCCTCTTTCACCCCTATTTCAGCCCCCCTCTCGCTCAAACCCCTCTTCTCTCTCACCCCATCTCTCTCTTTCCCTCCGTCACCTCCCTCCCTCCCTCTCTCACGCCCTTTTTCTCACACTTTTCTCTCACTCTCTCCCTCCCTCTCCTTCCCTCTTTCTTTCACCCCTCCTTCTCTCTCTCTCTCAGGTCAGGGATCTCTCTCTCTCTCTCAGGTCAGGGATCTCTCTCTCCCTCTCAGGTCAGGCATCTCTCTCTCTCTCTCTCCCTCTCAGGTCAGGGATCTCTCTCTCTCTCTCTCTCTCCCTCTCAGGTCAGGGATCTCTCTCTCTCTCCCTCTCAGGTCAGGGATCTCTCTCTCCCTCTCAGGTCAGGGATCTCTCTCTCTCTCTCCCTCTCAGGTCAGGGATCTCTCTCTCAGGTCAGGGATATCTCTCTCTCTCTCCCTCTCAGGTCAGGGATCTCTCTCTCTCCCTCTCAGGTCAGGGATCTCTCTCTCTCTCAGGTCAGGGATCTCTCTCTCTCTCTCTCTCTCTCTCTCTCTCTCTCTCAGGTCAGGGATCTCTCTCTCTCTCAGGTCAGGGATCTCTCCCTCTCAGGTCAGGGATCTCTCCCTCTCAGGTCAGGGATCTCTCTCTCTCTCAGGTCAGGGATCTCTCTCTCTCTCAGGTCAGGTATCTCTCTCTCTCTCAGGTCAGGGATCTCTCTCTCTCTCTCTCTCTCTCAGGTCAGGGATCTCTCTCAGGTCAGGGATCTCTCTCTCTCTCTCAGGTCAAGGATCTCTCTCTCTCTCTCTCAGGTCAGGGATCTCTCTCTCTCTCAGGTCAGGGATCTCTCTCAGGTCAGGGATCTCTCTCTCTCTCTCAGGTCAGGGATCTCTCTCTCTCTCTCTCTCTCTCTCAGGTCAGGGATCTCTCTCTCAGGTCAGGGATCTCTCTCTCTCTCTCTCTCTCTCTCTCTCTCAGGTCAGGGATCTCTCTCTCTCTCTCTCTCTCTCTCTCTCAGGTCAGGGATCTCTCTCTCTCAGGTCAGGGATCTCTCTTTCTCTCTCTCTCAGGTCAGGGATCTCTCTCTCTCAGGTCAGGGATCTCTCTCTCTCTCTCTCAGGTCAGGGATCTCTCTATCTCTCTCTCTCAGGTCAGGAATCTCTCTATCTCTCTCTCTCAGGTCAGGGATCTCTCTATCTCTCTCTCTCTCAGGTCAGGGATCTCTCTCTCTCTCTCTCTCTCTCTCTCTATCTATCTCTCTCTCCCCCTGAATTAATTACAAGGCTGTAGAGAACAGTGCGCCATTGCAAACTTGTATTCTGAGGTTTTATTTACATTATTTTAATATAGTCAGTCATGAACTAAAGTGGGCCAGTAAGGCATGAAACTCCAGGGCTGAAAATGAGTCCCACTCCGGCCCTGTCAGTGGGACATAGTAGCCAACATATTGAGACGCTCCTACCCATTGAGTAAGTGACACTAGAGGTGAGTCATTACGACTCATCTGTGTTTTCTGTCATCCCATGTGAGTGCCGAAGATGCTTATTCAATGGGAAGGACCCAACACATGTGGCATTATAGCATGTAGGCAGGCCATGAGGGAAATCCTCGCGAAACAGTTTGAGAAGCATGAGGAGGCTAAAAATGTTGTGCTTGCATGTCTTTTGGATCCTCGATACAAGAACCATTCTTCTCTTCTGATGATGTATTGGCCAAGACAAAAAAAAAAGCTGATAGAAGAGATTCAAGTTCGACGGAAGGCGCAGGAGGTTCCTCCTGACAAAAAGAAAAGTCAAGAAGAGAAGTTTCTGATGTGGAAGAGCAGGATGCAGGAAAAATGACCAAAAAGACAACGGACAGAAGAGAAAATGAATTGTAGTGAAATAGATGCCATCTTCAGTGTTTTATTGGGGCCTCATGTGGAGGATTCATTAGATCCTGCAATAATGAGCCTGGATGATGAACTTCATCTCTATTTGAAGGAACCAGTAATTGGCAGAAAAAGTGATCCTCTTCAGTGGTGGAAAGAAAATGAGGCATGCTACAAAAGACTTGCTTCTCATGCTAAAAGATACCTTTCTGCTTCCTCGGTACTAGGGATGATCGAACGGTTCGGGTCCACCATCGGTTCGGCCCGAACATTGGGTGTTCGAGGTTCGGCCGAATTTAGAACTTTTTGCCCAAAAAGTTCGGAATTCGGCAACCAGAACCGACCAAAATGCAATGCTTCAGGAAATGGGCTTTAAAAGCCCGTGATTGGACCAGAACCATTAGCAAAAGCCAATTGAGGGGGCAGGAGAATGCTAGGAATGTGATTGGAGTGACTAGGGGGTCCCTAGACCAATCATTAGTGAATACGCCCCCCCAGTATATAAGATAGCCCCCGCCATATTCCTAGCATTGTTATACTGGACATGGAAGAGAGTGGAAGCAGTTCTGGTAATTTTACTTTAAAAGTGTCATTTAGCATTTATTAGTGTGAGGAAAGGGATATCTAGTGTAGTTAGAGTGCTCCTTTACACTTAAGTTAGCTTCAAAAATTTAGTTTCTGTAGGGAAAGTGTTAAGTGTAAGGGGACCGTAGTGTAGTGTAGGGTTAACTGACAGTGACTGCTATGGAACGGTGACAAAACCCTTCCATAGCAGGGTGACCGCTATAGAGAAATGATCATTTCTCTGAGTTGCTTCGGGACAGGAATATGGCTTCTCACCAGCAAGCATTTTTCATGCTGCAGGGGTTGCCACTGCCAGTGCTTTTTTGAGGACATGTTTGATGTCAGACATGACACCTGAACATGTGTATAGGGGGTATATATACACATATATGTCTGTATATATACCCCTAGACATATATAGGTGTGATAGTAGCAGAAATATATGCTTGCGCTAATGAAATCATTTACAGTAATATAATTCTGCTACTATCACACCTATATATGGCTAGGTTTCTATATACATATAATTATGTGTGTATATATACCACTATACACAAGTTCAGATGTTTTGCCTGCCTCAAAAGAACCCAAAAAAATGCCAAAAAAACGATAGCGTCAAAAAAAAAAAAATGCCCAGGTGTGTTTTTGCTGGCATTTTTTGGGGGGTTTTGGAGGCAGGCAAAACATCTGAACTTTTTTTTTTTACGCTAGCGTTTTTTTTGGCATTTTTTGGGGTTCTTTTGAGGCAGGCAAAACATCTGAAATTGTGTATAGTTGTATATATACACACATAATTATATGTATATAGACACCTAGCCATATATAGGTGTGATAGTAGCAGAAATATATTACTGTAAATGATTTCATTAGCGCAAGCATATATTTCTGCTACTATCACACCTATATATGTCTAGGTGTGTATATAAATATATGTATGTGTGTATATACACCACTATACACAAGTTCAGATGTTTTGCCTGCCTCAAAAGAACCCAAAAAAATGCCAAAAAAAACGCTAGCGTCAAAAAAAAAATGCCCAGGTGTGTTTTTGCTGGCATTTTTTGGGGGTTTTTGGAGGCAGGCAAAACATCAGAACTTGTGCACAGTACCACTATATACAAGTTCAGATGTTTTTCCTGACTGCAAAGAACCCAAAAAAATGCCTGCTATTAAACCGGCAAGGTGTGAAAACTCCTGTGCTGAAAGTGTTCTAATACAAACAATCTTTTTTTTTTATGGTTCTGGACATGCTACAGAGCTGAAACTTCACATGTACACTTTTTAGACCCCCCAGATACGAAATCCAAAGTAAAAATCAAAAAATCTCTTTTTTTTTTTAATTTTTCAATAATTGGCTTTTTTATCAAAAATGACAAATTTTAAGAACTTTTTTTGTGTGATTTTGTGTCTGGGGGGTCTAAAAGGTGTACCTGTGAAGTTTCAGCTCTGTAGCATGTCCAAAACCAGAAAAAAAGATCATATAGGTGTAAAAGGAGGGTCCCACATCCCTGTTCTACTGAAAAATTATCTTATTTTTTTTTTAATGGTTCTGGACATGCTACAGAGCTGAAACTTCACATGTACACTTTTTAGACCCCCCCGGATACTAAATCCAAAAAATCTCTCTCTTTTTTTTTTTTTTTTTTCAATAATTGGCTTTTTTATCAAAAATGACAATTTTTAAGAACTTTTTTGTGTGTGATTAATAGTTAATGGGGCATGACCCAGAACCCTAGGGACTTTTTAGGGGCATTTATTGGGCTTTAGGGCTTAAAAATTGTGTTTTTTGATTACTGAAGTTCGGGTCCCATTGATTTCAATGGGGTTCTGAAATCCGGGCCGAACTTTCGGGAAGTTCGGATGTTCTGGCCGAACCGAACTTTTCAAAAGTTCGATCATCCCTACTCGGTACCAAGTGAGCGTGTTTTTAGGGAAGTGGCAGCAATTTATTAAAAGAAAAGAAGCCGTTTAACTGGTGAACATGCTGAAATGTTCTGCTTTCTGCACTATAATATTGTTCTACTTAACTGGGAGTATTGATTTGAAAAAGTGTAGTAGTAGTGTCTGTCCACCAGTCCACTGTCTATCTTTTGTCTAGCTATTTTTTATAGCAGTTTTGCACTGACTGCGTTGCACTGCAGTCAGTGCAAAACTGCTAGAAAAAAAAAAAAAAGCTAGATAGTGGATTGGAGTCTGTGGACTATTGCTGCAGTAGTGCGCCACTCACTGCTGCAATAATTTTAAATCACTACTGCAGTAGTGATTTAAAATGATTGCAGTGAGTGCCCTACTGCAGCGGTAGTCCACTGACTCCAGTCCAATCCACTGTGTAGCTGTTGTGTTGCCTAGCTTTTTTTTCTAGCAGTTTTGCACTGACTGCAGTAGTTGCAGTGAGTGCCATACTGCAGAGGTAGTCCACTGACTCCAGTCCAATCCACTGTGTTGCTGTTGTGGTGCCTAGCTTTTTTTTTTTTTTTCTAACAGTTTTGCACTGACTGCACTGCAGTAGTGATTTAAAATTATTGCAGTGATTAAGTGCACTACTGCAGCAGTTTATTATGCATTAATGCACAATCAGAATGATGTGAAACTAAATGTCCCCGCAATTGAAGTTTTTCTATCAGTTCTCATGCAGTTAAGGTGTGAAGAAGGAGCCCTTAATGTTAAAATTGTTAATAAATAAAGTTTTGCATGTTCAGTAACAAATTTGTATAATTTTTAATGTGTGAAAATATCGGCCGATACTGATATGCGATGGGCAAAATATCAGTAACGAAACGACGATATCAGTCGATCACTACTTTAAAAGTTTTTTTTTTTAATAAAGGTTTTTTTTTTTAACCAAACTTTTTTTATTGAGGTAAAAAAGACAAGTACAGTAAAAGTCATACATTGCCATCCATCAATATTCTGAACAAGTTACATAACAAGAGTCACCATATAAAAGGTTGTCGTTTAACATATAAACATAATAAGATCAGTGGTCACCATAGGAAGCAGTGTTATATCTATAAAGATGTTGCTACTGCTATGAACTGCCACCCTCAAAACTTTCACCTGGACCGCATATGACTCGGAGAGACATGCTAGGAGGGGGTATAGTTGTTAGGGAGATACACGTCACCCCAACGGGAACATACTGTGATCGAGTACCACCAACAAGCGCTGTGAGGGAAGCAAGTGCGCCACCACTCGCCACCCTGACCTAGCTTAGAATCGTTCCAAAATAAAATTATCCTGTAGCTCCGAGAAATCCTGATACCTGTGGATTGCCTTGTAAGGAGGGTTCCTACTGAACCAATAATAACCTGGAGAATGGTAGTAATCATGGGGGGGGGGGGGATGGAATTGGAGAGAGAGAAGAAAAGGGGGGGTGGGGTCCCTACCACTAGAGGAGTTAGACCATATATGAACCATTGACATGTCAGGCTATTGCCAGAGAGCCTGAGGGGTTCAAGTCAAACTTACACCAACCTTTAATCACTATCAGACGTTACATTGAGCCAGGTGTCCCATTTCTTATGGAACAGATTGGCCCTCCTGTCCTTGTAGGCTAGCATTCTTTCCATTTCACATTGGGAGTAGAGATGTATAGAACTGTTCGCCGGCGAACAGTTCCCGGCGAACTTCGCATGTTCGCGTTCGCCGCTGCGGGCGAACATATGCGATGTTCGGTCCGCCCCCCATAATACATCATTGAGGCAAACTTTGACCCTGAACCTCACAGTCAGCAGACACATTCCAGGCCAATCAGCATACCTCCCTCCCACACCCTCCCACCTCCTATAAATAAGCAAGGGCAGCATCCATCTTAGATCATTCTGAAGCAGTGTGTGTAGTGAGAGTAGGGAGAGAGCTGCTGCTGCTGCTGTTAAGCTAGGGACAGTTAGTCAGTGTTCCTGGTCTTGCAGTGTTCTTGGTCCACTACTGCTGTAAGGACAGCACCCCAAAAAGCCCTTCTAAGGGCTGGTATTTGTGTAATTTTTTTTTATATATATATATATATATATATATATCTAGCGTCCCCAAAAGCCCTTTTAAGGGCTGGTAATTGAGTTGTTTCTTCTTATATATATATATCTATCTATCTATCTAGTGTCCCCAAAAGCCCTTTTAAGGGCTGGTAATTGAGGTTTTTTTTTTTTACTTATATATATACATATATATATATCTAGTGTCCCCAAAAGCCCTTTTAAGGGCTGGTAAGGTAATAGAGTTTTTTCTATATATATATATATATATATATATATATATATATATATATTGTACACTGTGACTGCAGTTGCCTGCCCGCTGTGTGTGAGAGGCCACATACCTACCACAGACTGTACTGTGTGCACACCACACTCATTTCGGGTGGCACAGGCACAGTACCTGGCATTTTAAAAAATATTTTTTTTTTCCTCTGTCATAATTGCAGTGAGTGCTGTGTCAGGTCCACAGAGTGCACTGTACCCACTGCAGTGCACTGCCCACCACTGATATATATACGGTGGCACAGCATCTTGTTGCAATAAATTGAAAAAAAAAATATTTTTTATTATTGCAGTTGCCTGGGCTGCCAGTGACTGTCAGGTCCACAGAGTGTACTGTGCCCACTGCAGTGCCACTGTGTGCCCACCCACCACTGATATATAAGGTGGCACAGCAGCTTGCAAAGTAAAAAAATATATATATTTTTTTTAAATTGCAGTTGCCTGGGTGCCAGTGACTACTGTCAGGTCCACAGAGAGTGTACTGTGCCACTGCCCACCCACCACTGATATATAAGGTGGCACAGCAGCTTGCAAAGTAAAAAAAAATATATATTTTTTTAAATTGCAGTTGCCTGGGTGCCAGTGACTGCTGTCAGGTCCACAGAGAGTGTACTGTGCCACTGCCCACCCACCACTGATATATAAGGTGGCACAGCAGCTTGCAAAGTAAAAGAAAATATATATATTTTTTAAATTGCAGTTGCCTGGGTGCCAGTGACTGCTGTCAGGTCCACAGAGAGTGTACTGTGCCACTGCCCACCCACCACTGATATATAAGGTGGCACAGCAGCTTGCACTCATAGTACAACAGTAACAACACATTAAAAAAAATGACAGGCAGAGGCAGGCCACCCCGCAAGGGCCGTCGTGGTCGTGGTGCTGTGATTTCCTTAGGCCCTAGAATAATGCCCAGTGTTCAGAGGCCACCACAGACCCTGAACTCAAAAAATTCTGAGGCCATAGTTGACTGGCTTACACAGGACACCCAATCGTCTACAGCTTCCGCTCGGAACCCAAATGTACCATCCTCCTCCAGCTCAGCTTCGGGCACCTCTCAATTTACCGCCGGCACCACCACCAACACTAGCACCACAGCCGCTTCACTTGATCCATCAGAGGAGTTATTTTCACATCAGTTGGAAGAAATAAGTGATGCGCAACTATTAGTGCCAGAGGATGTAGATAACGGGGATATGTCTCAGTCAGGCAGCATTATACACATGGACGTACATTGTGATGATGATGATGATGATGTTGTACCTGCTGCTGCTGCCTTTGCTGAGTTGTCAAGTGAAGCGGCTGATGATGACGATGTGTCTGTGGATGTCACCTGGGTGCCTGCTCGAAGAGCAGAAGAAGAGGGGGAAAGTTCAGATGGGGAGACAGAGAGGAGGAGGAGACGAGTTGGAAGCAGGGGGAGGAGGTCATCGCAAGGAGCTAGTGGCGCAGTCAGACAGCATGTAGATTCGGCACCCGGGGTCAGCCAGACAGCACGCCAATCAACGCAAGCTGTTGCCACCACCAGAATGCCGTCCTTGCAAAGCTCAGCAGTGTGGCATTTTTTTTGTGTGTCTGCCTCTGATATCAGCGATGCCATTTGTAACCTGTGCCAAAAGAAACTGAGTCGTGGGAAGTCCAACACCCACCTAGGTACAACTGCTTTGCGAAGGCACATGATCTCACATCACAAACGCCTATGGGATCAACACATGAGTAAAAGCAGCACACAAACTGAAAGCCACCATCCTCCTCCTGGTCCAGCATCTTCAGCCACGTCAACCACTGCTGTCCTCCATGCCCCCTATCGACAACCCGCCCCTCCGCCTCTCACCTTCAGCAGTTCCTGCTCACCTGCCCACAGTCAGGTGTCTGTCAAGGAAATGTTTGAGCGTAAGAAGCCAATCTCACAGAGTCACCCCCTTGCCCGGCGTCTGACAGCTGGCTTGTCGGAACTCTTAGCCCGCCAGCTTTTACCATACAAGCTGGTGGAGTCTGAGGCCTTCAAAAAATTTGTCGCTATTGGGACACCGCAGTGGAAGCTACCCGGCCGAAATTATTTTTCACAAAAGGCAATCCCCAACCTGTACTCTATTGTGGAAAAGGAAATCATGTCCCGTCTGGCACACAGTGTTGGGGCAAGGGTCCATCTGACCACTGATAGCTGGTCTGCAAAGCACGGTCAGGGCAGGTATATAACTTACACTGCGCATTGGGTAAACCTGCTGGCGGCTGCCACGCATGAAATGCGTGGCTCTGCTGCAGAGGAGTTGGTGACACCGCCACGACTTGCAGGCAGGCCTGCTGCCACCTCCTCTACTCCTCCTACTCCATCCTCTTTGCTAACCTCCTCGGCTGAGTCCTCTTCTGCTGTTGCGTCTTGCTCCACACCAACTGCACCCCCCCAGCTCCCCAGGGGCTATTCCACATGCCGGATACGACAGTGTCACGCTGTCTTGGGGTTGACTTGCCTGAAAGCAGAGAGTCACACCGGACCAGCACTACTGTCCGCCCTGAACGCACAGGTGGATCAGTGGCTGACCCCGCACCAACTGGAGATCGGCAAAGTGGTGTGTGACAACGGCAGCAATTTGTTGGCGGCATTGAATTTGGGCAAGTTGACACATGTGCCGTGCATGGCACATGTGTTGAATCTGATTGTGCAACGTTTTGTGCAGAAGTACCCAGGCTTACAGGACATCCTCAAGCAGGTCAGGAAGGTGTGTGGCCATTTCAGGCGTTCCTACACGGCCATGGCGCACTTTGCAGATATTCAGCGGCGAAACAACATGCCAGTGAGGCGCTTGATTTGCGACAGCCCGACACGTTGGAATTCAACACTGCTAATGTTCGACCGCCTGCTCCAACAAGAAAAAGCGGTCAACGAGTATTTGTATGACCGGGGTGCTAGGACAGCCTCTGCGGAGCTGGGTATTTTTTTGCCACGTTACTGGACGCTCATGCGCAATGCCTGTAGGCTCATGCGTCCTTTTGAGGAGGTGACAAACCTAGTGAGTCGCACCGAAGGCACCATCAGCGACATCATCCCATATGTTTTTTTCCTGGAGCGTGCCCTGCGAAGAGTGCTGGATCAGGCCGTAGATGAGCGTGAAGAGGAAGAGGAAGAGTTGTGGTCACCATCACCACCACCAGAAACAGCCTTACCATCGATTGCTGGACCTGCGGCAACACTGGAAGAGGAGTGTGAGGAAGAGGAGTCAGAGGAGGAATGTGGCTTTGAGGAGGAGGAACACCAACCACAGCAGGCATCCCAGGGTGCTCGTTGTCACCTATCTGGTACCCGTGGTGTTGTACGTGGCTGGGGGGAAGAACACACCTTCAATGACATCAGTGAGGATGAGGAATTGGACATGAGTAGCTCGGCATCCAACCTTGTGCAAATGGGGTCTTTCATGCTGTCATGCCTGTTGAGGGACCCTCGTATAAAAAGGCTGAAGGAGAACGACCTGTACTGGGTGGCCACGCTACTAGACCCCCTGTATAAGCAGAAAGTCTGTGATATGTTACCCAATTACCGGCAGTCGCAAAGGATGCAGCAGCTACAAAATAAGTTAAAAAGTATGCTTTACACAGCATATAAGGGTGATGTCACAGCACAACGGGAATCCAACAGGGGAAGAGGTGAAAGTAATCCTCCTCCTACCACCACAACCACGCCGGCAAGGACAGGACGCTTTACAGACGTCTTGTTGATGGAGGACATGCGGAGCTTTTTTAGTCCTATGCATCGCCACAGCCCTTCGGGGTCCACCCTCAGAGAACGACTCGACCGACAGGTAGCAGACTACCTTGCCTTAACTGCAGATATCGACACTCTGAGGAGCGATGAACCCCTTGACTACTGGGTGTGCAGGCTTGACCTGTGGCCTGAGCTATCCCAATTTGCCATTGAACTTCTGGCCTGCCCCGCTTCAAGTGTGCTGTCAGAAAGGACCTTCAGCGCAGCAGGAGGTATTGTCACTGAGAAGAGAAGTCGCCTAGGTCAAAAAAGTCTTGATTACCTCACGTTTATTAAGATGAATGAGGCATGGATCCCGAAGAACCTGACAGTGGGGGATGCATTTGACTAAAAAAGGCCTGGTGATGACTGAGATGCCTTGGCCTAAAAATGGTCCACACGCTGCTGTATATAATCATTCTCTGCATGCCGGATGACTTTCGTGACGTCTCCGCCACCAACTACGGTTCAAGCCGCAATGTTTTAGTGCACTTTCTGCCTTAAAACCTCAATTTTTCAGGCCGCTGCTACAGCAGCGGCTGCAACAATACCTGCTTTTTCATGCATGTGTACATGCCTAATTTTTCTGGCCTCTGGTGCTACACTGTGGCTGCAAAAAAACAAAAAAAAAGGCACATACATGTGTCAATTCCCCTTCGTGATCGTTACCTTGTCGTGGTGAAGGGGCTTGCGTATCACAATGAAGCGATCACCTCTAGGATTGTGTTGGCACACCCCAGATGATAAGGTCGTTGCTTCATTGTGTACAGACCAAAAGCAATCCGCAGGATAATTTTTCATAGAAAAAACATTCATTTTCTTTCATTCTTTCTGCGGAGCTGGGTATTTTTTGGCCGCGTTACTGAATGCTCATGAACAATGGCTGTAGGCTCATGCGTCCTTTTGCGGAGGTGACAACCCTGGTGGTCAGTCGAACCCAAGGCAACATCATCGACCTCATCCCATATGCGTTTTTTCTGGAGCGTGCTCTGCAAAGAGTACTGGATCAGGCTGTAGATGAGCATGAAGAGGAAGAGTTGTGGTCCCCATCACCACCAGAAGCAGCCTTGTCGTTGTCAATTGCTGGACCTGTGGCAACGCAGAGAGAGGAGTCTGAAGAAGAGAAGTCAGAGGAGGAAGGTGGCTTTGAGGAGGTGGAATACCAGCCACAGCAGGCGTCCCAGGGGGCTTGTTGTCACCTTTCGGGACCCTTGGTGTTGTACGTGGCTGGGTGGAGGAAGAGACCTTCAATGATGTCAGTGAGGACAAGGAACGGGACAAGGCTAGCTTGGTATCCAACCTTGTGCAAATGGGGAGTTTGCGGTTGTGCAAATGGACTGACTGACTGACTGTTGTTAAACGGGGAGTTTGGTCTGTCAGAGTTTGGTCTGTCACTGTGAAGCGGGCGTAACCCTTACACTACTTGACCGATAAAACATCATACCTGATCGTATTCACACACTGGATGTTTTAAAGCACGTTATTCCAAACAATTTAGGAATGTTAGGTGATTTATGCCCTTTATGGATCAAAACCCGACTCTGCGTCAACTACGTAATTTTCCATGGGCGTTTTGCCATGGATCCCCCTCCGGCATGCCACAGTCCAGGTGTCCCTGCTCTACTGAAAAATTATCTTTTGTTTCTGGTTCTGGACATGCTACAGAGCTGAAACTTCACACAAAAAAAAGTTCTTAAAAATTGTCATTTTTGATAGAGAGCCAATTATTGAAAAAAAAAAAAAATTTCTTTGGATTTATTGTCTGGGGGGTCTAAAAAGTGTACCTGTGAAGTTTCAGCTCTGTAGCATGTCCAGAACCAGAAAAAAAATAGAATTAGGGTTAGGGCTAGGGTTAGGGTTAGGGTTAGGGCTAGGGTTAGGGTCAGGGCTAAGGTTAGGGCTAGGGTTAGGGTCAGGGCTAAGGTTAGGGTTATTTTTAGTGCTTAGGGTTAGAGTTAGAGGGGTAGGGCTACTAACTCTAACCCTAAGTATCTCACCGTAACCCTAACCCTAGCCCCTAACACTAAACCTAACCCTCTAACCATAACCCTAACCCTCTAACCTTAACCCTAACCCTCTAAGCCTAGCCATAAAAATAACCCAAACCCTAAACCTAACCCTAGCCCTAACCCTAGCCCTAACCCTAACCCTAACCCTAGCCCTAACCCTAATTCTATTTTTTTTTCTGGTTCTGGACATGCTACAGAGGTGAAACTTCACAGGTACACTTTTTAGACCCCCCAGATGCTAAATCCAAAGACATTTTTTATTTTTATTTTTTTTAAAATTTTTCCAATAATTGGCTCTCTATCAAAAAATTACAATTTTTAAGAACTTTTTCTTGTGTGATCCCTCTCCGGCATGCCACAGTCCAGGTGTTTGTCCCCTTGAAACAACTTTTCCATTACTATTGTGGCCAGAAAGAGTCCCTGTGGGTTTTAAAATTCGCCTGCCTATTAAAGTCTATGGCGGTTCGCCCGGTTCGCAAACATTTGCCGATGTTCGCGTTCGCCGTTCGCGAAAGGCGAATTTTAGGTTTGCGACATCACTAATTGGGAGTGCACTCTCTTTTTGATTTCAGTAAGGCTAGGGATTGTGAGAGTCCGCCAGTGTGTAGCGATAGCTATTTTGGTGGCAAACAAGATGTGTGCGGCCACAGTTCTACTGTGTGAAGGGAGATTGTCTATATCTATGCTCAATAGAGCATGTGCTAGATTTAAGGTGCATGGTTTCCCACTTATGCGTGAGATCACCCATATGGAAGAAAAATATATTTCCAATATACTTAGGGAAAAAAGTTTAGAAATATATTGAATATGGCCAAAATTGTAGCATTTCAAATATATTTCCAATATATTTGGGGGAAAAATGAATTTTTTTTAAATATATTTTTCTTCCATGTGGGCAGAGAGAAGACTCCCCGCCATAGCGGTCGGACCTTCGAGCAGTCCCCGAGAACATGTGGTAAATTCCCCCTATCCTGACAATCTCGCCAACACAGAGGAGAAATACTCGAGTCCATTACATGTAATCTGGAGAGGGTCATATAGTCCCTATGTAATATTATTTGGGTGTTGTCCCAGTGATCAACACAAGCAGAAGCATGAGTATTAATCTTTAGGGCAGCTAACCATTGGGCTATGTGGAAAACTTGCCCCAAATCTTGTTCCCACTTTAGCATAGATGGAGATTTGCGAGAGATCGTACGCTGATGAAAAAGTTTATAGAAAAGCGAGATGCCTTTGAATTTGGGATCCAGGTTATTAAGGAGGTATCTCCATATTGGAAGTGGCATACTGAAAGAGGGGAAAGGGGTGGACTTTTTAAATTAATTTATCTGGTGGAGGGTGAAACTGCCCAAAACGCCGGGCTGCGGGATAGTGACCGAAGGAAAGTTTATCCCTTGGTTCTTCCAGGAAGTCACCGATATTCCCGGAATCAGAAAGGGGTAAACTGCTAAAGGAATGGATAGTGACTGACACCTCGTATCCCCAAAGTTGCACTTGAAAAATCTCTTCCATGCTGATATAGAAGCTACAATGGTCGGGAATAGGGGGCATTTCACTGTGTGATCAATACACGCGGCTAACGCTAGGGCAGGTAGATCATGTCCCTCTGTAACCTGCCTTTCAATTTGGTTCCACCAGTTGTCTTCCTGGCACGAAAACCAGAATTTGGTGTGACAAAGTACCGCTGCGTGGTAATAAGCTTGTGCGTCTGGGAGACCGACACCACCAGTGTCTTTAGAATCATACAGTTTGGACAAGAAGATCCTAGGATTTTTCCCATCCCATATATATTGCCCTAATTTAGAAGCCAGATTCTCAAAGAACACGTGGGGGATAGGTATAGGAAGGGTTCTAAAAAAATACAGTAATTTGGGGAGAATTTGCATTTTATAAGCCGCTATTCTACCTAGCCAGGACAAATGCACTCTCCTAATCTGATGGAATTCCGCCTCAATTTGGGATAATAGTGGTAAATAATTATATTTGTAGAGATCAACTGTCGGGGAGGTCAATTGTATACCCAGGTATGTTATAGAAGGGTTGTCCCAGTCGCATGCAAAAAGGCTTTTAAGTTCCGTCAGTTGACTTTTGGGTATACAGACAGGTAGGGCTGAGCATTTTGTTTTATTAACCTTATACATGGAGACCTTACCGAAGGAGTCCAATATGTGTTGGACTGCCACTAGTGAACCCACCGGGTTCGACAAGGTAATTATGAAATCATCTGCGAATAATCCCAATTTGTGTTGAATAGGCCCTATTTTAATCCCAGTTACAGCATGATTTGACCTAATAGCTTCCGCCAAAGGCTCAATGGCCAGGGAGAATAGGACAGGTGACAGCGGGCACCCCTGACGGGTCCCGTTGGTAAGACTAAAGCTTTGTGAAAGTAGACCATCTGTAAATACTCTGGCGGACGGTGCGGAATATAATGCCATGATGGCCAAGAGAATATTGCCCTGGAAACCAAATTTTGCAAGAGTGGCAGATAGATACCCCTAGTGGACCCTGTCAAACGCTTTTTCGGCATCAAGCGCCAATAGCACTGATGGGGTATGATGAAGCTCTATGTATGATAGGAGATTGACCATATGCCTAGTACCATCAGGAGCCTGCCTGCCTTTGAAAAAGCCCACTTGGTCTAATCCAATAAGTGCCGGAGTAACTTGGAGCAGTCTATTAGCGAGCACTTTAGCATACATTTTTATGTCCACATTAAGAAGGGAAATAGGTCTAAAGTTCTGGGGTGCATCTGGTGTCTTGCCTGGTTTGGGGAGTGTGATTATCACTGCTTCAAGCATTTCTTTAGGGAATGTACCTGTGGAGAGGGTGGCGTTAAAAACTCTGGATAGATGGGGGGCTAAAAGGTGAGGGAAAGTTTTGTAGTACTCCGCGGAAAAAACATCGATCCCTGGGGATTTGTGGAGAGGGAGAGATTTTATCACTGAAATTATTTCTTCTTGGGATATTGGGGCATTGATCGCCTGAAGTGTGGAGGTGTCCAGACATGGGAGGTTCAGCGTGTCAAGGAATTGCTGGATGGCTGACGGGGAGGGTACATTGGAAGGATCGGATTCAGCAAGATTGTAGAGGGATGAATAGTAGTCCCTAAACACTGCTGCACTATCAGTGGGATTGCTAACAACCTTGTTCGTCTGGTGATATTTGATTTGGGGTATTAATGCATCTCTGCTTAAGCTGGGAAGCAAGTAGTTTCCCCGCTTTATTGCTATTAGAGTACCATGACACCCGTAACCGTTTGTAGTGGAAATCATACTCAGCTACCAATGTTCTTTTAAGTTCTAACCTCAAAGTGGTGAGTTTGTTAAATATCGCTGTGTTCCCTACAGGGGCTTGTTTGTGCTGGCGTTCTAGGTTAGTGATTTCCTTCTGCAGTGACTGAATATGCTGGGTTTTTTCCCTTTTGACCCTAGCTGCCTGTTGTATGAGAAGCCCCCTAGCCACAGCCTTGTGAGCGCACCAGACTGTGGTAGGAGAACAAGAGCCGTCATTATTGATATCAAAGTAGTCTGCTACCTTCTTGGTCAGTTCTGCACTATATTATGGGTGGGACAGAACGTACGCGTTGTTGCGCCAGAGGGATCTGTGTACCGTACTGGCGTGAGCCTGCAATTCTATGGTGATTGGGGCATGGTCCGACCATGTGATGGAGTGGATATGGGCCTTAGAGATTTTCTGGAGAGTGAATTTATCCGTCAGAAAGAAGTCTATTCTAGAGTAACTACCATGCACTCCTGAGTAGTAAGAGTAATCCCTTTCAGTGGAGTGGAGACATCTCCAGGGGTCATACAGGCCCTCCCCATAACAGAAAGGACCTATATTCGGCCTGCGTCTCCTCCCCACTAAAGAACAATCAATGTCAGAATACATAACAGCATTAATATCCCCACAGACAATCAAAGATCCCTTCTTGTTACTATTTGCCAATTGTAACATTTTCTTAATGAATTTAACTGGCTTTTTGTTAGGTGCATATATGTTCAGCAAGGTATAGGGAGACCCATTTATCTCAGCTACCAGCAGAACATATCTACCCATCTCATCATACTGTTCGCTTAATAATTTGAAAGAGACCATGTCCCTTATCGCAATCAACGTTCCATTGCGTTTAGCTTGGTTGCATGATGCGAATACATACCGAAATTTTGGGTGTGCGCATCTAGGTGCATTGTCCTTGAAGATATGAGTCTCTTGAATGCAGATGATATCGCTGCCAGTGTCCAATGCAGTTTTCCAAAGATTTCTCCTCTTTGCTGCAGTGGCGGAGCCAGAGGGTTAGCTGGGGTGGCAATTGCCACCCCAGACAAAGTCCTTGCCACCCCTGTTGCCACCCCGATCCTGGGCAGGTGCATGGCAGCGGAGGAATCACAGGGGATCACTGTATGAGAGCTGCGGGTGGAGAGCTGGTAGGCATCCAGACAGTGATTAGTTGGGGTGGCTGCAAAGTCAAAATGGAGAACTGATGTCGGGGTGGGCGGGGCCGATATACGAGGCTCCGCCCCCTTTCCCAATTACCTTATAGACCAAGGTAGCAGCTAGTTACTGCCCAGTAGAAGGACCCTGGTGATGTCAGAAGACCATGTGACTCTTTGGGCACATCCTACAGAGAAGTACAGGAAGTAGACAGGAAGTGGTCACATCCCATGTAGCTGCTCTGCAAGACAGATGTGTTCTTGGGCTTTTATCTGCTTAAAGGTTTGGAATCTCTGAGTAGGACTGTCTCAAGGGGTGGCTCTGTCTGTATATGGGGGGGGGGTGGCTCTGTCTGTATATGGGGGGGATGTCTTTATATGGGGGGGTGGCTCTGTCTGTATATGGGGGGATATGTCTGTATATGGGGGGGGGGGGGGGGTGGCTCTGTCTGTATATGGGGGGGGGGTGGCTCTGTCTGTATATGGGGGGGATATGTCTTTATATGGGGGGGTGGGTGGCTCTGTCTGTATATGGAGGGGGGTGTCTTTATATGGGGGGTGGCTCTGTCTGTATATGGGGGGCTGTCTATATATGGGGGGGGCCCTGTCTGAATATGGGGGGGTGTCTCTGTCTGTATATGGGGGGGGCTCTGTCTGTATATGGGGGGAGGGTGGCTCTGTCTGTATATGGGGGGAGGCTCTGTCTATATATGGGGGGGTGGCTCTGTCTGTATATGGGGGGGGGCTCTGTCTGTATATGGGGGGGATATGTCTTTATATGGGGGGGGTGGCTCTGTCTGTATATGGAGGGGGATGTCTTTATATGGGGGTGGCTCTGTCTGTATATGGGGGGTGGCTCTGTCTGTATATGGGGGGGGGCTCTGTCTGTATATGGGGGGGGGCTCTGTCTGTATATGGGGGGGTGTCTTTATATGGGGGGTGGCTCTGTCTGTATATGGGGGGGCTCTGTCTGAATATGGGGGGATGTCCCTGTCTGTATATGGGGGGTGTCTCTGTCTGTATATGGAGGGGGGCTCTGTCTGTATATGGGGGGGGGCTCTGTCTGTATATGGGGGGGGATATGTCTTTATATGGTGGGGTGGGTGGCTCTGCCTGTATATGGGGGGGATGTCTTTATATGGGGGGGGTGGCTCTGTCTGTATATGGGGGGATATGTCTGTATATGGGAGGGGGGGTGTCTCTGTCTGTATATGGGGGGGGGGGGCTCTGTCTGTATATGGGGGGGGATGTCTCTGTCTGTATATGGGGGGTGGCTCTGTCTGTATATGGGGGGGGGGGTTCTGCAGAGGCGTGCCTAGGGTCTCCAGCGCCCTTGGCGAGGAACTGTATCGCCCCCCCCCCCCCGAGAGAGAGAGAGGGGGTTTTACAGAGAGAGAGAGAGAGGGGGGGTGACAGAGAGAGAGGGGGAGAGAGAGGGGGTGACAGAGAGAGAGAGAGAGGGGGTGACAGAGAGAGAGAGAGAGAGAGAGAGAGAGAGAGGGGGTGACAGAGAGAGAGAGGGGGGTGACAGAGAGAGAGAGGGGGGGGGTGACAGAGAGAGAGAGAGGGGGCGCCGAGGTTGCAGGCTGAGCAAAGGGCTGCTAACACTGCCAATTTTTTTGCGCCCCTCCCTCAGCCTGCGCCCCTGGCGGGCGCCAATCTGGCCAACCCCTTGGTACGCCCCTGGGGTTCTGTCTGTATATCGGGGGATATGTCTGTACATGGGGGGGTGGCTCTGTACATGGGGGGGGTGGCTCTGTATATGGGGGGGTGGCTCTGTAGATGGGGGGATATGTCTGTATATGGGGGGGGGCTCTGTCTGTATATGGGGGGGTGTCTGTCTGTATATGGGGGGGGTGTCTCTGGCTGTATATGGAGGGGTGGGGGTCTCTAGCTGTATATATGGGGGGTCACAGCCGCTGGTCAGAAAGGAAGCTGGCAGGGGGCGGGACCAATCTCACATCCTCAGCCTGTGAGGTGGTTCTTTGTCCTGCATCTTGTGACCTCACCACACTCTCTCCCTTCTCCTGTCAGGCGCTTACATAACGGAGTTCAGGAATTAAGCCTCCTTCTCTACTGACCAATCAGATCCCCCCTGGACAGGTCCCACCCTTCTACTTATTTCTTTTACTTTAAATAAACCAAGCTGCGCTAAACGATACAACAGTGCTATGACCACACGTGTGTATGTGATGAAAAAAATGTTTTTTCATCACATACACACGTGTGGTCATAGCACTTTATATCGTTTAGTGCAGCTTGGTTTATTTTATTTATTGTTTGGTGTTGTCACACTTGAAGCTGCTGCTTCCTTTTCTTTCACATAGCGCGGTTATCCTTTTTTACACTTATTTCTTTTACTACCTTTTTTATCAAGCCCCTTTTTGCTTTTATGGGTCAAACTGGGAGGGTCTTTCCTTAATTGGTGTACCACCCCATGTCTGACCTCGCCTCTCCTCTGTTCTCCTCTCCTCCTGACCCCCTGTTCTCCTCTCTGTTCTCCTCTCCTTCTGACCCCCTGTTCTCCTCTCCTCTGTTCTCTCCTCTCTGTTCTCCTCTCCTCTGTCCTCTCCTCTCCGTTCTCCTCTCCTCCTGACCCCCTGTTCTCCTCTCCGTTTTCCTCTCCTCCTGACCCCCTGTTCTCCTCTTCTCTGTTCTCTCCTCTCCGTTCTCCTCTCCTCCTGACCCCCTGTTCTCCTCTCCTCTGTCCTCTCCTCTCTGTTCTCCTCTCCTCCTGACCCCCTGTTCTCCTCTCCTCTCCGTTCTCCTCTCCTCCTGACCCCCTGTTCTCCTCTCCTCCTGACCCCCTGTTCTCCTCTCCTCCTGACCCACTGTTCTCCTCTCCTCCTGACCCACTGTTCTCCTCTCCTCCTGACCCACTGTTCTCTTCTCTCTCCTCTCCTCCTGACCCACTGTTCTCTTCTCTCTCCTCTCCCCCTGACCCCCTGTTCTCCTCTTCTCTCTCCTCTCCTCCTGACCCCCTCTCCTCTTATCTGTTCTGTTCTCTCCTCTTGACCTCCTCACCCCCTCTCTTATCTGTTCTGTTCTCTCCTCTTGACCTCCTGACCCCCTGTTCTCCTCTCCTCCTGACCTCCTGTTCTCCTCTCCTCCTGATCCTCCTGTTCTCCTCTTCTCCTGATCCTCCTGTTCTCCTCTTCTCCTGATCCTCCTGTTCTCCTCTCCTCCTGATCCCCCTGTTCTCCTCTCCTCCTGATCCCCCTGTTCTCCTCTCATCTCCTCTCCTCCTGATCCCCCTGTTCTCCTCTCCTCCTGATCCTCCTGTTCTCCTCTCCTCCTGATCCTCCTGTTCTCCTCTCCTCCTGATCCCCCTGTTCTCCTCTCCTCTGTTTTCTCCTTTCCTCCGTTTTCTCCTGTTCTCATCTCCTCTATTCTCTCCTCTCCTTTGTCCTCTCCTCTCCTCTCCTCCGTTTTCTCTTCTCCTTTCCTCTCCATAGCACCCCATGTCTGACCCTTGACTGAGGGGGGCATTGGGAGGAGCTTGGGCTGTACTGTTAAATGTGGGAGGGGCTTGGGTGGTACTTTAAAATGTGGGAGGGGGGGTCATCAAATTTACCTTCGGGCTGAAGCCCCTGGTCTTTTTCCCACCTAGCAACGCCCCTGAGGAGCGGTGTAATCACAGGGGAGCGCCGATCCATCCCACACCAAGACAGGAAGATCGGAAAATTGTCCTGTATCTTACTTTGTGTCCTCCCAATTCTGGGTGATGTCATGAGGGAGGGACTAAGGAGAACCTCAAATACCCATTGGCTGGGGAGGCAGCAGGAGTCGGTGCAGCCTAAATCTTGCAGGCTGCACCGCCTCCTGCTACTTACACAGCCAATGGGTGCATCGGAAGCCCTGTCTGTCAATCACATGCCTTAAATCATCATCCCGATTCCCGCTGTCTTCCTGTCTTGGTGTGGGTCTTGTGGGATGGATCAGCTCTGAAAGGAGTTCCTGGGCAGCCTGCAGTGACTGAGGTGAGGGACAGTTTTGCCCAAGTAGCAGAAGCGCCTGTTCCTGTACAGTCTATGCTCCTTACCAAAAATGTTTCCCCCTTTAATAAGTCATTGTAATGCCACCCATATTCTTGCCCTTTTACCAGGGTGAAAGTAACCTAACACCTGTAAAGCATTAGTGTCAGCTTACTGTCAGTCACCCTGTTTAAAAGGACAGGAATATGGGTGGCATTACAATGATTTAGTAAAGGGGGCAAAATTATTTATAATAATTCTCCTAAATCCTGCTTTTTTTATTTTTAGCAGAGTGGCAGATTTCTTATGGGGCTAATAAGCCACAACAGCAAGTCAAGTGTTTGGCTTATGGTTGTGGCATGGCCCCATTGACCTGGATAGCCAAATTTCACATAGGCTTAACATAAACCATCAAAGCTGTGGCACATGTAGAGGGGTTCCAGTTGTGATCTAGACTTTGAGTTGTCTGTTTTTACCATCCCCTGACCGCTCAGAAAAAAAGTCTTAAATGGGCAAAATTATCTGAAAAAACGGATCCTTTAACTCAGTGGTTCTTAACCTTGTTGGAGGTACTGAACCCCACCAGTTTCATATGCGCATTCACCGAACCCTCTTTAATTGGAAAAATAAAATATGATTTTTTCAAATTCAAAACATAGGTATATATTTAGGTATATATTTATTATACATAGGTGCACAAAATGAACAAAACCATTACGAACAAAGAACAAAACCATTAAAACATGATTTTCGCACAAAAACATAATAATGAATATTTACTGCAAATCAGTGTGACAGTGCGGCATACCATGGGGTGTCAGGAGGGCACACACTGGGGGAGGGCATACCATGGGGTGTCAGGAGGGCACACACTGGGGGGGGGGGTTGGGAGGGCATACCATGGGGTGTCAGGAGGACACACACTGGGGGAGGGGGGTTGGGAGGGCATACCATGGAGTATCAGGAGGGCACACACCAGGGGGCATTCACAATGCTTTATTGAGCTAAATGAAAAGGACATGCATTTCCATTTGTCAGCTAACAGCACCTCTATGCTATGCTGCAGTAACTCAGCAGACTTAGCATAGAGGTGCTTGTAAACAAATCCACCATGTACAGCTAGCTGAGCCTACCTCCATGAACATTCATTTGGCTCCCTCTGCTCAGCTGCTCACACTTCCCTCTTCCAGGCGGGCGCGATCTCCGTGGTCAGGTACATCCCCATCCCGCCCACTCAGGCAGCAAGCAGCCTGCAGGAGATAGGCTGGAAACCTGCTGGGGGAGGTACAGGGGGCGGAGCGTCAAGCGTCTGTGTGTAATGGCTGTGAGTCATCCCGACCGCAGCTCTGATTTCCCGGGGTGCGCTCGGCCTCACAATCAGTAATATTTGCTCGGGGGGATGAGCGGGGTGTGTCATCATGAATCATATGAGTCGGGTGTGTGTCTTGACCTCCGCCGAACCCACGAGACTGACTCACCGAACCCCTGGGGTTCGATCAAACCCAGGTTATTAACCACTGCTTTAACTACTTCAGCTCCCCCTTAATGACCATTTTCTGCGATACGGCACTGCATTGCTTTAACTGACAATTGCGAGGTTGTGTGACACTGTACCCAAATACAACTGATATATTTTTTTCCCAGATTTCTTTTGGTGGTATTTGATCCCCTCTGCAGTTTTTATATTTTGCGCTATAAACATAAAATTTGTGACAAATCCTTTTTACTTTCTGCTATAAAACATTCCCAATGAAAAAAAATCGAAATTTTTCATAAATTTAGGCTAATATGTATTCTGCCACATATTTTTTTGTAAAAAATACTAAGTGTATTTTGATTGGCTTGCAAAAAAGTTATTACATCTACAAACTATGGAACTTTTATTTTTTTAATTGTTTTTACTAGTAATGGAAGCGATCAGCGATTATTAGAGGGACTGCAACATTGCGGTGTAATTGAACACTTTGTATATTGACCCCCCAAAATAATACCTTGCCACCCCTTTGCCACCCCTGTTTTAAAAGTCTAGCTCCGCCACTGCTTTGCTGGGTAGTTCAGGCCTCTGACATTGAAAGACATCAGCTTAAGTGACATGACAATGATCCGAAGTGCTTTGGCTCCCTCTAGTGGTAGGAATAAGGAATACGGGAAGGAAAGACAGGACAGCAGTTAACGGGTGATAGGTAACAAGGCCATAACAACCGGCCAACAATGCTGGTAATATTGCTGCAAGGTTAGCATCTGTAGGACGGTCAAACATGTCAATCAGAATGCGAGCAATTAACTGTGGGGTGTGGAAAACTTGAGCCGCGCCCGGGTCCAAGGGCTTCAGCCGCCGAGTATGTGCAAGAAAAAGAGCAGTAACTTACTGAGTAAAACTACTCAAGCCATATGTAATTAACAAGGTAAAGGGATAAGTCATTGTGCATCAGGCCAGTCTGCTTGTACTAGATCTCCCTCTGGAACTAGAAGTCGGCATTTGGGAACTGTCATCCCTCGGGAGTAGGCCCCATTGCCTCAGCAATTCCAGTTCTCTGGCCAAGGAGTGGATCACATGCAAAGTATTATTCATAGTGACTGTCAGCGTAGCAGGGAATCCCCACTTATAGAGAATCTTGTGGTTCCACAGGATTTTTGTTATTGGGACCAAGTTATTGCGGGCAGCAAGCATAGTTTGGGATAGGTCCGCGTAGAGCGCAATCCCCGCATACGGATTGGGGAGAGACGCATTTTGCCTGGAGTACCTCATGAGCTGGTCTTTGACATGATAAAAGTGAATTCTAGCTATCACATCCCTAGGGAAGAAGCTGGGTGAGTAAGGAGCGTAACGCGTAGGATCAAGCACCGGAAGTGACGTAGCGGCAATCGGACCCGCATTTGATACATGCTTTAAACAAAGAAAGACACATGTGAGTGTTACTCTATTATTTAAATAAATAATCTGGCGGTACTTCACCATTTGAGCCCGTTTATTTTTTGGAGATTGAGAGGCCTTTTCTGAGACCCAGCCACATCGATCCCAATTATAAGGAGAAAGAGATATCCAACTTATCTAACGGACCCTGGAGGCATAGAGGAGTATGAAATATACACTTGAGATATAAGGCTTTATACTAAAGAAATGGAGGTGAGCGCATAGGACACCTAGTGGTCACAGCACTGAAGAGCACCTGCATGAGTATTTAGAAGGAAGTTTTTTTGAGCACTATCAGCACTATTTGGGACACTTGAGCACTTTATACAAATAGGATTGTACCATTTGTGGACTTATATAGAGACTTAAAGAAACAGTTGAATTAATTATAACAATATAAGCACAGAACACTTTTTTGTATGAATTTTATTAGATTTGTTTTATTAAATATATATGTATATGGTTTTACACTCTATCACAAGTAAGGTATTATTCACATGAATTGTTTATGGCAAGCATATATTTATTTATTTAACACTGAGACACTTTTTATATAGATGTGCACAATTATTTATATTTACTTTTTATATATATATTTAAAAGAGCACAGATGCACCTTTGAAGCACGGTACTCCTCCCCCCTTGTATATTTACTAGTATTGTGTGGTTCACAACAATAGTACCTGCAGCATTAAAGGTTTTTTAGATACCTTTACTTGACAGCACGAGAATTACACACACTTTTATAGCTTGGGATAGGTCCGCGTAGAGCGCAATCCCCGCATACGGATTGGGGAGAGACGCATTTTGCCTGGAGTACCTCATGAGCTGGTCTTTGACATGATAAAAGTGAATTCTAGCTATCACATCCCTAGGGACTGACTCAGGAATATGGGCTGGCTTGGGGAGCCTGTGGGCCCTGTCGATGATCACATCTGCCGCTGTGAGGCCTGTTAAAGTTTTCAGCATCAGCTGCTGCAGGAATGGTGTGAGTTCTGCTAGTTTCACAGATTCCGAAACTCCCCAGAACTTTATATTGTTTCCGCGGGATCTGTCTTCTATATCTGCCACTTTAAGCTTGAGCTGCTTAAGTTCATCTTCTAATTTAAAATGTACATCAACCAGCTCATTATGTGCCCCTGTGAATTCATCCATCTTTTTTTCCACAAAATCCACTCTATCCCCCATATCAGACAATTTCCTATTAGTAGATTTCATAAACAACTCAATGTCTTTTTGGAGGGCCCCTCTCAAAGTTTGCAGCATGTCTTTCATAGTACGGTCAGTTATGGGTTGCCCTGTTGTAGGAAAGGCATCTAATTTTAGGCCGCACCCATTTGTTTCCTCCATCTCCTCTCCTACACCGTTATCTGAGTGGGCTGAGACATGGGCGTCAGAAAACCTCATCCTCTGTTTAGCTGGGCTAGCAGAAGGGGAGGATGGCAGTGGATGCTGAGATTCAGCAGACTCACCCACAGCTCGGCCAGATGGGGATGGTTGCTGCCTGCTCCCTGAGGTGATCTGCTGCAGAGTCTGGTGCCGGCGCCATCTTGCCTGGTACGGCCCAGTGCTGGAGCGAAGAATTCAGAGAGTTTTTTCGGCTTCTCTCTGTCCTTACATTTCCCCGCTGTTGCCATCTCGGTCCGCAGGTGTAAGAGGTGCTGCGGGGCTGAAAACCCTGCTAGATATGCCGCTGGGTATCGCTGAAAATGGACCCGATGTGCAGAGCAGAAGGCTCACACGTCCATCCGCTCCGGCTGCCGGCTCCGCCCCCCTTTTAATAAAGGTTTTAACCAACAGAAGACTTTGGATGGATTATCAACTTTCCAAATGTTTGAAGTAACTGAATGGTTTTTGGAGGTTGGAAGACAATGTCCTGGTCAGAGATGTATAGTAACTAAGTAGAACTACTTCACTACTGTACTTAAGTACTGAAAGGCGGTATCTGTACTTTCCTAGAGTATAACTTTTTTCTCCTTCTTCCACTTTTACTTCACTACATTTTTTCAATGATTTTAATACTTCTACAGGTTTTATGAAGCTCAAAACATGTGTATTATCAGCCCATACGAAATTAAATGCTACTGTATGTATAAATAAAAGCTGCATTTGAAATAATAAAAAACAATATGATGTTCAAACTTTTGACTTCTTTCTTTAATAACTACATAACACAGTACTTGTACTTTTACTTTCAGTACTTGAGTAGCAACATTTTTTAAAAAAATTACTATCAATACTTAAGTACAGAAAATGTTGAATACTTTAGTACTTCTACTCAAGTTACTTTTTGTCGAGCACTTGTACTTTTACTCAAGTATGGGTTTCGAGTACTTTATACAACTCTGGTCCTGGTTGAGCAGTGTTTGAGCAGGAGTTACCTAGGCAACTTGTGCCATAAATGTCATAGATTCATAGAAGAGGCAGAATTAAGGTAAGCGCTTTTGTGAACACCCATTAAGCAGATGCGCACCCAGATGGCAGTGCCAAAACTAAACTTGCTGGTCTGCTGCAGAAAACTGGAAAAAGTGTTGTGTGATGGGAATACAGAGATTAGCATCTTGCATGTCTACTAATGCATGAAATACTCACCCTGAGGAAAACAATGAGAGATCTCAGATTGCATCCTGGTAATCCTTAACCACTTAAGCCCCGGAGGATTTGGCTGCTAAAAGACCAGGGGGTATTTTGCGATTCGGCACTGCGTGACTTTAACGGACAATTGCACGGTCGTGCGATGCTGTACCTAAACGAATTTGACGTCCTTTTTTTCCCACAAACAGAGCTTTCTTTTGGTGGTATTTGATCACCTGTGCGATTTTTTTTTTTTGATCATGCGCTATAAACAAAAAAAGAGCATCAATTTTGCAAAAATAACAATATTTTTCACATTTTTTTATATGAAATTCCCCCCCAGAAAAATGTAAAAATCAAAATTTTTTAACATTTTCAGCCAATTTGTTTTATGCTACATATGTTTGGTGAAAAAAAAAAAAATCGCAAAAAGAGTATTTTTATTGGTTTGCCCAAAAGTTATTGCGTTTACTAACAAAGGGAAAGATTTTTGTCATTTTTGTTGTTGTTTTTTTTAATGCGTAATGGCGGCGATCTGCGATTTTTTTTTTTTTGCGGTACTGCGACATTGCGGCGGACAGATCGGACCCTTGACTGATATTTTTGACACTTTTGGGGTTACCAGTGACATTTCTACAGTAATCAATGCTATACATATGCACTGTTACTGTAAAAATACACTGGTAGTGAAGGGGTTAACTTTATTTGAGAGGGAGGGGCTGTGTGTGTTCCTAGGGGCGTGATTCTTACTGTGATTGGCTGTGGCTTGAGCTGTAGGAACACTGATCAACGGTCCTACATTGTAGAACCGTGTGATCAGTGTTTCTACACCGGGGAGAATGACAGGTGGCTTGTTTACATAAGCCGTCTGCCTTTCTCCCTCTGCACCGACGATCGCCGAGTGACCGGCGGACATCGGGTCTGCCAGTCACAGGGGCGGGGGGGGGGCGTGACCGCGCGGGAGCGCGCCTCTGGCGGCGCGCGCTCGCTCGCTCCCCAGAGCCTCACAGGCTAGCGACGTAGACCTACGTCGCTCTGCCTGTGAGGGGCTGACTGCCGCAGTAAATATACTGTGAGCAGTCGGCAAGCGGTTAAAGTGGTTATAAACCTCAGATATGAGCACATGAACAAAACATATCCCTCTATATAGCAGGGTTTCTCAACCAGGGTTCCTTGAGAAATGGGCAATTTCTGCCTCTCAGATATGTTCCCAATGACACCATTGTTCCCTTTTAGCTATCTTGAAGATTGTAATTCTTCCCAATAAGAGTAAGGAGCATTCTTCCCACTGTCAGGCACACTAATGTATCATGAGTTGCAAATTTAATTTTTAGCAGGGGTTCCCCAAGACCAGGGGAGGACTGGGCCAGAGGGCAGGGGGGAAATTGCCCCCTTGGCCGTTCTGATGCCCCATAAAATTCTGCCACAGACATGCCCAAAGGATTCCTGGTGAAGAGAAATAAAAAGTCCCTGCCACTGACCTACTGAGTTCAGGTTGAAGACAAGGACAAAGCACAGGCCTCCCCCCACCCCCATCATGGATGGTGTAAACTGTGTCTGAGCAGAGGCCGGTTTCATGCCCCACTGGAGACTCTTCTGCCCCGGCCAGCCCCAACTGAGGTGCTCCCAGCTCCCCCTGCTAGCCAGGTTGGGAACCTGGTTCAGCCGGTAAGTAGAGAGTATCTGGAGCAGGGCTTCAGCTTGGAATGGGGGTCAGGAGGAGGATTGGGAGAGTGGGAGGGGTGAGAGAAAGTGAGAGGGGGGCTAAGTCGCTGCACCATGGGCTTCTGGTTTGTACTTGCCCCCTGGGCCAAAAGTTGCCAGTTTGCCCCTGCCCAAGACCAGAAATTTCAAGGGTTCCTCTGTTGTGAAAAGGTTGAGAAAGGCTGCTCTATAGTGTGTACTTGTCTCAATCCAGAGCACCAAGATGTCGTTTGTCTGCTGCTTTTTTCCTTTGCTATCAGCACCAGTCACTTCTGGCAAGTTTTCCTGACACCAGAAGAAAAAAGGTGACAGGGGAGGGAGCTCCAGGCTTACAGCTTCAGCTCGTTTCCTGTTTGCAAGGACTGCGTCCTTATCCTCTAATCCGCTCTCCTCAATGAGCTCTGCAAGTGTAATTTCACTTCTCCACCACCTTATTTCTGACAGCTCAGACAAGCTTTAAAAAAAAAACAAAACTGGACTTTGAATAAATGTAGAGAAGACTGCAGATAAACAGGCACAGCTTATGCAGGAAGATTGTTTCATCTATCACCTGAGTCCAGTCCTTTCACTGGGTATATGCAAGTTTTCAACCGCTTTAGGCTGGTCATACCCTGAGGTTGACAAACACAATATACCATGGATGGATCAATCTCCTCTTGCAGATAAACAGAACATTTTATACTAATGCCCCGTACACACGTGCAGATTATCTGAAGACTTTTGGCTGCAGACTTACCAAAACCATATAATATGAGGTCAAACCTAAACACTTTCAATTTGTATGCAATCCGGCAGGCCCTTGCACTACATAGAAAAGGTAAATCTGAAGACAAAAGTCTTCAGATAATCTGCACGTGTGTACGGGGCATTACCTGAGAGTAATTTTCCTTTCCCAACACATAAGCATGACAGCATACACGTATGGGTATAGGCTCCGCCCCTCACCCAATGAGGACTGGTTATACTATATAAAATGAGTCGCCTCCCCCCAAGGCAGCATTCTCGTAACTAGACTCAAATGCAAAGCCCCCAAGGGAGGGACCTGTATGCTGTCATAATTATGCATCAGGAAAGAAAAATTACCATCAGGTAAGTATAACAATTTCAGTTTTCCTGACACAAACATGACAGCATACACATATGGGATGAAGCATGCACCCCCCCCCCCCAAAAAAAAACAAAAACAAAGGGAGGGTTTGCTGAAGTATATATATAATGACCATGTTGCTGCTCTAAATATTTCTGGGTATACACAGAGTTGTATAAAGTACTTGAAACCCATACTTGAGTAAAAGTACAAGTGCTCGATCAAAAAGGGACTTGAGTAGAAGTGGAAGTGCTCGATCAAAAAGTGACTTGAGTAGAAGTACTAAAGTATTCAACATTTTTTGTACTTAAGTATTGCAAGTCGTTTTTGTAAAAATTTTGCTACTCAAGTACTGAAAGTAAAAGTATCAGTAGTTTTGAAAAAAAAATTGCTACTCAAGTACTGAAAGTAAAAGTACAAGTACTGTGTTATGTAGTTATTGAAGAAAGCAGTCAAAAGTTTGAACATCATATTGTCTTTTATTATTTCAAATGTGGCTTTTATTTATACATACAGTAGCATTTATTTTCGTATGCGCTGATAATACACATGCTTTGAGCTTCATGAAACCTGCCATCTACTGTTCTGTCAGTGGTAATTTTTATAATAGTAACGAGTAACTATGCAGCACAAAAAAAAAAATATTGGAGAAGAAGTATTTAAATCATCGAAAAAATGTAGTGAAGTAAAAGTGGAAGTAGGAGAAAAAAATTATACTCTAGGAAAGTACAGATACCGCCTTTCGGTACTTAAGTACAGTAGTGAAGTAGTTCTACTTAGTTACTATACATCTCTGGGTATACACCCTTGAATTCTGCTAGGCTTCTCATCGAATGAGCTCTCACATCAGTTGGAGGTTCTAAACCTCTTGCCTTATAAGCCCTCTTTTTTTATATATATACATTTTTTATTGAGTTTAAAACATATAATACAAAAACAGAAAATTGCCATGGATTCATACAATGACTCTAATCGGTGGTAGACACATATAAGACCGCTATAAGCTGCATAGGAAAAGAAAAGAGAATTCACCATATAACATTGCAGAAGATTCAACATGCATGGAATGGAGTAGATTGTACAAAACTGAACAATGAAACGAGAAACCTTTGAACCGCAAGGTTGGAAGAGTGAGGACCCCAACCAGAAATTGCTGATCTCTTAGGCTCCATGTACACGGGACGCTGGAAATGGCCGTTTAGGAGCAGTTGGGCGTTTTTTTTAGACGCCCCTGAACCCATCTACATTTTATCTTATCTGTCCATGTACACCAGGTCGTTTGCGGTCGTTTGCGGGCAGTTGCGTTCAGGGACTTTTTTTAGAACGCAATTATTTGCGTTCGAACATGTGTTTCCCGGCGTTTCAAACGCAAAAACGCGACCGAACGCGTCCGAACGCGACCGAACGCGATGACCCGCGTTTGGCGTTCGCGTTTTTCCATTTTAAAGGGGAATCATTTTTTTGACCTCTAGGAACGGTTCTAAACGCAAACGCCTGCTAAACGCCCGCTAAACGCGGGTACAAACGCGACCGAACGGACGTTTCAAACGTCCTAAAAATTCCAGCATTCAAAGGGACTTTTAACAACGTCCCGTGTACATGGACCCTTATGCGTATTACTAAGCTGTATTTAATCATTAAGTATGTTGTTGTAGTAACCATGGAGGACCACCGGGTGGAGTTGTTACATTAATTTTGTGATTCTGTAGTTTGCTGCTGTGGTTTGTGCAGATTATCATGTTGCTAGCTTGTCCCCCTACTCTTGGGCACCCCCATTGGGATCTATAACTGTGCCCAAGGGCGGGGGAGGAGAGCAGAGTTGCTCCTGTGTTGGAAATAAAATTAAAAAGGGGAGATTGACCACTTATCGCTTATTCCAACTAATCCAAGGTTGCCAAGACTGCGTTGTTTGGTGCACGGAGTGGTTTTTAAGAGACAAGGTGCGTTCATATGTGTAGTGTGTGTTAGTGATTAGAGTTGAGCGAACACCTGGATGTTCGACGGAACTTGAAATAAAAGTCCGGGTTCGTGACCCGGACTTAACCCGAACTTTGTCCCGATCCCGAACCCCATTGAAGTCAATGGAGACCCAAACTTTTGAGCACTAAAATGCCTCTAGAACAAACATGGAAAGGGCTAGAGGACTGCAAATGGCAGGAAAATCACCTTAAGAGCATGGCAAGTGCTCTGCAAACAAATGGGGATAGGAAAATAACTTAAAATAACATTAAAAACAGAAAAATAAAAAATAATCATCTTGAATGATGTAGGAGGAGGACAAGGCCCATATGGAGTAGGATGTTGAGGTGGCGGTAGATATGGCGGTGTAGGTGGAAGCGGCGGCGCAGTGGAGGAGGAGGACGACGAGATAGCCAACACTGGTTTTGGTTTTTAATAAAAAAAAAATGTTTAAATTCGGGTCTACCCCAAAAGAGTAAGAAAGATCAAATCCGGGGGGCGTGTCCGACTTCCGGGATGTGAGGAGCGTTTTTAGACAGCTCCGCTGCCACCGATTAATCCGATCCATAATCCTGCACCATCCGCTGCTATATTTACCTGGATCTGCCTCGCCTTCACTCCTGGAACCCGACGGACCGGCGCGGACATGGTAAAGTACGGGAGGGATGTGCCCCCGTCCCCGGCGGGCCGCGGAGCGGATCTCCCGGAGCAGGCCCAAGATGGCGGCCACCCGCGGTCTCCAGGCCTGGAGGCCTCTAACAGCCCGCTCCTGCCATGGTCGGATGATGGGGGAGACTGGCCGGCACTGCAGCCTTCACATGGCCTTCCGGGAGGGGCTGGTGACAAGCCGCCTGAGCGCTCGGCGGAGCCCACGCTGCTCCAGATCATGGACGCCATTAAGGGGTGCCAGGCCTCCCTGACGTCGCAAATAGATGCTCTGAGAGTGGACTTCTCCCTTCTTAAGGACGATGTCAGTAAAATCAGGCAGCGGGTCACAACAGCGGAGCAGAGGATCATCGCTGTGGAGGATGATGTCTTCCCTCTCCCCGCCGCCATCCGTGATATACAGAACGAGCAGAGGGCGCAGGCAGCTAAGCTGGGTGACATGGAGGATCGCCTGCGCCGTAATAACCTCCGCTTTCTGGATTTCCCTGAGGGGGCTGAAGGAGGGCAGGGCGGGGACTTCCTCATGGACTGGATGTGCAGGATCCTAGGCCCTGACACTTTCTCTCCGCTTTTTGCAATTGAAAGGGCGCATCGGGTCCCCTCCAGGGCTCCGGTCCCCGGGGCTAGGCCCAGACTGTTGCTGGCAAGTATCCTGCACTTCAGAGATAGGGATGCGGCCCTGCGGAGGGCCAGGGAGCTCCCTGACCTCAGCTTCAATAACAACATCATAACCATATTCCCTGACTTCTCTGCCTCTACGCAAAAACAGCGGGCTGCTTTTATGGGGGTGAAGAAAAGGCTTAGGGACCGCCACCTCCCGTACAGTATGCTTTATCCTGCAAAACTTAGAGTGGTGCATAAAGGCAAAGTCCATTTCTTCTTGGATCCCGCTGATGCTGACCAATGGCTGGAATTGCTGGGCAGAGCCTGATCCCTTGCTGGCTGACGAAATGTCCCTGCAGTGCTGTGTTACCTCTCCTGTTGGGATGATTTGCTGGTCCGGGAGCTCCATTGTCCGAGGTCCTTTCTAATATCCTGTTATTTTTTGGTAGTTGCCAAGGAACAATTTTTGTTTTTCCCTTCCTCCCGATGGGCCTGGTGGACTCCTGTATTTGAGGCCTCTCTACTCCTGCAGTTTGGATGCTACATATCCGTGGAATTTGCTGTGGCCCCGGAGGTCCACACGATCAATGCAACTTTGTGTACTTTCCCTACAGTTCTACCTTTGGTTTGGTTTGGGGTGTAGGTTCGTGACAGTTGGGGTTACGAACAGGGTGGGGGGCAGGGGATTTTTGTTCTTTTTTTCTGGGGACTGTTATCCGACCTATGTACTCTTATGTTTTACCAGTATGCTTCTTTTTTACTTCTCTAAGTTCACTGTGGCCTTTACGGTGAGCTTTTACCCTGGTGCCCGCTGGGGCGCTCCCTTCCCTGGCGGGGGATGTCGCTGTCTCTTCCGCTTGGATGGCTGAGGAGACGTTGACACTCCTGTCCTGGAATGTCAGGGGCTTGAATGATCGTGTTAAGAGGGCTTTAGTGTTCAATTATATTCAGAAATACAAGCCACATATTGTTTTTTTTCAAGAGACTCACCTGACTGGCTCCAAGACTATGGCTCTAAAACGGGCCTTTGTGGCGTATACTTTTCATGCCACATTCTCTACCCACGCTAGGGGTGTATCCATTTTGGTTGCCCGCTCCTTAGGATGTTCGGTTAAACAAGTGATACCTACTTATTAATTATGTGGTATTTACCTTTGTATCTATCTATGTACCCCCTCCGTTTACCCTGGCCTTCTGGGACACCTTGATGTCCCAGGTCCTCCAGGTGGCGGAGGGCCTGGTGGTACTTGCAGGGGACCTCAGTTCTGTATTATCTCCTGGTTTAGACAGGTGTCCTGAAGAGGATGGTCCTTCTTCCTCGTTGGCAGCCTCTCTAGCCAGGTATAACCTGGTGGACTGCTGGCGTTGGAAGAATCCGGATAGAAGGGAGTACTCCTGCTACTCAGCTACTCATAAAATTCTGTCTAGGATTGATATGAGTCAGTGTCAACTGACTTAAGTTGACACTGTCCACCTGGATCAAGTTGCCCCTGAACTTAATGGGGAGGGTCAATATCTTTAAAATGGTATACTTACCTCGCTTTCTGTATCTTTTCTGGCAGGCCCCGATGTATCTCCCCAAGTCTCTTTTTAAGGCTATCGAATCTCTCCTACTATCGTTTATCTGGGGTGGGAAGCCGGCGAGGATATCGCTCCGAACTCTGCAGCTCCCTGCCAATGCTGGAGGGCTGGCGGTCCCTGACCTTCAGGCGTATTATTTGGCGGCCCAACTCACCCATGTACATGCTTGGTTCTTCCCGGACCTTCCAAACGCTTCGGTTACGACCGCGGCGGCGGTGATGGGCTCTTATGAGGCCCTTCTCAACTCTTTGTACCGGAAGGGTCCTTATCCTTCCGGGGGTGCGGAGATTTTGAAGCTTTCCTACAAAATAACGCAGATCTCCAACAAACGTATTGGGGGTTCCTCCTTTAATAATTCTCCTAATGCTCCGCTGTGGTATAACCCTGGGCTCCCTGAACTGTATAAGTTGTCTGATCCTCGCAGGTGGGCGAGCTTCGATTTGAAGTATGCACATCAACTGTTTGCGGACCATGAGTTCAAGTCTTTCCCGATCCTTAGGCTGGAGCTGGGTGTGCCCTCTTCCTGCTGGTTCCTATACCAGCAACTTCGACATGCAGTGGCAGCACAATTTGGTCTTAGAGGGGTGCACCTGGCTGTGGCCCGCCTGGAGAAGGAACTCTTGACTGATGATCATAGTAAACTTATTTCTAGATATTACGCTTTGCTCAGTTTGGATCGGGATGGTAAGGTGGCCAGAATCAGGGACAGGTGGGGCAAGGACTTGCCCCAGTTGGAGGAGGAGGTGTGGGAGAAATTACTGGAATCTCAGTTCGAGGGCATTATAGCGGCTGGGGATAGAGTGGTACAGCTTAATTATTTGCACAGGATATATTATACTCCATATAGATTACATTGTATGGGTAGGCTCCCTTCTGCTGCATGTTCTCGATGCCAGGCCCCTAAAGGGGATTTCTTTCATATGGTATGGGCCTGCCCCAACATTCAGGTCTTCTGGAAGGGGGTCTGCCGACTCATGGAGGAGAAGCTGGCCCTTCTGAATATCTGTTCTCCGGATAGGTGCCTTCTTGGCAACCTGTCGGAGGAGAGCCTTGGGCAGTCTCAGAAGGTGCTGTCACGAATTTTGTTCTTTTATGCGAAAAAATTGATTGCACTACGGTGGAAGAGTCCTGACCCTCCTTCTGTGGAGGCTTGGGTCTCTCTTGTTAATAACGCACTACCTCTCTACAAGCTTACTTATCTAGCTAGGGGTTGTCCCAAGAAATTTAACAAAATTTGGCTAGTTTGGGTGGACTCGGTTTCAGGCTCCTTGGAGGTGTAGTAGGGTTTGTTTTCTGTGGAGAACCCCTGTTCCAGGGTATGGCCGAGCCTTGGCTCAGCCCCTGTAGGCTACGCTGCTTGGTTGGGGGGGGGGGGGTTGGTTTGGGGTGGTTAATTTTCTGTTGTTTTAATTCCTTGCTGTTCTATTATGTTGCATGCTTGGATGGGTATGTACTCCTGGTTTACGCATCTCCTGTCGTTTGCTATCTACTGTAACCGGATATTTTGATGTCATTGGTTTGGAATTGCTGTCTGTGTGTTTTGTAATACCAATAAAATACCTTTAAAAAGAAAAAAAGAAAGATCAAATCCAGCAATGGCTGGGTAAGGCCGGTAGACATGTCTATTGTGCACAAGGTACGGACAAGTCCTGTGGGATCCATGCCTGGTTCATTTTAATGAACGTAAGCTTGTCCATATTGGCTCTGGACAGGCAGCTGCGCTTGTCTGTGATAACGCCCCCAGCCGTGCTAAATACACATTCAGATAATACACTGGCTACAGGGCAGGCCAGCACCTCCAAGGCATAAAGGGCAAGCTCAGGCCATGTGCCCAATTTGGAGACCCAGAAGTTGAAGGGGGCAGACCCGTCATTCAGTACGTCTAGGCGTGTGCACACATACTGCTCCACCATGTTAGTGCTGGGTGGTGGTGCTGCTGGTGGAGCTCCTGTTGCAAGGAGAGGGCGTGGTCGATCTGTGGCAGCTACACGCACAAGTGAAACACCTTTCTCAGCTGCGAGTAGGCAACAGAACCTTACAGCAGTATTTGGCAGGGCCTAATGCGCCTCTACAAATGTTGAGGCCAGAACAAGTACAGGCGATAGTAGATTGGGTTGCTGACAGTGCCTCCAGTTCCTTCACATTGTCTCCCACCCAGTCTTCTGCTGAAAGGTCAGAGTTGCCACCTGCAGCCGATGTCCATCAATCTTTCACCTCACGCCCTTGCAAATCAGCCAAGCAGTCTGAGCCCCAAGTCATGCAGCAGTCTCTTCTTCCTTTTGATGACTCTGTTAGCATGGTTTCCCAGGGCCATCCACCTAGCCCTGCCCCAGAAGTGGAAGAGATTTAGTGCACCGATGCCCAACCACTTATGTCTCAAGATGAGTACATGGGAGGACCATCGCAGCACGTCTCAGATAATGACGAAACACAGGTGCCAACTGCTGCGGAATTCCGAATTGTGGAGACCGACAAGGGTTGCAGGGGTGAAGACTGCGTGGAAGATGATGTGGAGGACGATGAGGTCCTCGACCTGAGTAGTTTGGAGGAAGAGGCGGTGGTCGCACAGAGCCACCAGCACAGCAGAAGAGGGAGCAGGGTGCAAAAGCAGAGCGGCCGTGCCCTAGACACTACGCCTGCTACTGCCCAACGCATCAAGGGATCGAACACACCAAAGCCAGCTCGAAGGAGTTCCCTAGCATGGCAGTTCTTCAAACAATGTGCTGATGACAGGACACGAGTGGTTTGCACACTGTGCAATCAGAGCCTGAAGCGAGGGATAAACCTTCTCAACCTGCATGACCAGGCATCTAAGTGCAAAGCACGAGCTGCAGTGGAGTAGACACCTCAAAAACCAAGAAAGGTCTCTGGCTCCTCCTGCTTCCTCTTCTGCTGCTGCAGTCTTGGCCTCTTCATCCACCTCTGTAGTGAGACCGGCACCTGCCACCCTGCAAACAGAGGATCTGCCAGCAACACCACCACCTAGGTCACCAACAACCATCTCCACAATGTCCCATGGAAGCGTTTCAGCTTTCTATCTCCCAAGCACTGGAGCAGAAGAGGAAGTATCCCCCTACCCACACGCGATCCCTGGCCCTGAATGCCAGCATTTCAAAATTCCTGGCCTTTGAAATGCTGTCATTCCGTCTGGTGGAGACGCAGAGCTTTAAAAGCCTTATGGCGGTGGCTGTCCCACAGTACGTCATGCCCAGCCGCCACTACTTTTCCAGGCAAGCCATCCCTTCCCTGCACAACCAAGTGGGTGACAAACTCAGGTGTGCACTGAGCAATCTGTGGCAAGGTCCACCTAACTACGGATACGTAGACCAGTAAGCACGGTCAGGGACATTATATCTCCCTAACAGCACACTGGGTAAATGCAGTGGCGGCTGGGCCTGAGGCGGATAGCAGTTTGGCGCATGTCTTTCCACCACCGAGGATTGCCGTGCGCTTCAGTTTGCCTCCTGTTTCTAACTCTTCCTACTCCGCTTCCTAATCCGGCTGCACCATTTGCGATTCCAGATCGGAATTCATATATCTAGAACTACCCGAAATCCAGTCTAAAGCACCACGAAGGAGGCAAGAGAGGTTATACATCCTAATATCTGGTAGACCCACCCCTCCTTTCCATTTAGGGAGTTAGAGTTTACGCAATGCGATGCGGGAACATCTACCTTGCCAAATGAAACATGATACAGCTCGGTTAAGGCGTTGGATATCTTTATGTTTCAGCAGAATGGGTAATGTTTGCATGGGATATAACAGTTTAGGAAAACTCAACATTTTAAAAAGATGACATCTGCCCCTGAAGGACAAGGGTAGCGTCTGCCAATTTTGAAGTTCAGCTATAATTTTATCCACTACAGGGGTGAAATTCAAAGTATAGAGGGAGGACGGATGTCTACCCACCCGAATCCCTAGGTATGTAATATGTGAGCGGACTATAGAGAACGTGGAGCATGACGCCCAATGCGGCTGGTGAGAGGAACACAGAGGCAACACTTCACTTTTGGAAAAATTTATACGCAACCCCGTACAAGAGCGGAAAGTAGCAAATATGGTTTGGATCAACGGCAAGTCATGAGCAGGATCAGCCGTGAATATCAGTACATCGTCAGCAAAGAGCGCCGTGCGCAGTTGCTGATTACCCACAGGGATGCCCCTAAGGTCAGGGTGGAAAGTCAATGTTCTGGAGAGGGGTTCGATGGGCATGTTAAAGAGGAGGGGAGAGAGAGGGCAGCCCTGCCTGGTGCCCTTGTGGAGTTGAAAAGCTGTCGAGGTGAGGCCATTTGTTCCATGGGTGTAAGGTACATTTCTCGGATTAAGTGTAGGAATGCTCCTGAAAAGCCAAATTTGGTAAGGACCATATCCAGCCAACGGAAGCTAACATTATCAAAAGCTTTCTCAGCATCTAAAGCAGGAGTGGGGAACCTTTTTTCTGCCAAGGCCATTTGGATTTTTGTAACATCATTCGGGGGCCGTACAAAATGTATGCATAAATGTAATAGGCATTGCTTTGCGGCAAAAAACGCTGTAAAAAAATTGCATGACTTTGAGGTCACAAAAGTGTGAAAGGGGCCTTCAGTAATCAAGGTATAGTGTGCCCCCTTTCAATGCAGACTGACCACAGCGTGCCCCCCTTTCAGTGCAGACTGACCACTGCGTGCCCCCCTTTCAATGAAGACTGACCACAGCGTGCCCCCCTTTCAATGCAGACTGACCACAGCGTGCCCCCCTTTCAATGCAGACTGACCACAGCGTGCCCCCTTTCAATGCGGAGTGACCACAGCGTGCCCCCTTTCAATGCGGAGTGACCACAGCGTGCCCCCTTTCAATGCGGAGTGACCACAGCGTGCCCCCTTTCAATGCGGAGTGACCACAGCGTGCCCCCTTTCAATGCGGAGTGACCACAGAGTGCCCCCTTTCAATGCAGAGTGACCACAGCGTGGCCCCTTTCAATGCAGAGTGACCACAGAGTGACCACAGTGTGCCCCCTTTCAATGCAGAGTGACCACAGCGTGCCCCCTTTCAATGCAGAGTGACCACAGTGTGCCCCCTTTCAATGCAGAGTGACCACAGCGTGCCCCCATCAATGCGGAGTGATCACAGCGTGTCCCCTTTCAATGTGGAGTGACCACAGCGTGCCCCCTTTCAATGCAGAGTGACCACAGCGTGCCCCCATCAATGCGGAGTGACCACAGCTTGCCCCCTTTCAATGTGGAGTGACCACAGCGTGCACCCTTTCAATGCGGAGTGACCACAGCGTGCACCCTTTCAATGCGGGGTGACCACAGCGTGCCCCCATCAATGCGGAGTGACCACAGCGTGCCCCCTTTCAATGGGGAGTGACCACAGCGTGCCTCCATCAATGCGGAGTGACCACAGCGTGCCCCCATCAATGCGGAGTGACCACAGCGTGCCCCCATCAATGCGGAGTGACCACAGCGTGCCCCCATCAATGCGGAGTGAGTGACCACAATGCAGAGTGAACAGCGTGCCAAGCCCCAGTGCACTTGACTTACCTGTTGTAGCAGCGGCTTCCTCTCTTCAGTCCCCGCGTCTCTTCGAGTCCTCCCGCGTCCCGCCTCCTCCTCGGCCAATGACATTGGCCAAGGAGGAGGAGGATCCGTGAGACAGTAGCGAATTTTCATTTGCTATTGTCACACAAATGGGCGGGCTCGAGGCGCACTGCTCTACGCCTCGGGTTCACCCTTTTCTGAGATTCAGTGTCAGAACGCAGCCATCGGCTCCTTCTGACACAGCAGCACGGGGGGGGGGGGGGGTTGGCGGATCGCAACAATTGTGCGGGCCGCACAGAAGGATTGTGCAGGCCGCATGCGGCCCGCGGGCCAGAGATTCCCCACCCATGATCTAAAGTGACAATGGCAGCATCCGCGGCTGAATTGGCCCCAGCGTATTCCAAAGCTGTGATCACCTTCCTAATGTTAGAAGCGGCCGACCTCCCCTGGGTGAATCCCGATTGGGCAGGGTGGATCAATGACGGTAAAATAGTAGCCAGTCTGTTCGCCACCATCTTAGACAAGAGTTTAGCGTCTAGATTGAGTAACGATATAGGCCGGTAGGACCTGGGGTTAGTAGGGTCCTTTCCTTGTTTATAAATCAATTAAATGTAGGCCTGGTATCCGGTGGGCATGTATTTGCCCCCCTGGTAGATCGAGTTGTACAAGTCAAGAAGGGAGGGGGCTAACGTATCTAAAGCTAGTCTATAAAATTCTGAGGTGTACCCGTCAGGGCCTGGTGCTTTACCCGGTGATAGGGATTTGATGGTCGCAGTAAGTTCCCCTACTGAAAAGGGAGCGTTCAGAGAGGAGAGTTGGTCTGCCATGACTGAGGGGAGTGTGACCGAGGCTAGCAAGGCCTCAGCCTCTGAGATATCAATGGGGTCCGGTCCATAAAGAGATTTGTAGAAGTGTTCAGAACATCTTGCGGTGTGTTAACTAACGTTCCCTGTGCATTTTTTAAAGCAGTCACTACTGTGGGGGTGAAGGGTGGTTTGCACAGTGTTGCTAAGAGCTTACCCGGCTTGTTCCCATATTTGTGGAGCCTCCAGTCCTGAAAGTGGGCAAACATGGTCTCCTGTGCCTCAGCCCACGTCTCGAAATTGGATTTGGCCTTGGACCAACGGTCCCTGTGTTCCACAGTGTTAGAGCAATTAAGGAGCCGTTGTGCTTCTCGTAGAGATGCACTGGCCGCTGCATAGGCTGCATTTACCTTTCGCTTGTGAGCCGAGGCATAGGAAAAAATGTGCCCCCTCAGTACCGCCTTGCCTGTCTCCCACAGTAGTGTGGGAGAGCAGTCTGGTGAAGAGTTGTCAGACAGAAAATCCGCCCAAGTATCTCCGATGAGCCTTTGGAGCCCTGCATCTTTAGCTCGATATGATGGGAAGTGCCACAGGAATTTCGTAGTGGGGGGGGTCATATCTGACAGTTCTACCGATATGGGGGCGTGATCTGATACTGCAATGTCATGGATGTCAGGTCGGGTAGCGTATGATAAGAGCGAAGCATTCGAGAATATGTAGTCAATGCGTGATAGGGAGTTGTGTGGGTGCGAGAAGAAGGTGAATTCGGTGGCTGAGGGCTTTCGGTGGGAGAGGGCTGGTGTGTTGATTGGTCATCTTTAATGTTGTAAAGAGATTCGTAGTAGGAACTAAAGGCATGAGATTGGGTTTGAGGAGTTTATCCTTTGATTTGGGATGGAGCATATATGGGATCCTAGTTTTAAGTCTTTGCCCTTTGATGCGAAGGGCCATAGATTTGTTGGCTTTGTTACTAGTGGAGTACGTGGTAGCTTTCCATTTTTTAAGATTATCACTATACTATCACTATATCACTAGGCTCTGAGTTCCTGTCTTAGTGTGAAGATTTGATTGTGAAGAAATGTAGAAGGATTTTGTTGGTTTTGTGAGTCTAGGGAAGATAAATTTTTCGTAATGTCATCTATCCGCTGCATCCTTTTCCTTTCCCTAGCTCCCAGTTGCATGAACACCCCTCTCAAAACAGCCTTATGAGCATTCCACACGACCACTTGGTTCAAATCCGTTTAGAGGTTATCGGATAAGTAGTTAAGATGTTTTTGGGTATTACCCGCAGATATTGGATTAGAAATGAGGTGATTGTGCAGTCTCCAAACAAATGTAGATTGGGCGGGTGGGCCATGGGAAACCGTGATGCTTAATGGGGAGTGGTCTGACCAAGTGGGCGTGTGGAGCTCTGCGGCAGAGATACATTCTAATAGCTTTCTATCCGAAATACACAGGTCAATACGCGAGTAGGTACCGTGACGCGGGGAGAGGTAGGAATAGCCTCTGTCCGACGCGTGACAGCACCTCCACACGTCATATAGTTCATTGGTCCACAGAAACCTGGAAAGGGAAACATTATGATGTTTAAGGGTGGCAGAGGAATCCATTCTGCTGTCCAGTGCCTAATTAAAATCGCCACACAGAAGGAGGTCACCAAACTGGAGAGATTTTGCCTTGTTGACAACTGAGCGAATGAATGGCATTTGGTGTTGATTGGGTGCATATTAATTCACAATAGTGTATTGTCTGTTGTCAATGGAGCAGCGTAAAATGATGAAACGGCCTTTGGGGTCCAGAATAACCTAATGAGACTGGAAGGCCAGGGAGTGTCTAATAACCATGAGAACTCCTTTGCACTTCCTTTTCCCCCGATGCCTGATAGCTAGTGGGGAAGTGCTTGTGGCTGCACTTTGGGGGTGCAGTGTGGGAAGTGTTTCCTGCACGCAGATATCTCCCTGGAGAGTGTTAGCGGTGGCCCATAAGGAAGCGCGTTTAGCTGGGTGGTTCAGCCCCCTAGCATTTAGCAATATGAGTTTAAAAGACATATGGTCCATACACACTATAAGATTTTCTGAAGACTTTTTCCTTTAGACTTACCAAAACCATATAATATGAGGTCAAACCTAAACACTTTCAATTTGTATGCAATGTGGCAGGCCCTTGCACTACATAGAAAAGGTAAACCTGAAGGAAAAAGTCTTCAGAAAATCTTATAGTGTGTATGGCCCTATAGTGGCTTGTAAGTGGTGTGAAATGAGAAAAGTTCTTACACGGTAGAGTGGTAGCGGGGTAACTTCTCCTCAATGAGATGTGATCTTCTAGGGATCGGGAGTGCGTAAGGGAGATTATTGGTTACCTTGTTAGGTGGGTTGATGCCTGATGAGAATGTCCGCACAAAGGCTGGCCATACACAATACAATTTTCTGAACAATTTTCTTGAAATTTACCTTCAACTATGTAGTACAAAGGCCTGCCTAATTAGATACAAGTGAAAGTGTTGTTTAGCTTTGACCTCATTATGTGGTTTGTGGTAAATCTAACAGAAAATTGTACAACAAAAGTTGAACATGTATGGCCATACACACTAAGATTTTCTGAAGACTTTTTCCTTCAGATTTACCTTTTCTATGTAGTGCAAGGACCTGCCAGATTGCATACAAATTGAAAGTGTTTAGGTTTGACCTCATTATCTGGTTTTGGTAAATCTAAAGGAAAAAGTCTTCAGAAAATCTTATAGTGTGTATGGCCCATAAGAGGAGGTGGAAGTTACCGATGTCAAGGCTGTGGTGGTTGTAGAGATGACATTTCTCCGGTGGTCACCAGGGGTTCACAGTCCAAAGGGTCTGCTGTGGCGGTCCTCAGGAGCGATGAAACAAATAAAAAAGGAAACAAAACAGAAAAATAACCAAACAATAGGAAAACTGTGTAGAAGACACAAAAGAGCTTTAACTTTTCGGTATGGCGATGAACAAGGACACCAATCTGTGTAGAACAATCAGCAGGATGAATCCTGTTCTAGGCTTGCTGATGAGGGAGTGGGGGGTATTCCACCTTGAGTGGATAGAGGATAGCAGTATAAGATTGGTCATGGGGTAGTAGTCCGGCCGGACCATTGTATGCTCAGTGGGGGAAGTGGTTCAGATCATGGATTACATTTTTGTCTTGAGGGTCCTTGCTGTTGCCTGGAGCGGGGGGGATGGAGATAGCCGAGTAGTATCTTGGAATCCCCTGGGAGGATCCAGGATAATGCCCCAGGAGTGGAGAAGCTTCATACCACCCTCAATGGACAATATTGTGTGAGGGATCCAGTTGTACGTGACTAGCAGGGTTGCAGGGTGACACCATTTGTAAATAATTTTGTGGTTTGAAAGAGCCTTGGTTAAGGATTTCAGTTGCCTCCTTTGTTGTAATGTGTGCTGGGACAAGTCAGTGAATAGCTGTATATCTGCATACAGAGCAGGCAGTGTACCTAATTTTCTGTACATTTGTAGGAGTTTTTCCATTGTTGGGTAGAAGTGTATACGGGGCAGCACATCCCTAGGGACGGAGTCCTCCAAATGTCACAGCTTAGGAAGCCTGTGGATCCTGTCTATGGTCAGTTCCATAGGGGTCAATTCTGGCACCAAGGCTGAAAACATAATGGTTGCATACTGCTGTAATTCAGCAGGCTGAATAGATTCTGGAATGCCCCTTATTTTAACGTTATTGTTATTATCTTCAAGATCGGCTAACTTATGTTTATCCACATGGTGTCTTCCCTCTGATCAGTATTAGCATCCACTAAATCATTCACTGTATCTGTGCATCCCTCCATTTTATTTTCTATGTACGATACTCTATTCCCCATTTGTTTCATGTCACATGAGAATTTTTGAATGATAGAAGAGAGGTTCACCATTAAGGAGGATTGAAAGGTTATCAGCATGTTTTTCATGGTGGTGTCAAGCACAGGTTGACCAGTGGTGGGGAAGGCTGCAATAGAGTACTGTAAAGCTGACATGGCATGCATTAAGTGTGAAGGGGTACTTACAGCGGGGTCCGCCTGCTCCGATGAGTCCATCCGCATTCTCGCCTTTGCAGGGCTGCTGGAGATCGGCGCTGCGGGGGAGGAATCCAGCAGGGAGGTAGGTAACATCCCCTCTAATGCGATGGGCGCCGCATCTGGCAGGTCTGTGTAGGCCGCGGCGTCGCAACGATCTGCAGGTGCGGCGCCATCTTGGCTTCTTCCTGCCTGTGAGGCCGGCCTAGTAAAGAAGGCTGTGAGCTTAGTACAGCCCCTCCCTTTCTTTTGCGGGAAGACATCTCTTTGCTCCTGGCAGGTAGTAGGGACAATCGGTGGTGCTGGATCGGTGCTTGCTTTCCCGATGCTGGTGGATTCTCCAGCCAGCTACAGAGAGCTCTCAGCTCAGGCAGCCATTCAGCTTGCACACAAGCCACGCCCCCCCTCATAAGCCCTCTTGATTGTCTCGACCAGCCACAATGCCAGTGTATCGGAAAATGCTGCTAGCCTTTTTGTCCCACCTAGGATAACGAACAGGTCTTCCATTCTTCTGAAAGAGGCTGTTCTCTGTACTTACAAGATAAACACGACCTCCAACTCATGCGTCTGATTAGAAAGGTCTCTACATTGTTGGGAGAACGATGCCATGTTTCTGATTAAATAGTTTGTTACCTTCAGCAGATGTTGTGGCAGCGCTCTTAATATCACTCCATCCTTGAAGTGGCAATAAGGAGGTTTGTGTTGGTATCTTAAGGCCTGAATATCTGATATTATTCTTCCTGATGAAAGCAGTTTTCCATACTGCCATTACATCGTTATATTCCACAACAAGGTTGCTTGGTCACCCGAATAAGGAGGTTGGGACAACATCTGCAAATCCCATGGAGGAACAAACGATCTTATTGGAGAACAAACTCTACTTCAAGCTTTCAGGAATTTTCGTACGAACTGGTAGGTAGCCCACCATATCCCTGACAAAGCCAAAAAAGGGCTGAGACTTGGACTCTGCGTGTATTTGCCTGTGGGCCTATTTCAAGGCCTGTTTGAAGGAATTCTAGCACCTGCAATTCCAGTGGCACTAATGGGTCGAATCGTATGGACTTAGCGAAGGTGGCAACTTTCCCATATCCTACTGTTAGTCGTTGCCACTCTTGCTTTCAGCAAGGTTTCGATAATGGAGGCCACGCAACCTGCCTCCTGTAGCCTTCTCCTCTCAATCTCCATGTCGCGAGATGAAGGCTGGTAAGATTTGCATGACACAGCTGACCTTGCTGGAAGTAGATCTGCGTTGGGATTGGGGGTTCCAAACACCAAAGCCTGTTAGTAGTGGGAACTAAGGCAGGCAGGGCCAACAAGGAATGATTGCCATCACCACCCCTGGGTGTTTGCGTATTCTGTACAGTAACCTAGGAATTATAGGTTCATAGTTGTTGGTGGGAATACGTATGCTAGGGTACAGAGCCACCTTGGAGCTGAACACATCCACTGCTTCCACCTGTTGGAATTTCACCCTCGTTAAAACGTCTGCATTTGGTTGTTCGGGGATGCCATTAAGGCGAGGTCTGGATGACCCCACTGACTGCAAATCCACTGGAAGACTGACTGGTTCAGTGCCCATTCGTTGTTGTCCAATGTTTTCCGCTCAGTGCAACCGCCAAGTAATTCTTTTGAGCTGGGATGCAAGTGGCTGATAAGACTTGACACATTCTGTTGAGCACAGTTCATAATGGGCAGGACCTCCGTTAGAAGTGCATGACTCCTCGTTCCTCCTTGGCAGTGTTCATAGGAGACTGCTGCCCTGTTGTCCATCTGGAATATTACACTGGTCCCTCTGACTTGGTTTTGAAATGCTTTTAGAGCTTGAAAGGCTGCCTTCCTTTCATCTGCTTCTCCACTGGCCCTGGGCTAGATGTCCATTGCAATGCGCTCCCCTGCCTACCACTGATGCATCTGATGTTGTCACTACTGGTGTCGGTGGGTTGAGTTGGTGGTAATTTGACTGCTTTCTGCCACCATCAAGGGAACACTTCATCGCTGGTAACAGTTAGACCTGTTGACGCGTGGAGCGGCTCTTCCATTGCATTAGGAATTCCACCTGGAAGGTTCTCACCAGCCAGTGGGTCCACTTTACTATGGGTATTGTAGCCGCTACGAATCCCAACAGCCTGAGACATTGGGAAGCAGTGAGGTATGAGTGTCCCGATAGCTTTTCTAGTTGAGACAAGCACCATTGCCTTCTCTGAATGGAGTTCTACTGTGTTCCTGTCGGTATCTAGGATTGCCCCCATAAACCGCATTCTCTGCGTAGGCACTGGTTGACTCTTGCCAGTTGATTATCCATCCATCCTAGGCTCAGTAGGGTTTGGACCAGAATCTCCCGATGTTCTGTTTGTGGGGTTCGGGCTGCTAGGAGGACATCGTCCAATAGTGGAACACTTGTAGACCTGGTCTGCGCAACATGGCTATGACCGGAAGTAGCCCCTTGTAGAATATCCTCAGTGACGTTGACAGACGAAACCGTAGGCAAATGAATTGAAAAATGGTATTCCATTATCGCAAAGCGTAAATATTTGTGACATGGTTGATGTATTGGGACATGCAAGTAGGACTCCTGCAAATCCAAGGATGAAATCCACTCCCCGTCTGTCTAAATGGTTTTTATGACAGACTGCAGCGACTCCATTGAAATCTTAGACCTTCGGAAGTTGGAACAAATACATTTAGAGAAGAATAGAATCCCTGATGTTTTTCTCTGCATAGGGACTGGTTCTTGATTTGACATTCAAAGATTCTGTATCTTCTGTTGACACAGTGCGGGTAAAATGGGGCACTTCCAGGGGCACCACACTCCCAGATTCCCTTTGTGGCCCAAGGGTCCCTGATTCGCACCGCCCAGACTAGCGCAAATTGGCAGTCAGGTACCAACTGGACGGAGGGACCTTCAAAAGGGTTTCTGTCTTGATTTGTTCAACCGGGCCACCAATGTCAGCCGGTTCTTCCACCCTCTTGGTATCTTTGTTCTAAAGGATCTTGTGTCCCATATCTTACTCATAAAATGGTCATTTCTGGCTGGCGCTGGGTCCCAAAGTTTGAGGAATCATCCCAGACTTGCCCCCTTGTCATCTTTGAAATAGCGGTTTCCAATTTGCTGCTCCGTCAAAGGGGATAGGGCACCAGTTGGATTTTGACAATCTGTCTGCAGTCCATGCTTGAGCCATAATGCTCTTCTCACCATCACTGATGATACCATTACTGTGGCTGAAAACGGCAGTGTGTCAATCGCTGCTTCACCTACAAAATCACCCGCCAGTTTGATCTTTCAGTATTGAGGCACTTCCGGTCTCTGGGGATAACCCTGCAATGTTATTGCCTTGGCAACTGATGCCAGTGTCAATATAGGCTTGCAGGCACTTCCTGCCAATGCATACATTTTCTTTAGCTCCATCTTTTTCTGAAACTGCATCATCCATAGATAATGTGACATGTCTGGCCAATCTAATGACAGTTGCATCCACTAGTGAGGGCACCTCCAGTGCATGGACTTCTTCCTCCTTGAAGGGATACATCTTCTCAAACCTGTTGGATAAGGATGGTTTCAGGTCAATCTTCTTCCATTCATCATAGATTATCCTTCACCTCCTTCTCCATCAACAGAAATGAGTACCAACCTTTTATTGTGGCTAATATTTTACAGTTTTTGCGGGTTGTGATATTTCCTCCTCCTATGCAAAAGCTTTGTTGATTGCGCTAACCAGGAGTTGCACTAAGGTAAAGTCGAATCCGGCAAACAACTCCTCTTCTACGGGGGACTCCTCACACGAGCACCACACTGGTGACGGTTCACTTAAGGAGCTTCTGAGCCAATAGGGGGCTTGCCCCTGCTGTCTATAGTTGGCTGGTTTTGACCGCCATTTCTTTAACAGTTTGTTTAATTTAGGGAGATCATATCTGCTTTTTCCGCTTCCTTATCGGTTTCTGCTTTTAGCAGAAAAGATCGACATAACTTCCTAGGTAATGCCTTTAGGCCACAGCCCAAACATTGACCTGCCGCCCCTTCCTAAGCTTGTGTCTCCAACGTTGCTTGCTGGCCTTCTTGGCAGGCTTTTGAATGGCTTACAGCCATAAAAGGGCTTCTGTCTGCATGTCTTGAGGAACATTGCCGGCGGTGAGGGCTAGAAAGATTTACATTTCATTAGCCATGCATTCTTTTAACCACTTAAGCCCCGGAGGATTTGGCTTAAGACCAGGGCCTATTTTGCGATTCGGCACTGCGTGACTTTAACGGACAATTGTGCGGTCGTGCGACGCTGTACCTAAATGAAATGGACGTCCTTTTTTCCCACAAACAGAGCTTTCTTTTGGTGGTATTTGATCACCTGTGCGATTCTTACTTTGAGCTAAACAAAAAAAAAAACAAAACAATTTTAAAAAACTTTATTTTTTTTTATTTTATATGAAATTCTCAAAAAAAAAAAAAAAAAAAAAAAAAAAAAAAATCGCAGCAAGCGGATTTTGATTGGTTTGCGCAAAAGTTATTGTGTTTACTAACTACAGGAAAGATGTCATTTTTATTTTTTTTTTTTTTAACTAGTAATGGCGGCGATCTGCAATTTTTTTTTGCGGGACTGCGACATTGCAGCGGACAGATTGGACCCCTGACTGACATTTGACACTTTTGGGGGTACCAGAGACATTACTACAGTAATCAGTGCTATAAATATGCACTGTTACTGTAAAAATTACACTGGCAAAGAAGGGGTTAACTTTATTAGTGATCAAGGGGTTAAGTGTGTCCCAAGGGGCGTGATTCCAACTGTCAAGGGGCATGGCTTGTGATGTAAAAACAGAGACATACGATAGTCTCTGCAGTTACACCAGGGAGAATGACAGGCGGCTTTGTTTACATTAACCGCCTGCCTTTCTCCCTCTCCAGCAGGAGATCGTGAGTGGCCAGCGGACATTGGAGCTGCCGGTCACTCGCACGGGGATGTCAGGGAACGAGCGGGGGAGGGAGCAGGCCTCCGGCGGTGCACGCTTGCCCCCTAGAGGTTCGTGGGCGAGTGACGTACCGGTAAGTCGCTGTGCCCAGGAGCGCCAAACTGCCGCAGTATATAGTCGTGCGGCGGTCGGCAAGTGGTTAATGGACCCAATACCTACTTACCTGACCCTCCCCTTTATAGATAGTGTTGCTGGTCTTTGGAAGAGGAACGGCACAAGACCGATACAATTTCTTCAAACAAGGAAGAGATTCTTGAAACCTGCATACCATACATTTCATGCTACCCACCAACCCTGGATCCTCTCCCCTTACCTGGCTTCTGCTGCTTGCACCTGGCTTGTCTCATACTCCCCCCACTATAAAGGGGGGGGGTTGAAGATGGGGGGGCCCCCCCCCCAAAACAGCGCATCAATGACCCCAGCGGCCTAAGGGAACCTTACAGCCATTAAGAGCCAGGGAGGAGAGGAAGGAAACCCATGTCACTGGAGGAATCTTCAACCACAGACTTTTTTGTAAAAGACAAACACACACCCTTAAGCACATGATTTAAACACCGAACCAATTTACAAAAAAAAAAAAAAAAAAAAAAAAAAAAAAAAAATTAGGACAAGCTTTACGGTGCATCTTTTTTATTACAATATTAACTAGCAACAGATGTTTAAATGACATCAGAAATCAAAATATTGCGGTTTTGTTTTCTTTGCTTGTTGTAGAAACAGCACTGATTGCAAAAGGACATTTCACTGCTTGCCATTGCCATTGATGGGTCTGTTCTTGTGGGCATCACTGGAAAGGAAGGCTTCAAGCTTAGGACGGCTACTGATGCGGGTGACATAGGCAGACAGGAGAGGGAACCCTGAAAGGCAGTCTGGAGCCAACACCTGGTGGTTCCTGAGCAGGTCCACAAGGTTATAGTCTGCAAAGGAAATCTAGACAAAGAAGAAAAAACAAAACAGTATATTATATTATGGCTACAAGTTAATGAATGTGCCAATATTGGGATGAGTGAATAATTTTATAATTATTATATATATATATATATATATATATATATATATATATATATATATATATATATATATATATATATATATATATATATATATATATATATATATATATATATATATATATATAAAAAAATTCTAGCTAGACACACACCTAGATCAAGCAAAAATGCAATTATGTATCCTGGGACCAGAAAAAAAAAAAAAAACAAGTCCAATGGCAGTGCCCATAAGACAAGCCACCCGCTATTGGCTATACAATCAATGCCCGCTGTCAATCACAAGGAGGAGATTAGACCTGGAGGAGGGGAACTAGTACCTCAGCTTCCCAAGCAGGGTGTTTGCAAAGTATAGATTTTTGCTCTTTAAAGAGAAATTTTTATTTTCTAATTGTTAGTGGGGTCAAATCTAGGTTTGACTGCAATGACGGGAAAATGCGATGAATTTTCAGGCAGTGTATGTGGTTATCGCTCCGAAATGACATGGATTTTAAAAAGACAGACAAATTTTCAGACAACATTTGGCCATTCAGCGAATGTGCAAAAAAATTTCGTAAGAACATTCTCATCCAAAAATCTTCATGTGTATAGCCAGCATTAGTGGTTGCTAGGAGCCTGTGAAGCCAACAGCGTCCTTCACAAACTGTACACCACAGGCATAGTCTCTCTACATCCAGTTTTGTCCTATATGAACTGGAGGCAAATCTTTTTCATGCCGCCATAGTGTTACTTTGTGCTTTTAGGAACCACCTGAATCTTTAGCCCATTTAAAGCGATTGAAAACTGGCAGAGGGATTGATGAATCTGGCACAGGCCACTCTAAAGGTTAATACCACCAGAAAAGTGCTTCTAGTAATGTCCTTTTGCCCTCTGGAGGCGAGAACAGGCCACATCCTTCCCCGTCCATATGTGATGTGGATGTGCACATTTCTGCACTGCCAACGCTACATTAAAAAACACCCTTAGCATTAGGTTCACAAAAAAATTAAACAAACAAAATTCTGCATGTGAAGTGGAAAAAACAGAATTTTTGTAAAATCTTACCTGTAAAATTCCTTTCTCCGAGTCCTCCGACAGTCGCCGCCTCCTCTAAGTCCTCACTGATGGGTATTGTCTTCCTATCCGTAGGAATAGCTAGGCATATAGACTTAGTCCAAAGACAAAAGGCATTAGCATATACACACCCACGGGGGGGCTGTCCCATCTGGTCAATACCCCCCCTGCATCACCACTCCCAACTCAGTTTGGTAGCATAGCAGTAGGTAATAAGAACCCCAAAAGAGGGGCGGGGGCAGGAACTGTCGGAGGACTCAGAAAGGAATTTTACAAAAATTCAGTTTTCTTACGTCCTCCAATAGTCGCCGCCTCCTCCAAGTCCTCACTGATGGGATGTCCCAAAGCAGTATAGACATGAGGGGTGGGAGACGCAACCGTAGAAAAGGCAAACGCAGTACCCACATCAGAGAAAGGAATCTTACATGCACCGTAAGAGAACCAACTGGGCAACAGAAAAAAAAAAAAAAAACAATGCTCAACAGGAGCAACAGCCCAGGAAAGCAAATGCCAACAGCCAGGGACCCAGAGAAAAAAATTCAAGGGTCCATCATGGCACTGCCGCACTGAGAACTTTGCGGCCAAAAGCAGCATCAGCTGATGCCAGAACGTCTACTTTGTACAACTTGGAAAAAGTGTGCACCGACGACCAAGTCGCCGCCTTGCACACCTGGGCCAACGAGGCCCGATGCCAATAGGCCCAAGATGCACTCAAAGACCTGGTAGAGTGCGCCTTAACAGGGAAGGGCGGAACCCGTTCCTTCAAGGCGTAAGCCTGCTCAATGGTCTGTCTGATCCATTTGGCAATGGTTATTGCGGACGCAGCCATGCCCTTCCGAGGTCCCTGCAGGAAGGACAAAGAGGGAATCAGTCTTCCGAAAGGATTTCATAGACAGGTAAACCCTGATCGCCCTGACAACATCCAAGGAATGCAAAGCAATCTCCTTCGGATGCTTAGGCTTCGTACAAAGCGAAGGCAGGACAATGTCCTCATTAAAGGTGAAAGTCAGATCACCTTGGGAAGGAAGGATGGGGGTGGATGCAAAACCACCTTATCCTCGTGAATGATCAAGTAAGGGGAGCGGCAAGACAACGCCGCCAGCTCCGACACTCTGCGAGCCGAAGTGATCGCCACTAAAAGGGCAACCTTCTTAGACAGCAGAGGCAACGATATCTCCCTGATGTTTTCAAAGGGAGCACGCTGTAACGCGGACAGAACCAAGTTCAAGTCCCATGAAGGTAAAGGCTCCTTCCTGGGAGGAGCCAGATGTCGCACCCCTTGAATGAAGGTGAGCACCAAAGAACGAGACGCCAAAGGGCGTTGGAAAAGAACAGCCAGTGCAGACACCTGGCCCTTTAGCGCCAGGCGCTGATCCACTCCAGACTGGAGGAAAGCCAAAATTCTCAACACCCGAGTAAGAACGAGGGGAGAACCCCCTGGACTCACACCAGACGAAATAGGCTTTCCAGGTACGGTAATAAATCTTACCAGAGGAGGATTTTCTAGCCTTGACCAGGGTAGGAATAACCTCAGGAGATAGACCCTTGTCCTTCAAGACCTGGGTCTCAACAGCCAGGCCGTTAAAGCCAGCGACTGAAGCAGGATGGAAGATCGGACCTTGAGACAGGAGATCTTCCCGCAGCGGCAGACGCCACGGAGGCGCCACTGCCAGGTGAACAACGTTGGCGTACCAGGACCGGCGAGGCCAGTCTGGCGCCACCAGAATCACCATGTGCGGTTCCGAGACCAATCTGTGAAGGAACCGGGATAGTAACTGAATCGGAGGAAAGGCGTACATGATACTGATGCCAAGGGGCCACCAACGCATCCGAGGCGTCCGCCAACGGATCGCGCGTCCTTGCCACGAACCTTCCCACCTTTCGATTTAGCCGGGATGCGAACAGATCCACGTCTGGGGATCCCCACTTCGCACACAGCATCTGAAAGACCTCCGGGTGTCTGGCGGCTCAGATAGTCTGCCTGCCAATTCTCCACACCCGGAATGAGAACTGCCGAAATCGCCGGGACATGAGTCTCGGCCCAAGACAGAATGTCGGTCACCTCCTGGGCTGCTCGAGCACTCCTGGTGCCCCCCTGGTTGATGTAAGCCACTGCGGTAGCATTGTCCGTCTGTACGCAAACAGGCAGGCCCTGGAGACGGTCCGACCACTGGAAGAGACCGTTTTATTGCTCGTAGTTCCAGCACATTTATCGGGAGGGAGGATTCCTCCTCCGACCAAGTGCCCTGGGCAGACTGGTTGCCCAGGACTCCACCCCAGCCCGACAGGCTGGCGTCCGTGGTAACCACTGTCCAGAAGGACTTGCCTTCCGCCACCGACGGGGACTGGATCCACCACAGAAGAGCCAATCTGGTCTGGCGACTCAAGGAGACATCCAGATCCAAGGACTGAGGAAGTCTGTCCCACCTGGCCAGGATCTCCGTCCGGAGAGCCTGCGCGTAGAACTGGGCAAAGGGAATTGCCTCGAAGGCCGACACCATCAAACCCAGGCCCCGCATGCAGGTCCTGAGTGACGAGGACGGATTGTCCCTGAGGGACCGGATTTCGCCCCGCAAAGTCCGGAGCTTGTCCTCCGGCAAGAATACCTTTGCCTGAGCAGAGTCCAGAACCATTCCCAGATAGGGAAGGCGAAGTGACGGAGACAACGCTGATTTTTGAACGTTGGTCCACCCGAACTCCTGGAGCGTCTGTACCGTGATGGACAGAGCGCGCACAAGGTCCTGACTGGCACGCGATCTCAGAAGCAGATCGTCCAGGTACCCCAGGACCGCAATGCCCTGGGCCCGCAGCAGGCCCAGAACTGGCGCCAACACCTTGGTAAACACCCTGGGTGCCGAAGCGAGACCGAACGGTAACGCCACAAACTGGTAGTGGTCCTCTGCGATAGCGAACCGAAGGTACCGCTGATGACCCTCAAATGGGGATGTGCAGGTACGCATCCTTCAGATCTATCGAAGCTAGGAATTCTCCTGGACTCGAGGCCACTACCGAACGGAGAGACTCCATTCGAAACTTCCGAACACGCACAAAGCGGTTCAGAGCTTTCAGGTCCAGAATAGGACGCACTTTGCCCTCCTTCCTGGGCACAGTGAACAGATTCGAACAGAACCCCCGAAACCTGTCCCGATGAGGCACCGGGACAATCACCCCCTGAGCAAGCAGGTCCTGCACCGCTTGATGCAAGTCCTGCAAACGCCCCGGAAGCAGATGGAGATTGGAGGGAAAGAAATCTGTCCGCCGGCCTGGAAAGGAATTAGATCTTGTAACCTGATCGAACGATTTCCTGGACCCACCTGTCCGAGATCCGGAGCAGCCAAGGCTGGAGGAAACCGCGCAAACGTCCCCCCACCCCAGAAATGGGTGAGGGCGCCCCTTCAGGCAGAGGCGGAGTGTCCCGCCGAGCCGGCATTGCCGGTCTTCTGCTTACCCGCCCAGGGTTTCCTCTGGTTGCCCTGGGCCTTGAAGGGCTTGCCCTTGGATTGGTTCTGAAAGGCACGAAAGGACCCCTGATTTGATCTAGGCGCAGAACCCCGCTTGCCACGGAAAGACTTGTTCTTCGGGTTCTGGGGTAGCAGTGCTCTTGCCCCCCGTGGCGCCTTTTACCAGGGTATCCAACACCTCGCCAAAAAGGCGAGAGCCAGCATAGGTAAAAATCAGCAAAAGTTTTCCACGAGGACTGGTCGGCCGACCAGCTCTTCAGCCATATCAGTCGCCGGTTAAGTACCGTGACACTCGAGGCGAGCCACCGAGGGGGCCTCATTCAGGGCTGCATCACACAGATACATGACTCCTTGATGGATCTGGTCCACCATTTCCAGTCGTGCAGGCGGCACGTCATCAGACACTAGGTTGCTTCTAAGCACCTTAATCCAATCAGCCACCGCCTGAGCCACCATAACGGACGCGAAAACTGGTTTGAGCAACGAACCCGCCACCGTATAGGAATGGCAGGCTAGAGACTCCAACCATCGGTCCGTGGGATCCCGGAAAACCGGGGTATCCTCAGTAGGAACCAAGGTAGCCTTGCTCAGCACGGCCACAGTGTGATCTACCTGTGGAGGCACACACCATCGCGATTCTGTAGCCGGCGCAAAAGGATAAAGCAATTTGAACCGACTAGGTACCAGGAATGGACGTTTTAACGTGCGCCACATTTCATTAACAGTGTAATGAAATTCAGCAGGGCAGTGAAAAACCTGCACAGACTTGCGGGCCCTGTGCATCCCAAAAGAGGACACAACGCCCGGAGGACTGGGCTTGTCCTCCAAATGTAAGGTATCCTTAACCGAAATCATCAACTCGTCCATGGTCGCCCGTTCAGGTGACCCTGGGGAGGATGTATCAACACCCTCCACCTCAGCCTCCCCCTCAGACCCCGGGGTCTAAGGATGAGCAGGACCCTGAAAAGGGCACGCTCGCAGCAGCAGCAGCAGCCATATCCCCATCTGAATCAGAAGAGAGACAGCCTGGGCCGTTTTCTCGCAGCCCGTTCAGACATCAGCATTTCCATATTTGCCACTAAAGTCGCAACTACAGCAGCCAGATCAGGTCGCAGCGGGGCCACAGGAGAACTGGGGCCCCCCCACTAAAGCTGGAGGAAACTTGCTTTCCTGAGAATCCATGGCTCAAGATAATAAAAAACTACAGTGCAAAAAAAGTAGTGTACTGTCCCCTTAAATAGCGCTGCGGAGTGCGCAGCCCACCGCTACTGTCACAGCTATGAAGACCCCCAAAAGGAGAAAGAAACTGAGCCAGAAGCAGTATACAGAAGAAGACAGAGATAAACTGCAGAGCCCGCAGATCGTTTCTACCTGTGTCCTTGCTGCCTGAGAGGAAAAGGAAATGCTGGAGGGGGCTGGCTATAAGCCAGTCCCCCAGGGAAAATGGCTGCCCCATAGGGATGCATAGGAGGCTACACCAAGATGGCCGCCGACATGCGGCCGAACCGATCGTTCTACCGCCCACAGGATGGCGCCAAAATGACCTGTATACTCGCCCCAGAGGGGCTATACACGTGTGCATAGTAAAAACATGGCGGACCGCGCGAATTTACCCCCGCAGCGGTCGCCGCACAACACACAAGTCTGTACCCCCAAACATGCACCTAAGGTGACACAGGGACAGGGACCCCCGGCAAACATACAGATCTGCACAAAGCGAATCGCACAGGGAGTCACACAGGCACAGACATGGGGACACACAGCAACACAGACTGCCACCCCAGGCAGAGGCCCCACACAGAAAAGTACTTACCTGTACCCGATGGCATGGGGAGCCTCCATCGACTGATAAACCTCTGTCCTCATCTGACAGGGAGTGCCGTGAGCCAGGGACATGACGCTGCAGCACCGCAGACAAGTCCTGTGAGGTAGCCACCTCACGGCTGCATCCCTGCAGCGAACAGGGATGGGTCGTTATTAATACCAGGGCGAACCATAGCTGAACGCTCGATGGCGGGCTGGGGGTCCATCTGACCCTCTGTGCCCTGGAGAACCAGGGCGGCCAGTCCGAATCCCAGCACCGCATGATCCATCTTCATCCGAAGAATAACACTAAAGCTGACAAAATAAACAGCTAGTAAAGTGAGAGAAAAAATTGACAGTATAAAAGAAAATCAAATAACAGATTCAGGAAGGCTGAGACTGAAGCCCCAGCACAAGGTAGCCTGACTATTCCTGACGCTAGGCAAATTAAAACTGAGTTGGGAGTAGTAATGCAGGGGGGTATTGACCGGATGGGACAGCCCCGTGGGTGTGTATATGCTAATGCCTTTTGTCTTTGGACTAAGTCTATATGCCTAGCTATTCCTACGGATAGGAAGACAATACCAATCAGTGAGGACTTAGAGGAGGCGGCGACTGTCGGAGGACGTAAGAGAAAAAATGATAGCATTCAAATTGTCCATAAGGGATTTTTAAAACCTTTACAGCCGATCAGTTTAGAGGTATCAATCCTAGACTTATTAACCTTACTCCAGCTTGTGAGGTGCAAACCAATGTGTTCACAAATGTTTACATAAACATGCATCCTGGGAGTACACGTTTTTATTTAAATGAAGGTGGCGGGTGTGGGTGCCTTCATTCTTTAACTACTTTGCCGCTGCTCACTAGAGCTCTACTGCGGCAAAGTGGCTCGATAACGTCTGACGACGTAGACCTACGTCGCCAGACACTCCCTTCTCGGTGGCGCTCGCTGCCGGAGGCTCGCTCCCGCTGTATTCAGTCACAGTGGGAGTCGGGCCAGGGGAGGAGCAGCAGCGATCGCCGCTGCTCTTCCCCGATCGGGGAATCGAGTCTGGAGATCCACCCGCTTGTGTAAACAAAGCAGGCGGATCTCCTAAGTGACAGGCAGGGTCAGATTGGAGGGTTCAGCATAGCTGAACCTGCGATCTGTCCCTGTGTCACACAGTCCCCTCATTGGTAACCCCAAAAGTGTAAAAAAATGTCAGTCAAGGGTCCGATCTGTCTGCTGCAATGTCGCAGTCCCGAAAAAAAAAACCCACCAAAAACGACAGAAATCTTTCCCCTTAGTAAACGCAATAACTTTTGCGCAAACCAATCAAAATACGCTTATTGCGATTTTTTTTTTACCAAAAATATGTAGCAGAAAACAAATTGGCCTAAAATGATAAAAAAAAAAAAAAAAACGATTTTCACATTTTTTGGGGGGGGGAATTTCATATAAAAATTTTTTTTTCAAAATTGTCGCTCTTTTTTTGTTTATAGCGCAAGAAGTAAAAATCGCACAGGTGATCAAATACCACCAAAAGAAAGCTCTGTTTGTGGGGGGAAAAAAAAAAAAAGGATGTAAATTTTGTTTGGGGACGGCGTTGCATGACCGCGCAATTGTCAGTTAAAGTCGCACTGGGCCACTTTTTGCGATTCAGGACTGACTTAGACAGCAAAATCCTCCGGTGGTAAAGTGGTTAAAAAGGCCCCTTGTTTTTTACTTACATTCATTCTATCACAACGGCCCCTAAAAAGCCCCCCCACATCAGCCTATTGTGCAGTGGCAGGTCCTCTTTATGGAGACATTAGGGGTCTATTAGACCCTTGATATCTCCCCTGCATTGCTTCCAGTTATGGCAATATTTGATTTGTTACATTCCTGGCTGCCAGAATCTGACAGCTGCCAACATAGAAATGCTTAAAGCAAAGCACTTTTCTATACAGAGGGAAGATTGGCGAACAGCCTTTTCCTGATTCTCCTCCCTTCAATCACCCTCACATCTGGAATTCCAAGCAGTATTCAGGTTTTAAGTTTGGGGGGGGTAACCCCTGTTTTTATAGGCCAAGTAATGCTCTCGGCAAACACTAGTAAGGCAATAGAAACCCATCTCCTCACTTAAGAGGAAGTAAACCCTCCTCTGCAACTTTTACCTATAGGTAAGCCTTATCATAGGTACTGTAAATTATCTCCTAAACATGTACCGTTTAGGAGATATTTACATTGCATGCAGCCGATATCGGCGCATGCGCTCTGAAGGAACGGCCACCCGTGCCGTTCCTTCAGAGCCCTATGCCGTGAACGGCGGCTCCCGCGCGCATGCGCGAGTGACGTTATCGCGGGCCCGGCCAATCAGATGGCCGGATGCCTCGATCCCGGAAGACGGGCGACTGAACATGTCGCCCGTCATACAGGTAAGTGGGCGAGACGGCGGGGGCTCGTTCTAAGGCAAGTATTTCATAATGAGCTAGTATGCGATGCATACCAGCTCATTATGTGTTTCTCTTTCAGGTTGGGAAAAAAATATAATAGTATGCGTTTACAACCTAATCTTTAATCGTTTATGCACTTTTAAAAAGGCTTATTTACTTTATGTAGATAATATCCCAAAGGCCTAAGAACACATCTTTGATGCCACCATCCCCAGCTGACTCACAGCTATGACTAAAGTGACAGATTCTTTGCTCCACCCATGGCAGCTACATAGAAAATAAAAACCAACAACAACAACAACAACAAAAAAAAAAAAAAAAAAAAAAAAAACACGATTACATCGAGTGAAACTAACCAATCTAAAAATGCCATTTGCTATAATCATAATGAGTAAGGTTAGATTCTTGATTTATAATGTAGCGTGCCAGAGGCTTGTAACAAAGGTGAAATCCTTCAGCACTGAAAGTTGCTGATGTGGCTAAATGGACCAGAGGCCCTTAATTAAAGCAGTGCAAAGCCCAGTAGGCCCTTTTTAGAACAGAAGGTACATACATGTCTAGCTTGTAACACACATGCAAACACATAATGGACCAGAATAGCTGGTTTACAGAACAGGTATGACGTATTACACAGCTTGAAATATGGGTACTTTATGTATTTCAGAGTATAGATCTTGAAGTTTAAGTGTCTCAAGACCACTTTCCACACCACATTTTGTTTTCCTGCTGCTATAGCAACAAGTTATACTAGTGAAATCACACAGATTCTTACCTGATCTCCCACAAGAAAGCCCTTTCCTTCCTTATTTTTAGAAAGGATGCGCTCAAAATGACAAAGATCATTGCCAAGAGCCTTTATGTAATCTTCCTTTCCATTTTCCTGAAAGAAAAAATAAAATGGATATATCCACACAAAGAGTGAAGATTTGTGTTGAAAACCTGTACTACCAAGTCATACTTACATAGTTTTGATAGATGAGACGGACATATTTCAACCTGAAATCCTCCACTCCATCATTTATCATGTCTATATTTGCAGCATCAATTGGAGTTTTTCCATACAGACCTAGGAGAGAAATCAGTGACAGGTTTAGGCTAACCACCATCAGCTGGCATTTAAAACCTAGTGCAACCACAGCATGTGGCAGAGTACTAGGCATCTGATACACCAATGTTTTAGATGTAAAAGGTTGTGCCGGATATAGAACTGTAAGGGGAAAGAGCAAGGAATATGTGGTGGGGTTGGTGTGTTGGCTCACTGCTCACTACTTCCAGCCACAGACATGGGGCTGGCAGAGGAGACCACAGTACATGATGGTAGGCATCAAGACACTTGGAAGTTTCAGCTGTAAAGTATTTGCTGAAAGCCATGCTCTACCAGGAGAGCACGAGAGGCATAGGTGGCATGACAGGAGCATATCAAGTCTTTGAGGGTTTTAGGCTCATTTAAAAATGCAATGTTTGAGTCTGTGAGCATGAGAATATTAGGTAACGAAAGAACATGCTGCCCCTAAAACTGGTGTTGAAAGAAACAAGGACAAGGATTTGGAGGGACTGTGGCACTGGAAAAATTGTAATGGCTAGATGAGTGAGTGGGTCCGAGCAACTTTTAAACTGCAGCTCTTGTGGTTCTCAGTGGTTAGGATGTACAAAAAGTGGTCCAAGGCTGGAAAACCAGTGATGGGCAGCCAAGGCATGTGGGGTAACAAAGGCTGGCCTTTGTAGCCCCATCCATAAGAGGAGCTACTAAAAGCTCAAATTGCTGAAAAAAGTAACTCTGGTTCCAACAGAAAGGCGTCAGAATACAAAAGTTCCTTGGTGTACGGAAGCAGCCTACTTCTCACTTTGTTGCTCCATTGGGTCAATATTAGTACAGCTGTAATAACCAACACACGAATGCTTTATCCATTTAAGTTTTCAGCACCATCAAGTCACTACCTTATCATCAAAATATAGGACTTGAATGCTGTGGGGAAAAAAAAAAAAAAAAAAAAAAAAAAAAAAAAAACCCACTTACCATGACTCCTACCAAGGTGACGGAGAATCGCATTTGACTGATACATAGTGAAGTCTCCATCCTTGAATGCTGGAAGTTGGCCAAACACCTGACAAGCAAAGCAAAAACATTCAGAAAGGCGCACATCTAGAGGAAAGTAGCTAAAAACCCTATACTGAGACTCTTTAGTTTGCACCCGATGACCTGAAATTGTTGGCTGGTAGACTTCTGCTGATCCAGTGGCTTTAAAAAAGGAGGAGAAGTACAGCCAAAGCTTGTTTGATCCTGTGGATCACAGGAGTGCAGTATGTTCTGATTTTTCAGCAGACAGCGGGCTGAAGCCACAGAGCCGGTCTAGGCGCAGGCCAGATCACAATAATGAAGTCAGAATCTGCCCACATACCGGGACGGACACAGCCTCTGAGGTTCGCTGAGAGCCTGAGCCAGCCACTCCCAGCACCCTCCACAACCCAGTGCTCCAGTGAGCATGGGGAGGAGCAGAGAGCCTTAACTTCTCCAATGCTTTACAGCTCAGATGGACAAATATCCTGCCTTGCCTACTATAATTCTGACAGATGCCTTTGGTTGCTATCAGAATACTTAGAACAGTAACCGTATCCGACTGGATGCAGCTGCTGTTCAGCCCCTTCAAAGGATAAAGTAAAGGAAGGGGCTGACATTTAAGTAGCGAATGTTAGAGGGAATTTCCTAAAGAATTGCCTAAATTTGCATATAGTGTATGGTCAGCTTAAAGTCTCCATAAAATCCACTCCAAATGGAAGGGAGGGGGGGGGGGGAAATGTTCCGACTAGAGACACAGAATGCCATCTAAAACTGGCATTTGGCTCTTCAATATTTTAGGACCTGACCAAGCAGAATTCAAAACTGGTCTGGAGTGGTATAGAGCCAAGATTTAAGTTCTGTAAGGGTATTCACAATCAAGGACAATCACAATCAAGGACAATCAATCTTACCAGCGTGCTTGTACTCAACACTAGTCTGAGTCAAGTCACCCAAGACACTAGATCAAAGAGCTATAAGAAAAAAGTTAGATGCGACAAGTTTAACATTTTACCAAAGAATTTGTAATTCTGTACAGCCTGTCAACGGATTTACTTTTCGCCAACACTGCAGTCCTTATTGCTTGCTTAAAGGATAAGGTCACCTTCGGGAACAGATATACACCGTTTTTTTTAGGGTGGAACTACTAACATGTCCCCACTCATGCAGCAGCTCCGTGACCTGAGCCCTCTGTGCAACAGCAGTACAGGGAGAAGATCCCTTACCAGCTGTCGCTTTGAAAAGAGCACAGCTGTGCGGGCTTCGCATACATTCTGTGAATGTATCCACTACAAGTTCCCGACATCCTTTGCCCTTGTAGACTTGTAGTTTTCATTCAATGACCTACCATGGAGCTGTTGAGCCCTCTGGTGGTAGTTAATGGATTCTTTCTGTAAGTGCGATACTGCCTGTCCATGTGATGTACAGGGCAGACACTTAAGCCCCGTACACACACACACGAGTAGAAATTTGGCCGGGAAATTTCATCCGACGACCGATCTACCGATTTTTGGATTGTTAGTATGGTGCTTCCGACAACCGACTCCGACCGAAAAAAATCCTTGTGTGCAGGCTATATAATTTGTCGACCGTCAACACGTCCGATTTTCATCTCATTAGTACAGATTTCGATGGGGAAAAATCTTATGAGCAAGACTAGGCATGCTCAGAGATGAAAGAACACATACAAAAACATCCAGCACATGACATCACTTCTGAAGTGGAATTCGGTCGTACGGGAAAATTCGTGTGCAGTCTAGAGCACATTGCAACAAACATACACCACTCTGGACAAAAGACGGACGACCGGTCGGCGGAAATTTGTTGCGTGTGTACAAGGATTTACACTGGCAGTCTGCAGGAGTCTGTTAAATGCTGGTGCAATGCTTTCCAGGAGGAAAAACACACACACACACACACACACACACACACACACACACCTTAAGCTATGGTGAAGTCACTCTAAATTGAACTCATGGAATCGAATTAGTGCAGTAACTAAGCAGATGGCTCAAAAAAAAAAAAAAAAAAACACAAGGTGATCAACCTTTGTTAAAACATTCCATGAATGCCAGCTGCTGGATGCTGCATAGGAATAAATAAGGAGTCCATTCTGAGCTGCAAGACCTAATTTCCAAGCATGAAGCCCACATCTAGAAAAACGCAGAGGGATTGGCAGTTCACTGTATTTTTAAAGCTAGTTTGCAGGTCTGGCTAGGCCTCTAAAGAAAGGACTAGTGCAGTGAAAAAAAAAAAAAAAAAAAAAAAAACACCCAAACACCCCCTACTAAAAACCTTAATTTTCCATTGCACCATCTGGGTATCAAGGAAAAAAGTTTTTCACTAGTTTTATTCTTATTTACTACTTAAGGACCAGGTCCATTTCTGACACTTGTTGCTTACAAGTTATCACCAGTACTTTTTTGCTGGAAAATTACTTCCAACCCCCAAAACATACACACGCACTTACTTTAGCAAAGACCCCAAAAGAATAGTGGCGATCGTTGCAATATTTTAGGTCACACTGCATTTGCACAGCGGTCTTTCAAATGCAATTTTTTGGGGAAAAATACACTTGAATTTTTTTGAATAATAATAATAATATTATTAATAAATAATAGTGAAAGCTGTTACGCCGAGAATCACGATCTTAAAAACAGTTTAACCAGGACTCATAAAATCACTTACAAGCACATCAGAACAAGTCAATTTTAGTATGTTAGTAGCAGTTCGATAACTATCCTGCCTGCAGGGTATACATGCACAATTTCTCACCATACAGCTCTGAGCAACTCCGGTCGCTGCATGGACCCGTACTGACACGTTTCGTCATTACCACTTCATCTGAGGGTGTGGCGCTCCACAATTTATCATCTAGCTGCCAGAATGTTTAGCCCCATCATTGACCTGCCTGCACTCCAGCCCTCTCCCGTGATCACCACCAGGAAAGACTACAGAATTAGGACCAGTGGTGATCCATCCAGACTATGAATCTGATGCCATTCACGTTACCCAGTTTAAAATTCTTGGAGGCATCAAATTCAGAAGTTTTATTTACATACTGGACATAAACACCACTACATGTGTTATACTGACCAGTTAAGACACACAAATATGTAAATAAAAAAAAAAAAAAAATTTAATGCCTTTAGATAACCTTCTACTCCATTCAAACGGACATTACAATTAGATGTTCTAGTCAAAACCAAAACAGTCTTATATATGTCCCTCTAACAATTTGGCAAAATAATCCTGCACAAGTTTATCTGAATTCAATGTATACTAGGGATAGACCAATCAGCAAAACCGATATTGGGGGCCGATACGTACTTTCCCCGATATATCGGTATCTGCCCAGGAACTGTCCGAAATTTTTGTGACGTCATTCTGCCTTCTTAGGCTGCCTCCCTCACCTTGGACAGCCTTGCCTGGAGTCGGGACTTGTCTTGTGGGAGTGTATCACAGCTATACACCCATCCACAGGACCTGTACCAGCCACCCACCAATTGGGGGGGGCGGACAGCCACCACAGGGTGCCCGCCAGCCATTAAGTACCAGATGGGTGTCAAAAAAAAGGGCCTTTAATTTTTAAACTTTAAATGTACAAAATATCAGCCCATACCGATACGTTGTGACCAAAATATCGTTCTAGGCCCTGAAAAAAAAAAAAAAAAAAAAAACACAGAGACCAATTTTAGGAGGAAGATAATCCCACCTTCAAATTGATCACAATGGAAGATCCCTGCTACAAAATATCAAAATATATGTACAAGCTTCCTTTCTATTGAACATACCCTTCCTCTTTCTGGTATTATCTCAATTTATATCAAGTTCTACATTCATTACTCTCGTGATACAGTATCGGTTAGGTAAATTTATTTGGTTTCACATTTTGATAATTCCCTGACCCTATTTGTACCTCTTCAAAAGAGATGGACTCAGATCCCCAAAATCTTAAACCTGATGGATCGTGGCTATGGCATTGTTTAAAGTGCAAAGAGACACTATGATCTTTAAAACCAATTTTAATATTGTGAATAGGATCTGCAATGCACTTTAAGGGTCTCTTCGTACGCCCAATGTACATTAAGGTGCAAGGACATTCGAAGGCATAGACTACGTGGGTTGTATTGCACAAAATGAACTCCCTTTATTTGAAATTTTTATGACTAGATGTAGACCTCTGACCGTCCTGGAAACTTAAACTTGTCGGCATGCTTTGCACTTGCAGGCAAAGAAACTTTGTCCCAGAACATTTGGGGTCTCCTGGGTGGATCCAACACTTTAACCCCTCTATCCCTAAAGCTAGTGGCTTTACCATAAATGAATTTCGGATACTTAGGGAGCACATGATTCTACTTCTCTATATTGTAAATGGAATTGGAAATAAAACCCCATTCTTGGTCCTCATTCCTCACTGCATTGCCCCCCCCCCCCCCCCCCCCAAGCAATCCTCTCTGGGCATCTCCAACACCTATCGGCAAGAATCGTACACCTTTAACTGCTGTACACTGAGCTGATATAATGGTAAAAATACAGCTTTAATCTGCGTGGAGTGTGAAGGCGTTCAGTTTGCTCCAGAAAGCCATCTACAATCTTGAACAACCAAAACCTTATACATTATGTACATCATACCCCAACACTCAAGGGCTACTTACTCACCTGTCCAAGAATATGTATATATGCATGTCCCCTAAATGACTGACAAACAAGCACATGCTCCTTCATTAGGTCTACCTGCAAAAACACCATTTTGTGCCGAACCCCTTTTCCGAAAACGGTCTCTCAATGAAAATAGGAATCCTTTTAATAAACTTACAGCTTCTTTTTTGAGGCTTCCTTTCGTCCAGGTATCAAATGTCACCACCTCTTCTTTCCAATCCAGACCCTGGTCAGCCAATAGCATACGCATGGCTTCACAGCGACCTAAGACAAAGCGACATTAAGGATTTGCTGAAAATACATTTGCCCAAAATTTAGTCAGCACCTACATAATGCCAATTTTTACAGCATCAAATTACACTTGTGTACAGGATGCCAGGCATGGGCGCTGGACAGGAGGAGATGTGGCCCTATTAAGAAAGGGGGAGGAGGGGGGGGGGGGGAAGAGGTTTTGGCATACTCCAGGTTGCTCACCATGCAGGGGAGGATCCAACTTGGTTCCAATTCCTTTTAGGGGAGGAAAAGGATTAGGGTGGGAAATTAGGGAGGAGTGGGATTTAAATCCCAAGCTGCGTGGGTGATGACCGCTTACCACCCATGTGGCTACTGACAGGGTGGACTTGGAGGGCTGCATTCACAATATCTGGTCTCCGACAGTACAAAGAACATGCAATTATTTTAGTAAAAATATAAACTGCTAAATACCTTCTCAGCAGCATATAGCAGTCTTATTATAAGTGTTTGGTTTCAGATTATAGAAGGATTTTTCATTCTCCTCTGACTGTCCTATGAGGCTGCATGACCCCTGACCAGCCTTGGCCTGAGCACGCGGAGAGTGCCTCCAAGGCTCTGTACTATCAGATGGATTGGGGGACAGAAAAAAAAAATAAATACATACAAGGAATGAGGGGGATCAGAAAAGAGAATCGAGCAGCCATTTTACAGTGTGGAGGATTAACCCCTTAGAAGCCAGTGAGCATAACAAGCATGCTTTACTGCATATAGACTGATTTTACTGTAGTGGGTTTAGTAACACGAAGTCATAATAAAAAACAGCCAACAATGAGGATGGAGGACATCCAAACCCAACAGTTCTTCCATTTGTCTGGAGTGGAGATGGGGTTTGGGAATCCACACTGTATGAGTAAGGCAATATATTGTACAACTTCTATTAGAGCATGTGTAATAGTTTTATTCCGCCCTTTACCAATACTTGCATTAAGCCATTCACAATCTCAGCTAACAGAAAAAAAAAGGATACCTCTTCTGCAGGTCAATTTACCCATGATTTAGCTATTCATGACCACTGAACCAAATTTGGCCATGCATCGATTGCAGGTGCAATGCTTTAGAGGCTGTTTAGCAAAAATAAATGCACATAAAACGTGAACCAGAGGTTGTAAACCGCACACCAACATGCAAGACAAAAAAAAAAAAAAAAAAAAAAGCTAGTATGCATCACAAATTATTGGGCATATATCATAGCAAATGGCAATGCACAAAGCTTGTTGCCCAAAAAGGAGCAGGGCCCCCTGAACCCATTTAGGGAAAGTAAACCTTTACTGCTGGAAGCATAGCATCACCGTGCCTGTTAGGATAGCAACATTCAGAAAGCTTAAAAAAGCTGTGGCCTTGCCCCATTTCTAGTCTTCATGTCTGGGGGGGGGGGGGGGGGGGGGGGGGGGTATTCATTGGTCACTTGACTACTCGGTCATGTACAGTGGGAAGGATCTTTGACATTAAATACTTGTGCATTATCTTGGTATCCATTTTAGGACTTCAAACCTTTGAAAATGTGGGAAATAGTGGACACAACTGCAGTACTCCCTTGGCGATACTAGCAAGCTGATGTTCTGTGCTAGCCAACCAATACTGTAAAAAACGTGCCCAAGCCAAGCATGTCTAAAGATTTAAATACCTTCAGAGGGAAAATTGAATTATAAGACATGTCCACATGGCTAATCATAGTTCCAGAACAGGAGGAGATATATGGCGCTTTTCCACTGCATGGAACCGAATGGTACGGCTCGCTTTTTTGCTTTTCCACTGCTGGTACCGCATGGTACGGTGTATGAACGGTACGGTGGCGCTTTTCCACTGCATGGAACCGAACGGTACGGCTCAAAAAAAAAAAAAAAAAAACCAGTACCTACTCGATTGTGGTTCCAAGTGTACTGTACCGGTACTAAATTCCACAACCCCTCCCATGCAGCCTGATTGGTCCTCACTACAAGGCAATGATTGGTCAATAATCATCACTGTCATTGTTTATGCAGCAGTAGAGGCGGTGCAACCACAGAGTAATCCTGCCCACTACTTATCAGTACTATAAACAGTGGAAAAGCAAACCGTACCGAACCGTTTCAACACCATACCATGCAGTACCAGCAGTGGAAAAGCAACCCGGGCCAAGCTCGGCCGAGTAGAGCCGAGCCGGTACTTGCAGTGGCCAATATTTTGTTCCATCTAGGCAACAAATTTTATAACCTTCCTTTAGAAAGTTACTACTAGTGAGAAGGAGACCGTTTCAGAATAAAGTCCATGAACAAAGATACATTTCTACTTACCTCGGACATTGAAATATACGATTGCGTATCCAGGCACTGAAAAACAAACAGGTTATCATGTTACAAGCACAGTAAACAATATTGCTTCAAAGTATCAGTGATAGTTCTTGAACATTTTTATGATCAGAAACACACACCCCACACACACACACACCTCTGTTAATCCAGAGCTATTCTACAAGCTCTCCCTCCTGGAGTCTATTAGCCCTCCTAGATCTTCTCTTGACTGTCGTCACAACCAACCCCTCCCAATGAGGTTCCTTGTAGCTCTTTGCTCTTCCACAGCTGTAGAGAATACCTGGCATTTTTGGGTAATGTGGAATACGAATTGCTCCCCTATGATGGTACTCCTGCCTAGCAGCCAATCATTAAGGGGGAAAAAAAAAAAAAAAAAAAAAAAAACACCACCAGCACCACCACCACTTGGTTGAACAGGATGGAACTGTCCTTCAACTTTACAAATTCTGCAACCACTCCCCCATCGTCACTGACAGAGCCAATTTCAGCACCTGCTGTAGAGCAGCTAGGCGCTGCAAAGGAGCGCAAGTAAGGCAAGTTCAAGGGCTCCATTCACACCTGAGCATATCATTTTTAGGTGTTTGGAGGCAGGCACCATAGGTGAAAATCAGCGCAATAATGCAAAGCTAATAATTGTGAACTGTGATAAAGCTGCAAACACTAGATTTGATCCCACTACACAAATCCAATATATGTGTTGCGCTAAATCATAAATATCACATACACGTGATACAATAAAACTAAACATAAAAGATGTGAAAAACATCCATGTGATCCAAATTAGTAAAAATATTGATAAATCCTAAACAAAGTCCACGTGTAAGGAAATAAACTAAGTCCACGTGTGGAAAAATGTGCTGTAATCAATGGATTCCAAAACACCTGACTATAGAAATCCACCACCAAAAATGCAAGCCTCGCACCTCAATATCTGACCCAGGAATCACCCAGGGTCAGACACAGCAGTCCCCTGCAGGGGTAATATATGGTCAGCAAAGCGATGTTTACAGGAGAGTCCAGGATCATACTCATACCTCCATACAGCAGGTGTAAAGGGGGACAAAAATCTGACAAAATCTAGTACTCTGTTTTCAACGTTTAATCCAAATTGAGGGTACTCAATTTTTATTGTATAACGTGTATATTTATGATTTAGCGCAACACATATTGGATCTGTTGAGGCAGGCATTGACATATAACAAAAACGCTTGTAATCTGCCAAACAAGCTCATGTACTTTGAGCTTCAGGTGCCAAAAATGCTGAAACCATGAAAAACATGCAGATCTCCTTAAAGCAAACCCTATACCTGGATCTCTCCACAACGGGTTCTTCCCTGACTAATGTAGTGCAACAAGACCAACGTATTCATCACATTGAGCACAAGATTTCTGATCTCATTGCCCATAATGAAATAGATACATGTACAGAACATGGAACTACAAAATGATCAACTAAGGCTCGGGTCACACTATTGCGATGCGGGAAGGCTGCGAATTCGCAGCCTTTTCCCGCATCGCACACGCACCCCCGGCAGTTCACACTGCCATATGCGATACGCTGGGGGTGTCAATGTAATCTTAACGACACCCCCAGTTTGATCGCATATCGCAGTGCGATCGTGCAGTTCGCACAGGATGGGATCGCACAAGTGTGAACCGCTGTGCGATCCGATCCTGATGCGGCTGCAAAAATGCCTCCTGTGCGTGTTTGCACCGGGTGCGATGCGAATTTAGCCATACAAACTGTATGGCTAAACTCGCACCGCACAGCTGATCGCATGTAATGTCGGAGCAGTGCGCTCCGACATTACATGCGAACCCGGCACTCGCATCAGTGTGAACCGGGTCTTAAACTAGCAGACCGTGAAGACTGGTCATAACGCAACAAATATTCTGAAACCTACCAGAATCAGTGCAACAACCTGAACTGGTGAAATTCACACAGTCCATAAATGTGCACGTTAGTCCCTGACCTTGCAAACAGGGATCAAATTGATCGAGCACATCACATACTGAAACCCCCCCCCTCCCCCTATTTATCAGCAGAGAACCCACGTGTTGTCCTCACACATCTTTTTTTGTGCTATAAAAAAGTGATTTATGCTGCAAAAGCGCATCAAAATCCTGCCAGAACCATATACAACCATTGCCCTCTACACAGACCTTTCCAAAACGGACGGCAATTATCCAGCATTATGAAGGCCCTTCAAAACAAACGCATACCCTACAAATGGGGATACCCTACTAAGTATAGTCACTTACCAAGGAACCAACTACGCTGTGCGCACACTTCCAGCTGGCCTCCAGCTGCTGAGAGCATGGAAGATACTCCCTCAAGAAAACTCGAGACCACCATCTACTCCCTCTCAATGGATGGAAGCCGACTGGTCTCTACAGAACACTTAAGCTATTCTCATCCAAGGGCCTACCTGCTAATACCAGCTGTCGGGCCAAAGCAGGCCTCATCTTGACAAGACCCAGTTTCTACCCCACGTGCTCTAGTCCAGAACATTGAGTAAATTCCCCCTCTAGAACCTTTTGCAGTTACTCTGCACATTGAACCCTTATCCTTACAGGGCTCTCCATCTTACCCCCTGCTCTGTACCAACTTGACCTCCCACCCTGCATCAAGTACCGAATGAAACTTATCTGCGAGCCTCAGCAACCTTTGTGTATAACTCTCACTTTGGGAACTACCACCACTTCTAAAAAATTCAATGCGCCAATATGCCTCTGAAACTTATCCTTGAATGCAAAGGGACTAACTAGTCCCCAAAAAAGCCAACCTCAGAAGGAATTACCCAGACAAAATGTAGACATCCCCTTCATTTCAAGAAGGGAAAAAAATAAAAAAAAATAAAAAAAAAAAAAAAAACACCACACACTTGCCAAAAGCAAAAACCATTCTTTAAACTCAAGGGCTATAATACCTTATCATCTGGACAGAAAAAATTGGAGTCCTAACAGCAGTCCGAGACACTCTCCCAATTTTATCATCACCCCACCTATGCTGACCCTTTGGGCTGATACTTGATACTGATCTGTACTACTGAACAAGTCACTTTCACACTAGTCAACGTATATGGACCCAACACTAGAAAACTCCAATTTTTCCATCGCCTCAAGAAAATTGATGCTCTAAAAAAAATGGGCAACCCAATTGTCGGTGGAGATCTGAACATAATTAATGACAGTCATGGATACTTTCTCCAAACTGAACCCCTTACTCCAGGAATTTGACCCATTTGACGTATGGAGACTGCATCATGGATCGGAACGTGACTATACGTACTTCTCACTCCCAGCTGTCCTATTCAAGTATTGATGCTTTCCTAGTCGACCAATGGACTCTTCAAAACATTGTTCCAAGTGGACATAGTCCTGATCTCATGGTCAGACCATGCTCCTATCACGATTATGCTGTCAGAACTACAAACTACACCACTAACACCAAGACTCTGGAAACTAGACTCGCTAGCACACAAATGTCCACTAAGAGATCCTAAACAAACACCAGGCCTTTCAAACTCAATGACCAACAGGACAAAACAATTTATTCTGTGGTCCACATACAAGGCATCGTCATAAAAATGGGAATACAATCTTTTTTTTTTTAGGACACATGCAAAGACGAATTTCTAAATCAAATAACCCAAGTTAGAAAAACTAAACAAAACAACTACCTCAAAAATCAATCCTCGGAACTCCTCGTATGGATTCAAAAACTCAGATCCTTTTACTACATAAATTTGAACATATGTAGCTTAAAACTAAAGCCTATTTCTACTCTTTGGGCAAGAAAACAGAAACTTAGCCAAGCAGGTAAAAGCCCAAAGAACCAAACCTCCCTGATTAACCCCATAACCGAAAAAATAACTAACCCCCATGAAATTGCCAACGCTTTTAGCGATTATGATGCACCCTCAAATAGGACCTGTCCACTCCTCAACCCACTGATCAAAGCATTCAAGAATTCCTAGCCTCCATTGACTTGCCCGCACGTACCCAAATGCCTGCTCCATCACTGAATGCAGAGAAGGCATTTGACAGTCTATTGGAAATTTCTTCACGCTGTGCTAATGAAATCTGGCATAAAGGGCTGGTTTCTCCAAACAATCCTATTCCTATACTAACCCGTCGCTAGAGTCCTCACAGGAGGAACTATATCCAATCCGTTCAAAATTACAAATGGAATGAGGCAAGGATGTCCACACTCCAAATATTTTTGCCCTACTGATGGAACCATTAACCTCTAAACTTAGAGCAGACCCACAAATTTCAGGCTTATCGTGCAATGGCACAAATCATAAAATCAGTCTTTTTGCTGATGTGATATTAATGATCAACCCACTTCCAATCCCTAATAAACAGGCAAAAAATTTGGGGGAGCATACCCATGTATTTCCAAAGCTGCTGCAGCTATGAACCAAAAGACATGTATATTAAAAAAGAATAGCGCGCAAATGCAAAAGAAATTACTACCAAATCTGAAGAGAGTCCATAAATAAAAATGGGGGTTTGGTCCCACCATATGGCCATATCGTGCTCAAGCCCACTACTGCGTCAAAGTACCCCATTATCAGTGGGTCCTACACTATCCATGAAAAAGAGATGAATCCAACCTTTCTAACCCTTGGAGATAAAACTCCTTGCTGGGAAAAATGTGCAAATGCACTACTACCCACTGATAATGGGGTACTTTGACGCAGTAGTGGGCTTGAGCACGATATGGCCATATGGTGGGACCAAACCCCCATTTTTATTTATGGACTCTCTTCAGATTTGGTAGTAATTTCTTTTGCATTTGCGCGCTATTCTTTTTTAATATACATGTCTTTTGGTTCATAGCTGCAGCAGCTTTGGAAATACATGGGTATGCTCCCCCAAATTTTTTGCCTGTTTATTATGTATTCGGTCTGACCAGACTATCGAGGTTGAGCAGCCCTCCCCACCCCCCACATACACCTGTACTCAATCAGTGTCCACCATCAATTGGATATAGGAGGAGTCCCCTGTAGTGCATTTGCACATTTTTCCCAGCAAGGAGTTTTATCTCCAAGGGTTAGAAAGGTTGGATTCATCTCTTTTTCATGGATAGTGTAGGACCCACTGATAATGGGGTACTTTGACGCAGTAGTGAGCTTGAGCACGATATGGCCATATGGTGGGACCAAACCCCCATTTTTATTTATGGACTCTCTTCAGATTTGGTAGTAATTTCTTTTGCATTTGCGCGCTATTCTTTTTTAATATACACTTCCAATCCCTGCAACCAGTACTAGATACACCATGACTTCAGCACAGTATCCTACTACAAAACTCAATAGCAAAAAAATCCCAGGCTCTCCCCATACAAATTCCACCCCAGCTCATTTCCCCAACTAAAATCTAGCTATCCATTTACATTGATGATTACATCAATTCCGTACCTTGGAATCCAAATCACCGCCAACCAAAGCATCTTAAATACCAGGCCTTCCTACGCAACCTGCCAGCCCTCCGCTGCACATGCACAAATCTTTCTAAAGTAGGATGAGTTGCTACCCTTACAATGATTGTACTACCTAAGCTCCTCTACTTATTCCGGACACCAAACAGTCCCTAACCCTCAATCATTAACCGCGATCCAATGCCAATTTACCAAATTTGTCGGGACTCCAAACCCCCAAGATGTGCCAACTATATACTAACCAGACCCCCCCCCAAAAAAAAAAAAAAAAAAAAGTGAGTGGGCCTACCTAACGTAACAAAATACCACCTTGCTTCCACTCTTGATCAACTCTTATTGGAGGCATCCTTCACCAGAAAAGCTCTGGTCAACCCTTGAGACCTCACCCTTCCATCCTGTGACTGACCAACTACCTTTTATTAGCAGCATTAGGCCATTATCCGACCCTGAAAAACTCTAGTCATGCACACAGCCTCCCTCCAAGCCTGGAAGAAAATCCAGGCCACACACACCCCCACGCTAACCCTACTTCGGGCGCTTACTGCCTGTGTTCCAGAACTTATCGCGATGGTATACAATTGGTATATAAAAAAAAAAAAATCAAAAAACCTTCAAATCCATTCAGGATGATGAATACAAATTACCAAAAACCTAGAAGCCTACACATACACAAGAATCTCCCACCTCAATTCTGCAAAACTTCCATCCACAGCCCCAATTTCTACACTTCACACAATATCCTAAAAAGGGCATATCTTTAAAGTACTCAAACGTATGCAAAAATCGACCTCTCTCCCAAACACGTTAAACAAATCGAGTGAAGAACTGAACACTCCAATCACACAGGACCAATGGCTACGTGCATGTCAACTAACTTCTAAAGCATCCCACTGCAGTAACCACTGGGAGTCTTACCAAAAAAGCCATTCATAGAGACGATACTTAATGCCCTACCGACTATCTTAAAATTTACCCAGGCCATTCACCTACGAGCTGGAGGAACTGTGGCAGTACGGGTTCATTATCCCATACCCTATAGTTCTGCAAGTCCCTTACTTCATTCTGGAAACCACCATTTGCCCTAATATCCTCCCATCTCTGGAATACCCACGCCTTTATCCACAACACTTGCACTATTACATGTAGGCATATAAAAATTCCCACCTCAATCTCGCTACGTTATTATCCATCTACTATTAGCTGCCAAACCCCACATTACAAGACTATGGAAAACCTCAGTAACTCCCTCCATTCAAACACTATTGCTGACCCCATTACCAGTGCGAGATAGAATAGTAGCAAAAAAATAAAAAATATATAATAAACACGAAGTTTTTACCACATGGTCCCAATGGCTACAGCACCAAAAATGTACTGTACTAGTATGAAACCTTCAAGTAGACTGTATACTTCACTCAACATTCACTGCTGGTGCTCCCGCTCCCTGCCCACCAACACTGTTACCACAGTTTGAAATGTTTCTCTTTCACCTTAGACGGAACAAAATGCTGTAAATTAATGTTTCACTACTCACTTTTTTTTGTTACTAATCTTAAAAATCACTTAAAAAAAAAAAGGCAAAAAAATGAATACCTATAGCAGAGTGTGGGAGTATATCCCCTGGGACTGACCCATAGACGTGGTAAAGTTTTCCTGCCTAGTGTCCTACTCCTGTAGGGAGCAGCATAACTCAATGGTTAAGAAGATTCTGGAGCAGTGAACAAAAGAGAAAAAGTTTCTTTAAATGTAATGCTTTGTGTTGCCTCCACCTTTTGATTTCAGATGCTGATCTTCCCTGCTAGAGTCTTTAACCTACCTGGCGGTCTGATTATGTTAGAATTTATGCTAAAAGCGGTACATTGTTTTGCATGGAAATAAGTTTATATTTTAGGCCTGGAATTCTTAGGAATACCTCACTTAATCTGTCCAAACAAGTCTAGTAGACATCCTGGGTATGAAAGTTTGAGACATGGAAAATCAGAATATAATTTTTTTTTTTTTAATGGAATAAAAAACACAGCACACTGAAATGTGTACAAACAAGGGGTGCAATATTACCAGTCACTGTAATAAAGGTTTAGTAAACATCTTGGGTATGAAATATTTTGAAACCTGGGACTGCACAAAGTCGACGCCACAAAAGTATTGTTTTTCTTAATTTTCCTTCCACTGTCAACTCTCTTTGAGCAACAAACCACACACATCCTTGTAGGTATTGACTCTCAGTTGATGGGATGTAGTCCATGAAGTGACGACCAGTCAGGTGTTCTGGGTTTGACAACACCAACAGCACGACGTCCAGATATGTTCACAGCCATTGATTGTGTTTGGTGACTCAAGATTTGTTCAGCAACTTTCCAAATAAAATTCACATGAATCACAGGCCTGTCACTTTTTGACCAGAATGTATGAATTCCACAAGCATTGCTCAAGATGTCTGAAAATCTTATAGCATTTTTGCTGCTTCCTCATAGCTGGCTAGAATGCCATTGCTTGGTCGGGTCTGTCGACACTTCCCATTGTGGTGTTGTAGTCTATCACTACTTGTGGCTTCACCCAAAACCCGAACCCAAACCAAATAGTTAAAATCCAAAAGGCTAAACTCAGCCAACTGGATAACATTAAGCTCAACCAGGTACAGGAGCTCACCCATGAAAGAAAAACCCCCCTAAAGAGAAACAAAGTGTCTCTTGTAAACAGCAGCCTGCAAAACCTTGCAGCCAAAGGATGCATCCAAAGATGTCAACAAATCTACCTTGTAGAGTTTAGAAAAAGTGTGCACAGAGGACCAAGTCGCCACCTTCAAACTTGCACTCCGAGGCCTGATGGCGAAAAGCCCAAGAGACACTCAGCGTTCTAGTAGAATGCACCTTTACAGGGAACGGAGGAACCTGACCCTTCAATGATTAAGCCTGAACAACATTCTGCCTAACCCATCTGGCTATAGTGGCAGCAGACGTAGCCAAACCTTTACAAGATCCCCCTTTAAGGACAAAAAGAGCATCAGATTTCCTAAAAGATTGAGCGTCAGGTAAACCCTGACCGCCTTAACCACATCCAGAGAGTGCAGAGCAATTTCCTTGGGGTGCTCAGGCTTAGGACATAGTGAAGGCAACACATTGTCTTCCTTTAGATGGAAATCAGACACCACTTTAGGGAGAAAAGCCAGATTTGGTAGTTGTACCACTTTATCTCTATGGACCACCAAATAAGGCGGACAGGACAGCACCGCCAACTCAGACACTCTGCTGGCAGAAGTAATTGCCACCAGAAAAGCAACCTTCTGGGATAAGGAAAGCAGAGAAATCGCCCTAATGTTCTCAAAAAAGGAGTCATTGAAGAACAGACAAAACCAGATTGAGATTCCACAGAGGCAACAGGGATCATTCTCGGGTGAACCAGATGACACACCCCCTGTATAAAAGTGTCAATAAAGGCATTAGCAGCCAACGGACATTGGAAGTAAATATCCAAGGCTGACACTTAGCCCTTGATAGTGCCCAAGGCCAACCGCTGCTCAACCCCTTTTTGTAAAAAAAAAAAAAAAAAAAGTGGGCGCTGGTTCGTGATGTGTGTGCTTAAAGTAAATTGTCCCAATTCTTTAGGATTACCAAGTGATATGTAAAATTATATCTGGAATATATCTGGAACATAAAGTGCATAAAATTAGTATAACCATGGAAATGTGAAATCAATGCAAATGATCCCATCTACTATAGTGCTGAGCGCTTCCATTAGCATATATTAAATATTTTTGCACCAAATAGCTTATTGAAAAAGTGCTCCAGTGCATAAATAGGTGAAATCAATTAGGGATGCACCGAAATCGGCCGAAAATGAGCCTATCCCATGTCAGCCGATAATGGTTAAAAATGCCGAAATTAATGGCTGCCGTGAGAAAGGAGGAGGGCGCAGTGCTGGTTTAAAAAGTCCCGCCTCTGGCCGGCTGCCCGCCTCAATGATGTCCCTACTACTATGATCTGTTCATGAATGAAGTGACACACCGGGCGGGCGGCCACTAATACGGTAGCTGTAACTATGTGAGCGCTTCACTTCCCTGTCAGCGGGGAACGAGCATGAATGAACTGACACACTGGGCGAGGGGAGCGGCCGCTAATAGCTATAACTATGTGAGCCTTCACTTCCTTGTCATGCGGGTATCTCCTCTGACAGGGAAGTGAAGGCTCACAGTTATAGCCATTAGCGGCCACTCCCCTCGCCCTCCCACCCGGTGTCAGGTCAGTTCATGCTCATCGTCCCCCGCTGACAGGGAAGTGAAGGCTCACATAGTTACAGCTACCGTATTCACGGTCACTCGCCCGGTATGCCACTTCATTCATACACAGATCGTAGTAGTAGTGACATCACCGGGAGGCGGGTGGCCGGCCAGAGGCGCATCTTTTGAATGAAGGGCACCGGAGGAGCACTCAGCAGAGTGACACTACAGTTAAGGAGATTGAATCGTTGGGATGGGGAGGGTGTACTGCCGAGGGGGACGCTGAGGCAGCTTACCAATGGTATTAGTATTATGCAGCATGAGGGGGTTAATGTATTGTCACTGCTGGTCACTGATGCATTAGTGACCGACAAGTGGCAGTTAATTAACCCCTTTGTGCTGCATTAGTGCAACCAGTGTTAATTAACACTGATACTGGTTGCACTAATGCAGCACAAAGGGGTTAATTAACTGCCACTGGTCGGTCACTAATAGATGAGTGACCAGCAGCGGCAATACATTAACCCCCTAATAGAAATACCATTGGTAATTAACCACTTGCCAACCCATCACAGTACATATACTGTGACAGGGTGGCAGCGACAGGTGTACGTCGCTGCCTGCTTTTGGTGTATGCCCCTCTATCCATTTAAAATTATTTGGGGAAAAAGTAATTTTCGGCCAAGGGCATCCTGCATTTTCGGTTTCAGGTTTAAAATTTTCATTTCGGTGCAACCCTAAAATCAATACATGCAATTCAACCAACAAATTCATATGCGATTCAAATAAAAAAAGTCCAAAATAATCCTTATGAAGTTGACCCAACACCGTGCTTGGGGGGGGGGGGGTAACAGAATCCACCTCGTGAGCAAGTCCACACCTAATGCTCACCAAATTGCAGCAGGCCGCTAGGACCTAGAATGCTCTTCAGGATCTTGAGATTTTTAAACATATGGGCAACGTCCTCTCCCCTCAAGGTTACCAGAAGTAAATTCCGACACTCACAGATAATGAAATATAGGACAAACTCCTCTCCAATAAAAAAAAAAAAAATAAAAAATAAGTCGGGTGACAAATATGGACGCAGATAAACGTATAACCTTTAATAAAAATAAATGCTTCCTCTATGTATCTTATGAAATGAATGCCAATTAGGAATCCAATGGGTTCTAAATTGGAACTACTGGGGAGAGGGAGATGCATACATATCTCCCAATGGATATCAAGTTTATTTCTAAATGGAGCATATACAGTTATGCATTAAAAAAAAAAGGACAGTTTAAAAACTAAAGCATTCAAAACATTGTCAAGGTTTACCCTTCTGGACCAAGTCAGTTGAGACAGTAGATCCATTGGGTTTCATTCTGCAATATTCGTTTGCTCATATCTGTTCCTCTCCAGTGTTTGAAAACCCTATCTATACATCACAAAACCATAACAGAAGGGTCTGTCATGGAACAACCTAAAAGGATTTGAAACACTATGCTGACGGAAACCCTTTCCAATATCAGTTGCTCGCCCATCTGCGTGGCCAAAGAGTGGTCCGACCAATGTACTTAAGACCACACGGGCAGACACACACATACATATGTCACGAATCTGGTCCCACATGCAATAAAAAAAAAAGTTAAATGGTGAATTCTCTACCTTCCGATGAAAAATTCAGTTTGGTTCTCTTTTTAAATTTACTAGTTTGACACGCCTTGCACCTCCTGCATCTGTAGAAACCATTTTTTTTTTTTTTTTTTTTTTTTTTTTTTTTTTTTAGAAAAAAAAAAGTTGTTTCTCTTGGGTGGGTCTGGTACTTTTTTGCAATCATGTTCCTCAAACCAGGAGCTCATTTATAAAAAGGAATTTAGGGCAGCTGGGAAGTATCTTAAAGTTTTGTATCTTAAAAGTATATGCCAATTCTTACTGCATTTTTCCACTTCTCTATACTATAAATTAAATCCTGTAATAAATGCCAGATCATATTTTGTATTAACTTTAGGTTTAGTAAACGCTTCTCTGTCCATTAAGAACACTTTATTCCTAGTATCCATCAATTCTTTGTAACCCTTTTCCTTAAATCTTTGAATAGATTTGTCAGTTTGGAACAGGTAATCCTGGTTGTTGGTACAGTTCCTCCTAATACGACCAAAAAATTGCCCTTTAGTAGATATATACCGGTTACAATATACTGCTTTAAATAGAAGTTCTAGTACTAAGTGTACCATTGTTCCGATAAATTTTAAGATCCGGTAATTGTATGGTATTGACATCCATATTCCCTGTAAGTTTTATCCCATACTGGTTCGGATTCATAAATTCTAAAAATTCAATGAGTGGCTGTTGGTGACCCTCCCATACTATTTAAAAGGTCATCTTCTGTAATATTTTGAGCTCCGACGATTGATTTGCAAAAAATCTGCTCTTCCTCCCATTTAGCCAGAAAAATGTTAGCAACACTGGGGCGTAACGTGCCCCCATTGCCACCCCCTTAATCTGTTGAAAAAAGAAAAAGAAAAATTCCACCATACCAAAAATAAGGTTAGAAATGTCCATCTCTAGGCCTTCATGGAGAAATTCTATTTGTATTGGTTTAAGAATTGGTTTAAGAAAGTCTGAGTTATTACCTGATAACTCCCTTTCCAGGAAGGTCACGAGAGATGGCTTCTCCTACAGGAAACAAGCACAGTCAAGTTAAAAAGGCTGCCCATCTGGCTGCCCCTCAGTTGTAAAAAGATTAACTGGACAGCTTAGGCGAATAGCTCGCCATATTGTTTCATTGTCAAACCAACCAATAGGGTGGGGGTCCACCGTCCTGGAGGATTCCTGGAAAGGGAGTTATCAGGCAATAACTCAGACTTTCCCAAGTCATCCTCCAGGGTGGTCACAAGACCCCAACGATGCGTACCTAGGGTGGACTACTGCTTGGAGAACTTTGCGACTAAAGGATAGATCCTGGACTGATCCAGATCGACCCTGTAGTGTTTAGCGAACGTCAACTCGCTGGACCAAGAGGCTGCTTTGCAGATTTGATCTGCTGAGGCCCCAGCCTTTTCTGCCCAAGATGTGGATATGGCTCGAGTGGAGTGTGCCTTGATGCCTGCCAGTAAACTCTGGTTTTGGGCAGTGTAGGCTGCACAAATGGCCATTCTGATCCATCTAGCTATGGAGGTGGCTTTACCCCTCAGTGCCTCCAAAAAGGACAAATAGGCTGGATGACTTCCAACTTTTATGCTGACTTCTAAGGCTTCCTCCCCGCAGGAGGGTGGGTTTTGGCAGAACGATGGAAGAATCACTTCCTGTGAGCAATGAAATGCCGAGGATACTTTCGGGAGGAAGAGAGGTTCTGTCTTGAGGATTACCTTGTCTGGGAAGATCGTCAGAAAAAGGGCCTGTAGATCGCTCACCCTCCTAGCGGAGGCCATTGCCACCAGGAATGCGGTTTTCAAGGTAAGGTTCTTCAGGTTACAGTCCGTTAAAGACTCGGGTCTTTGGTGCGCGCCTGTAACACTAGTGCTAGATCCCAGGGGGCCAAGCTGAGGTTTTTGTTGGGCTGGGAACTTTCAATAGATCTGAAGAGTCGCTTCACCAGAGAATCTTCACCGATTGGCCTTTCCAAAAAATTGACAGGGTGGCTGCCTGTACTTCCTGTCAGCCCTTTGTCTGCGCCATCTAGTAAAAAGTCCAAAACAGTGCTGATGTCACTCAAGAGTCCTGTTTTTGGGTTCCATTTTTGATCTGAATGTTTTCCATACTTGGTTATAGATTTTTCTGGTCACAGGTTTTCTGCTTTGCAGCATACGTCCGTGACCCTGACGGAGAGTCCCTTGTTTAGAAGGCTCCGTTCAAGACCCAGGCTGCTAAATTTAGAGTCTGGCTATGAGGGTGACGTGCTCCTGCTTGCGCCAGATGGTCGCTCTGATCCAGCAGGATCCAGGGATCTTCCACCACCATTTTCCTTAGTGGGGTGAATCATGCCCGTTTCAGCCAAAAGGGTGCCATTAGATCACCCTTGCCCTTTCCAGACGGATTTTCCTGATCGTTCTGGGGATCAATTGAATAGGTGGGAAGGCATATGCCAGGTTGAACCTCCAGGGGAACCCCAGGGTGTCTATGCCCAGTGCATTCTGTGTAGCGAGAAGAATGTCTTTTTTTGTTGTTTTCAGTGGCAAAGAGGTTTACCTCTGGAGCCCCCCACTTCTGCACTAACACGTCGAAGACTTGATGGTTCAGTTCCCATTCTGTTGGATCCAGACGTTTCCAGCTCAGGAGATCCGCCAGTATGTTTGTTTGTCGACCCCTTTAGGTGTATGGCCAAGAGGGATAGTAAATTTGCTTCTGCCCCTGCCAGAATGTTGTGCGCTATACTCATCAAGTGTTTTGAGCGCGTGCCACCCTGATGGTTGATGTAGGAAAACGTTGTGATATTGTCTGAAAGAACCTGGACGAGTTTCCTTATGGTTTCTCCCTGAAACCCTTTCAGGGCTTCTCTGACGGCCGCTAGTTCTCTCATGTTCGAGGATATCTCCTCCCCAGATTGGCACCAAATGTCTTGCCTTACTTGGTGTCCTATGTGCGCCCCCCAGCAGAAGATGCTTGCGTCTGGATGCCTCCCTTCCAGGTCAGAACAACATAGTCTTCCCTGGGAGAGAGAGTCTTCTCTTAACCACCAAGTCAGCGATTTCTTTATGGCTGGCGGGATCGAGATTAGTCCGTCCAGCGACTCAATCTCCTTTTGGAAGGGAATACCTTGATTTGTCCGCCGACCTCTCTAGGACTATCCAATTCAGGGCTGAATAGGTTTCCGTCAAAAGGAATGCTGCAAACCTTGATCCTGGAAGCATAGTCTCCATCCCAGGTTTTGAGCCAGATGGCTCTTCTAGCCGAGTTTTAGGCAGGTGGTTCGGGCTGAGATCAGTACCGCTTCTGGGGCCGCATCGGCCATGTAAGCGACCCCTTTTTCAATCAGGAGGAGGGAATCCTGCACCTCTTCTGTGCCTGGAACCTTCTCCAACTGCCCCCTTAGCTGCTCCAACCAGAATGACACATTCCTGGCCACACAGGTGTTGCAATGTTTGGCTGGAATGATGCTGCCCCTGCTTCATATGCACTCCTGAGCGTCACAGCTATCTTTGTCCATGGGTCCTTTAGTTGCCAAATGTTCTCGAAAGACAAGTCTGATTTCTTCGACTTCTTGGCCAGTGACGCATCTAGCTTGGGACATTTGAGGAATCGGAGGGCATCCTGTCCAAAGGGAAATCTCTTTAGTGCCTTTGGAAAAAAAAGTTTGTTCTCTGGGCACTTCCATTCTTTGTTGACGATTCCCTTCAGGGATTGATGGACCGGGAAGGTTTGGGTTTTGGGTACCTGTAAACCTCTGTACAACCAGTCTTACTGATTTTGGAGCTTCATTCTCTTGCAGATCCTCCGCAACGTAGTTCGCCTGCAGTTCTTCTGTCGGGAAAAAAATGTTTCGTTATTTTCTTCAGTACCCCCCTGTCTTGGTCCTCTGAATCTGAACTGTCCCTGAATAGGACTTCCCCTTCCTCATCCTGGGACTCAATCTGAAGTCTACCCGTAGTTCGGCGACCATCTGCTGTTTGATTATTTTCGTGTGGTGTCCATGCGTGCTGCTGTAGACGAAGGCTGATCTGTGCTTTTCATCTCTGCGATGGAAGTTTGCAGTGACTTCAGTGTAGAAGCGACTTCCGTTTTGAACTCCAGGAAGTCTTTACCTAGGGGTTTAGATTCCTCGTTGACGATTTTTTTTTGATGCATTTGTAGCACAGTAATTTGTCCGAATCAGTCTGCAATTTTGTCCCGCAGGTGCGACAGTATTTCTTTTTCGGTTTGACCGATGGATCAGTTACCTCTGCGGACTTGGGCTATGAGCAGAGAGGGAAAAAAAAAAAAAAAAAAAAAAAACAAGGAATGTTTCCGTCAGTATCGGGGAGGCGCATGGTCTTGCCCTGATGCGTCTCTCCCCCCCCCCCCTTTAAGTCAAAAGGGAATGTAAGGAATGAAACCCCCCCCCCCCCCCCCCCCATTTTTCCCCCGAACCCCCAGGGGCGAGGGGGGCACACCCCCGCTTCCCTCCACTTACCATAGTCAGGCTGGGGCCGAGCTCTGGTATAGGAGCCAGGTCCCCTGCCATAAGGACTGCCTGGAGGGAAGGTATATGCAGCAGCCGTCAGTAGCCAAGAAAAGCCCACTTGCGAGTGAGCTGGGGCGCTTTATATATTCAAAATTTCTGCCAAAAACCAGCTGTTTAATGATTTCTATCATTTTGAATGGTGTTACCCCCTTCCAAGATGGTCGCCGCCCTACTTCCGTTGGCGGCGCCATCTTGGTGACTTCACTTCCGCTGAGCCAGCGGCATCACTGGCTGCTGCAACCCACGCTCGAAAAACCACCCTGGGAGCCCCGCGTGTCTGAACCACCTGGAGGGGGGTTGGCGTGCGGCTCAGTGCGGCCTCCAGCTGGCCGCAAGGATCCCTCCATGATCAGCTTCCCCACACACCTCTGTATGTAGGAGTGAGGCAAGCTAGCAGGGCTGCGAGATGCCTGCTGACACCATGTAGCCAGCTTACCCCTAAGAGCTAGGTGTAGCCAGTGCTTGCCCTGCTAAAGGAGGGGGGTCCCCACCTGAGCGACCTCAACCCCCCCCCCCCCAGGAAGTCCTCCTCCCTCACAACTTTTTGGTACCTGCCGGCCGATATCCTCACCGGCTGTGCACAGGTGGAGGGAGGAGGTGTCCTGTGACGCCTGCCCAGGACAAGGGGAAAAAAAACAAACAGGGGATGAAAGACCATGCTTGTGTAAGCAGGACAGGAAACACAAGAAACTGAGGGGCAGCCAGATGGGCGGCCTTTATAAACTTCACTGTGCTTGTGTTTCCTGTAGGAGGAGGAGCCATCTCTCCTGTGACCTTCCTGGATGAGAACTAGGGAAAGATGGGCTTTGGAAGGTTTCACCAAACTGCATGGCATCCTCCTGTCTAATGTTCGTATACAAGGATTCCACGTCAACCGTTGCCAATATGGTGGATGCATTTATTTATATTCCCTGCAATGATAGAATGGTGTCTTTACTATCTTTTATTAAAAATCTTCCTCCAGTGGCCACTGGTTGTAATACATCCAAAAAAAAAAAAAAAATAAAAATATCTTAAATCTAGCAAATAGGGAATAAATCCCGCTAATAGGCCTTTCTCCTTATTTTTATGAATCTTAGGTATGTGGTATATTACAGGGATCTGTGGAGCTTTAATATGGATTTGCTTTTTCTCGTCTAATAATCCTTTGCCTGATCTTTTTTGATCCATCTATTTAATTTTGCTTTTAATTTATTGGTAGGGTCACCCGGCAAGGTTTTATACGTGTCTCCATCATTAGTACATTTTTATTTTATGTGAAAAAGAAAAAGTGCGCTGATCCGTGATATGCTGCTCCCAGATAAAAATAAATAAATGCGTGTAATTGGTGGTGCGCTATATCTGAAATATGTGCAAAAATGCAAACGAATAATGTGCAACCTCGAATATATACAATTAAGGTGCAAAACTGTAACATATAAATATATATGAGAAGAAGTCCCAAGACACTAATGTGTCTATATTGAAACGATTTTCGGTGATGTGGTTGGTGATGGATGGTGTTCAAAAGCAATACGTGACTTGAATTCCCTCCACCTGTTAGAATTCCTCCTTACCGGACGGAATGAAATAAGTGCTCTCCTTAAAGGAAACAAACAATCCCTGGTGCTCCAAAATCAAAAGGTGCTCCCCACCGTGCGTATAAAATAGCCTGCTGGGCTTCTTACCAGATGGATATAGATAACATGCGTAATTGCATCCCTCTTGGACGGGTCTGTCTCTGTATCCAATTGGTCCTTATCAGCCTCTGGTGGATATGGACACCGAATACTATTGCGCTGCTCACAGGCAGATTGGTCCTATATTCCGGTGACACTGGTAGCCGCTTACAGTAAGCGGTGGGAAGGATCGTATCGTTCCAGCCTCTCCCGGGCGGCGGTTCCTCCTGTCAGCTGTCAGCTGACAGGAGGAACCGCCGCCCGGGAGAGGCTGGAACGATACGATCCTTCCCACCGCTTACTGTAAGCGGCTACCAGTGTCACCGGAATATAGGACCAATCTGCCTGTGAGCAGCGCAATAGTATTCGGTGTCCATATCCACCAGAGGCTGATAAGGACCAATTGGATACAGAGACAGACCCGTCCAAGAGGGATGCAATTACGCATGTTATCTATATCCATCTGGTAAGAAGCCCAGCAGGCTATTTTATACGCACGGTGGGGAGCACCTTTTGATTTTGGAGCACCAGGGATTGTTTGTTTCCTTTAAGGAGAGCACTTATTTCATTCCGTCCGGTAAGGAGGAATTCTAACAGGTGGAGGGAATTCAAGTCACGTATTGCTTTTGAACACCATCCATCACCAACCACATCACCGAAAATCGTTTCAATATAGACACATTAGTGTCTTGGGACTTCTTCTCATATATATTTATATGTTACAGTTTTGCACCTTAATTGTATATATTCGAGGTTGCACATTATTCGTTTGCATTTTTGCACATATTTCAGATATAGCGCACCACCAATTACACACATTTTTATTTTAGTTCCCCCTCCAAAAAAGTAAACTTAATTCTGCTTTTGCAATCTAACCGATTTAGGGATTATTTTGGACTTTATTTAAATCGCATATGAATTTGTTGGTTGAATTACATGTATTGATTTCACCTATTTATGCTGGTACAAGCGCAATAAGGTGGTAGGTTCACTAACCCTTAACCCGACGTATGTTTCGTCTCCAAAGACTTCTGGCCTGAAGTCTTTCGAGACGCTTGTACCAACTGATTGTGATCACTATGCATTGCCGTTTATTCATCTTCTACACTAAGTTTTCTACTTTTAATAAATATACTTATCCATGCGTTATTACACCATGTGGAAGCTCTTATTTTCCGAGTACCTGGGTCCTGGAAAACAGACACATATCTGAGTAAATTAAGTCTGCCAGAGGAGAAGGTTATCTGTGATGGTCGTTTTCTACGAGACCTTTAACCTATTGCTTGCATGACTGTGTCAAAGGAGTCCACATGTTCCGTCAAGCGCTCCTGTGTATTGTGGTGGCAGCTACACTGGTGGAGATTTACCTGCTCTTTCAGTATTACAAGTGGTGTATTTGGTGGACATCCACTAGATCAGGGGTAATGAATTAAAATTCAAGGAGGTCCGGTTGCTAAAATTTTCTTTGGGCCGAGGTCCGAATCTGAAGTCTTTGCTATGACTCAGAAAGATGGGCAAAACAAAAACGTGTCCATCAGCGTTGCCCTTAACATAAAATATGCCCATCAGAGTGCCCCCTAACATAAAATGTGCCCATCAGAGTACCCCCTAACATAAAATGTGCCCATCAGAGTACCCCCCAACATAAAATGTGCCCATCAGAGTACCCCCCAACATAAAATGTGCCCTTAGCATAAAATTTGCTCATCAGCGTGACCCTTAACATAAAATAAGGGACACGCTGATGGGCACATTTTATGTTATGGGGCACTCAGATGGACACATTTTATGTTAGGGGGCACTCAGATGGACACATTTTATGTTAGGGGGCACTCAGATGGACACATTTTATGTTAGGGGGCACTCAGATGGGCAAAACAAAATGTGTAAATCAGCGTTGCTCTTAACATAAAATATGGCCATTAGAGTGCCCCTTAACATAAAATATGCCCCTCAGCGTGCCCCTTAGCATAAAATATGCCCATCAGAGTGCCCCGTAGCATAAAATGTGCCCATCAGAGTGCCCCCTAACATAAAATGTGCCCATCAGAGTACCCCCCAACATAAAATGTGCCCATCAGAGTACCCCCCAACATAAAATGTGCCCTTAGCATAAAATTTGCTCATCAGCGTGACCCTTAACAAAATAAGGGACACGCTGATGGGCACATTTTATGTTATGGGGCACTCAGATGGACACATTTTATGTTAGGGGGCACTCAGATGGACACATTTTATGTTAGGGGGCACTCAGATGGGCAAAACAAAATGTGTAAATCAGCGTTGCTCTTAACATAAAATATGGCCATTAGAGTGCCCCTTAACATAAAATATGCCCCTCAGCGTGCCCCTTAGCATAAAATATGCCCATCAGAGTGCCCCGTAGCATAAAATGTGCCCATCAGAGTGCCCCCTAACATAAAATGTGCCCATCAGAGTGCCCCTAACATAAAATGTGCCCATCAGAGTGCCCCCTAACATAAAATGTGCCCATCAGAGTGCCCCCTAACAGAAAATGTGCCCATCAGAGTGCCCCTTAGCATAAAATAGGCCCATCAGCGTAACCCGTAACATAAAATAAGGGGCACTCTGATGGGCACATTTTATGTTAGGGGGCACTCTGATGGGCACATTTTATGTTAGGGGGCACTCTGATGGGCAAAAAACGTGTAAATCAGCGTTGCACTTAACATAAAATATGCCCATTAGAGTGCCCCTTAACATTAAATATGCCCATTAGAGTGCCCCTTAACATAAAATAAGGGGCATGCTGATGGGCACATTTTATGTTGGGGGCACTCTGATGGGCACATTTTTATTTATGGGGCACTCTAATGAGCACTACAAAATATGCCCATCAATCTGCACACTTTAAAAACCTCCCATCAGCTTTAAGTGCAGCTATGACCACATTCCTTTCTCCCCTTGTGCTCCACATACCTGGAGCCAGGAGCCGAGCCGAGCCAGAAGCCACGAGCAGGGGGACGGGGCGCGCACATAATGTCACGCCCCAACTCGCTGCCTGGCTGAATGGGAGCCGCAGTCAGGAGCGGGGGGCGGGTCGTGCGCGTGACGTCACGCCCCGACAGGACACCGGCCGGGAACCGCAGCACACACACAGTATGTCACTGGTTGCTGGGACACCCGCAGTCCCAGCAAACCATTGAATGAATAAAGGAGGCGGCCTCGCGGTCCGGGTGAAAGCATCGTGCGGGCCGCCAATGGACCGCGGGCCGCCATTTAGTGACGGCCGCACTAGATTAACATTCCCACTCTTTGGACACCTTTTCTTCACTAAGTGGACTTTACAATGGCACCTTAATATAAGTTTTTAATTTTGGTGGAATATTTATACTGTTTTTGTGTGAGCCGTCTCCAAATTGTGGAGGTGGTCAAGACTCACTGAGAGGTACAGTGACCCCCACATTGGATAGGACATTGATACTCAGCTCCTTGATGACTTGCACATTAATATTTTTTTGCACAGTATGCACTTTTCTATTCTGTTTACTAACCTAGCATCTTTAAATGTAAAAGGATGACTTCCTGTTCAGGAATAGTACAAGTTTTTATGCATTGGGAGATCTAGGTTTCCCATTATGCGATGAATGATACATATCACATTCGTTTGATGTTTACAGTATATTCACTCAGCACTTTTTCAAGTGCTTACACTTTAATTTATAAGTGGGAGGAATCTGACTTTACATTTTGAGTGCAGCACATACAAGGATTATATAATTTAATGTCCAATCCCTAATTGTAGCCTCTTCTGGAGGTTCGAAAGGTTTTAGTCAGTGCTTAAAGAACCACAGACAAATCCCATTTGGGAAATGTTTTAAATATGGGCCTGGCCAACGCCCTGACAAATCCAACGATTGAATGTTCCTGAGAAATGCCTCTCTAGAAACACAGATAAAGCAGCTACCGGGACCTTCAAGGTACTGGCTGCTAACCCCATCTCCATTCCTTCATGGAGAAAGTCAAGGACGGAAACACCTTGCGTGGGATACAATTTTTTTTTTTTTTAAGCTGCACCAGGAATTGAAGCATTTAATAAATCGCCCTAGTGATTTTCTTCCTGCTCTGTAGCAGAGTGGAAACTAAACTGTCTGATAAACCTTTTTTCAGGATCTGCTCCTCAGTAGCCAGGCTGCTAATCTGAGCGGACCTATATTGGGATGAAATAGAGGACCCTGGCTCAGCAGATCCTCTCGAAGGGGCAGCAACCAATGTGGCTCTGCCGCTAAATTCAGCAGGGTCGAGAACCAAGTCCTCTTGGGCCAGGAGGGGGCCACCAGAATCAGCTTTGTGGTCTCTTCCTGCAATTTCTTTAGTACCAGAGGGATCATCTGGAAAGGGGGGGGGGGGGAACATACCACAAGCGGAAGGTCCAGGGCTGGGGCAATGCATCCAGACCCTCCGCTTGATCCCGAATGTTTAGAGAACAAAAAAAAAAAAAAAAAAAAAAAAAAAACACAATACCTTTGCATTCGCCTGAGAAGAAAAAAATAGCTCCACCTGCGGCTTTCCCCATCTGTTCACTAACATCTGGAAGATCTCCGCATTCCAACACCACTATGACTATCACTTGCCTTCTGCTTAGGAAGTCTGCTACCCGATTTAAGCTTCCCTTGAGGTGTAGAGCTGTTCAGGAAACCAAATTGACTTCTGCCCAAGACAGGATCTGTAGTGCTAAGGACAGGAGAATCTTGCTCCTTGTTTTGAAACATAGGCCACAGCTGTGGAATTGTTGGACAACACCTGAATGTAATGCCCCTGGATCACCCTCCTGAAAGCTAAAAGCCAGAGGATAGCCCTCAGCTCCCTCCAATTGGAGGATCTCTTGGCTTCCCTGCTCGTCCATGACCCTTGAGCAAACCGGCCTTCGAAGTGAGCTTGCATCTGTTGCCAATCTCTTTGCAGTTGGAAAGGACCAGAACAGACCCCCTGTTCAGATTTTCTGCCTCTCGCCACCATAACTTTCTCTTGACCCAGGCAAGGATTAAGATCTGTTTTTCCAGTGACTCTCCATAGTGCCAATTCTGCAAAATTGACTGCTGGAGACACCTTGAACAGAGGCAGGCCCATTGGACTGCAGGGATTGAGGCCGTGAGAAGGCCTAGACATTGCCGCTCCGATCGAAACCGGGGAGTTTGAACATTCTTCACCGCATTCTGGATTTTTTTTCTATCCTCGTCTGGGAGAGAAAAAAAAAAAAAAAACATTTCCCGGAACCGAGTCGATGGCGTAACCCAAAAATGTGATCACCTGGGCAGGGACCAGGTTTGACTTCTCTGTTTAGAAGCCAACCCAGACCCTCCAGGTGGCTCTGCCCTCTTAAGAGCCCTCCACAAAAGCCCTTTTGTGCTGGCAAATAGGAGATCGTCCAGAGGTGCGAAAGCTTCTGCATAATTTTTGTGAAGATCCTTGGGGGGGGGGGGAGGATAGCCTGAAGGCAGGGCTCTGAATTGGAGGCGAGACACCCACTCCCCTACCCTGATCGCCAACCTCAAGAACTTTTGTGAAGCTGGCGCTACAGGAACAAAGCACCCTGAGGACAGAAGTCTCCCTGAAAAAAAAAAAAAAAAAAAAAAAAATTGTATCCATTCGGAACTTGTACCGAACTGATCTGTATAAATATCTTCAGATTCAAAAATCTAAAATTTTCCTGAAGGTTTCCTGACTAGGAAAACGTATGAATAGAACCCCAGTCCTAACACCCCTCCGGGAACCGGAATGAGGACCTCATGCTGATGAAGCTCTTGTAGGAGGGAAGTCATTGCCAGAGAGATTTCTCCTGATCTCTGGAAACCTGTGTGACAAACAATTTGTCAGGATTTATGATAATTCCAGTCTGTAGCCCTGTAAGATCACCAGAAGGACAAACTGGAAAAAAGGCTTGAAGCCTTCCTCCCATGGTTGGAAAACCATCATTGAGTCTTGGGGGGGGGGGGGGCAGTTTGATTATCGTCAGAACAGAACACCTGCTCTGCCTCTACCGCTTTGAGACCTCCATGGTCTCCAGTATCCTGTCTCTGGGAGAAAGCAGCATTGAGTTCAAAAGGTCATCCACATCCAAGGACCCTTCTTTCTCCTCCCCCTAGTCTGATCCCTGGGACACTTACCTTCAACCCCCCCCCCCCCCCCCACTCCTCTGAATCACTGTCTCAGAGCAGAGGAGGGACAAGGACTAGCTGGTGAATTAACACCCATTAAGGCTACTGGACACTTATCCAAAAAGGACCTGATAGATAGAACTAGCGGACACGTTTCATTCTAAAAGAAGCAGGAAGCTCCCTAGGCAGGGTAGAAGAAAGAGTCAGAGGAAGTTTCCCCTTTGCCCAAATCCACAATACAGGCCTTACACAAAGGCTTGGTCCAAGAGTCCCCAAGTGTACTTTTACAAGAGGGACACTTATTTTTGGAGGGGGGGGGGGTAGGTTTTGTTTTTTTTCTCTTCGGCTTTAGCCTGAAAGACATTTAAACAACCATGGAGGAGGAAGGGTCTCCACCCTAGAACAAGATTGTGAAAACAATTCCATGTCCACACAACACTATCTTAAATCACTCTAGACTATACCATCTTAAAATCACTCTCCCTAGACTACACTGGAGTGTGATGTAGGCCCCCTCCCTAGAGAAGTAAGGAGAGGGAAAAACTAACCTAGACACAGGGTAATTGTCAGGCCACTGCCTTGTATACTGGGCTCTGGCTGGCATTCGTGGCTCCTGCCACCACCGCTGGTTCCCGTGTATCCATTGCTGCAGAGTGTCAGCGAGTGTCCAGCCCTCTTGCAGCTGCAAGGACAGGAAATACACAAGCAGGGGCCGCCTATTCCTCTTGCGTTCCAGCGGTCGGAACCGGAAGCCACACACCAGCCAGCACAAGTGAAAACCTCCAGGCTCCACATTGCTTGGTATTCTGAAGCAGAACCGCCAGCAGCCTCAGCCCTCTCCAGGCTAGAAGAAGTGGAAGAGGAACCGGAACAACCCCCAACCATCAGGGTGGGTGTTTGGCTGGCTCTTAACATACACAAACGCATACAGGTAAGCCCATTACCTTCTCCCCACCTGGAGAGAGTGTAGCATACCCCTTGTCCCCTGCAACACTTCCACCATGGCAGAGGAAACACTACAAACTGAGGCCATGGTGGAAGGGGCTGGATTTTAAAGTGGTGACTGCAGTGTTTCCTGGGAAGTTTGGTGGAGCTATGCTCTCTCCAGGTGCTGTCCTGAAAGACGATTTGGGAAAAACCAGCTATGAGCGATGAAAGAAGGCCCCCCGCTTACTATGGGGTACCTTACCTTTGGAGGTTTTAGGAAGAGTACTCTTCCCACCAGTTAGACCCTTGGTCAACTCATCCAGCGAGCCACCAAATTGCTCGCCCAGGAAAGGGAGATCTGTTAAGGCCTTCTTGGAAGCCTGGTCTGCCGACCAGCTTTTCAGCCACACCATGCGTCTTATGGCAATTCCCACAGCCGACACTCTGGCCACCAGGGGAGCCACATCTAAGGACGCATCACACAGGAACACCAGGGCCTGGGCCATCTGGTCCATAAGTTCCATCAGCTCCGGGGAAACTAAGTCAGCATCTAGGTTCCCCTTAAAAACCTACCCATTCCGTAACCGTCTACGATACCAAAAAACAGACACAAAAATTGGTTTCAGGATTGAACCCGCCAACACATGAAGGTGGCGGGAAAAGGATTCCACCCTCCTGTCCACTGGGTCAGTAAACACTGGGGAATCTTCCACAGGCACTATAGTAGATTTGTTCAACCTGGATACAGGATGATCCACCTTAGGCGGTACCGTCCAACAGTTCGAAACCGTCCCAGCAAAGGGATAACTGCATTTAAAGCACTTAGGCCCTACTAGCACAAGCTTGATGTGCTGCTATTGTTCATTAACAATATCATGAAAATTCTCGGGACAAGGGAAAACCTTGCCCGATTTTTGGGTTTTGCGGGAGCCAAAGGACACCCGTTTCCCTGCCGGTGTGGGCTCATCTGCCCAAAAAAAAAAAAAAAAAAAAAAAAAAAAAAAAAAAAAAAAAAGTTTCCCTTACTGAAACAATCAGGGCTTCCACCAAAGAGCGTTCCCACGCTGCAGTAGAAAAGGACAGGTCCTCTTTAAGATCCGATTGATAAGATCCTGCTGACACCCGAGTTGCTCACTGTGTCCTACTGACCCCTAGACACCACCCTATATCCTACTGACCCCTGGGCACCACCATGCATACTACAGTATTTACACTGGCCAGAAATCAGAGCAGATAGCAAGAACAGCATTGAGAAGAGCCAGACCTAAATCTAGTTGAGCAAATCAGCCCGCAGTACCAGATTTTCTGCTTTCATGACTCTGGCATCAGCCTTGTGGTGTGACCAGCAAGTCCCTAGATATCAAAGGGATGGAAAAAAAAAAAAAATCATATGATCTCAACCTCTTAAAGTTGATCACACCACGCCTGGCACTAACACCCATTTCCAGAACGCCTAGTATTTCTCCCCCCCCCCCCAATCAATGAATGACTAAAACACATTCTGCGGTTGGATAGGTGGAGAGTGATGCGACTGCTTTATTGGGTAACATCACCCCTGTGGTGGTTGGGTGCGGACAGTGGTACGTAAACTCAGAGTTAGATGATAACTAGATTGCTGCTTGAGTGTTTACAACAAAGCAAGTTCCATTAATGGTTAACAGTGCTCATGTTTGGTAGTTTGGTACCAGGAAGTTAAAGTTTATTTCACAGTAAAAGTGAAAAAAAAAAAAAAAAAAAAAAAAACACAAGGGCCTTTGATCTACCAGTTTTTCCAGTTGCGTTTGTTATATTGGTATGCTGTTCTGGCATGATGGGGATTACAAGCCACCGACACTGGCTTGTGTTTTAAAGATTTGTCTATCAGTGTTAAGCCAGGCATACATGGAACAAAACTCAGACCTTTATGACTTTTGATCCATGTATGGGCAGGATGGTTGTACTGATTGATTTCTGTACGGCTGAATGGGTTTTTCCCAGGTTGAGAAGCGCCAATAGCTAAAGCTAGCAGCACCGATTAGTGTATTCTGACAGCAGGGAAAGCTACCCGCTGTCAGAATACAATAACTTAGTGGGAAAGATTCCCCCACCAACATCAAATGTTTAGTTTGGGGGGGGGGGGGAATTGGGTCGTTTTAGTTCAACGTGCGATGTAAAACGAGAAAAAAAAAAAAAAAAAAAAAGTGTATAAGCGGCTTTAACTAATGGCTAAATCTTTTAAACTTGGCAAGAAAGCAAAAAGGGAATACTTTTATAACTCAATAAAACGCATAGTGAGCCTGGTGCCTGAGGTGTTGCTCTGTCATAGCTCCTCTGCTACAGAAAACTATATATATATATATATATATATATATATATATATATATATATATATATATATATATATATATATATATATATATATATATATATATATATATATATATATATATATATATATATATATATATATATATATATATATATATATATATATATATATATATATATATATTTATTTATTTATTTAGTTATACCTCAGCCATTCTGGCTTCAATATGGTGACACCAGCAGATGTATAAACAATGCAATATGGTTATACTCTGACGTCACCGAGTTTAGGGATCTGCATACCTGTCACATTTCTCAAGAAATCCAAGTAGGATCTTTATTGCATAGTTAACTTTGGTCCAGCTTTTACCAATAGGCATACATTTTTCATACCAGAGGGGCCACCAGGGGGAAGGACAATCACTAGGTTAGTCAGCGTTGTCGTCCAGATCATGTGTGAAGCTTCCATCTGCACACGCCTGGCACTACCACCATTTCCAGAACGCCTAGTATATCCCCCCTCAATCAATGAATGAATAAATAAAAACGCATTCTGCGGTTGGATAGGTGGAGAGTGATGCGACGGCCCCTCCGGTTCATGTTGTCTAAGCAAAGAACGCTTTGCAGATAAAAAAAACAATGTGAATGAAGACCCCCTGGAGGCAGTGCGCAGTTGAAGACTGCGCCAGTCACTATAGTAGTGCCTAATACTAGGGATGCACCGATCTGACTTTTTTGGACCAGATACCGATATCTGGCGTTGTGAAATCGTTGATACCGGAACCGATCCAGAGCTACACACAAAGCAAGCAGCTGCAGTACAGAGCAAAGCCGCTGCTTCATGTGTGTGGCTCCTCCATTCACAGGCGGAATGCATCTGATATCACTCCGCCTGTGAGCCGGACCTATACAGGAAGTAGCGGCTCCCATCCCATACTACTACTGCACCAAATAAGGGATGGCTGAACCGTTACCAAGCAAAAACCGGATCGGCCAGTGGATCGGTCAATGTTACCGATCCCCCGATCAATCTAAAATTGCCATATCGGCGCCGATATCCAATCATCGGATCGGTGCATCCCTACCTAATACTACAGTGATTTTTCAGCCTCAGTATGGAATATGTATACTTACATTGGAAGCTTCCATTGGTCCAGCTTGGCACAATAAAGATAAAATCCCTGAAGTTTGGGCTTCAAAAGCCGAACCAAAACTCAACATACACAAGCACCATTAACATGGTCACCACATTTCCTTCCAGGTTCAGCATCTTTAGCCAAACACATGCTCACTGGAGTTATTGTATCACAACGTCAAGGCATTGATGGAGTGTACATTGATCTTCATGCGTAGCTGGATGTACAATCTTTGGAGACTCACTAACAGGAAGTTAAGAAGCTTATTGCAGAAGAGACATACAGAGCTCATTCATTAAAAGGTCTCCCTAATAGGAAATTTGAGTTTTCCCACTTAAAGCGGACCTTGAGTAATTTTTTCATCTTTCCACCTATTAAATCTTCTGCCCTTATTTTAACTTTGGATCGCAAACTTTTTCTGCCAGTAAATACCTTACATAGCCCACTTCCTCTTGTTCAGAAATTAGCCTAGGCTAAGGACATCATGTACAGCTCTCACGCTTGTGAGAGTTTGCCAGCAGGGGGGGGGGGGGGGGGGGGAGTCATAAGAGAGCCAAAAGACAGCTGCAGAGCTAGATGAGGGCAGAGATAACAGGACACTGCAGAGATACATGAGTATTTATCAAGAGAGGAGAAATGTGCAGGCAAGCAGTGGTGCGAGTGTGTGTCTGTATATGTGTGCAGTTGTATCTAGAAAGCGAACAGGCAGCAGGTTTAGCTGCTCACTGTTGATAGAGATAGAGATAGAAGAGAGATATAGTGGTTGGAGAGAAGCTTCAGAATGACAAATGTTTTTATTACATATGTGAGCAGATTGCAGTTGCAGTTCCACCTTCATTAAAAAGGCAAGTCCGTCTTCATGGCCAGTGTAAAACTATTTTTAGGGTGCAACACAAAAACCTGGTCACAGAATGCAACTCCCCACCATCACGTTGCAAGCGCTCCCCCCCCATTCAACAAAGGGTGCATTTCCTTACTGGCTCTTGCTAGGATTTGAATTTGGCATAGCTCCACCACCGCAGAAAGCCTTGAGGGATCACAAGTGTAGCAACATCACTGCACTTCCACAAGCTCTGCAACCAAAAAGGTCCATACTATTGTAAAGACCTGCAGAAGCCAGAGCATTGCACCAGGGCCGAACTGGCCTACTGCGTTACCAGGAGATTTCCCAGTAGGCCGGCAAGTCCCCTTACCCTGGGGCTGGCTGAAAATCAATGGCACCTGTTAAAAAAATAAAAATAAAAAAGGACTGTGGCCAGCCCAACATGTACACTGCGCATGCGCCGCTCGGAAAAGCCAGTACATGCTTGGCTATTCTCGAGCAGATAGCGCATACATGGTGGCATGATGGTGCCATTTTTAAATGGAGGGCGCCTCACCAAAGGTTAAGTGGGACCCTTCTGCAGCCCCCTGCCTCTCCTGCACCCATACCCGCAGCCCCCTGCACCCATACCCGCAGTCCCCTGCCTCTCCTGCACCCATACCCGCAGTCCCCTGCCTCTCCTGCACCCATACCCGCAGTCCCCTACCCAGGGCAGCCATCAGATACTTTGGGGCCCCTTACACAGCTTTAGGCCTGGGCCCCTCCAGGCCTGACAACCAACATTCCCTAGGGCCGTCCCACCAAATCCACCCACTAGCCATCCCACCCAATCCTTCAGTGCGCCCACTTTTATTTTAACATTCTTACAACTTAATATATGAAATGAATCCAATCCAGCAAAGAGACATCTCCATATATTCAGCAAAGAGACAGCCCAATCCAGCAAAAATACATCCCATCCCAACAAAGAGATGGCCCTATATATTCAGCAAAGAGACAGCACAATCCAGCAAAGAGACATCCCTTCAGCTGCATCGGCTTACTCTGCGGCCGTCCTGTTTTAGCAATTTCTAGTTACTACAGCAGCAACAACTCAATCTCGTTGGTTGGGCCTGGGCGGCTGGGCCCCTCAGGATGCCTGGCCCTCCTACAAGTGCATGGGCTGTCCCCCCCGATGGCAGCCCTGCCCCTACCTCTCCTGCACCCATACCTGCATCCCCCTGCCTCTCCTGCACCCATACCCGCAGCCCCCTGCCTCTCCTGCACCCATACCCGCAGCCCCCTGCACCATACCTGCACCCATACCCGCAGCCCCCTGCACCATACCTGCAGCCCCCGCAGCCCCCTGCACCATACCTGCAGCCCCCGCAGCCCCCTGCACCATACCTGCAGCCCCCGCACCATACTCACAGCCCATGCCCACCTCCTGTACTTTTAACCAGAATTTGCTATATATCTCCCTATATGCTTCCACATTGGTCTGATCTAAAATACACTTTTAATGTTCTTTAAAATGCATGGTTTTCCCCCTTTTATGAAAAAGAAAATGACATTATGCTGTTGGGCTGGTATAATCATGCTATGAAATTATTTCCAGGGCTGAATTTTATTCCCAGTCCAGCCCTGTGATCAGTTGCAATATGCCTTGCTAATAGGATTATTCCCCATTGTGTGACCTGTTGAATGTCTACAAGTAGCTGTTCCACATTCAGCACACAGTTAGAGGCATGGTTCTCTAATTGCTGCACATGTTACACAACCATTATTGCATTGCATTTGCAGCACATACATATAGACAAAAATTACTACTATAATAATAATAATAATAATAATAATAATAATAATAATAATAATAATAATAATAATTTATACACACATATATCATTTAGTTAAGGTTCAGGTCTACTCCCCACCTCGGAAATACAGTAAAGTTTTAGTAAAAGCCCCTAAACACAACACTACACATGCTACCACATAGAGATAACTTTAGCATAATACAGAAGCAAAAGGGATCTCTTAGGTAACAGGCCATCACACAGTAAAATTACTTTGCTAACGTCAACAATATTAGAAGGCCTGCCTTTTCTGCTTGTGCAAGCAATAAAGCACAGACACATGCAATCATCACTCATTGCTTGCATATATTGATCAGCTAAGCATGCACTTACTGTTTGCAGGTATGGCTGTCTGCAGCAAGGAAAAGGTCACAGTCACAATGTGAATGTACTGGCAGCACAGCAAGACCCTCCTTATAAAGCAGATGGCGTGATCACATTAGCTGACACCCAGATCCTCCCATAGGCAGCAGTAATCGAGGAGGAGGAGGAGGAGGAAGGTGTGTGCAATGTCACTGGAGGGTGGGAAGAAACTTCAATGTTGGTCTCACATCTTGTAAAACAATGTACAAGCTCAGGCAACAATACATTCATCACAGGCTCTATGAAATGTGTTATACATTGTTTTTGTTCTCATTGTTATTCATCTACAAGCTGATGACAGTTATGCACTAATTTGAGTTTATTAACCACTTTACCACCGGAGGATTTTGCTGTCTTACGGCCGCGCCACTTTTTGCGATTCGGTGCTGTGCGACTTTAACCACTTAAGCCCCGGAGGATTTGGCTGCTAAACGACCAGAGGGTATTTTGCGATTCGGCACTGCGTGACTTTAAAGGACAATTGCGCGGTCGTGCGACGCTGTACCTAAACGAATTTGGCGTCCTTTTTTTCCCACAAACAGAGCTTTCTTTTGTCGGTATTTGATCACCTGTGCGATTTTTTGATCACGCGCTATAAACAAAAAAAGAGCGTAAATTTTGCAAAAATAGCAATATTTTTCCCTTTTTTTTATATGAAATTCCCCCCAAAAAAAATGTAAAAATCAAAATTTTTTAATATTTTCGGCCAATTTGTTTTATGCTACCTATGTTTGGTAAAAAAAATCGCAAAAAGCGTATTTTGATTGGTTTGCGCAAAAGTTATTGCGTTTACTAACAAAGGGAAAGATTTTTGTCATTTTTGTTGTTTTTTTTTTTAACGCGTAATGGCGGCGATCTGCGATTTTTTTTGCGGTACTGCGACATTGCGGCGGAAAGATCGGACCCTTGACTGACATTTTTGACACTTTTGGGGTTACCAGTGACATTTCTACAGTAATCAGTGCTATATATATGCACTGTTACTGTAAAAATACACTGGTAGTGAAGGGGTTAACTTTATTTGAGAGGGAGGGGCTGTGTGTGTCCCTAGGGGCGTGATTCTAACTGTGATTGGCTGTGGCTTCAACTGTATGCAGAGTGATCAATGGATCTACATAGTAGATCCATGTGATCAGCTCTCATACAGAGAGGAGAATGACAGGCAGCTTGTTTACACAAGCCGCCTGACTTTCTCCCTCTCCCCCGCCGATCGCAGAGTGGCCGGCGGCGATCGGGTCCGCCGGTCACACGCGCGGGGGGGTCCGTGACCACGCGGGAGCGGGAGCGCGCCTCCGGCGGCGCGCGCTCGCTCCCTAAACCCTCACAGGCGAGCGACGTAGACCTACGTCACTTTGCCTGTGAGGGGCTGACCGCCGCCGTAGATAGTCGTGCGGCGGTCGGCAAGTGGTTAACTGACAATTGCGCGGTCATGCAACGCCGTACCCAAACGAAATTTACGTCCTTTTTTTTCCCACAAACAGAGCTTTCTTTTGGTGATATTTGATCACCTGTACGATTTTTTCTTTTTGCGCTATAAACAAAAAAAGAGCGACAATTTTGAAAAAAATAACAATATTTTTCACATTTTTTATATGAAATTCCCCCCAAAAAAATGTAAAAATCAAAATTTTTTATCATTTTAGGCCAATTTGTTTTCTGCTACATATTTTTGGTAAAAAAAAATTGCAATAAGCGTATTTTGGTTTGCGCAAAAGTTATTGCGATTGCTAACTAAGGGAAAGATTTCTGTCATTTTTGGTGTTTTTTTTTTAACGAGTAATGGCGGCGATCTGCGATTTTTTTGGCGGGACTGCGACATTGCGGCGGACAGATCGGACCCTTGACTGACATTTTTGACACTTTTGGGGGTACCAGTGACATTACTACAGTAATCAGTGCTATAAATATGCACTATTACTGTAAAAATGACACTGGCAGGGAAGGGGTTAATTATATTGGAGAGGGAGGGGTTAATGTATGCCTGGTGCTTACTGACATGTGTGGGGGGAGGTGACTATGTGACACAAGGACAGATCGCAGGTTCAGCTATGCTGAACCCTGCAATCTGACCCTGCCTGTCACTTAGGAGATCCGCCCGCTCTGTTTACACAAGCGGGCGGATCTCCAGACTCGATTCCCCAACGATCGGGGAAGAGCAGCGGCGATCGCCGCTGCTCCTCCCCTGGCCCGACTCCCGCTGTGACTGAATACAGCAGGAGCGAGCCTCCGGCGGCGCGCGGGCCTCCGGCGGCGCGCGCGCCACAGAGGAGTGTCTGCTGACGTAGGTCTACGTCGTCAGACCTACAAGAGCCACTTTGCCGCAGTAGCGCTCTAGTGAGCAGACGGCAAGTGGTTAAAGAGGAAGTAAACCCTCCCCAAAAAAATGAAAAAAAAAAAAAAAAAACTTGTAAGACAAAGGCATAATGAGCTGGTATGCATCGCATAGTAGCTCATTATGAAATACCTTAGAACGAAGCCTCCGCAGTGCCACCCGCTCAGCGACATGTTCAGCCGCCCTGCTTCCTGGTTCGCGTCCTCCGGCAATCTGGATTGGCCAGAGGCGCGATTACATCACTCCCGCCGTTCACGCCACAGGGCTCTAAAGGAACGGCACGGGTGGTGTCACCGGCTGCATTCGAAGTAAATATCTCCTAAATGGTGCAAGTTTAGGAGATATTTACAGTACCTATAGGTAGGCCTTATTAAAGACTTACCTATAGGTGCAAGTTCCAAGAGAGGGTTTACAACCTCTTTAATAAAAAATATAAGCTTGATATATATTTTTTTCTTAGTACCGTATTTACTGGCGTATAACACGCACCTACATTTTAGGGCAGAAATTTCAGGAAAAAAGCTGAAATTTAAAATAAACAGCTTTGAACTTTTTAAAAATGAAATGTAGTCTTACCAGTGCCCATGAATGTGGCCTCATCAGTGCAGTGTCCTCAAATGCAGCCTCGCCAGTGCAGTGCCCATACATGCAGCCTCCCCAGTGCCCATTCATGCAGCCTCGCCAATGCCCATACATGCAGCCTCCCCAGTGCCCATTCATGCAGCCTCGCCAGTGCCCATACATGCAGCCTCGCCAGCGCCAGTACCCATAATTGCAGCCTCGCCAGCGCAGTGCCCATACATGTAGCCTCACCAGCGCAGTGCCCATACATGCAGCCTCACCAGTGCAGTGCCCATACATGCAGCCTCGCCAGAGCCCATAATTGCAGCCTCACCAGTGCCCATAATTGCAGCCTCGCTAGCGCCAGTGCCCATACATGCAGCCTCGCCAGTGCCCATACATGCAGCCTCGCCAGTGCCCATAATTGCAGCCTTGCCAGCGCCCATAATTGCAGCCTCGCCAGCGCCAGTGCCACTATACAAATCACTTGTCCAGAAAGCAGCGCCGAGAGGTAGAAGGGGGTGGGTGGCGCCGAGGAGAAGGAGGGACGCGCTGTCATCGGAAGTCCCGGCGCCTATGATTGACGTCGGCATAGGAGGCGGGACTTCCGATGACAGCGCATCCTCCCTTCTCCTCGGCGCTGCCCGCCCCCTTCTACCTCTCGGCGCTGCTTCCTGGACTTTTTTTTTTATATCGGCGTATAGCACGCACTGCTACTTTTTCCTCCATACGTATATACTGTATGTGAAATTAGCTGCATGTAAATAAGCCTCTCTGCAATCTTTTTTTAATAATAACAAACATGTCAGACTTACCTGCTCTGTGCAATGATTTTGCACAGAGTAGCCCCAATCCTTAAAGCGGTAGTATACTCTGCTTTTTAACTTTTACCTACAGGTAAGCCTATAATAAGGCTTACCTGTAGGTAAAATTACTATCTCCTAAACCTGCACGGTTAGGAGATTTCACCCTGTATGCAGCCAGCGGCGGACCTTCAGAGCTCCTTGCTAGCTCCGTGCATGCGCGGGAGTGACTTCATCGTGGCTCCGGCCACTCACAGCGCCGGAGCCGCCAAACCCGGAAGACTCGCCAAGGGAACATGACAGCGCCCTCTGCGGTGTCCGGACGACCGTGTGGGGGCTTCGTTCTAAGGTAAGTATTTCATAATGTGCTAGTATGCGATGCATACTAGCACATTATGCCATTGTCCTGCAGTTTTGTTGTTTTTTTAGGGGATACTACTGCTTTAAGTCCCTCACTGATGCTCTAGGCCCCACACTTCTGCTGAATGCCTCCATCCCTTGCTATGGGGGCATTTGTGCGTGCTTGGCTCTGTGTGTCCCATAAAAGACAGACCAAGGCTTGGCTCCAACCCCCGCTCTCTTCTCACTGGCTGTAATTGACAGCAGCAGAAGCCAATAGCATCTGCCTCTGTCCAAAAAGGACAGAGAAAGCTACTGCTCTCATACACATTGCTGGACTGAGATGAGGCTCAGGTAAGTATTTAAGGATAGTGTAAATATGGGTGGTGCACTAAATACAAATAAATGTGAACAAATCAATGTACATAAATCAATGTGGCCAAAATCATTATAATCATAAAGTCCCAAATTCAAAGTGATGAAACTCTTCAAATTATATATTCAGGTGATACGAAATAAAGATGACAAATGGTGATAGGTTCAAATAGTGATTTTGAAATCCCTCCACCTGGTGAAATTCCTCCTTACCGGACGGATATGAAGTAAGTGCAAATTATGAAATGTTTCAAAAAGCTGATTTCTTGTGACCACACAAAAGTAATAGTGCTCTTCACCGTGCATGCAATAGCCAAGATGGCCTCTTACCAGAACGGTATATAAACAGCACTCTGCAAAATCATGGGGATGATCCAACTGCCTCTTTCCAAATAAATCAATGCGGTCAGTTGACAGGGTTCAGCAGGGTTTATATCATCCTCTCCAACATGGACATGTAAGGCAATAATGACTAATAGTGTATTACCCTTTTTAAAGCATTTATTATATACGAATGCACTTACATGTGGATGGCTTGATATCGCATGAAACATTCAATTTAAGCAGTGAGGAAATTTCTGTGATGCTCGTGTCCGGCTGCAGCTCGGACTCCGAGCGACGTAGTGACGGCACGCCTCCTTGCTGACGCGTTTCCTCCAATTGGATGTCTTCAGAGATAGGAGTTGTTCGCACGCCGTCACATCCGTCCTTTTATGCAAAGGGAAACCACGCAACTTCCGGTGTCAGCAACAGAGTACTCCGGAAACCACTCTTATGGATCCCATTTGTTAAAGTTTATTAGATGCAAATGCTTTAAGATTACATGTCAGAACCTACAGCGGGATTGCAAATAGAGCGGACTATATCTCCACATGGGAAATAATATCCTTTATGGTCTCTTTTTCCGCTAGCTTGTCAATCCTGCCGGGACCGATATATTCTTAATTGGGGGGGAAATACATGACTAAACCTGTGGGAGTACACTGTTCCCACAAGTACATCCTTTATTACTGTTTATTAAAAACAATTAAAAGCTAAAATACCTTAAAATTTAGTGTTTAAAATGACCTTTAGTGACACCGGCAGGGGAGTAACTACAGGGGTTGCAGGGGTTGCAATTGCAACTGGGCCCCATGCTCCAGGGGGCCTGTGTGGCTCCCCTGTACACCTGGCCTAGATAGGAGGGCACGGCGGGGGCAAGATGTAGAGAAATCAGTATCCTCCTTTTTCCTCCTGTAGCTGCAGGAGGAAAATGGAGGAGATTGGTTCCTCTGTATGCTGCCCCTGCCACTCCTCCTATCCAGTTCACTTGTGTTCTGCTGTCTCTGGGCCCCTGTGTGCTCCCCCCACTGTGCTGCCATCTTCCTCTCTCCCCTCTCCTGCAGGGGATGTGTCACAATACAGAACCAGGAAGGGGTCAGTAAATATGTAATTTACCAGCTTCTTCCTTTTCTGAATGGACAGAGTCATAGTCAGTCACATTGTAAAAAAAAAATAAAATAAAATGATAACAAATAATACAATTAAAATACCAAAAAATAAAAACTACTGACACCAGTGGGTGAACTTCCAGGATCGCAAAGGTCTCTTGTAGTATATAGTATCTATATATATATATATATATATATAGTATCTATAGTATATAGTCTCTTGTAGTATATAGTGTTCCCTGTAATATGTATATAGTAAGGTATATCCTCCAGGTAGTTGTACTCTCTTGTAGTATATATTGGTCCCTGTAATATGTATATAGTAAGATATATCCTCCAGGTAGTTAGTTTTACTCTCTTGTAGTATATATTGGTCCCTGTAATATGTATATAGTAAGATATATCCTCCAGGTAGTTAGTTTTACTCTCTTGTAGTATATATTGGTCCCTGTAATATGTATATAGTAAGATATATCCTCCAGGTAGTTAGTTTTACTCTCTTGTAGTATATATTGGTAACTGTAATATGTATATAGTAAGGTATATACTCCAGGTAGTAGTTGTACTCTCTTGTAGTATATAGTGTTCCCTGTAATATGTATATAGACTATATACACATTACAGGGAACACTATATACTACAAGAGAGTACAACTACTACCTGGAGGATATACCTTACTATATACATATTACAGGGACCAATATATAGTAAGGTATATCCTCCGGTATATCCTCCAGGTAGTTGTCTCTTGTGTCGATGGAGAGAGAGAGAGTGAAAGAAAAAAGGAAAATCAAGCAGCCTGGCAGCTGGGCTGGCTGCCTTACCTTTCACAACGGCTGCACATGAAGGGAGAAGTTGGGTGGAGGCGGAGCCAGTCTTCTAGGCGCGTAGAGGAGGGCGAGCCGACAAGGAGGATCCTCCTCCGCTGTGCATCATGGGTCTGCTCTGCTCTCAGAACGTGACGTCACTGGTTGCTAGATGCCAATCGGCCTGGCCTTAGCAACCAGTGTGGGGTGCAGACTCGAGCCACCGGCGGACAACAACGGGGGGTGGCAGGGCCCGGTGGACAACGAGGGGGGGCCCTAGACCACCAGGTAAACTAAGTAATCTGGATTCTGGCCTGTTGACAGTAATTGCCACCATGTGTGTGGGGTCCCTTGGCAAGTGGGGCCCCCGGGCAACCGCCGGGCATGCCCATTGGAAAAGACAGCCCTGTGTCACAGTACATGTTGGCATTCATGGTTCCCTCAATGAACTGTAGATCGCCAGTGCCAGCAATTCAGACCATGACACTCCCACCACTATTCTTGACCGTAGACAAGACACATTTTTCTTTGTACTCCTCACCTGGTTGCCGCCACACACGCTTGATGCCATCTGAACCAAATAAGTTTATCTTGGTCTCATCAGACCACAGGACATGGTTCCAGTAATCCATGTCCTTAGTCTGCTTGTCTTCAGCAAACTGTTTGCAGGCTTTCTTGTGCATCATCTTTAGATGAGGCTTCCTTCTGGGGACGACAGCCATAGAGACCAATTTGATGCAGTGTGCGGCGTATGGTCTAAACACTGACAGGCTGACCCTTCACCCATTCAACCTCTGCAGCAAGGCTGGCAGCACTCATACGTCTATTTCCCAAAGACAACCTCTGGATATGACGCAGAACACGTGCACTCAACTCCTTTGGTCGACCATGGCGAGGCCTGTTCTGAGTGGAACCTATCCTGTTAAACCACTGTATGGTCTTGGTCACCGTGCTGCAGCTCAGTTTCAGGGTCTTGGCAATCTTTTTAGAGCCTAGACCATCTTTATGTAGAGCAACAATTCTTTTTTTCAGATCCTCAGAGAGTTCTTTGCCATGAGGTGCCATGTTGAACTTCCAGTGACCAGTAGTAGAGAGTGAGAGCGATAACACCAAATTTAACACTAATGGGTCACATGACATTGGGGAGGGAAAAGAGATCTTGTAACACTAATGGGTCACATGACATTGGGGAGGGAAAATGGCTAATTGGGCCCAATTTGGACATTTTCACTTAAGGGTGTCCTCACTTTTGTTGCCAGCAGTTTAGACATTAATGACTATGTGCTGAGTTATTTTGAGGGGACAGCAAATTTACACTGTTATACAAGCTGTACATTCACTACTTTACATTGTAGCAAAGTGTAATTTCTTCAGTGTTGTCACATGAAAAGATAGAATAAAATACAAAGTATTTACAAAAATGTGTTCTCACTTTTGTGAGACACTGTATACTTAGGGCGATTTTTTAAATAAAAAAGTGTGTAGCAAATTACATAGTGGCCTTAATTTGTGAAGAAATTTTATTTTTTTTTCTTAGATATGTTTAATAGCAGAAAGTAAAAAAATATTGTTTTTTTTTTTTTTTCAAAATTGTCGGTCTTTTTTTGTTTATATAGCAAAAAAATAAAAAACTCAGATGTGATCAATAGAGATGGCCTTGCGGTTTGCCCAACGGTCGGTTCGCGGCAAATTTTGCTTGTTCGCTACCCGTCAATTTTGCGAACACACGGCGTTGTTCGCGGCGGCCATATTAGTTTACATTGGGGAGAACTTTGACCCATGACACAGCCATCAGGTGGAACGGAACAGCCAATTGAAACATTTCAGCACATGGACATGCCCCCTACCCTATAAATAGACGTGAGCTGTCGGCCATTTCACTTTCTGCTTTTTGTCAGTGTAGGGAGAGGTCTGCTGTGCTCATGAGGGAGAGATTCGCAGACATAAATAGCTCTGTTAAGATCCACAAAAGACCTTTTCAGGGCTGGTATTTCCGTATAGGTCTACTACAGTATCTTTTCAGGTTAGGGACAGGTATCCAGTCGGTGCTTTAGGGGCAGTTAGAGATCGGCAGCAGTGACACAAATCGCTCTGTTAATGTCCACAAACGTCATTTAAAGGGCTGCAATTTTTTTGGTATTGCTGTGCAGTGCACTATATGGGGGGGGGGGGGGAGGCAGGGCTGGGACAAGGTCATTTGGTGCCCAGGGCGAAGATGGCAAACTGCGCCCCCCCAGTCCCCAATCCCGTCCCTGTCGTGGGTGTAATATAAGAATCAATGTAGTTTCAAAACAAGAAAATACTTAAAACAATACAAATTAAATACAATTGGTTAACCTCCTCCTCTCAGCTAGACCCCCCCCCCCCCAATCTAAATAATAGTTGACCTGCTCTCAGCCCGACAGAGCCCCCCCCCCCCCCTTCCAACCCTAATCTAAATAGCTGACCTCATCTCAGACAGAATAAAAACCCCAAAAAATCCACGCTTAGGATAAAACTAAGAGACAGACTTGGCTGCAGCCCACTTCAAAAAATACAGCCCTAAAAAAGGATGTATCAGATATATTTGTAAAAAAGGGGAAGTGATTGGCGCTGCCAGATATAGAAGGTGGATCAAATAAATAAGATGAGTTATCTAGTGGTGATGAGTCTCTGTTGTAATATGTAAAATCAACCTATATGGAGCAGGTGGTGGTGGTAAATTTCAAGATAAAGAGATATAAAGATAAAAATAGTAAATGTAAAATCTTAAATGTGGCATATATACTACCAATATAAATGTAATGTACCTATGTACATATGCCACTGTGAAGCAGATGTGACCTAAGTGCAAAAAGTGCTAAGTGCAGCAGGTGTGGTCACCCAAAATAAATCTGTAAGGCTGCATTCACATGTCAGCGTATGGATCGCGGGCAGAACCACCGCGGTTCCGCCCGCGATCCGGAGATTATTGCAATCCGCGGGACGCCTATGCGTTGCCCGTTGATTTGCAATAGCCCCCCCAAACGCTGAGCGATGTTGCCGCGATTTCCGCCTGCCGAATCGCGGTAACATCGCGCAAAAAAAAATCGCGGGACGCATTACGCCCAAAAAAGTACAAGAGCTTCTTTGGAGCGTATTGCGTCCCGCGATTTTTTTTGCGCGATGTTACCGCGATTCGGCAGGCGGAAATGGCGGCAACATCGCTCAGCGTTTGGGGGGCTATTGCAAATCAACGGGCAACGCACAGGCGTCCCGCGATTTGCAATAATCTCCGGATCGCGGGCGGAACCGCGGCGGTTCTGCCCGCGATCCATACGCTGACATGTGAACGGAGTCTAAAGTAAAAAAATGCAAAAAGTGCTAAGTGCAGCAGGTGTAATCACCCAAAATAAATCTGTAAAGTAAAAAATGTATATATGTGTCCGTAGTTGTATATAAATTTAGTGCCAGCCTCAAAAATAGTCTAAAATTATAAAATACATATATTAATGTAATAATTAGTGCCTAGTGCGATATTGTGCAATGCGTAGTAATAAATGGTTTATAAAGTGTACGGATGCACATATGAGTCCAGAATGTCAGTACCACCTATAGAGTGTCAAATTGTGTACGGGGTTATAAAAATATATATGCCCCGCATATAAGTGAGTATAAATAAATATATGCAAATCCAACAATAAATATATGTAAATCCAGCGGTATAAATAAATATAAGCAAATACAGCAATATAAAATAAATATAACTAAATATATGTAGATCCGACCATAAATATATGCCAATCTAACAATTGGTGAAACGTGCAATCATAAATTAGTGCAGAAAGTGTCCAAAAACTCTTAGAGTGGTGCAAAGTCCATAAGGAAATATTAAGGTGCTCTTTTTTGCAAAAAATATTTTGGGTGACCACACCTGCTGCACTTAGCACTTTTTGCACTTAGGTCACATCTGCTTCACAGCAGCATAGGTACATTACATTTATATTGGTAGTATATATGCCACATATAAGATTTTACATTTACTATTTTTATCTTTATATCTCTTTATCTTGAAATTTACCACCACCACCTGCTCCATATAGGTTGATTTTACATATTACAACAGAGACTCATCACCACTAGATAACTCATCTCAGCCAGAACCCCCCCCCACTAATCAAAATAGTTGACCTGCTCTCAGCCAGACAGACCCCCCCCCCTCAGCCAAACACCCCCCCCCCCCCCCCCACTAATCTAAATTGTTCACCTATTCACCTCCTCCTCTCAGCCAGACAGACCCCCCCCCCCCCAGCCAGAACTCCCCCCTCCCCACTAATCTAAATAGTTTACCTGTTCTCAGCCAGACAGACCCCCCCCCCCCCCACTAATCTAAAGAGTTTACCTGCTCTGAGCCAGAGAGACAGCCCCCCACTTACCTGCTCTCAGCCAGACAGACAGACCCCCCTCCCTCCATCTGAATAGTTCACTTCTTCACCAGGGCAGGCAGGCTTCACTCACGCTGCTGCAGACAGGCAGAGACACAGTGCCAGGCTCTGGATGTGCTTTTCTGCTTTCACTTTCACTTTCACTTTCTCCTCTCTTCCACGGCTCCTCGAGGTAGTGGCTGAAGCAGGAGGAGAGCGCTCTGTGCTCATTGACGTCACAGCCGGGACAGACTACTGAGCGCCTGTCAGGGGGGGGGGGGGGGGGTGTTTTCTCCGCTCCCCTGACAGAAGAAGAAGTAGAACAGAAGGATTCAGGCTGTGCTGAGTGCAGGAGGAGCACACTCGGCACATTGCAGGCAGATAGCGGCTGGCGGCCAGCAATAATTTACACTCACACAGTCAGCAGTGTGTGAAAGAAGTTGTCCAGCAGTGGCGCCCCCCTCTCTCCAATAAATGTTAGCGCCCAGGGCACCCGTCCCTTCTGCCCCGCCCTTGTACCGGCTCTGGGGGGAGGGGGGTAATCCACGGTATAATATACTTTGTAGAAAGCATATTATAGTGGATTAGTAGTATTATTATGCACTGTGCAGCATTGTGACAGGTGTGGTGACTGAGCGTTGCTACAGCAATACTGCAAACAGTGACAAAAGCACTTTTAATGTATTATAGCTAGTGTGATAGACCAATGGCCCCCCCAATACCACATATTGAAGTGGGGTGTTATCTGAGTATACTTTTACAAGTGTATTTGTGTCCTGCAACAATATTGCCTCTTTTGCTGTGTTAAGTCTGATACACACAGTGCCAAACTCCCTGCCCAATTTTTTGAACAAGTGGTGTGATAGACCAGTGGCCCCCCAATACCACATATTGAAGTGGGGTGTTATCTGAGTATACTTTCATAAGCGTATTTGTGTCCTGCAACAATATTGCCTCTTTTGCTGTGTTAATTCTGATACACACAGTGCCAAACTCACTGGCCAATTTTTTTAACAACTGGTGTGATAAACCAGTGGCCCCCCAATACCACATATTGAAGTGGGGGTGTTATTTAACATTATAGTTTTCTAAGAGTGTATTTTAGTCCTGCAAAATGTGGCCTATTTTGCTGTGTTAACTGTGCTACACACAGTGACAACAGTTACTTGCCAATTATTTGTAGAACTGGTGTGATAAAACTGTGGCCACCCAATATCACATACTGAAGTGGGGTGTTATTTAACAGTATACTTTTCTAAGATTGTATTTTACATAGTTACATAGTGAGGTTGAAAAAAGACATCCGTCCATCCAGTTCAACCTATGATGTGTGTGTGTGTTTGCTGTTAACCGTACATTGTATACCCCTGTATGTTGTGGTCTTTAAGGTGCCCATCTAATAGTTTTTTGAAACTATAGATGCTCCCTACTGATACAACTGCTTGTGAAAGAGAATTCCACATCCTTACTGCTCTTACAGTGAAGAACCCCCTACGTACTTTAAGGGTAAACCGCCTTTCCTCTAGTTTTAGTGAGTGGCCACGTGTCTTACTGTATTCCCTTTCTCTGAATAGTTTGTTCCTTATGCTAGGGTCGCCAGTACAGTATTTGTACATTGATATCATATCCCCCCTCAATCGTCTCTTCTCCAGAGAGAATAAGTTCAGTGCTTGTAGTCTTTCCTCATAGCTGATGTCCTCCCCTAATTATTTTTGTTGCCCTTCTCTGGACTCTCCAGTTCCAGCACATCCTTTCTGAGGACCGGTGCCCAGAACTGGACAGCATACTCTAGATGTGGCCGGACCAGAGTCTTGTAGAGAGGGAGAATAATCTCTTCATTTTTGGAGTGAATCCCCTTTTTTATGCATCCCAGTATTCTGTTGGCTTTGCTTGCAGCGGCTTGGCATTGCATGCCACTGCCAAGCCTGTTGTCTACCAGTACCCCCAGGTCCTTTTCCATCCTAGACTCACCCAGAGGTTCCCCCCTAGTGAGTAGCTTGCTTTCTGGTTTCTGGCACCCAAGTGCATTACTTTACATTTTTCAACATTAAACCTCATCTGCCATGTAGTTGCCCACCCCATTATTTTGTTCAGGTCTGCTTGTGAGGTTTCCAGATCCTGCATAGAAGATATTGGCATGCTTAGTTTAGTATCATCCACAAATACTGAGATTGTACTAGATATCCCCTCCTCTAGATCATTTATGAATAAAATAAACAGGATTTGTCCCAGGACAGAACCCTGGGGGACCCCACTTTCCACACCCGCCCAATCCGAGTACTCCCCATTAATCACCACCCTTTGCACTCTCCCCTGGAGCCAGTTCTCTATCCAGGTACTCACCTTATGGTCCATACCTACCTACCTTAGTTTGAACAGTAAGCGTTTGTGGGGAACGGTGTCAAAGGCCTTTGCAAAGTCCAGATACACCACATCCACAGGCTTACCTTTATCTAGGTGGCAGCTCACTTCATCATAGAAGGTTAATAGATTGGTTTGGCAAGAACGATTTTTCATGAATCCATGCTGATTACTACTAATAATAACGTTTTCATTAGTAAAGTCTTGTATATGGTCACTTAAATCCAAAATCTTGCAGACTACTGATGTTAGGCTGACTGGCCTATAGTTACCCGGGATATATCTCTGCACTTTTTTAAATATTGGTACCACATTGGCTTTTTTCCAATCAGCTGGCACCATACCCGGGGTCGCGCAGAGCGGCGATCGGTGATGCGAGGTGTCAGCCTGACACCCTGCATCTCCGATCTCGGTAGATCCGATCTGACATAGGCTCTTTACCATGTGACCAGCCATGTCCAATCACGGCTGGTCACATAGTAAACAGGAAGAGCCATTGATCGGCTTTCCTTAGTTCGTGCCTGACAGGCACGAGTAAAGGAGCGCCGATCGGTGGCTCCCCTGACAGGGGGGGGGTCGGCACTGGTAATCAGATCATTGATTACCAGTGCAGACCCTCGGGGGGTGCCACTAGAACCACCAGTGATGCCCACCCATGACCCCAGGGATGCCCACCATGATCCCAGGGATGGCAATCAGGGCTCAGGGAGCCCCCCATTACCCTCCCCATCAGTGCTGCCCGCCAGTGCCCTCCCTATCAGTGCTGCCCGCCAGTGCCCTCTCTATCAGTGCTGCCCACCAGTGCCCATCAATGCCATCTATCAGTGTCGTCCACCACTGCCCATTATTGCCCACCAGTGCTGCCTATCAGTGCCCATTAGTGCCAATCAGTGCTGCCCGTCCGTGCCGATAAGTGCCGCCTATCAGTGCCCATCAGTGCCCACCAGTGCCGCCTATCAGTGCCCATTAGTGCCCATCAGTGCCACCTATCAGTGCCCATCAGTGCCGCCTATCAGTGCCCATCAATGCCGCCTATCAGTGCCCAGCAGTGCCGCCTATCAGTGCCCACCAATGCTGCAAATCAGTGCTACCTATCAGTGCCACATATCAGTGCCTATCAGTGCCGCCTATCAATGCCACCCCATCAGTGCCACCCCATCAGTGCCTCCTCATCAATGCCTGTCAGTGCAGTCTCATCAGTACTCATCAGTGCAGGAAAACTTATTTATTTACAAAATTGTATAACATAAACAAAAACATTTTTTTTTCAAACTTTTCGGTCTTTTTTTATGTGTTTAGCAAAAAGAAAAAAACCCAGAGGTGATCAAATACCACCAAAAGAAAGCTCTATTTGTGGGGGGAAAATGACATAAATTTGGTGTAGGTACAGTGTTGCATGACCGCGCAATTGTCATTCAAAATGCAACAGCGCTAAAAGGGGAAAATTGGCCTGGGCAGGAAGGGCGTGAAAGTGCCCGGTATTGAAGTGGTTAAAGATCAAGAATAATGGTCTGGCAATCACCTGGCTGAGCTCTTTAAGAACCCTCAGGTGCAAGCCATCCGGTCTCGCTGATTTATTTATGTTAAGTTTCTCAAGTTCTAATTCTATCTTCTGTTAGCCATGGCGGTACTTCCTGAGGTGTATTATTTAGTTTGGCCTTACAAGCTGTGTTAGTTGTAGCCCCCCAATTCTTTTGTGAAGACTGAAGAAAAGAAATTATTTAACACTTCCGCCTTTTCTCTGTCCTCTGTGGCCATATTTCCTTTGTCGTCTTTTATGGGGCCAATGTGTTCTGGCTTCGCTTTCTTACTGTTTATATACTTAAATAATTTTTTGGGGTTCTTTTTACTCTCTTCCGCTATATGTCCCTCGTGTTCTATTTTAGCCGCCTTGATTTCGTCTTTACATTTTTTATTACACTCTTTGTAATACCTGAATGCTGCCAATGACCCCTCAGTCTTTTATTTTTTGAAGGCCTTTTCTTTAGCATTAATATGCATTTTTATGTTGGAGTTTAGCCACCCATGGTTTAGTTTTGCTCTTTTAAATGTATTTCCCTTTGGAATGCACTGGCCAATCCCTTTGTTAAGTATGCTCTTGAAGCACTCCCATTTTTCCTCCGTGCTCTTTGTTCCCAGGGTTCTATCCCATTTGATATTTTCTAGCAGCGAGCGCAGTTTTGGGAAATTGGCTCTTTTGAAATTCAGTGTTCTTATATTAACCTTATGTTTCCTATTACTATGATTAATACTGAAACTAATTGACTGTAATGTTCCGGTACCTTTGGTACCCTAAATTACTCTTTTCACAAGTGTATGCGCCCCACCATTCTCTTTTGGAAAGGTGCGCATACACCTTTAAGACTGAAGCTGTCATCACTCAGCGCCGGACTAGATGGCTATTTAAATCACCGGTTCTCACTCACATGTGTTCGTTCAAACACCCTTACCTGGATGCTAACTTGGCTTGAAGCTTTCGTGCTTGCAAGCATACCTCGCTGACGGAACCTCGCTGCGCTGATCCCTGCATCCCTCTTCCGGATCATCTGCTCCTCCTGAACCAACCTTCGGCTGTATTGCTATTATTGCTAAGTACCCTGCAGGGGAACCCTCTATAAACTTATACTAAGCTTACACTATCTAGCTCTGCATAGTAAAGACTATTTATCACATCTGCATATCTAGATTGCTAGCTCTTAAGACTACTGCTACTTATTCCTGCACTGGGTTGATCTCTCTTGTATGTCCACCTGCTACTCTGTCATCTGCTACCATACATGATTGCTAAACCTACCTGCATCCATCTGCTACTGTCTTACCTTCAAGTGTCTGTCACCTACCACCTCCACTCAACCTGTCTCTTAAATCTTCATCACTGTGTTACTACATACATAAAGTCACTCTAGGAACCAGCTTGTTGAGTGTGTGTATTTACTAGCTGAATTAAGACCTTCCACACATGATGAGTCATTGAGGTTGGGAATGGTATCTCAGCATCTCTCTTACATGACTACTGAAGTGGAATATTTCTGCAGCTGAAAATCCACACCATACATGAAACGCAGGAGCGTTACATTGACCTATGGTCACTGTTTCCTAAGTTGCCCTGTATTTCTATATCCGTAAGCAGGTTTGTATTGTTGGTAATCAGTAGGTCAAGTACCGCATTGTTTCTTGTCGGTGCATTCACCATCTGACCCATGAAATTGTCCTGCAAAACATTAAGGAAGTGCCAAGCCTTGGCTGAATGCGCGGTTCCTTCTACCCAGTCTATATCTGGATAATAAAAGTCCTCCATTATAATGACATTTTCCATCCTTGCTGCCAGTCCTATCTGTAAAAGGAGGTCCGCCTCCCCCTCCTCTGGTTGGGGGGCCTATAGCATACGCCCAATATTACCTTCCCCACAGTGCCTTCCCTTTGAAGTTCTACCCATAGGGATTCTGCCTCATCCATAGCTCCATTATTAATATCATCCCTCATATTTACCTGTACACTGTTCTTAACTACCTCAATACTGGGCACTTAAACCCCCTTCCTTACCAGACCAATTTTCAGCTTTTTTGCATTTTGAATGACAATTGCGCGGTCATGCAACACTGTACCTAAACCAAATTTATGTCATTTTTTCCCCACAAATAGAGCTTTCTTTTGGTGGTATTTGATCACCGCCAGGTTTTTTCTTTTTTGGTGCACAAATAAAAAAAGACCGAAAAGTTTGAAAAAAAAAAAAGTTTTTTGTTTAGGTTATAAAATTTTGTAAATAGATACGTTTTTTCCTGCACTGATGAGCACTGATGACGCCGCACTGACAGGCACTGATGAGGAGACACTGATGGGGTGGCACTGATGGGGTGGCACTGATATGCAGCACTGATGGGCACTGATAGGTAGCACTGATATGCAGCACTGATGGGCACTGATATGTGGCACTGATAGATAGCACTGATATGCAGCATTGGTGGGCACTGATAGGCAGCGCTGATGGGCACTGATAGGCAGCACTGATGGGGACTGATCGGCGGCACTGATGGGCACTGATGGGCACTGATAGGCGGCACTGATGGGCACTGATAGGTGGCACTGATGGGCGGCACTGATCGGCACTGATGGGGGTCACTGATGGGCACTGATAGGCAGCACTAGTGGGCAATAATGGGCACTGGTGGGCGGCACTGATAGATGGCAATAACGGGCACTGGTGGGCAGCACTGATAGATGGCATTGGTGGGCAGCACTGATAGGGGGGCACCACTGGCAGGCTCTCTGAGCCCTGTTTGCTATCCCTGGCGGCCATGGTGGGCATCCCTGGTGGTCATGGGTGGGCATCCCTGGTGGCTCTAGTGGCACCCCCTCCCCCCAGGGCTGCACTGGTAATCAATCATCTGATTACCAGCACAGACCCCCCCCCCTGTGATCAGTGAGTAATTAGAAATACTCACTGATCCCCCCGGCTGCAGCACCGATCCTCTCCTCTTCTCCTCACTGACAGGATCTGTCAGGAGGAGAAGAGATCGAAGCCATTACAACAGCTGTATTGACATTACATGACGGCTGTGATTGGACACAGCCGTCATGTGATCAGGAGGGCCAATCACAGGGCCCTCCTGCTGCATCTTGTTGCTCTGTGTCCTAGGGACAGAGGCACATCGAGATCGCGCCACTGCGCGTGCCCGCGGCGGCGCAATCTCTCTCCTTCTGAAGGACGCTCTGGAACGTCCGATCAGAAGGACGAGACTCCCACCCGGCCGTATATGTACAATGGCCCGGGTGGGAGGTGGTTAATATACAGACATACCCCTCCCCCTTTTTTACCTTCTCTATCTCTGCGATAAAGGGAATACCCCTGAATGGTCGCCATCCAGTCATGAGAGCTGTCAAACCAAGTCTCTGTTATCCCCACAAAATCTAAGTCCTCCTCAAACATCAGTAGCTTCAGCTCTCCCATCTTGTTGGCCAGGCTTCTGGCATTGGTATATAAACCTCTTAATTTTGACCGGTTGCATATATCCTCATTTGATGTTTTTAGCCTGCTCTTGAGATTTTTCCCCATACCCATCCTGGGTTTAGGAGCTCTGAACACCCTACCGCTAATGTCCCCAATTGTGCCCTCTGAATCTTGCTTTCCACTGGCTAATTCTACATCTGTACCCTCCCCCCCCATCACCTAGTTTAAAAGCCCCTCTAACTTTTTGGCCATCCTCTCACCCAGTACGGCTGCACCCTCCCCATTTAGGTGCAATCCGCCCCTACCAAAGAGCCGGTGGCCGACTGAGAAGTCGGCCCAGTTCTCCAGGAACCTGAAACCCTCCTTACCACACCAGCTCCTCAGCCAATTGTTAACTTCCCTAATCTCCCGCTGCCTCTCTGGTGTGGCTCAAGGTACAGGTAGTATTTCTGAAAATACTACCTTGGAGGTCCTACTCCTCAACTTAGCGCCTAAGTCCCTGAAATCGTTTAGGACTCTCCATCTTCCACTGCCTATGTCATTGGTACCCACGTGTACCATGACAGCTGGGTCTTCCCCAGCCCCACCCAGTAATCTGTCCACCCGATCCGCGATGTGCCGAACCCGAGCGCCCGGTAAACAACAGACTGTTCGGCGCTCGCGGTTTTTGTGACAGATTTCACTGTCTGTCCTTCTAATAATTGAGTCCCCTACCACCAGCACCTGTCTTTCATTTCCCTTTCTCCCGGCCTCAATGGAGGAGTTCTTCGCCTGGCAGCTAGGGGCGTCGCTCTGCTCTAGCAATGCTGATCCTTGACTGGTTTCCCCAACATCACGCAATGGGGCGTATTTATTGGGGTGCTCCAGCCCAGGACCAGCCTCCTTGCCTTGTCCCCTTCTACCCCTCCTAACTGTCACCCCTCTACTCTGCTCTGCTGCCTGCACCTCCAATACTCTGCCCACCTCTGTGCAGGCCCCTGCCTGCGCCTGACAGGTACGATCCCGGCTCTCCTTCAGTATGGACATTCAGCTCAGTGTTGCCAGCTCCTTTTCTAGATTCAGGACCTGAGCTTCCAGGGAAGCAACATGCTTACATCTTGCGCATTTGTACTCGCCCTCGATCGCATGATCGAGGAACGCATACATATCACAAGATGCACACCAAATTGCATCTCCACACCCGCCGGGCATTGTACCTACTAATCTAATCTAATGGGGATTCAGTAATTTTAGTCTGTCCTGTGTGGCTGTTTCCTGGCTTCCTAACTCCACCTTCTCACCCTCTGGTACTCCGCTACACTCACTTGACACTCACAGTCGCACAACAATCACAATTGCACAGCCTGTTCAGTCGCACAACCCTCACAGTCGCACAACACTCACAGTCGCACAACACTCACAGTCGCACCACCTGGTCAGTCGCACAACACTCACAGACGCACCACCCGGTCAGTCGCACAACACTCACAGTCGCACAACACTCACAGACGCACAGCCCGGTCAGTCGCACAACACTCACAGTAGTAATAGGTACTCACAGGCACTCAGGTAGTAATAGGTACTCACAGATACTCAGGTAGTAATAGGTACTCACAGATACTCAGGTACTACACCACACCCTCGGTCAGTGTTTAATCTCAGTCACCAGTGTTACTTACCTAGTGTGTGTCCCTTTAAGCCTGTCACTTGCAGTTCCTGACGGCGATTCCTCCCTCCTCGGTCAGTCTTCCTCTCTGCACCCGCCCCCTCGGTCACTTCCCGGTCAGCCTTTGTTCTGCTAGTCTCCTCTGCTCCCTCTTAGTCCTGCAAAAATGTGGCCTCTTTTGCTGTGTTAACTGTGCTACACACAGTGACAACAGTTACTGGCCACTTATTTGTAGAACTGGTGTGATAAACCTGTGGCCCCCCCAATACCACAGATTGAAGCAGGGTATTATATACCTTTTTCCAGATATACTGCGATTCTCTAGAGACTTTTGTCACAGGGTAATTTAAAAATATGACAGGCAGAGGAAGAGGCAGACACTTACGCAGGGGTGGTAGGGGTAGGGCAGGAGCAGTAGGCCAGAGCCAAAGTGTGAAGTTTCAGAAGGCACGTTCGATTACGTCAAAGGACGCACCAGACTTGGTTGAGTGGCTCACTCAGCCTTCCTCTTCTGCACCCTCCTCATCCTCTCTATCTGCACCCTCTTCACTCTCTGCTGTGTGCACCCCCAAAGGCACCACCACAAACACCACCACCACCACATACCCTCCGCTTGAGTCTCTGGAATTATTTTCCGATCCATCGCATCAGATCAGGAAGAGGAGGTAGCAACAGCTGCCACTCAGCAGTCTGACGACAGTACCCAGATCAGCCCAAGGAGGTTGGTCCCCGCTGTTGCTGCCTACTCCAAGATCTCAATTGTTAGTGGTGGGGAAGGTGACGTGGATGATGACAATGTGTCTATGGACGTTGCGTGGGTGCCCACAAGAGTGGAAGAGGAGGGGAGTTCAGAGGGAGAGACGGACTGGCAGATAGGGAGGAGAGGCAGGCAGAACTTGCATTGCAGAAGAGGTACAAAGCAGACTGCAAATGTATCAGGAGAGAGCCATCAACCATGTACAGTCACATCTGGTGCTCCCAGGACGCCGGAACATGACTCCGCAGTGTGGGCTTTTTTTAATGTGTCCGTTGCTGACAACAGTGTTGCCATCTGCAGCCTTTGCAATCAACACATAAGTCGCGGTAAGCCCAACACTCACCTAGGGACGACCGCCTTAAGAAGGCACCTAAACTCCCATCACCGAGCCCAGTGGGAGCAACACCGTCAGAACCCACAAAGCCACACTCCAGGCTCTCACCATCCAGCCTCTTCTCCTTCTCTTTCTCCTCTCTCCTCACATTTGTCCTCCACTCCACCTTCCATGATGCCGTCGTCACGTTGTTCTGGAAAAAGGCAGGCTTCTGTGGCCCAAATGTTGGAGCGTAAAAAAATGATGACGCCGGATAACCCTCTTGCCCAACATTTGACTGCTGGCTTGTCGGAACTGATAGCCCGCCAACTACTGCCATATCAACTGATTGACTCTGAGGCCATTCGTAAATGTGTGGCCATTGGAACACCACAATGGAAGGTCCAAGGCAGGAATTATTTCTCGCAGAAGGGCATTCCAGAGCTGTATGGCCATGTTCAGCTGCAAGTGAATATATCTCTGGCACACAGTTTTGGTGCCAAGATACATCTGACCACAGACACATGGTCTAGCAAACACGGGCAGGGAAGGTATATCGCTTTTACTGCCCACTTGGTGAACCTTCTGATGGCCGTCAAGCATGTAACCCGTGGCACCCATGTAGATTTGGTTTTACCGCCACGGATTGCATGCAGGCATGCCTCTTCTTCTCCTCCTCCTTTTCCGCTGCTACCGTCTCTTCTGCTGCGCCGCCCAGGATCCCCAGAACCTATTCCACATGGCAGGTGAGACGTTGCCATGCTGTGCTGCGTCTGTTGTGCCTGGAAGCTAAGAGCCACTGTCAGGAAATCCCTGTGAGACGTCTGGGGCATGGCCGTGCGCATGTGCAGGCTATTTCCAGAAGAATGGCTAATGGGCGTTCGCGCGAATGCGCAAACGCGAGTGCGCATGCGCACGCACAATGGCGCTTGGTGCCAGACAGGCTATTTAAAGGGAGTTCAATCCTGTTTCCTTTGCTGACTGATCTTCAGCTGTACCCTGTGACCTGATGATACCTGTATGCTTCCCTGTTGCTGACCTGGCGTGTTCTGGACTTGGATTCTGCTTCTGCCTCTCTGCTAAACCTGACCCGGCTCCGTCCCCGACTTTGGCTCTGCTTACAATTTGGTACCCTGCTGCACCGCTTGTTGATGACCCTGGCTTTCCTACAACTCTGACTCTGTCCCTAACCTTGCCTCTCAGAGCTACCCGAGTGCTTGCCTGGCTATCTGCTGCACCTGTTCCATACATCATTGCATGTTCCAGTTTCCAGGATCCGGACAAGCAGCCTATTCTGATCCATGAACAACCACAGGGACTCATGTTCCTCCTGTCCATTGACACCCTCTGTCTCACCTTCAGTGGGGTCTGGGCAGGAGATATAAGAGAGGCCGACCTCATCAACTCAGACTCCTCCCAGGTACGTGACACTGGTCCTGCACTTCTTTCAGCTTTGCGTTCACAGACAGATCAGTGGCTGACACCGCTGAATTTGACAGTTAGTAAAGTGGTGTGCGACAAAGGTGCCAATCTGCTGAGCGCGCTGAAACAGGGAAAAATAACACACGTGCCATGCATGGCACACGTCCTGAACTTGGTGGTGCAGCGATTCGTTGCCAAATACCCCGGGGTCCAGGACCTCTTGCGGCAGGCCAGGAAAATCTCGGGCCATTTCAGAAGATCTTACACAGCCATGGCTCGCCTTGCTGACATTCAGCGCCGACACAACCTGTCCGTCAGGTGTCTTATTTGTGACTGCCCGACGCAATGGAACTCAACGTTGCATATGCTTGATAGGCTGCTCCAGCAGAAACGTGCAGTTAACGACTACCTGTACGAACTCTGCGGCAGGACAGGTTCTGGGGAGCTTGGGTTTTTTTCACCTCGCTAGTGGCTGCTCATGCGGGATGCATGCAGACTTCTGCGTCCATTCTATTAAATCACCAAACCGGTCATTTAGGGCCAGGGCACCATCAGTGACATCGTACCTTACGCCTTCTTTCTGGAGCGTGCATTGCGTCGTGTCATTGATCAAGCCGTCGAGGAGCAGGAGCAGAAAGATGAGGAAGTCGCAATGTTGGATGAATTCCCAGTGGGTGCTACTCCATCTGAGACAAGTCAACAGCAGGAGTCTGAAGAGGAGTCAGAGGAGAATGGTGCTGGGAGGGATGAGGAGGAGCAAGAAGAGAATGCTTTAAACCTTTCTGGGATCCCTGGTGTTATCCACGGTTGGGGAGAGGAGAACGAGGACGACATTATCCTGGATGATGAGCTGCAAGCAGGCCACTACACTGCTTCCAGTTTAGTGCGAATGGGGGCCTTCATGCTCCAGTGTTTTAAGGGGGACCCCCGTATAAAAAGCATAAAGGCCAAGTACCAGTACTGGGTGGCAACGTACTTAGACCCCTGGTACAAACAAAAAATGGCGGAAATGTTACCACAATCAGAGAGGGCAGTCAGAATGCAGCACTTCCAGGCCTTGCTGCAAGAAATGCTGCATTCTGCTTTTGCGTGCGCTGGCAGAGGAATTTCCAGTCACAGAGAGACAGTTGCGGGTAGCAATCCAACAGCGCCTGCAAGAAGAGGGCGGTTTGAAGATGTCTTGGTGACTTCAGATATAAGATCCTTTTTTCAGCCGAACCATTGACAGCTGTACTCCAGATCCAGCATCAGGGAGCGCCTAGACCGTCAGGTGTCCGACTATATAGGGTTAACGGCCGATGTGGACGCTCTGAGGAGTGATGAACCCCTGGACTACTGGGTGGGCAGGCTTGACCTCTGGCCAGAGCTTGCACAATTTGCAATGGAAATGTTGGCTTGCCCCCCATCCAGTGTCCTGTCCGAAAGGATGCTCAGCGCAGCAGGGGGGATCGTGACCGATAAGCGCACTTGCCTAGCTCATGACAGTGTAGACTACCTCACATTTATAAAAATGAATGAGGCATGGATATCTGAGGAATTCAACACATGTGACCAGTAGACCATGTTTCATTGAAATTCCTCATGCCAGGCCACAAATATCCGCCAGACCGCCATCCACCCAGAGCAATTCCTGGTCCTTGGCTTCGCTACATACAGCGGCATAAAAGGCATTTCATGTCCATTCAATGGCAAATTTTTGGGGCCTTTCAGGGCCGACAATTATTTTTTCTGTGAATGCCTAATATACCTCCAGCCACAGAATATAACTTTCTTAGCTGTCAGTTAAACCCACGTGGGCTAATTTCTGGGGCCAATACTGTCCGACACTTACTTCTGTATCCTGTGAATGCCTAATGAACTTTAAGCCACAGAATACTATGTTCTTAGCTGTCAGTTAAACCCATGTGGGCTAATTTTTGGGGCCTATGCAGGCCGACACTTACTTCTGTATCCTGTGAATACTTAATGTACCTTCAGCCACAGAATACAATGTTCTTAGCTGTCAGGTAAACCCATGTGGGCTAATTCTTGGGGCCAATACTGGCCGACACTTACTTCTGTATCCTGTGAATGCCTAATGTACCTTCAGCCACAGAATACAACGTTCTTAGCTGTCAAGTAAACAGATGTGGGCTAATTTTTGGGGCCTTTCATGGCCGACACTTACTTCTGTTACCTGTGAATGCCTAATGTACCTCCAGCCATCAAATACTACGTTCTTAGCTGTCAGGTAAACCCATGTGGGCTAATTTTTGGGGCCTGGAATGGCCGACACTTACTTCTTTATCCTGTGAATGCCTAATTTTTCAGACTGGAATTGAAAATCAATGGGTCTGTAAAGGTTCCGCCAAATTGTGGAATGGATACGGACCCATTTTACAGATGTGTGAATGGACCCTATGTGTATTAGACAAGTATTTACCGGCTGCTGTCAGTTCTGGCTGATTTATAAAAAAAAATAAAAATAAAATTTTGTTGTAAAAAAAAAAAAAAACATTTAGGGCAACTTTTCCAACTGCAATACTTTTGTTATGACATTGTCCATGTGCTGGGACTATTTGTGCACAGCTAGTACGTCTTTTGTGGCGGCAAATATGACCTAAAGGTTTTTAAAGTTCTCCTCCCATTAAAGTCAATGGGGCCCGCCGCGAACTTGTTCGTGGACCTTTGAGAAAATTTGCGGCTGACGTTCGTGAACCGCCCCGGCCGATGTTCGTCCATCTCTAGTGATCAAATACCACCAAAAGAAAGCTCTATTTGTGGGAAAATTACATACATTTTATTTTAGTACAGCATTGCATGACCACGCAATTGTTAGATAAAGTAACGCAGTGCCGTATCGCAAAAAAATGGCCTGGTTTTCCCGCAGCAATGGACGTACCCGCCACTTCCATTCAGTTAAGAACGAGCAAGCTTGATCAACCTGGCGAATTCTAAACCATTCCTCAGTGGTACCGCTGTGGTACGTATTTTGAATCCGGCAATTCCAGGTTGGTCGTATGCCCGCCATTGCCATGAACGATATCCTGTTTCAGTATGTTGACGTTTTTCAATGTTAAACCTCATATTAGCTGGTTCTACTGTGCACTTTTCTGAGCTCACTCGGATGTTACATATTTCCATGTTGACCCTCGTTGGTCTCTTTCATTGTATCCAGAGCTTTGTATTTATGACATGTATGCTTGTTGTTGCCTTATTCTCAATAAAATTCTTAATGGAAAAAAAAAATGGCCTGGTCATGAAGGTGGGTAAATCTTCCAGAGATTAAGTGGTTAAATTGGATCCATATCAATTATGATTTTGTCGGTTTTACACCTTTAGATATCTATGGTAATGATAATGGAAATAGTCAGGTTAACCTGTTCTTTTTTTTATCATGGGCATAAATCACAAATATATGTTCATACATTTGTCTTTAAAAAGCGTTCATTATTAAGCACTTTAGTATAACAGGGATCAACTTTGGAATCCCTAAGGCATTCCTGAGTCTGTTAAAAAAGGAAAAATCACATGAGAACTGCAAAAGGCCTTTGAGCTTGTAAAGCATCCTTCATGCCTATCTGTTAATTTCTACTATAAAGGCTTTATCACATGAAAACTCCGTACATAAGTCACATGTTCCATTACGTGCAACTGAGCTTACTTATTAGCCTTAGGAAAGTTAGTAAAAAGTGTATTTTTAATCATCTATTAATTGTGAATAAAACTACTGTAAAAAAAAACTGCAAAATTTCAAAAACAATATATTACTGCGGGCACAACACTGCCATTTATTAGTTTCTATATATTTATACCATTCAGTAATTTATACGCTTATACTACTCCCTCTATATATATGAATCTATCCTAAGAGGTGTTTTTTTTTTACTCCTTTTTTATCCATAGGTTCATTACTCATCCAATGGATTACCACTTGTGCTATTGCTTAACTTCCAGCATTGCACAGCTTTTTATTTACCTTCTTACCTTTTTATCTACCTTTATTCTATTTTTTTCCCTCAACAATTGGTTAGCTTAACCACTTCTGGACCGGAAGGATTTGCCCCCTTAATGACCAGGCCATATTTTGCGATTCGGCACTGCGTTATTTAACGGACAATTGTGCGTTTGTACCTAAATCAAATTGATGTCCTTTTTTTCCCCACAATTAGAGCTTTATTTTGGATGTATTTGATCACCTGTGCGAATTTTATTTTTTTGCGCTATAAACAAAAAAAGAGCGACAATTCTGGAAAAAAAAAACAATATTTTTCATTTTCTGCTATATAACATTCCCCAAAAATGTAAATCAAAATTTTTTAAAATTTTAGGCCAATTTGTTTTCTGCTACATATTTTTGGTAAAAAGAAATTGCAATAAGCGTATTTTGATTGGTTTGCGCAAAAGTTATCGCGTCTACTGACTACGTGAAAGATTTATGTCATTTTTATTGTTTTTTTTACTGGTAATGGCGGCGATCTGCGATTTTTTGCGGGACTGTGACATTGCGGTGGACAGATCGGATCCCTGACTGACATTTTTGATACTTTTGGGGGGACCAGTGACAGTACTACAGTAATCAGTGCTAAAAATATGCACTGTTACTGTAATAATGACACTGGCAGGGAAGGGGTTAACATTGTGGGGGATCAAGGGGTTAAATGTGAGCCTCGGGGAGTGATTCTAAATGTATGGGGGTGTGGCTTGTGAAATGATCATAGAGACCTGTGATCCTATATAGAAGGATCACAGGGGCTCTATGATCATTCCAGGGAGAAGAACGGTTAGCTGTGTTTACAACAGCTGACTGTTCTTCTCTCTCAGTGGGGAACGATCACGGGTGTCAGGCGGCAATCGGAGCCGCCTACCCCGTGCATCGGCTTCCCCGCTGGCGAGTTGTGGCGGAAGCACGCCGGAGGCGGCGCACACTCGCCCCCTAGCTGCAGGTGCACGACCGACGTATACCTACGTCGGTTCGCACAGGAGCTGCTGCCTGCCGCAGTATAACTGCGGTGGCCCGTCGGCAGCCAGTTAAAGCTGATGTCCATGTTTCATGTCACTTTGAATAGTTCCTTTGGACCAAATTGTTTAACCAAGTGCTGCATTGTCTCTAAGCAGCGTATGTACTAGATGTAACTTCAACTACATATAGTGCTGGGTTCTGGCTGTGAGACAGAGAATTCCCATCTCACACTCGGGACAAAACTTAGTCTGGCTGAGCAGCACTCAGCCATTCATAGATAGTTTTGTATTCTGTTAATGAGCACAAAGCTTTTTCTGATTGGCTGAGTGGGAAGGACGGGCTGATGACATCACGCTCTCAGACTCGGCTAATCAGAGGAAGCTTTGTTTTAATTCACAGAATACAAAGCTGCCTATGAATAACTGAACTTTGCTCAGCCAGACTCTGTTTTATTCTAAATGTGAAGCGGGAATTCTCTGTCTCACAGCCGGAACCCAGCACTGCAAAAGGCTGTAGCTGAAGTTACATGCAGTTCATACTGTGCTTAGAGACATTGCAGTGAAGCAAATTGTTCGTTTGGACCAGTTTGGTCAAACAAACTATTTAAAGTGACATGAAACATGGACATCAGCTTTTAATTGTAAGTGCTTACCAGTGGCGGCCCGTGCATAGGGGGCGCCAGGGCGCCGCCCCCCTACCCCTAAAAAAAACGAAAAAAAAAACAAAAAAAACAAAAAAAAACAAAACGAACAAATAAAGTTGTATAAAAAAAAAAAATTGGGTTCGCCGGCCTGAACCCAAGGAACTGGTGGCTAGGGGGGGGGGGGTGGGGTTACGTCCCAGAAGAGGCGCCGATTGGCTGCCTTCTGGGGGGTAGGGGGGTATTCTGGGCGCAAGTCTTTGCGGTTGGACACCCCCACTTTCTGATATCCTGGCTGTGATTGGTCCAGTCTACAGCCTGGACCAATCATCATCCAGGATATCGCTGACGTACCAATTGGGGGCGGTGCCGGTGCGTGCGTCAGTCACTCACCGTCACCGCCGCTCAGAGAAAAGGAGAGGCCGCCCGCCGGTTCCCGCCGCCGAGACGAGGGAGGAGGACCCGCCGCAGAAGAGGAGGAAGAAGCTGAGCCGCGCCGCCGCCAGGTAAGTTTGAACGGAGCAGGCCGCCCGCCGGTTCCCGCCGCCGAGACGAGGGAGAAGGACCCGCCGCAGAAGAGGAAGAAGCTGAGCCGCCCCGCCGCCAGGTAAGTTTGAACGGAGCACGCACGCTGGCACTCTGCAATCATTTGGAGACAATGCTGGCACTCCGCAATCATTGGGGGACAATGCTGGCACTCTGCAATCATTGGGGTACAATGCTGGCACTCTGCAATCATTGGGGGACAAAGCTGGCACTCTGCAATCATTGGGGGACAATGCTGTGGCGCTCTGCAATCATTGGGGACAAAGCTGTGGCGCTCTGCAATCATTGGGGGACAATGCTGTGGCGCTCTGCAATCATTGGGGGACAATGCTGTGGCACTCTGCAATCATTGGGGACAATGCTGTGGCACTCTGCAATCATTGGGGACAATGCTGTGGCACTCTGCAATCATTGGGGGACAATGCTGTGGCGCTCTGCAATCATTGGGGACAATGCTGTGGCGCTCTGCAATCATTGGGGGACAATGCTGTGGCGCTCTGCAATCATTGGGGGACAATGCTGTGGCGCTCTGCAATCATTGGGGGACAATGCTGGCACTCTGCAATCATTGGGGGACAATGCTGTGGCGCTCTGCAATCATTGGGGACAATGCTGTGGCGGTGCGTGCGTCAGTCACTCACCGTCACCGCCGCTCAGAGAAAAGGAGAGGCCGCCCGCCGGTTCCCGCCGCCGAGACGAGGGAGGAGGACCCGCCGCAGAAGAGGAGGAAGAAGCTGAGCCGCGCCGCCGCCAGGTAAGTTTGAACGGAGCAGGCCGCCCGCCGGTTCCCGCCGCCGAGACGAGGGAGAAGGACCCGCCGCAGAAGAGGAAGAAGCTGAGCCGCCCCGCCGCCAGGTAAGTTTGAACGGAGCACGCACGCTGGCACTCTGCAATCATTTGGAGACAATGCTGGCACTCCGCAATCATTGGGGGACAATGCTGGCACTCTGCAATCATTGGGGTACAATGCTGGCACTCTGCAATCATTGGGGGACAAAGCTGGCACTCTGCAATCATTGGGGGACAATGCTGTGGCGCTCTGCAATCATTGGGGGACAATGCTGTGGCGCTCTGCAATCATTGGGGGACAATGCTGTGGCGCTCTGCAATCATTGGGGGACAATGCTGTGGCACTCTGCAATCATTGGGGACAATGCTGTGGCACTCTGCAATCATTGGGGACAATGCTGTGGCACTCTGCAATCATTGGGGGACAATGCTGTGGCGCTCTGCAATCATTGGGGACAATGCTGTGGCGCTCTGCAATCATTGGGGGACAATGCTGTGGCGCTCTGCAATCATTGGGGGACAATGCTGGCACTCTGCAATCATTGGGGGACAATGCTGTGGCGCTCTGCAATCATTGGGGACAATGCTGTGGCGCTCTGCAATCATTGGGGTACAATGCTGTGGCGCTCTGCAATCATTGGGGGACAATGCTGTGGCGCTCTGCAATCATTGGGGGACAATGCTGTGGCGCTCTGCAATCATTGGGGACAATGCTGTGGCGCTCTGCAATCATTGGGGGACAATGCTGTGGCGCTCTGCAATCATTGGGGACAATGCTGTGGCGCTCTGCAGGGATTGGGGACAATGCTGTGGCGCTCTGCAGTGATTGGGGACAATGCTGTGGCGCTCTGCATTGAAAGGGGCTCGCACGCTGAACTCTGCATTGATGGGGGCACGGAACAGTTGCATTGAAGGGGGCACGCACGCTGAACTCTGCACAGTGTTTATTGCATTGAAGGGGGCACAGCACAGTTGCATTGAAGGGGGCATGCACGCTGAACTCTGCATTGTTGGGGCACAGCAGAGAGTTCATTGCATTGAAGGGGCACAGTGTTTATTGCATTGAAGGGGGCACAGCACAGTGTTTATTGCATTGAAGGGGGCACAGCACAGTGTTTATTGCATTGAAGGGGGCACAGCACAGTGTTCATTGCATTGTGGGGGCACAGCACAGTGTTCATTGCATTGTGGGGGCACAGCACAGTGTTCATTGCATTGAAGGGGGCACAGCACAGTGTTTATTGCATTGAAGGGGGCACAGCACAGTGTTTATTGCATTGAAGGGGGCATGCACGCTGAACTCTGCATTGTTGGGGCACAGCACAGTGTTTATTGCATTGAAGGGGGCATAGCACAGTGTTCATTGCATTGAAGGGGGCACAGAACAGTGTTTATTGCATTGAAGGGGGCACAGCACAGTGTTTATTGCATTGAAGGGGGCACAGCACAGTGTTTATTGCATTGAAGGGGGCACAGCACAGTGTTCATTGCATTGAAGGGGGCACAGAGCAGTGTTTATTGCATTGAAGGGGGCACAGCACAGTGTTTATTGCATTGAAGGGGGCACAGCACAGTGTTTATTGCATTGAAGGGGGCACAGCACAGTGTTCATTGCATTGAAGGGGGCACAGCACAGTGTTTATTGCATTGAAGGGGGCACAGCACAGTGTTTATTGCATTGAAGGGGGCACAGCACAGTGTTCATTGCATTGAAGGGGGCACAGAGCAGTGTTTATTGCATTGAAGGGGGCACAGCACAGTGTTTATTGCATTGAAGGGGGCACAGCACAGTGTTTATTGCATTGAAGGGGGCACAGCACAGTGTTCATTGCATTGAAGGGGGCACAGCACAGTGTTTATTGCATTGAAGGGGGCACAGCACAGTGTTTATTGCATTGAAGGGGGCACAGCACAGTGTTCATTGCATTGAAGGGGGCATGCACGCTGAACTCTGCATTGTTGGGGCACAGCACAGTGTTCATTGCATTGAAGGGGGCACAGCACAGTGTTCATTGCATTGAAGGGGGCACAGAACAGTGTTTATTGCATTGAAGGGGGCACAGCACAGTGTTTATTGTATTGAAGGGGGCACAGCACATTGTTCATTGCATTGAAGGGGGCACAGCACAGTTGCATTGAAGGGGGCATGCACGCTGAACTCTGCATTGTGGGGGCACAGCACAGTGTTTATTGCATTGAAGGGGGCATAGCACAGTGTTCATTGCATTGAAGGGGGCATAGCACAGTGTTCATTGCATTGAAGGGGGCACAGCACAATGTTCATTGCATTGAAGGGGGCACGCACGCTGAACTCTGCATTGAAGGGGGCATGTACACTGGTCTCTGCATTGAAAGGGGGCATGTACGCTGGTCACTGCATTGAAAGGGGGCATATACCATCTCCTGTACCATGACCTGTGACATGCCTATACCATATCTGTGCCATGCCTATACCTTCACCTGTGCCATGCCTGTACCATCACCTATGCCATGCCTATACCATCACCTGTGCCATGCCTGTACCATCACCTATGCCATGCCTATACCATCACCTGTGCCATGCCTGTACCATCACCTATGCCATGCCTATACCATCACCTGTGCCATGCCTGTACCATGACTTCAAAGTCACGCAATTTTTTACTGCGTTTTTTGACGCGAAGCAATACCTATTACATTTTTCTTTTTGCGCCCCCCCCCCCCAAAAATTTTGAGCACCAGCCGCCACTGGTGCTTACACTGGTGGCAAAGATAGCACAATACAGCATAAAACTAGTAGTGCTTGCATTGTCTCAACTGGTCAACTGTGAGGCAATGCAGAGATAAATCTAGGTCCCCCTGCTCTTGGGGCAGATGTTCGGGGAATTTATACAGTGATAGCAAACCGCATTACTGTTCTTGTAATCAGTCAGTTTAACCACTTGCCGACCGCCTTACGCAGATTTACTGCGGCAGTGCGGCTCGGTTGCGCATAACCATGTACTGTAGATCTACGTGATTACGTGCACGCGGTTTTAGCAGCGCATGTGCGCCACTGGAGCCGCACTTCCGCTGTGATTAGACACAGCGGGCGGCAGACCACAGGAGGAGTGGGCTCGATTGCCGCCGGCCTCCCGCAATCTTCGGCAAAACTGACAGGAGAGCCGTCTGAAATGTAAACAATGTAAGACGGCTCTCCTGTCAGAGAGGCAGGGAAAGATTGTGTGATTCAGCTAAGCTGAATCACAGATCTCTCTCTGCCTTTGGTCAATCCCCCCCCCCCCCCACAGTTAGTTAGCAAATCTAGGTAACACAATTAACCCCTTGATCATCCCCCAGTGTTAACCCCTTCCCTGCCAGTGTTATTTATACAGTAACAGTGCATATTATTTAGCACTGATCACTGTATTAATGTCACTGATCCCCAAAAAGTGTCACTTTGAGAGAGATTTTCTAAAACTGATGCACACTGAATCTGGTGCAGCTGTGCATAGTAACCAATCAGCTTCCAACTTCAGCTTGTTTAATTATGCTTTGACAATAAAACCTGGAAGCTGATTGGTTACTTTGCACAGCTGCACCAGATTCTGTGTGCATCAGTTTTAGTAAATCTCCCTCTTAGGGCTCTTTCACACGGGCGTTCCTTTTTTTTTGCCCGATCAGGTCCTTTTTTTTTTTTTTTGTAACGGACACGGATGACACTTGTGTCATCCGGTCCGTATGTCCGTTTTTCATCCCATCCGTTTGCGGATGAAAAACTGACATAATGCATGTCTATGTAAATACGGATGTCTGCGGATGACACCACTGACATCCGTTTTTGCTTCAGTTCCGTTTTTTGAAAGGAAGAAAAAATAGGGTTCTCCTCCGTTCATAAAAACTGAACTGAACTGAACTGAACTGACAAAAACGGATGTCAGAGGATGATCATCCGATGACATCCGTATATACATAGAGATACATTATGTCCGTTTTTCATCCGCAAACGGATGGGATGAAAAACGGACATACGGAACGCCCGTGTGAAAGAGCCCATGGGCCCCTTTCACACATACAGTCCGTTCAGTTCATCAGTTCAGTCACGTCAAATGTATCAGTTTTTCATCCGTTTTTCATCCGTTTTTCGTCAGTTGTCATCCGTTTTTCGTCAGTTGTTATCCGTTTTTCATCCGTTTTTCATCAGTTGTTATCCGTTTTTCATCCGTTTTTCATCCGTTGTCGTCCGTTTTTCATCCGTTGTCATCAGTTGACATCAGTTTTTCATCCGTTGTCATCAGTTGACATCCGTTTTTCATCCGTTGTCATCCGTTTTTCGTCCGATCTGTTTTTTTGATGGATGAAAAATAGGGCATTCATCCGTTCAAAAAAACGGACATTGACGGAAGTGGATGAAAACGGATGTTAACTGATGATCATCGGTTGTCATCCGTTTTTACATAGAGATGCATTGATGTCCGTTTTTCATCCGTCAACGGATGGATGAAAAACGGACAAACGGACAGCATGTGTGAAAGGGGCCTAAGTGTCAGATTTTTCCGCCGCAATGTCACAGTTCTGATAAAAATCGCTAATCGCCCCCATTACTAATAATAAAAAATAAATATAAAGTCCATAAATCTATCCCGTAGTTTGTAAAGGCTATAACTTTTGCACAAACCAATTATTAAAGGCTTTTTGGGATTTTTTTTTACCAAAAATTTGTAGCAAAATATAAATTGGCCTAAACTGATAAAAAAATTTGATTTTTAAATGTTTTTTTATTAGGAATATTTTATAGCAGAAAGTAGAAAATATTGGTGTTTTTTTTCAAAATTGATGTTCTTTTTTTGTTTTGCGCAAAAACGAAAAACCGCAGAGGTGATCAAATACCACCAAAAGAAAGCTTTATTTGTGGGAAAAAAGGACATCAATTGTATTTGGGTACAACGTCGCACGACCGTGCAATTGTTAGTTAAAGCAACGCAGTGCCGAATCTCAAAAAATGGTCTGGTCATTAAGGGGGTAAAATCTTTCAGGGCTGAAGTGGTTAATAAATGAATCCAATTATTGCACCTGTATAGCCTTTATAGGCATTTTTTACATTTCCGTCATGGATCAATGGATTTGGCAATACCTTTTTTTTATTACTTGTGATACCAAAGTAATAAACACATTTTTTTTCAGAACAAACAAGGCAATGTTTTGGCAATGCTGCCTTGAAAAAGCTATTTAATTACAAAAAGACTAAGCAAAGCAAATGACCGTTAAACATTGACAGTCACTGTCTATTAAAAAATAAACTTTTTTTTTTTTTTTGGTAATAAGTATTTTTTATAATGACAGTACAATGATGTTCCTAGCACAAAGTAGGACCAAGGTATTTACAAATGATAGAAAAATAACTCCCCTTAACTTGTGAGGCTTTTTTAACCACTTAAGGACCACCCGCCACAGTTGTACTGCAGCAGGCAGCCCCTCCTGCGCAAACCAACGTAGGTTTACGTCGGTTGCGCGCCTGCAGCTAGGTGGGAAGCGCTAACCGCTGGCGGCACACTCCTGCCCCCACTCGGCAGCGGGGCTCTGATTGCCCCCTGATACCCTTCCCCACTGAGAGAGGACGGGCAGCTGTTATATAGGTTCACATGTGTCTGTGATCATTTCACAAGCCCCGTCCCCCCACAGTTAGAAACACTCCCCTAGGCTCACATTTAACCCCTTGATCACCCACTAGGTTAACCCCTTCCCCGCCAGTGTCATTATTACAGTAACAGTGCATATTTTTAGCACTGATTACTGTAGTAATGTCACTGGTCCCCCAAAAAGTTCACGAACGGAGCTAGGAGTGGAGAGTGGTCATTTCCGGCGCGCGTTCCACTCACTCCCGTGACGTCACGACGTGCATTCCAGCTTACGTGTTTTGTCACTACTCCTAGCTCCGTTCGTGAACAATCACTGGATACTGTATTCACTGTTTTTATTTGCCAACAACCCATGGAGGGAAAAAAAGAGGTTATAAATGTATTACACCATCTGGAGTTTTCTCTTTACTCTTGCCATTGCCTGATGCGGGGAGAAAGAAAAGGTGGGACCTGTGACAATCCAAGGAATATAGTGACCATACCACGAGTGGGTACCTGCCCTGGCCCTGGTGGGCAATCAAGCGCATCTTAATGCTATATAGTATCTAAGACCAACTACATCTGGTGAGTGATCCATCTATACCTCTATCACGGCTTTACTCATATGTCACAAGGCTGATTGGGAGATTTGCATTGAGCACCAGCACTTTATTCATATTGGATTTATGTTTTTACACAAGGAATATTCCTTTGGAACTGTGATCACTAAGGTCACCTTTATATATTTGTATGGACTCTATAGAGCACTAGCGAGGCACCTGCACTTTCTTCATTCATCATATGCACTTTATATGTACTGTTTTTTGTATGCACTTATATAAATTGTCCACCATTGCATATTTGCACAACCAATTTGATGCACATATCATTTTATTAAATGTTTGAATATATTATTTATATGAATTAGGATTTATATGAAGTTTTGAAATAATTATAATATATAGCACATATATTGCCAGCAAGCGCTAATGGACCGTGAGTCTTAAAATCGGTCAGCACAACCTCTGCAAGAATCACATTTTTCACACTTCTTGCGAATTGCTGTAGGTGTGCACACAATATAAAAACTTTAACAGAAGTTCTAACCCTTCCCCTATCAACTAAACAAGTGCTATGAATGAGTGTTTCAAAACAATTCCGGGGGGGAAGGGGGGGCTTCCTGTCCTGTGGCATGTGACTTTAAAGATAATCATGTAACTAGAAATTCAGGCAATCATGATTCATGAGTTATTCAGGAATCAAAGGCAGCTATAAAATTCTGGCACATTTTAACCCTTTCTCATTCTATTTTAAAAAATTTAATTAAAAAAAAATTGCCCTATTTACTTACTACGAGTGGCTGTATGCAGCAGCGGTTCCGGAGGAAGATCCTTTACATTTTTTGCAGTTTCTGTCTGCTCTTGCACGATGTACTGCCCTCTTTAGGCCATATACATGGGTTCTAAACCAATAAAACAAAGGAAGAATTGGTTGGAATCTGGGACTTTTACCATGCAGGTTTTCAAAATGTGGAATTAGACATTGGTGCCCAAAATGTTGAATTATTATTTTAGTTATGTATTTATTAAGTACAGGCACTATATAGCACCGACAATCTATGAAGTGCTTTGCATGCTTTGCATTTATTGTATATTTACACAACTCCCTGCCCTCAAGGAGGTTACACTCTAAGGTTCCTATTTCAAATGTACATTGCTCAAAAAAATTAAACACTTTGAAAACATATCAGATCTCAATGGGGAAAAATATCATGCTGGATATCTATACTGATATGGACTGGGTAATGTGTTAGGAACAAAAGGATGACACATCGTTTGATGGAAATTAAAATTATCAACCTACAGAGGGCTGAATTCAAAGACACCCCGAAAATGAAAGTGAAAAAATTATGCAGCAGGCTAATCCATTTTGCTGAAATTTCATTGCATCAAATCAAAATGGTGTTCAGTAGTTTGTATGGCCCCCACGTGCTTGTAGGGATGCCTGACAACATCGGGGCATGCTCCTAATGAGATGATGGATGGTGTTCTGAGGGATTTTCTCCCAGATCTGGACCAGGGCATCACTGAGCTCCTGAACAGACTGAGGGTCAACCTGGCGGAGTCGGATGGGCCGAAACATAATGTCCCAGAGATTTTCAATTGGATTTAGGTCAGACAAGCATGGGGACCATTCAATGGTATCAATTCCTTCATCCCCAAGGAACTGGCCGCATACTTTCGCCACATGAGGCCAGGCATTGTCGTGCACCAGGAGGAACCCAGGACCGACTGCACCAGCGTACGGTCTGACAATGGGTCCAAGGAGTTCATCCTGATACCTAATGGCAGTCAGGGTGCCATTGTCTAACCTGTGGAGGTCTGTGCAACCTTCCATGGATATGCCTCCCCAGACCATCACTGACATCACTAACACACTACCAAACCGGTCATGCTGAACGATGTTACAGGCAGCATAACATTCTCCATGGCTTCTCCAGACCCTTTCACGCCTGTCACATTTGCTGAGGGTGAACCTGCTCTCATCTGTGAAAAGGGCGCCAGTGGCGGACCTGCCGATTCTGGTGTTCAATGGCAAATGCCAATCAAGCTCCTCTGCTACTTAACTGACCAGATCAATATCTCAGGAGTTTAATTGACTTGATGCTACACTCTGATTAAAAAGTGTTACTTTAATTTTTTGAGCTGTGCCTTGCGAAAGTATTCAGACCCCTTGAACTTTGCGACCTTTCGCCACATTTCAGGCTTCAAACATAAAGATATAAAACTGTAATTTTTTTGTGAAGAATCAACAACAAGTGGGACACAATCATGAAGTGGAACGAAATTTATTGGATATTTCAAACTTTTTTAACAAATAAAAAACTGAAAAAGTGGGCGTGCAAAATTATTCAATCCCCTTAAGTTAATACTTTGTAGCGCCACATTTTGCTGCAATTACAGCTGCACATCGAGAGACCAAAATTTTTGCCCATTCCTCCTTGCAAAACAGCTCTAGCTCAGTGAGGTTGCATGGAGAGCATTTGTGAACAGCAGTTTTCAGTTCTTTCCACAGATTCTCGATTGGATTCAGGTCTGGACTTTGACTTGGCCATTCTAACACCTGGATATGTTTATTTGTGAACCATTCCATTGTAGATTTTGCTTTATGTTTTGGATCATTGTCTTGTTGGAAGACAAATCTCCATCCCAGTCTCAGGTCTTTTGCAGACTCCACCAGGTTTTCTTCCAGAATGGTCGTGTATTTGGCACCATCCATCTTCCCATCAATTTTAACCATCTTCCCTGTCCCTGCTGAAGAAAAGCAGGCCAAAACCATGATGCTGCCACCACCACCATGTTTGACAGTGGGGATGGTGTGTTCAGGGTGATGAGCTGTGTTGCTTTTACGCCAAACATAACGTTTTGCATTGTTGCCAAAAAGTTTGATTTTGGTTTGATCTGACCAGAGCACCTTCTTCCACATGTTTGGTGTGTCTCCCAGGTGGCTTGTGGCAAACTTTAAACAACACTTTTTATGGATATCTTTAAGAAATGGCTTTCTATTTGCCACTCTTCCATAAAGGCCAGATTTGTGCAGTATACGACTGATTGTTGTCCTATGGACAGAGTCTCCCACCTCAGCTGTAGATCTCTGCAGTTCATCCAGAGTGATCATGGGCCTCTTGGCTGCATCTCTGATCAGTCTTCTCCTTATATGAGCTGAAAGTATAGAGGGATGGCCAGGTCTTCGTAGATTTGCAGTGGTCTGATACTCCTTCCATTTCAATATTATCGCTTGCACAGTACTCCTTGGGATGTTTAAAGCTTGGGAAATCTTTTTGTATCCAAATCCAGCTTTAAACTTCTCCACAACAGTATCTCGGACCTGCCTCGTGTGTTCCTTGTTCTTCATGATGCTCTCTGCGCTTTAAACGGACCTCTGAGACTATCACAGTGCAGGTGCATTTATATGGAGACTTGATTACACACAGGTGGATTCTATTTATCATCATTAGTCATTTAGGTCAACATTGGATCATTCAGAGATCCTCACTGAACTTCTGGAGAGAGTTTGCTGCACTGAAAGTAAAGGGGCTGAATAATTTTGCACGCCCAATTTTTCAGTTTTTTATTTGTTAACAAAGTTTGAAATATCCAATAAATTTCGTTCCACTTCATGATTGTTTCCCACTTGTTGTTGATTCTTCACAAAAAATTACAGTTTTATATCTTTATGTTTGAAGCCTGGAATGTGGCAAAAGGTCGCAAAGTTCAAGGGGGCCTAATACTTTCACAAGGCACTGTATATATATACTTACTGGGTCAATTTATACAGAAGCCAATTAACTTACCAACATGTCTTTTGATGTAATAGGAAATCTGAATACCAGGAGGAAGCACATGCAAGTAGTGTCATAATTAGGGCTTTTTTTTTCAGCGGGAACACAGGGGAGCGCAGTTCTGGCACCTCCAGCATTGACTGTATGTTATGGCAAGGGGGGCTGGGGTGTGCTGCAGGGTCTATTGATGCTGACCTCTGGGGGGTTGATTTTTGCAGGAGGGGGGTCTGTTATTGCTAATGGGGAATCTATTGTTGCTGGGAATGGGTCTTATATTGGGTCATATATTGCTGGGGGTCAGTTATTGCTGAGAAAGATCTCCTGTTGAGGCAGAATCTATTGTTGCTGGCTGCTGGAGAGCCTACTGTTTCTGGCTGTGGGGAGATCTGTTATTGCTGCCGAGGGTCTATTGTTGCTGGGGGATTTATTGTCGGTGCAGGGGGAGGGGGGGTTTCTTTGGGTGGTTCATTGTTGTTGGAGGGGGGTCTATTGTTGCTAGAGGGGGCTCTATTGTGACTGGCTGCAGGAGGTCTATTTGACTGCTTTTCTTGTTATCATTAACATATTCATACAAATCACTACGAAATTATACTTGGTTGTGTATTCTCTAACAGAGCAGTAATGGCAGGTGGGTAGGTGGAACCAAGGAACAGTAATCGGAGGTCTATAGGGGTGGAGAAAAGAGGTCGGAATGGGAGAGTTCCTGCATCTGTTCTCTGAGAAAAAAGCCCTGGTCATAGTTGTCCTGATATGACTGTACAGTATATCCTAACAAAAGCTAAACTATAGTGTGTAGATCAGGCATGTCAAACTCGTGGAACACATCATTAGACACCACTGGGGTATTCTTTTACGGGATTTGAAGTTAGATCTGGTTTTGCCTGAGAGACCAAGGGTCATCTATTGCAAAGCTAGAAGTGTAAAAAATAGGGTAGCCCCAAGCAGGATCCCTCACTGTGCTACTTCATTCAGAACATTAACCACATTTTTCAATCTGACGGGTATGGTTCAGTGTAAAAAAATCAGATGTAAAATGTGTCAGTTCATCCAGCACCACCAGAAGAGTTTTAAAGATAATTTAGGTAAAAACTGTCACATCAAGCAATTCTTTGGTTGTCAACCGAATTTGTTAAATATTTGTTAAATATTTTTTTGACTTGTTCCCTGTGGCCACCTATATGTAGGCTGCACCATTCAGACAGCAATGGCCCAATGCGGGGAACATAGGAGACTTTTTGAAGAGGGATCAGATGAATATAGCACTTCCTTAATGTCCATAATAAATCCACTGAAGGGTTAAAAGCACATAGTTGCAAATGCACAATATGTTGAGGCAGATTGAAGATTTTACAGCTTTGTTCTAGCAGATGGCTCTCTACGCTTGAGTGTGTCAACCGCATTCTCAGTCAGTATGAAGCCCTGTTAAGTTACTTTCATTCAAATGATGATGCAGACCGCTTGCTAACTATGGAATGGATAAGTCTCTTGCTACAGGATCATATCATAAAGTGCTACTTTCTGTTCCTTCAAACAGTTCTGACAAATTTCACCTATTCCAATCAAAATTTCCAGAGCTATTGCCCTACGTTACCTGACTGCCAACTACTTAAACATCTTATGTGCTACTTTATCAGGCCAAACCTCTTAGTTGCCCTCGAAAATGATGCACTGATTCCATGTGACCACACTAACGGTAAACACTTCAAATCAACAGACACGTTTCATTGGCTACCAAACATAGGAACATCTGTCTACAGTAGATGATTTGTCAGTTTTTAAACAGGTCTATTGCAAATTCGGGGAACATTATTGAACTAGCTAAGTATTTTCCATAGATTGTTCCTCTTTCTGATTTTGACACACTGCATACCAGACTTGTATAAAGTATTCAAAATTTCTACTTGAGTAAAAGTACAAGTGCTCGATCAAAAAGTGACTTGAGTAGAAGTGGAAGTGCTCGCAGAAAAAGTTACTTAAGTAGAAGTACTAAAGTATTCAACATTTTTTTTACTTAAGTATTGCAAGTAGTTTTTTCAAAAAATTTGCTACTTAAGTACTAAAAGTAAAAAGTACCAGTAGTTTTGAAAAAAAATTCTACTCAAGTACTGAAAGTAGAAGTACAAGTACTGTGTTATGTAGTTATTAAAGAAAGAAGTCAAAAGTTTGAACATCATATTGTTTTTTATTATTTCAATCAAACCTACAACGCTTAAAGTGAAAAATGCATCAAAAACTACTAACAAAGTGGCTGTGCTAAAAATGCTAATAAAGTGCCTGCAATTATATATATTCTTCTTGTATTCAAAATCATCGCCCACAGTATCAAAAATAAAGTGACATGTCTGTGCTAAATGCAGTGCAAATTATTCCCACAATGTAAATGTAATTCATATAAAATATATATGACAATACCACAATAAAATAAGTTGTGATTGTGAATAAGTTAGGTGCAAGTTTAAGTGTGTAAACTAAACTTTATAACGAAAAGTCCATAACTGAATTCCAGTGTGCAATCTAAGAAGTGCTTGTCACTTGCTGTCAGATGCTTCCACCTTTCTTCTGTGATCTGCTCAAGTAAAGTGGTGGACTGGATAGCCTCTCTCTCTGCCTCTCACCTTAGTAGCACTGGCACTGCACTGGTTCAAAAAGCTTTCTATATTATTTTCATTATAAGAACTTGTCAGAACATGCTTCCACCACCTGTCCTTCACACTAGTGCTCATTTGCTTTGCTCAAGTCAAGTGCCACTGCCAGTGGCCACTGCCAGTGCCAGTGGCCACTGCAGTGCAGGCACAGCCGCACAGGCAGAGGCAGGCCGCAGGAAGCACAGGCACCACCACAACACAACACTTATGGTCCATGGACCATGGATGGTCGGATAATCATCATAGCCGTCAGTCTCACTCTTCTTGGTTCAAAAAAGCCACCCATGACCCGTGTGTATATAATATATTAATATTTTATATTGATTATTTGATTCTCAAATGGCACATTTGCCATGGCAAGGATTAGGCCCTCTCCACGGTCCACCTCACTCACCTCATAAAGAAGATGAGATAACGAAGAAAATGCTCCGAGTCCTGCTCCCACGTCCTGCCGCCCGTGTCACAACTCCTCTCAGTAAGGGCCCTAAGGGGTGGAGTCTGAGTGACACACAACACATCTAGAGGCAGAGACCTCGAGCGGGAAGACGGCAGCATGGCTCCTCCAGTGCGGTCTTAACTTGATGATCATGACAGTGATTCCGCGGGCCGCGGCGCGAGCGAGGCTGTGGGATTGATTGAATTGAGTTGTGCTGCCTACTGCTACACGCTACCTACTACTAAATTGTGAGTCAGTATATTTTATTTAATTTTTATATATAAAAGCGGTATTGTGGAGCACTACTAGCCACTAGATCTCCTGGCTGTCACTTTGTCACATGTTGGGGAATCACAGCGGCTCGGCTCCAGAAGTGGCGGGTGTCCCCGTCATCCTGCCAGGGCCGCCAAGAAGTTCATCACCTAATCTTAAGTTATTAATATCTTATGAGGAGAGGACCTATGAGATTGAGAATTGAAATAATTAAATATATATGGCTTTTTGAACCAGTGCAGTCAGTGCCAGTGCCACCCAGACGCTATCCACCAGTGCCACCACCATTAAGTGTGTTGGTCGGTCACTCGAGCACTGAAGGAGGTGGAAGCATCTGACAAGTGAAGTGACACTTTAGATTTGCACACTGGAATTCATTTATGGACTTTTCGTTATAGATAGGTTTACATACTTCAACTTGTTGCACGCACCTGACCTAACTTATTTCATAACTTATTTTATTGTGATTTATTTTCATATTTTATATGAATTGAATTTACTGTTACATTGTGGGAATAATTATTTTCACTGCATTTAGGCTTTAGCACATTCATGTCACTTTATTTTTGATACTGTGTGGAGTGTGGGCAGGGCACTGGGGGCAACAATGATATTATATCGATTGCACAGGCACTTTATTCGCACAGCCAAGTTGTGTTTGTTAGTAGTTTATTGATGCACTTTAAGCGCTGTAGCACAATTTATTTGTTTGTTTCATATTTTCTTTTTATTGGAAAGATTTGGTATAGCAGCTTTTATTATACACAGCCTTTATTTTCGTATGCGCTGATTTACAAATGACATTATACACATTTTTTTGAGCTTTATGTAACCTGCCATCTACTGTTCTGGCAGTGGTAATTTTTTTAAAAGTAACAAGTAACTATGCAGCACAAAAAAAAAATACTTGAGTAGAAGTATCGAAATCATCGAAAAAATGTAGTGAAGTAAAAGTAGAAGTAGGAGAAAAAAATTCTACTCTAGGAAAGTACAGATACCGCATTTCGGTACTTAAGTACAGTACTTAAGTAGTTCTACTTCGTTACTATACATCTCTGCCGCATACTGAATTTATTGAATACCAAGTGACAGATTTCACAGATGTTTCCCAGAGTCCCCAGAGTCAAATTCACACATACAATTCTCATTGGCACATGTTAGGACAAAGCTGTATCTTTCAAGGCAATCTGAAAGTACCTAGTATCTGTTTAGATTTGTAAAAACTATGCTTTACCTTCCCCATGGGACTACTGAGGTAGAAAGTTTTTCTCTGTCAAGTTAATGAAAACTGATCTTAGGAACAAACTTTTAACTTCAATGTTGGAAGGACTGCTGTCAACAATGCTTAAACATGTTGATTACACAATTTATGAACACAAGTCTGAGAATGCATCCAAGCTTAAACGTGAACCACTAGGTGTTTCTTCTGCTGCTGCTAGTAATAACATGTGTAAGGAGAAGGACTATAATGATATGGTGGTAGTGGTATAGGACTATTACGGAAAGTCACAACTTCCCCCTTCATATGATTTTTACAACAGGTATAACATGTTTGTACTGTAATAGCATTAGAAATACTTGTACAGACATAACATTACAGTTTTGACTTCTGAAAATGTTGGCTACAGTCATGGCCACTCCAGGTCTAAATGGATTTTCATGAATCTGAGTGTTGCAGCAGTTTTCACTGGAACAAGTGGCAAGGGGAAACTGTCACGTTGGGACACCTGTTTCACTATAAACAGTGTGACGTCTAAAAGCGTAGGTTACAGTTACGGCCACTCCAGGCCCACATGGTTTTCTATGTATCTCAGCACTACCACCCACTGCTTCTACTGCGTGCTTGCCCCGAGCCCTCTGAGTTTACTAAATTACCTATGCAGGGTGACACAGCAATCGGTTTTCCCCAGCAACACAGTGTAAAGCCGGGGATGGCAACCTTTGAGAGATGGAGATCTACCTGAACAACATGAAAGAGATCAAAGATCACTGGGGTTCAGCAGCCTCAGCATCAAACTTAGAAAAATATAATAAAACAAATGTCACTGTAAAAATATAAAACTTAGCCTACCTTAAAAGTGATGATGTGTGGACCATGTCAGTAGGGCAGTGGATGGTGTCAGTAGGGCAGTGAATGGTGTCATTAGGACTGTGGATGGTTGGTGTCAGTAGGGCAGTGGACAGTGTCAGTAGAGCAGTGGACAGTGTCAGTAGATAGTGTCAGTAGGGCAGTGGACAATGTCAGTAGAGCAGTGGATGGTGTCAGTAGAGCAGTGATTAGCATCAGTAGGGCAGTAGACTGAGTCATTAGAGCAGTGGACAGTGTCAATAGTGCAGTGGGCAGTGTCAATAGAGCAGTGGATGGTGTCAGTAGAGCAGTAATTGGTGTCAGTAGGGCAGTAGACGGTGTCAGTAGAGCAGTGGACGGTGTCAGTAGGGCAGTGGACGGTGTCAGTAGAGCAGTGGATAGTGTCAGTATGGCACAGGTTGGTGTCACTAGAGAAGTGGACAGTGTCAGTAGCACAGTGGAGGGTGTCAGTAGGGTAGAGGTTATTGTCAGTAGAGCAGTGGACTGGACCGTGTCAGTATAGCAGTTGACGGTGTCAGTAGAGCAGTGATTGGTGTCAGTAGGGCAGTGGACGGTGTCAGTAGAGCAGTGGACGGTGTCAGTAGGGCAGTGGACGGCGTCAGTAGAGCAGTGGACGGTGTCAGTAGTGCAGTAGATGGTGTCAGTAGAGCAGTGGACGGTGTCAGTAGGGCAGTGGAAGGTGTCAGTAGAGCAGAGGACGGTGTCAGTAGAGCAGTGATTGGTGTCAGTAGGGCAGTGGACGGTGTCAGTAGAGCAGTGGACGGTGTCAGTAGGGCAGTGAAAGGCGTCAGTAGAGCAGTGAACGGTGTCAGTAGCGCAGTGGATAGTGTCAGTATGGCACAGGTTGGTGTCAGTGGAGTAGTGGACTGGACACTGTCAGTAGCACAGTGGACGGTGTCAGTAGGGTAGAGGTGATTGTCAGTAGAGCAGTGGACGGTGTCAGTAGAGCAGTGGATGGTGTTAGTAGGGCAGTAGATGGTGTCAGTAGAGCAGTGGACGGTGTCAGTAGGGCAGTGGACAGTGTCAGTAGAGCAGAGGACGGTGTCAGTAGAGCAGTGATTGGTGTCAGTAGGGCAGTAGACAGTGTCAGTAGAGCTGTGGATGGTGTCAGTAGGGCAGTGGACGGTTTCAGTAGAGCAGTGGATGGTGTCAGTAGCGCAGTGGATAGTGTCAGTATGGCACAGGTTGGTATCAGTAGAGTAGTGGACAGTGTCAGTAGTACAGTGGATGGTGTCAGTAGAGTAGAGGTTATTGTCAGTAGAGCAGTGGATGGTGTTAGTAGAGCAGTAAATGGTGTCAGTAGCGCAGTGGATTGTGTCAGTATGGCATAGGTTGGTGTCAGTAGAGTAGTGGACAGTGTCAGTAGCACAGTGGGGGGTGTCAGTAGGGTAGAGGTTATTGTCAGTAGAGCAGTGGACGGTGTCAGTAGAGCAGTGGATGGTGTTAGTAGGGCAGTAGATGGTGTCAGTAGAGCAGTGGACGGTGTCAGTAGAGCAGTGGACTGTGTCAGTAGAGCAGTGGACGGAGTCAGTAGAGCAGTGGACGGTGTCAATAGAGCAGTGATTGGTGTCAGTAGGGCAGTAGACGGTGTCAGTAGAGCAGTGGACGGTGTCAGTAGAGCAGTGGACGTTGTCAGTAGGGCAGTGGACGGTGTCAGTAGAGCAGTGGACAGTGTCAGTAGCAAAGTGGATAGACTCTGTATGGCACAGGTTGGTGTCAGTAGAGTAGTGGACAGTGTCAGTAGCACAGTGGATGGTGTCAGTAGGGTAGAGGTTATTGTCAGTAGAGCAGTGGATGGTGTCAGTAGGGCAGTGGACGGTGTCAGTAGGGCAGTGGACGATGTCAGTAGCGCAGTGGATAGTGTCAGTATGGCACAGGTTGGTGTCTGTAGAGTAGTGGACAGTGTCAGTAGCACAGTGGATGGTGTCAGTAGGGTAGAGGGTTTTGTCAGTAGAGCAGTGGATGGTGTCAGTAGAGCAGTGGGCGATGTCAGTAGGGCACAGGTTGGTGTCAGTAGAGCAGTGAATGTGTCAGATGGACACAGATTTAACTCCACAGCTGCTGGGGAAGGATCACAATTAACCCCTAAATGCCAGGCACCTGTAATCAGCAGCCACTATTTGAAGCTCACTAGTTACACCTATCATTTCTCATAGTCAGTGTGGGGCTGTAAATTCCTATGTGTCCCAGGGGATCAGCACTGTATATAGTGATGACATAAGTCTGTGTCCTGCTCAGCTGTCACAATGCCCTGCATCTGAATCCCTCCCACAAAATCCTCTACTCCCTGCCTCTGTTGTTACCTGGTTCCTATGGAGATAAATGGCTCCCTGATTACTTCACTGTGTGTTCCCAAGCCACAAGGGGGGGGGGGGGGGTTGGGACCAAGAGAACACACAGGGGACCCCTGGCAAGAAGAGAAACAGGATGGTAGGGCCAGCATTTACTACATCTGATCAGCTGTATTCGTACACAGAAGCTGAATGCCGGCAGGAAGGAGGAGAAGCTGGCTTTGAACTGCTGCAGAAATTATCATTCCTCTTGCTGCCCGGGCACCCTGGAGCGTAAGCGGGGTCACCATTGCGACTCCTGCAACCCCTATTGCTACGCCCAAGGATCTGTGGATATCAGTGGACACCCACCGGCATCTGATCCAATCCTGTCTGTCAAAAACAGACAGATTGGGGATCCATTCCCATTTCGTCCGGTGTATCGGATGACAGTCGGATGAAAATGAATAGGTGGTATGTTTCCACCTGACCGCCCTATAGAGAACACTGGGGCTGTGTACATGTCTATGCATAGCGGAGTGGACACAGACCTATCATCCACCTGCTTAGTAGGGATCAGCAGAGAGATCCCCTTTTGATCAGGCAGATGCGTATTACAGAGTCTGCCCCATGATAAGGAGCCATAACCATCAGTTATCACTAGGAATGGGCTCTGTGTTTGAGTCCAATGTAAGCTGTTTGTGTGTTTGCTGAACATATGAACAAATGGGGTGCTCGGCGGGAATTTCACCCACCAATGAGTGTCCCATAATGTACTGCGCTGTTGCAGTGCATTGATTGCTGATGATTGGCCAAAGCTCGCACCTGACCTGTATGCTTTGGGCAATCACAGCACAATGTACTGTGAGAGCCTTGATTAGCCAAAGGCAGAGTGCCTTTGGCCAATCATAGCTTAGGGGCTAAGTTTACACCCCACACTATTTAAGGCTGCTGCTTACACGGCAGCCGTGTATAGTTTGTGACAATAGAGATTAGGCAGGTAGTTAGTGGATAGGGTGTTCAGTCAGTTTAGTGCAGTCAGTGTAGTGTACAGGCATACCCCACTTTTAAGATGTAAGGATATGTTGTAGTGCTGGGTCCCCTCTCAGTGCTCCCCAAATTTTGTGTCCCTGTCACTTATAGTTCGTGAGCAGTGCCATGTCAAGCTGACCAATATTTCCCATCGATGCCAATTTTAAAGAGAGGGACCAGTGCCATGTCAAGCTAACTATTATTTCCTATAGATGCCAATAAGCACTAAAAAGCTGAAAATTGGTCTGGGCAGGAAGGGGGTAAAAGTGCCCTGTATTTATGTGGTTAAGGGGAACCCTATGACAGAAATAAAAAAAAAAATGATGTCCCCCCCCCGAAATCTGGTCTGGTATAGATTTTAAGGGGAACTCTGTGCCAAAATTGAAAAAAGAAACGGTGTGGGGTACCCCCAAAATCCATAACAGACTTTTATATGAGCATGCAGCCTGGCAGGCCAGGAAAGGGGGGGGGGCGCTCGCTCATCCTGAACCATACCAGGCTACTTGCCCTCAACATGGGGAGGGTGCTTTGGGGTGCCCTCCAAAGCACCTTGTCCCCATGTTGATGGGGAAAGGAGCCTCTTCCCGACAACCCTGGGCTGTGGTTGTTGGGGTCTGTGGGTAGGGGGCTTATTGGAATTTGGAAGCCCCCTTTAACAAGTGGGCCCCCAGATCCCGACCCACCTATGAGAATGGGTATCGGGTACATCGTACCCTTACTCATTCACCAAAAAAGTGTAAAAAAGTAATAACCACAGGAAACAGTTTTTGACAAATCCTTTAATAAAAAGAAAAAAATAGTGTCCTTCAATGTAAATCTATCGCCCACGGGACCCGAAAAATAGAAAAAAAATTAAAAAATGCTTAGCCTCTTAAGAGGCTACCCGCCGTATGCCCGAACTTCAGCTTTGACAGTTCTTTTTATAGGCAAGGGGCAGGACACCCAGGTACATCACACGGTGGCACCGCTCCTTCTTACATCACGTGATGTCAAAGCTGAAGATCGGCATACTGTGGGTCTTAAGAGGCAAAGGGTTTTTTTTCTATTTTTCAGGTCCGTGATTGATGATGGATTTACATCAAGGAACACTATTTTTTTTTCTTTTTTATAAAGGACATGTCAAAACTGTTTCCTATTATTTTTACTTTTTACACTTTTTTGGTGAATTGGTATGGGTATGATATACCTGATACCCAATCACATGGGGGGGCCAGGATCTGCGGGCCCCCTTCTTAAAGAGGGCTTTCAGATTCCGATAAGCCTCTCACTCATAGCCCAGGGTTGTCAGGAAGAGGCCCTTGTCCACATCAACCTGGGGACAAGGTGCTTTGAGGGGGGGGCAGGGCCCCCTTGCCCCAAACCACTCACCCCCCCCGGTTGAGGGCATGTGGCCTGGTATGGTTTAGGAGGGGGGCACTCGCTCATCGCCCCCCTTTCTGGCCTGCCAGGCTGCTTGCTCGGATAAGGGTCTGGTATGGATTTTGGAGGGGACTCCACACCGGGCCTGATATGGACTGGGGGGGGGGGGAGACCCTACACTGTTTTTCTTTTTCATTCTTCTTTTTTTATCTGTATTGCCGGGAGCTGACAATACATTACAGGCGCAAGCAAGTTTAAATTACATATTTTCCTTTAGAAATGTCAGTATTGCTGCAGCAGGCTCCGTACATCCTACAGAGGCACCACTTTACAGGCACAGTAAGGGAACCCCCCCCCCCCCCCCAGCCACAATATTTAAATTAATTGTTCATTTTTATTGTTTCACTTTAAGCATCATTAAAATCACTGCTCCTTTTAAAAACGATTGTTTTAAAAAACAGTTTTTGCATTGATACATGTCCCCCAGGGCAGTACCAAGGTCCCCATACCCTTTTTATGGCAATACCTTGCATATAAGCCTTTAAAATGAGGGCGTTTGATTTTTCATGTTCGTGTCCCTTAGACTTTAATAGGGTTCGCATGTTTGCTAGAACTTTTTCCCTGTTCGAGATATTCTGGTGTGAACCGCACAGGGGGGTGTTCCACCCCATTCCTAGTTATCACATTCCTACAATCATTCAACTCATGATGAACAGAGGTAATTGACACCACACCTACTGCCTCCATCCATGCACCCACATAATGTAATCCAATGACTACTGTAGATGTTGCTAATATTAAGATATTCTGATTGGATTTAAAAACGATTTTTTTGCTTGCTGTAAAATGTAAATATGGCATAACAAATTGAATAAATTAGGATATTAGGAAAATATATATGGAAAGTTTTGAATTTTGTGTAGAGCAAGTATTAGAATTCTAATAGAAAGTTAAATGAAAGGATGTCAAAAATGCATATGTCCCAATTAAAAGAAGTGATTCCCCTTTAATTTGGTTAAAAAATAACTTCTGTAAAATTATTGAATCAAAATGTATCAAAACTAGAATTGAAATATAGTGGTATTCAATGAAAGGCCACTATAGATAAGCCTTTTTATATCAGGCCTATGGTCTGGGGGGCAAACAAACTGGCCCTTCCATGGTAGGGATAGACTTCTGAAAGTGTACCATACAAAGCATGCCATAGTGCTGCAAATATTGGTGGACATGGCCAAGGATGGGTGTTATAAATGGAATATGGTACTGTATATTGTGATACACCTTGACATATTTGAGCATCACCTTCCTTTGTGGCATCCAAGATAGATCTATGTCCAGCATTAAAATATGCTCTGTGGCTATTTTAAATGCTTTATTCTATCTAGTCTGTTTTCATTTCTTTTTTTTTGCACTGACTTTTAAGCCTGATTGACAGTTGGAGACATGCAATATGTGCCTGGATGAAACACAGTACAAGCAGGGTATATAGAGTTACATGTGTAGGTAGTTTTAAATGGCTGGTTCAACAATCCTATTGTAATGCAGAAACTCAGAGACTTGTGGATTATATTGCAATCACGTTTCTGAGAGCTGTACCAGTACAGATCGTAAGAAGGAACCCCAGAGCCATATAACTGTTTAATTTATCAATCTTCAAACCCGAACAGCACACCAGATAAAGGACACAAAGTAGCGGCTTGTTTATGCATTTCACACAAAATTTTGTCTGTGATTCTATTTTCATTGATGTTTCTAGATAGCTGTCAAGAGTAAGGTGGAAGAGATATTTAGCATCTGTTTAGTGATAGGTGTGAGGTTGGCTATTTAGGAGGTAACACCTCTGGCTTTCATTTGTTATGAATAAACACAGTTTTGTGTGAAACGCGTTTACGAGCAGATACTTTATCTTGTGTCTTGTTTGTATTTGAAGATTGATGGATTAAACAGTTATACGGCTCTATAGTGATATGCGGCCATTCCTTCTTATGATTATAGTGTTTGTACTGGCGAGCCAGGGCGAGCACCCTAATGAAGGCTATACAAGTCTGATAATGTCTCACCTGGAGCAATGTTTTTCTTCACATTGGATATCAATATCCCGCTTTTACACTTGCTTGGTGAGTTCAGGTTTTGGATTGCCTTGTTGCTCTTCTGCAGACTCGAAAAGGAGCATGACATAGGAGATTAAAGTTTACTGGGATTCTAGTTCCCATTCAGACTATTTGTCTTTGTATACCGAGAGGGTTAAGGATTAAAACAATTCCCTATGTTTGAATTATTTGATGAATCATTGAAAAAACTATGGACTGACACTCTATCCACATGCTCTTTGGCTCTGATGAATATCATTATTTTATATAAGGCTAGAGAGATTGAGAAACCTGCAAAGTGAGATTTCTGGGCTACAACAGGAAATTAAACCCCTGCAAGGTGTGGCGGAGTTTGCAGATCTTGATAATCGGCTAAATGAGAAACAAGATCGTCTAGAAAAGAATATTATTGCAGGCAAAAAATAAAAAATGAAGTGAGATAAACTAGATTGCGACACTAACAGTATTTCCACTTGGAAGCAGAGGCAATATTGGAGTTGTCCATCTTATTCTGCTAATAGTAATAAAAAGCATATTAGCTTTTCAGATACGGAGGTAAATTAAAAACAAATTTATTGCAATGCACTTACATTTAAGAGAATCAACATCAGCATTCAGGTGAAAAGCATGGATCCCCAACGATAGGTGCTGAGGGGTGGTTGGGACGCAAGCACCCATCCACAGGTGTGTTCACAGATCCAGGGATGGAGGATGGGGAGTGGATGGTCCGGAGATCTTGAGGGAAGGGGATCTCGCTGTGCCTCCTCCTCCTCCTGGGGACATCCGCAGCGCACAGCCGCAAGCCGGATGCAGCGTCACAAGACACTGCCGGTTCCTACACGGAAGCCGGCAGGAGACAGCTGAGACTGTGGAGAGGGCGGGCCGCAACGCCATTTCAGAGGATCAACCTCCTTCGTCAGGCTACTTGTCTCCCCAAAGAACGGGACTCAAAAGCGCAGAAACTACAAGAGAAGCCAGGAACAAAGGTACAAGAAAACCCAAAAAGGACGAAAACGGAGAGAGTACCAGAAGCCAGAACCATCTCGGACACAGTTTCACAAGATGTGTCAAGTCAAACCAATGTGCTAAATATTTCCAACAGGACCACTATCCAGGAGGTGACTTTCGTCCACAAGGGCACTTCAACTTATTTGAGACCATTTTAGACATCAACAAGTTTGTAAGGAATGTAACAATTAAAAAGCATTATTTTTCTGAAATAGATAAAAGTTATCTTGAACTTGAATTCAGTTCTAGTGTGGCTGATTAAAATTATGATTTAAAAAAATAGACGTTTAGTGATTTTTGTGCTATTAAGGATCTAGAAGATCCCGCACAAGAGAGTGGATCTGCTACTAATCTCACAGAGTGTGAGGAGTTAGTTAGACATGTTATATAAAATATAAAAAAACGCCCAGAAGAAGTCTTTCTTATGACGAAACGTTGGCGATCCCAGACATAAACGTCCACACGCCCCCCAACGAAGCCGGCCGTTTATCCATATGCTGATCTGGAGACTTGCGGGACGCCGCGGTTAGATCCATGACCGGCACATACTACATGCCTGTTTTTGTCTTTTAAATTGTAAGTAGTTTTTTAATAAATTTACCTATTGGTTTACGGGATTACGCTATGGGCCTCTGTTTCTTTCTACATATGGCTTTACGTTCAATGGAGTATATGAGAAGTTCCAAGTGTGCCACATATTAATGTGATTGGTTTAACAACACACCGGAAACGGCTTTCGGCTTTTGGAGTCTTTCGAAGCACCTGAGCTTGATATCGGTTGACCTACTGGTTTACTACTAGCTGGGAGAGGCTGTCTCATTAAATTGAGCAGCCACGGAATTTCGGTAAGCTGCTTGTTATACCTGAGCACAAGGGTGTCCCCTTCCTACACTTTTCCCTGGTGTCACTGGAAGAAAGTTATTTTGCACGTGGATTCACATCTCTGCACTTAATATTGGGACTATTCATTTGGACATTATCCCCTCTCCTTTTTTGTTTTCTTTATATGAGCTTTTCAGCTATATAATTGTATACTGATTTCAGCGCTGCACTTTTTGGTTTTTATAGTTAGACATGTTACCAGGTCCTGCATCTGTGGTGGAGAGAACCCCTTTCATAGGTCATATATTAAAATGTATTTACGATTTATTGATGACCTTTAATTTGTGATGAAGGATGGTGTGGGACATTTGAACTCATTTCGTTTATATGACAACAAGAACTTACATTTTACAGGTCATGCAGACAGTAAGGAGATTTGATTTCTGCATGTCAGACTGGCAGGTGTTAGGTCAGATGTTACTACTACATTATACAGAAAGCTTCTTTCGGGCCATTCATTGCACCAAGCCCAATGAGGTCATCCAGGACATACCATTAAGGGAATCCTAGTAGGTCAGTTCTTACAGGTCAGGCGTATATGTAGAGGTGACCAGAAGTTTGATTATGAAGCCTGTATACTCTACAAATGATTTCAAGGGGTTATCCTAAATCAGGGGTCTCCAACCTTTCTAAACAAAGGGCCAGTGTACTGTCCTTCAGACTTAAGGGAGGCCAGACTGAGGGCATAGGGAATTGAAAAGGTCTTTTTGTCAGTGGGAATAAACAATGCCCCATCATTGGTGTCAGTGGGAGGAATATCGTTGGTGTCATTGAATAATGAAAAATAGTTCCCCAAGGGCTGGATTAAGGCAAGCAAAGGGCCACATCCGACCCCCGGGCCACAGTTTGGAGCAAATACAAAAAGCACAGAAAAGCTCTCTAAGTGCAGACAGACTTTATAATGGTTTATAAAAGCAACTGTAGCAACTCACAAGAAGCCACGGCGTGAAGGGCTGTATTATCAGTATATAGGCAGTACTCTTCTGGGTAGTGCCATCCATCCACATCTAGGACAAGACCGACTCCAAACGTCCGTCACAGGAGAGGAGGTGCCGGCTGTCTCCCATGAATCGTCAAGGTCCCGAACGGTGCATGTGATGTGGAGGTAAAGGTGAAGGAATGCGGCAACGTAAGTGTGCCTTCCAGCTTCCGGGTGACGTTGCCGCATTCCTTCACCTTTACCTCCGCATCACAAGCACCTTTCAGGGCCTGCAGGATTCACGGGAGATAGCCGGCACCTCCTCTCCTGTGACGGACGTTTGGACTCGAGGACGGGACACGCCGCCGTGTTGATCAGCAGGATATTTTGACCATTTTCTCACCATCATCCTTTGATCATTCACTTGGCTCAAGGATTATCTCCGTCTACCCGTCCTACTTGTCATTTAAATCACTTGGACATGGGTGTGGACCTCTTGTATGTGGTACCTCTAACTCCCTGAGCATAAATACTACCAGGCCTATTCTTTGGGGATCTGCTCCCGTGCTCGCTCTGGGGGACAACCTACCTTATGGTCCGTGATCCATTTGCCGACCTGTGATTTATACGCTATCCAGTAGCAATTTTGATGTTTACACAACCCCTCAACTGCCCCTGAGGAAGCGGCTATGCCGCGAAACATGTCGGGCTAGGTTTCGGGCATCATCACCCACTACATTTATACTAACCACTAACATTTATCTGGTTAGTTCAGGGTTTGTATAGACTCTCTATCAACCCTTATGTAGGATATGATATTATTATTTATGCTTTTGCTACTATTTGGCTCCTGTTCCTATGTTTTTACCCTGTATTTGTAATACTGATATCTGTGATATCAGAAATACAGTATACATTCTAAACTATTGTTATTTCAATAAAAATTATATTTTTACATTTTTTTTGTGTCTATACATATTGGTCATATGACGGTACCCCTATAGAAAGTCCCCCCCCCTTGCCCCTCCCTCTTTTGTTTCCTCATTCAATTGTATCTGGGACGTGGGTGCCTTTATTTTCAGTATCTCATATACATATCTTCCCTTTGAGTCTGTCTCCTTTTCAAATGTAGAGATATGGTTGACCTCTTTTCCTGGTTGCTGTACTGCACTTCACAAAAAAAGAAAAAAAAAGGCAAATACCTTGTTTACCTTCTTTATCTTCAGTGGCAGCACCCCCTTCTCACTGCTATAGCCACAAACATGTGAAAGAGGATAATCACTTTGAAAACTGTGCATAAATAAAGCAGAAGACAAAGGATTAGTCATGTCACATACTGGAGAAAGAATTGATACCTCCTGTCCGACACCCCCTGGAAGTGGCAACAGGAAATGTAAGGACATGGAGTGATACATAGTTACATAGTTAGTCTGGTTGAAAAAAGTCCATCTAGTTCAACCAATAAAAGTATATACACTATATTGTCAAAAGTATTCGAATGCCTGCCTTTACACGCACATGAACTTTAATGGCATTCCAGTCTTAGTCCATAGGGTTCAACATTCAGTTGCCCCACCCTTTGCACCTATAACAGCTTTAACTCTACATCTAAGTCTTTATGGACCTTGCTTTGTGCACTGGTGAGCAGTCATGCTGGAACAGAAAGGGGCAATCCCTAAATTGTTCCCACAAAGTTGAGAGCATGAAATTGTCCAAAATGTCTTGGTATGCTGATGCCTTAAGAGTTCCTTTAACTGGAACTAAGGGGCCAAGCCCAATCCCTGAAAACCAACCCCACACCCTAATCCCCCTTCCACCAAATGGTTTAGACCAGTACACATAGCAAGGTCCCTAAAGACATGGATGAGCGAGCTGGTGGAGTCCTAACCTCAGCCTGATAGAACACCTTTGGGATGAATTGGGGTGGAGACTGCGAGCCAGGCCTTTTCATCCAACATCAGTGCCTGACCTCACAATTGCACTTCTGGAAGAATGGTCAAACGTTTCCATAGACATACTCCTAAACCTTGTGGACAGCCTTCTCAGAAGAGTTAAAGCTGTTATATCTGCAAAGGGTGGGCCAACTCAATACTGAACCATATGGACTATGACTGGGATGCCATTAAAGTTCATGTGCGTGTAAAGGCAGGGATCCCAATATATTTGTCATTATAGTGTGTGTGTGTATATATATATATATATATATATACACTAAAAAAAAATGCAATCCTATACCCACAGCTGATCCAGAGGAAGGCAACAAACCCCAGCAAAGCATGATCAAATATGCTCCAGCAGGAGAAGAAATTCCTTCCTGATCCCCCAAGAGGCAATCAGATATACCCTGAATCAACTTTACCTATACAGCAGGGATCGAAAGTTTGGGCACCCCAGGTAAAAATTTGTATTAATGTGCATAAAGAAGCCAAGGAAAGATGGAAAAATCTCCAAAAGGCATCAAATTACAGATTAGACATTCTTATAATATGTCAACAAAAGTTAGATTTTATTTCCATCATTTACACTTTCAAAATAACAGAATACAAAAAAATGGTGTCTGCAAAATTTTGGGCACCCTGCAGAGTTAATATCTTGTACTGCCCCCTTTGGCAAGTATCACAGCTTGTAAACACTTTTTGTAGCCAGCCAAGAGTCTTTCAATTCTTTTTTGAGGTATCTTTGCCCATTCTTCCTTAGAAAAGTCTTCCAGTTCTTTGAGATTTCTAGGCTGTCTGTCACGCACTGCTCTTTTGAGGTCTATCCATAGATTTTCAATTATGTTGAGGTCGGGAGATTGTGAAGGCCATGGCAAAACCTTTCAGTTTACGCCTCTTGATGTAATCCCTCGTGGATTTCGAGGTGTGTTTAGGATCATTATCCATTTGTAGAAGCCATCCTCTCTTTAACTTCAGCTTTTTCACAGATGGCATCAAGTTACCATCCAAAATTTGCTGAACTTTTATTGAATCCATTTTTCCTTCTACTCGTGAGATGTTCCCTGTGCCACTGGCTGCAATACAACCCCAAAGCATGATTGATCCACCCCCATGCTTAACAGTTGGACAGAGGTTCTTTTCATTAAATTCTGTGCCCCTTCTTCTCCAAATGTACCTTCGCTCATTCCGGCCAAAAAGTTCAATTTTAACCTCATCGGTCCACAGAACTTGTTTCCAAAATGTGTGTTTCTTATTCCTACAGACTTTAAAAAATCTTGAAAGATAACGAAGCAGTATGCTACATTCCAAAGACCAATTTCGAGAACCAGCTCTGACCGGAGAGATTGCAGCTAAAGGATGAGGACAGTTGTTTAACCGTTACTTTACCAGAAGAAGAAGTGGACATTGATTGGATGAAATGTGCTTTTACACTTTGGATCATCCCAGAACACACCTATGCTTCATACATATTCATTACTATAAAAAGTTCATGTTCTATTGTCTTCATGGATTTTGAGACACGTGGCAGATTTACACGGTCTGTACTTATTTTTATGCGCATGAAAATTAAATGGATCTACCTTGTTTTCCAAATTGCTGGTATTCAGTATTGAGTTCTTTAAATAAGAAACTCACAGTAACGCATAGGTCCAAAGGGTTCCTTACATTAAAGAAATATATAAGTTGCCATTTCTGACTTTGCCTCTGAATTTGTTAGTTGTCTGACTATATTTCTGATCTTATGGCTTCAAAATGGTCTGAGTCACTGACTCAGTATGACTGGTATGAGGAAAGAGGATATGTGTTTAAATATCCTGTCATGTCCAATACATTTTCAAAAAAACAAAATTGTGTGCATAAACTGCACTAAAAACCCCTCATGAACTTTAAAGACAGACCAAAATTGTAAAAATAGTTTTCATTGTTATATTGAATCATAAAGAAAAAAATTTATAGAAAACATACAAACGATGCAACCCTATACAAAATAGATTCAGATAAAACAACTAAGTACCGATTGCAACACAGAAGTATGTAAAAGTTCATGGCAGCCAGCCCGATGGTTCACTCATAGTGAACCATCGGGCTGGCTGCCATGAACTTATGCGTGGACACCCAACATGTTTTGGACTAATATAGTAGAGTCCTTCTTCAGAGGAGCAACAATGGGTACTATTTTTTTCATAGAACATAATGTATTATGTTAGTAACATAATTATATCTATCATAAGTAATATATATATAAGTGTAAGTATATCACAAAAATGCAATGGTAGCACCCTCCTAGGTAGGTGCTAGTGAGAGAGTATAGTTTTTGGCTCTGCCTGCCTATCAGAGGAGCAGCAGGGAAGTCTATATTGCTTTCTGCCCACCAGAGAGCAGGATCTGTGAGTTAGGTCTGCTCAGTGTGTTCTGCATGTGATTCATTGGGTCTAGATAGTGTTTTCACACTGGTCCAATAGGGAGGCATGTTGGACAGTGGGATGAAACCTGACCTATGAGTGCACAGGCCTTGATACAGTCCCAGTGATTGGTAGAGACTGGCTGTCTCAGTGCATTATTGGATACTGTATAAAAGCCAGTAGCACATATGCTGCGGGGTCTTTGGCTGGTGAGCAGAGTCCTGGAGGGAGGGTGGTGGCTGCCTCCTCCACTGTAGCAGTGGCACGTGGTCACAGGCAGTCGGCCTAGGGACCAAAGGAAAGGAACTGAGCCCAGAGGTCCAGGAGAACTGACTGGAGGGGTAGAGACACTGGAGACCCTCGAAAAACAGTCTCATGAGTACAGGGCATCGTGTCTAGGGGCCTGACCTGAGGGGGGCCACCCTGGTGTAGTTAGAGGACGGGTGTTAGTCTGTGGAGTGAAAGGGGATACTAGGCAAGTATCCTGAAGATAATCTACCCAATTAAGTCATCTGTACAGAGACTTAACCTAAATTCATCCAGTGGCAAGGCAAATCTGCAGCTGGGCTGCATCTTCAGACAGAAGTCCTCATCTATTGTGAATAGTTCAATTTGGAGTATCCCACTCTTCCCTTTTCCTATCCCTATTTAAAATAAAACACCAAAAACAACTACATACCCCTGGATTACTCATTGACTGAGCCAAGAAGTAAAGTGTTAATATGTGAATGCCAGTGGTGCTAACGGTAACCCAGGGGGATCCGAGAGTATATTATCCAGCAGTCCTCAAGGGGGCAGTGCTACACAATAATATCAGTCAAAACATTACATAAGCTGAGTTATACTTACTAAGTTCAACAAACACATTGCACATCATAAGAGAAGAAAGCTTACGGAGCCCACCGAAACCTGTAGTAAGCTACCCCAAGCGCTTAATGAGGACGATATAAATGTATAAATGTATAAAATGGCAATGCTGCTACTTAACACAAAATATGTAAAAGCAATGGAAAATTAGAAGGTATTTCAAAATACTCTCTAGATGAACCAGTAGCGCAAAACTTAACCAATAGTTAGTGCCATAAATGTATGTATATGAATATACAACTAGTGAGACCACACAAAGTCCAACACTGCACAGATGTCACAGTAGCATCAGGAAAAATGATATTGATAACAATGAGTCCATGATTCTTCAATATATGTCCTGGGATAATTTGATATACAGGTGTAGCTTTCAAAGGGTCAACACCACCACCGTGCTTCAAGGGGGAGGAGAAATGCCCACTCACCAGATGCTGTGGCCCAAAACACTCTCGTGCTTGAGCAATAAAGCCTGTAGGATTAGTCAATGATCCGCCCATCCAGACCGGATACCACCGGTAGGTAGACAGTAGGAATGGTTACGCCGCCTGGTCACGCCCCGGCTTGGCGGTAACCTTAAATACCTCCGACCTTCCGCCCAAGCGGGCGGGGCCGGGGTGTGCGTCACCACCTATTGGTTACGTGCGGGATGCTCGGATCGACAACGGGCTGGGTTGTCTAGGCAACCATCTCTCGTGCTTCCGTTTTCTACGATTCCTCGCCCTATGAGCCCGGAACCAAAATACTCCCCCAAACCCGGATGTGAAACATCAAAACGCCATAATGTGGTGTATGAGTAAGTTCTAGGGGCTGATTCCAGAAGGGCCAATTTGTTGAAGTAACCCACACTAAAAGGTGATACAAAACGAGCATAACAACGCAACATACCAATATGGTGGTGTTACAATATTACAGATGGTGCAACCAATAACTGATAACTCCAATCTGTATATCAAAATATATAAAAGGCAATCAATGCCATGAAGAATCTTAAATTCTGATTTATAAATGCCAGGAACAACAGCCATAATCCTAAAATGGAGAACACTTAACAGCAAATATAAGATACAAGTACAGTATAAAATATATAATATATAATTATATAATTATAATTAAAAACACACGGTGGGACTCAAATGATCACAGTTCACACACCATGTAACCTCATCCAAATAATGATGTATAAATAAAGAATAAAGAATAAAGTTCATAAAATAGAATAGAATTGGAAAACATAAAACTAATAATCACTAATGAAACAATTTAAGTCCAATTCTATATTTAATCCTAAGGGACTCAAAGATTGGGTCTGAAATATCCACTTGGTTTCACACCTAGATAACTCCCTAACCCAATTTGCGCCTCTCCATGGAGGTGTGACACGCTCAATTCCCCAGAATTGCAAGCAACTAGGGTCGCGTTGATGGTGTGAGCAGAAATGGGCCAGGACGCTATGTTCTTGTTTACCCTTAATGATGTTGGTGATGTGTTCACCAACTCTTATGGTCAAGGTGCGCTTTGTACGACCAATGTAGATAATTTTGCAGGGACACATCAGTGCGTACACCACATGGGTGGTGTCGCACGTGATAAGGTGTTTGATCTTGAATTCCCTATCTATGGCTAGGACATAGAAGGAATTCCGTCTTCTTTGATTGAGAGGAGTAAACGAACACGACCTGCATCTACCACACTTGTGGAACCCTCATCGTCCTGGGAAGAAAGATGTGTCAGGAGGACTCAACACCTTCTTTACCACCCTATCACCAAAACTCGGGGCTTTTCTGTAGATGAAGGATGGGACCTCTGGTAAAACGGGGCCTAATGTTGCGTCCATCTGTAATATGTACCAATGAGATCTGAAAATAGCCTCCACTTTTTTATAATCCTCACAGTAGTCAGATAAGAAGCTCCACTGTTTGTCATCAGACCCATTCTTCAGTCTATTCACATTCTGCAAACAAGTGGATCGTGGGATCTCTAGAATGCTCTCAATCTCCTTATCAAGATCCTTGAACAGAGGAAGGATATTATTATCCGACCTGCTGACAAGGGTGGGGGAGTTGTGATTATGGACCCAGAACTTTATCACCAGCAACTACGAGACATGCTGGCAGATGAAACAACGTATGTATTATGTATGTATTACTACCTAAGGATCCAACTAGTGACTTTGAGATGGATCTTAGGGTTTTGGTAGATCAGGGTTATAAGAACCATGTATTAACAAAGAAGGAGAAGCAATACCTGGTCCCAAGTGCGTGTAGAATACCCATAGTATACACACTACCCAAGGTCCATAAGGACCCCAAGTGTCCTCCCCCACGCCCAATAGAGATGGTTGCCTAGACAACCCAGCCCGTTGTCGATCCAAGCACCCCGCACATAACCAATAGGTGGTGACGCACACCCCGGCCCCGCCCGCTTGGGCGGAAGGTCGGAGGTATTTAAGGTTACCGCCAAGCCGGGGCGTGACCAGGCGGCGTAACCATTCCTACTGTCTAGGAGCTCGGGACACCCGGAAGGCGCGAGGTTCACAGCGTGGAGCCTGGACATCAACTCCCGAAGGGTATTCTCCTCCTATCTCATGACATGATATGCGGATGTTTGTTTACAGAACATGTGAGTTGGATACTTATTTTAATTCATGTAATAAAGCTTTTTAAAACGTTATCACGCTAGTGGGATTTTGCTTTTCTCCCCCTATGCTGCCGAGCCTTAAATGGTCTTAGTTGGTGTGGTACCCGGTCTGGATGGGCGGATCATTGACTAATCCTACAGGCTTTATTGCTCAAGCATGAGAGTGTTTTGGGCCACAGCATCTGGTGAGTGGGCATTTCTCCTCCCCCCTTGAAGCACGGTGGTGGTGGTGACCCTTTGAAAGCTACACCTGTATATCAAATTATCCCAGGACATATATTGAAGAATCATGGACTCATTGTTATCAATATCATTTTTCCTGATGCTACTGTGACATCTGTGCAGCAGTGTTGGACTTTGTGTGGTCTCACTAGTTGTGTATTCATATACATACATTTATTTATGGCACTAACTATTGGTTAAGTTTTGCGCTACTGGTTCATCTAGAGAGTATTTTGAAATACCTTCTAATTTTCCATTGCTTTTACATTGCACATCATAACTGGGTAGGAAATAGCCACTGCTGGATGTACCCACATGATCAAAGACCCCCTGTATTGTGAACCAACAGGTCCTCAGTAAAAGACAGACTCGCAGTCACAAGGATCCAGAAACGAGCAAACCGCCCATATATACAATGATGATGATGCGTGCCGCTGCTTCGCCCCTTCGGGGAGGGCTGGCGCCACGTGCCAATTCGCCGAGGGATCCTCTGTAGACACTGCTCGTCGCCATGGCAACGAGAGCATCTACTATACCAACAGCCAGCTGATGTTTCTCACCAATTTATTTAATTGATAATCAGTACTCTCTGGTAATGTATATAACCACCTGGATCCCCAGGCCATGCCCCCTTCTCTCGCATCTTGTCCTTTGCAGGTTGTGGATAGGTTTCGGTACCTGGAGATTGAGATCCAACTCCCCCTGTCTCGATTCCTTCCCAATAATCTGGATCCCCTGGTCGCTCGTCTCAAGTCCTCTCTGCAACTCTGGTCTAGACTTCCACTCACTGTTCTAGGTAGGATTAATATATTTAAGATGATTTTCCTTCCCCGTTTTTTGTATGTGTTGAGTCACTCCCCGATTTATGTTACCAAACGCCGCTTCCAGGTCATTGATTCGCTCCTCACCTCATTTATCTGGGGAGGTCGGGCGGCACGCGTGGCCAGGGATGCCCTACAGTTGCCGATAGTCGCAGGGGGCCTGGCGGCGCCCAACTTGCGCCTCTATTATCTAGCCTCCCAGTTGGTCCATGCACATTGGTGGTTCCATCCTGAAGACAATCATGCTGCAGCGGCCATAGAGGCAGCCATTCTCACCTCCTTTGAATCCCTACAAAATTTACTGAACCGTAGATCCACCATGGGCAGACCGAATACTGCCATTATGTCTGTTACTTTACGTATTTTTGCGGCTGCCACCCTGGGCTACACTGACCCTACGGGGCTGTGTTCCCCCAATGCCCCCCTCTGGCACAATCCTCGGCTACGGGAGTTTTTCAGTCGGGACGATGGTCTTTTCTGGGCCCGCCTCGGCGTGAAATCTGTTTCCCATTTGTATGTCCGGGGAACCTTTAGGTCCTTTGCGGACATGCAATCTACGTTTAATCTACCCTCCACGGCCCATTTTCGCTATTTACAACTGAGACTCGCGGCGGCCGCACAGTTTTGCCTCCGGGATGTCTCGTTGGAACCATCCCCCCTGGAGTATTTACTCTCTGATTCTTCGCATGAGAAGTTGGTCTCTACGTACTACTGTAGGCTTTTACATTCTAAATCCAAACGCCTGGCGGTGGTTGAGTCCCAGTGGCGGGACAATGTCCCGGATTTGACTGAGGAGGTGTGGCACGACGTCCTTCCCGAACAAATCCCGGTTGTAATTTGTTCCAGGGATAGAGTTATACAGCTGAAATTACTTTATAGAGCATATTATCAGGGCCGGTGCAAGGATTTTTGGCGCCCTAGGCAAAATAAAAATTATTGTAAAATAAAGTGCAAATTTTAATACAAAACATTCTAAAAGTGCAATACAACATATAGTTGTTAAGAGAAAAATAAACTGTATTAGAACACATGTTTTATGAAAGTGCATCAAACATGCAGCATGCAGGGCAATGACGCACTTTAATGAAAGGGTCATTCTAATAGAGTTTAATGGCAGCGCACCTAAAAATGTGTGTAAAACATGCAGATCGATGCAACATGGAAAAACGACACCAAGTAGATGTAAACAGGGCCTTCAATTCACCTTATCCTTAACTTTCACACTGCCTTATTAACCGGTTCCGGACTGCCCACCACATATTTACTGCGCGTCTGTGACAGGCTGGCCCTCAAGCGCAAACCGGCGTAGACCTACGACGGTCGCTCACCTGCAGCTGTGAGCGCCTGTAGTCCCGGTTCACATTTGTGTGATCCCGGAATTCTGCAAATATACAGTGTGATCCCGCATCGCATCCGCACCCCTGGCAGTTCACACTGCCATATGCGATACGCTTTGGTTATCAATTAAAAGTTAATGACACCCCCAGATCAGATCGCATCTCGCAGTGCAAACTGTATGGCTGATTTTGCACCGCACAGAGATCGCATGTAATGAAGGAGCAGTGCGCTCCGAATTGCATGCGATCTCTGTGATCGCACAAATGTGAACCGGCCCTAAGTGCCGGTTCACAATATTGCGGCTGCGGCGATCGCATGTAATGTCGGAGCGCACTGCTCCTTCATTACATGCGATCTCTGTGCGGTGCAAAATCAGCCATACAGTTTGTATGGCTAAATTCGCACTGCACCCGCAGCAAAGACACACATGACACTTTTTTTCAGCTGCATCAGGATCGGATCGCACAGTGGTTCACACTTGTGCGATCCGATCCTGTGCAAACTGTAAGGTCCGGGTCACACTTATGCGATGCGGGAAGACTGTGAATTTGCAGCCTGTTCCCGCTTCGCAAAATACGCAGGGGGTGTCAATGAAATGTTAACGACACCCCAGTTTGATCGCATATCGCAGTGCGATCTGACAGTTCGCACAGGATCGGATCGCACAAGTGTGAACCACTGTGCGATCCGATCCTGATGCGGCTGAAAAAAAAGGGTCCTGTGCGTCTTTGCTGCGGGTGTGGTGCGAATTTAGCCATACAAAGTGTATGGCTGAACTCGCACCGCCGATCGCATGTAATGAAGGAGCAGTGCGCTCCGAATTAAATGCGATTGCCGCAGCCGCAATAATGTGAACCGGCACTAAAGATCGCACTGCGATATGTGATCAAACTGGGGGTGTCGTTAACATTTCATTGACACCCCCAGCGTATCGCATATGGCAGTGTGAACTGCCAGATGTGCGTTTGCGATGTGGGAACACGCTGCATATTCGCAGCGTTCCCACATCGCACAAGTGTGACCTGGACCTTAGGCAGAATACAAATAGGGAGCCGAGCACAAGACAAGAGAAGTAGAGAAGATTTTTTTAAAACAGCCACAATAAAACAATTATACTCCATCCCAAGGATAAATGTAATGTTACCTCTCCCTCACTGAATATACCCATTTAACATGCCCATTTTCACTCACGTTTTTTATGTGTGTGTTGAAAATGGCACCAGCACGGCAGCACCAGGTTGGACAGGTCCTCTTCTCCTGGATCTTCTTCCTTCTTCCTGGATCTGGGGGTCTGGCCGGGGACTGGTCCTTCTTGCACTATCTGCTCCGATTCAAAATGTGTTCCTTCCCGCTCCTGGATGCGATGCGCCCGCCCGGTCTCCTCCCCCCGCCCGCCCGGTCTCCTCTTCCCGCCCGCTCGGTCTCCTCCCCCCGCCTGCCCGGTCTCCTCTTCCCGCCCGCCCGGTCTCCTCCCCCCGCCCGCCCGACGTCATCGGCAGGGCAGGGGGAACCTCCACTGATGCAAAGCCTTCAGACGCTGAAGGCTGGAGCCAGCCAGGAGACCTACGTCACACGCTGCCTGTCACACACACAAGTCTGTGTGTGTGACACAGAGAGAGACATGAATGATTATTGAACCGAGTGAGCCGAGGGCGCCGCCGCCCGCCGAGGCCGAGCCGATGGTACAGTTGTTAGCAGCACAGCAGCAAGAGGGGCGCCGCGCCGCCCGGCCGGCATACAGTAGTCATTGCGGACAGACAGCGCAACAAGTAGGATGCTGGCGCCCCCCTGCTGAGTGGCGCCCTAGGCGACTGCCTGGGTCGCCTTACAGGTGGCGCCGGCCCTGCATATTATACTCCTCAGTTCTTGTATAAAATAGGTAAATTGCCCTCCCCTCTTTGGTCTAAGTGTTCTGTCAATGAAGGGTCCTTTTTTCACATGTTTTGGGAATTTCCGCCTATCCGTGCATTCTGGTCGGAGGTCACGGCCTTCATCACTACTATTTCTTAGTTGTCGAATGTTTGCAATCCCCTTCATTGCCTATTAGGGTATGTGGACGATGAGGACGCTCCTGCTCGCACCAAATTGTTTTTACGCTTGACCTTCTTTTATGCCAGGAAAGCTATTGCTCTCCACTGGAAGTCTTCCACACCCCCTGACGTTCCATTTTGGATCTCTATTGTTAATCAAGCTTTGCCTTTATATAAAATGACGTATGAGGCCAGAGGCTGCCCGAAGAAGTTCCGGAAAATCTGGTCTTTTTGGGTAGACTCTGACCTAACTGCCTCCTCGAATTCTGATCCTACTTAGATGTTGGTTGGTACGCTTTATTTTGTTATGACTACGGTGATATGCTGTGTATATTACTGCTCTATCATCCCTTATCTTCCCCCTTCAGGGGAATTTAGCTAGAATCCTTTTGACGAAAAAACTGTATGATGTGTATACTGTCTCTGTTTTGGTATTTGATTTGCGGAGCAACCCCAGGTTTTACATTGTAATGAAGCTTTTGTTTTGTTGTGTTCTGTTTGTTCAATAAGACCCCGTTCACACTGGGGCGACGCTACTTGCCGGGGCGACCTCACAGCGACCTCGGAGCGGCCGGCACGGACTTCATATCATTGAAGTCAATGCAGGTCGCTCCAGGTCGACCCAAAGAAGCTCCGGACCCTTTTTCTAAGTCGGAGCGACTTGTGTCGCTCCTATTAGAACGGGTCCACAGCTTCTCTATGGCAGACGACCTACGATGACCTGTCAGGCGACCAGGTCGCCTGACAGGTCGCCCCAGTGTGAACGGGGTCTAAAAATACCTTAAAAAAAAAAATATGTATATAACCATCACTCCAACAGGTCAGCTTATGCTGCATGGAGCTGATGGTTGATGGTTCTGCTGGAATAAATGTTGTCTCTATACAAAGACAGGTATGTTTCTGCTACATTGATTATACCTTTTTCTCTTCGCATTTTACTGCACTTTATAAATACTATGTGGGGATCTCTACCTCCATAGTTGGGGATACTCCCCCTGCAGTTAGCAAGTCTGTCTTTTTAACAACAGGATCCGGTAAATACATTCTCATTTTACTTACCTCTGAAATATCTAGTTCATTTGGAATTTTTCTTTATGAGCCTATATATTACTCATTTATCCTTAGATAATTTACCTGGCTGATGGATGTATGGGCAGTTTGCTAGTTTCTGGGTCCTTGGGACTGCGACTATCTTTTTATGAGGACCTGTTGGTTCACAACATAGGGGGTCTTTGCTCATGTGGGTTACCCAGCTATGATGTGCAATGTATTTGTTGAATTTTGTAAGTATAACTCAGCTTATGTAATGTTTTGACTGTGATATTATTGCATTTTTGTGATATACTTACCCTATATACATTATTACTAATGATAGGTAGATTTATGTTATGAACATAATACATTTATGTTCTAGAAAATAATAGTACCCATGTTGCACCTCTGAAGAAGGACTCCACTATATCAGTCCAAAACATGTTAGTTGTCCACGCATAATTTCATGGCAGCCAGCCCGATGATTCACTACCGGTGGCCACATATTTGCCATACTTCTGTGTTGTAATGGGTACTTAGTTATTTTATCTATTTTGTATACGGTAGCAATGTTTGTATGTTTTCTATTTATATATATTTTTATAATTCAATCTAACAATAAAAACAATTTTTACAATTTTGGTCTGTCTTTAAAGGCCATTAAGGGGTTTTTGGTGCAGTTTTTGCACACAATTTTTATTTATTTATTTTTTACTCTGGAATATGTGCGCGTCAAGTCAAAGGAAATATGAAATGACAAGTATATACCTGGGTGTCCTGGGATTTAAGACACTTGAGGGTTGATTTACTAAAACTGGAGAGTGCAGAATCTGGTGCAGCTGTGCATGGTAGCCAATCAGCTTCTACCTTCAGCTTCTTCAATTAAGCTAAAACCTGGAAGATGGGTCTGGTATAGATTTGGTGGGGAAACCCATGGCAAAATAAAAAAAAAATGGCGTGGGGCCCCCCATCAAATCCATATCAGACCCTTATCTGAGCATGCAGCCCAGCAGGTGAGGAAAGGTAAGGGACGAGAGACTGTTCCTCCTTCCTGAACCATACCAGGCCTGCATGCCCTCTACATCCCTCTACAGGGGGTGCATTGGGGCAGGGGGGGCTTTTTGGTTGTGGGGGTCTGTGGGCGGAGGGTTTATCAGAATCTGGAAGCCCTCTTCAACAAGGAGGTCCCCAGATCCCCCCCCCCCTTGTGAATGAGTATGGGCTACAGTGTACCCTACTTATTCATCAACAAAGGGTCACATAGAAGAAAACACAAACAGTTTTTGACAATCCCTTTATTAAAAATCCAAAAATAATGTCCCCCCGATTGAGATCAATTGTCAATCACGCCACCCGTCAGATCTGAACATAAAATAGAAAAAAAGCTCCTCACTCTTAAAAGGCTAACCGCCTACTGGCCGCCTTTTTTTTTTCACAAATGTTTTTGCCAGGATATCTTTTTATACATTCATCGGTTGTTAAGGACGTGGCAGTCAGCTTCCCAGCCCACTCCTTAGCAACTAATTATATACAGCGTTTTTAAAGGGAAAAAAGAAAAAAAAAGAGAAAAACGCATCAAAAATGCAACACTTGCGTTTCTGGTGCGATTCCATTGAAGTCTATTACACGCAAAATGCAATCTGCTGCAGGAAAAAAAAGTCCCCAACCCTTTCCAAAAATGCACCGGCTGAAAAACGCATACATTTGAACGTGTACCATAGGAAACCATGTTAAGTGAAATGTAGTGGGCTTCTGCAAATTGCAAAATGCACTAAAAAGTGCATAGGTGTGAACCAGGGGCTGACTGGCAACTTTCGGCCCAGGGGGCAAGTACAAACCAGAGGCCCATGGTGCAGCGACTCTGCCCTCCTCCCACTCTCCCTCTTCCTGGCCTTCTCCTGACCCCCATTCCAGGCTGAAGCTCTCCTCCAGATACTCTCTACTCACTGGCCGAATCCAGGTTCCCGACCTGGGTGGAGCTAGGACAGCTCGGTCGGGGCTGGCTGGGGTAGGAGAGTCTCCAGTGGGGCATGAAACTGGCCTCTGCTCAGACACAGTTTACACTATCCATGCTGGGGGAGAGGCCTGCGCTCTCTCCCTGTCTTCATCCCGCACTAAGTAGGTCAGCGGTGGGGTCGTTTTAGGCATGTCTGTGGCAGAACAGTGCAGCCTTTTTACGGGGCATCAGAGTGGCCCAGGGGGCAATTGCCCCCCTGCCCCCGTCCTCCCCTGGTGTGAAGGTAGGGTAAATCAACCCCATGGGTAGATGCAGGGGCAAAATTACCTAACATGCTGGTGTTCCGTGAGAATTACCTACCCGTGAGAAAAACCTACCCCTCGTCACTTCAGGTGCACGGCACTGTATGTAATGCAGCGATTACATTAAAACAACTGTGCTGCAATACGAGTCGTCTCCGCTCCTGTCCCTGTCACTTCCCTGCTCTCGGCAAGTAAATATTAAAGCGGCGGCGGGTGTATGAAAACATAAATCACGGAGCCGGGAGCCGCTTTTATATTTACTTGCCGAGAGCAGGGAAGTGACAGGGACAGGAGCGGAGATGACTCGTATTGCAGCCTAGCTGTTTTATGTAACCGCCGCGTGGGTAGGTTTTTTTCACGGTACACCGTGATATTTTCATACTAGTGCGCATGCGCACTAGTCAGCTCCTCAGTTGTTCCTTTAGGTATCCGGGGCTGTGAGCATGCGCACTGCTGCGCTGCTCAGCTGTTCCTGGCCGGAAGTGACGAGGGTAGGTTTTTCTCATGGGGTAGGTAATTCTCACGTTACACAGGCACTCACCACAGCATGTGGTCACTGTGGTTGAACCAAGCTGGATCTATTGATTGACCTCGGTTCAACCACCCTGTCAGTACTTTCTCACCCAATCATTGCTGCAGGCAATGGGCTGCAGCCCTGATCTGTGTATGTTGAGGGTGGGGGACTCCCTCCGCTGTCAGAATACATGAACATAGCAGGGAGGATTCCCCCATGCACATTGAATGTGTGGTTGGGGAAACAGGTCAGTTTTTCTTTGTTCAGCCCACAGGTTGAAATAAAAAAAAAAAAAAATGACCCATCTATGGCCAGTTTAAAGCTGGATACACACTATAAAACTTTTGTTGTTAGATTTCCTTTAGATTTACCTTCAACTATGTAGTGCAAGGGCTGCCTGATTACATACAAATTGAAAGTGTTTAGGTTTGACCTCATATTATATGGTTTTGGTAAATCTAAAAGAAAAAAAATCTAAAGAAAATTGCATAGTGTGTATCCGGTTTAAGGCAATACAGGCAGTTGACTGTTCTGATAGGGTTTTTTTTAAGTTTGCTATAAAAAAGATAATGCCTGCTTAATCTCTCCTGAAACCCATAGCTGCTGCTCACAGCTACCTATTGAGATTAATTAGAAGATGCATCTGTATATACCATATTTTTCGCTCCATAATATGCACTTCTTTCCCCCCCAAAAATGGGGGGAAATACTGACTAAATCCCTACATACTGGCCAGTATCCCTGAGGCTCTCCGCTGTGTCCCCAAGTCTCCCCGTGCTGTGGTGTCCCGGCTCCCGGCTCAGCTGTCGGTCTACAATGGAGCCGCTACTTCCTTTATAGTTCCAGCTCACAGGCGGAGCGATATCAGGTGCACTCCACCTGTGACAGGAGGAGCCATATACAGGAAGCAGCGGCTTTGCTCTATAATGCAGCCCCATGCTTCCTCAGCCACACCACAGCACACCACAGACCTACAAGCAAATCTACTACTGCGTACCAACCATAAATACCCACACAGCATTATACCCACCACTATATACTGTGGTGTACCATAAATACCCACACAGCATTATACCCACCACTGAGACCTGTATTACCTAGCTGCCAGCAGTACGGTACATATCAGCAGTGCCAGTCAGGATTACCCACCAGCAGTTCCCGCCAGCAGTACCAGTAAGGATTACCCATCAGCAGTAATAGCCAGCAGTACCTGCCAGCATTACCCGCCAGAATTACCAGTCAGGATTACCCGCCAGCAGTACAAGCTAGCATTACCCACCAGCAGTACCAGCCAGCAATACCTGCCAGCAGTACCAGCCAACATTACCTGCCAGCAGTACCAGTCAGCAATACCCACCAGCAGTATCAGCCAGCAGTACCATCCAGCAGTACCCGCCAGCAGTACCAGCTAGCACTTCACTTTACATGGTTGAAAAATGATTCTGTTATATTTTAATAAATATTTTAGTACACCATTTGGTTCAGAATATTTTTTTTCTTGTTTTCCCTCTCTAAAACCTAGGTGAGTTTTATGGTCAGGTTCGTCTTCTGGAGCGAAAAATACGGTAGTTATATCCCGCCAGCAGTACCAACCAGCATTACCCACCAGCAGTACCAGCCAGCAATACCTGCCAGCAGTACCAGCCAACAGTACCTGCCAGCAGTACCAGTCAGCAGTACCCACCAGCAGTATCAGCCAGCAGTACCATCCAGCATTACCCGCTAGCAGTACCAGCCAGCACTTCACTTTACATGGTTGAAAAATGATTCTGTTATATTTTAATAAATATAAAGTGCGCATTACAACTGCATTCAGCTGCATTTTAATGGGTTGTTGTGCTGGGCAGCTGCAGGTCCCAGGAGAGTGATTATGCAGGCTCTGCACGCTGTAGAGCCCCTGTACAGTCATGTGCAGGAAGCTTAATATAACAATTACATGTGTTACATCACATTTTCACTAATGTGCATGTTAACTATTCCTATTACTACCTACATATTGTCACTATTTTTTGCAGAGCTGCTGCTGGGAAAGAAATGAATGTCAGATGGTACCCAGGTGCACTGTGTCAGTAGCGTACCCTTCTGCAATGTTTAATATATCCTCAAGAGAGAACGTGTGTTATGTGCGAAACATTGAGTGCTCAGTTTCTAAATAGCTAGAGAATTACCGGGCCAGGAAATGCATGATGCTGCAAGACTAGGTTTGTCTTTCACAATAATCCAAGTCACAGTCATGGCATGATTACAACAGCTTTGGCTGTAGCAGGTCTAAGCACGGCTGTTTGATTTTGCTAATTACACCAAATAGCTGTGACTTCAAGACACTCCCCATGGTCATGTGAAAGTTTCCATCAGTGGCATCACATGTTAGGTCTAGCAGATGATGGTTCATGGGAAAGAATTTTTCATGACTATTCTGGATAAATACTTACGAGGTATAAGAATGTATCTGAAATTTAGAAAAATCTGAAAAGGGAAACATTTAGGCCCCTTTCACACGGCCCAATCCGTTTTGATGGACTCCGCTAGCTCTGCGGGGATCGCTCCGTGGATCCCCGCTGAGCAGGTGGATGACAGGTCCATCTCTGCTCACTGTGCAGAGAGGGACCTGTCAGAATCCTGCTTTTCTCTATAGGGAGAGCAGATGAAAACAGACAGCATGCCCATTTTCATCCAATCCCATCAGATCTGGCCTGCTGGACGGATGGTGAACATATAACCATGCGTCTGTTTTCAGTGGATCTTGTCGGATCGGATGCCAGACACGTGTCAGCGGACACATGTGCTGTCACCCGCCTTCCCATAGAGTAGAATGGATGGCCTGATCAAATCCGCCTGAAAAACAGACAGGCAGACCTGATCCGTCCGATCGTGTGAAAGGGGCCTTAGATTGTGAATTGACTGTCAAATTTAGCTAATAATGTTTAGCTAGTAATGTTTCACTCCTTTGTTCTCTTGTTGTACTTTGTTTTTAGGATTATATTTCATAGACTAAGGCCCCTTTCACATGAACGATCCGATCAGATCCACCTGTCAGTTTTTTAGGCGGACCTGATCGGATCCTCCATGCGGTCAGTTTTCATCCGATCTCCCATAGAGGAGAGCTGGGCTCTGACAGCTCCGTCTCTGCACAGTGAGTGGAGACGGAGCTGTCATCTGCCTGCTCAGCAGGGATCGGCGGATCGATCCCGGCCGAGCAAAACTGAGTCCGTCGGGCGCACCGCTGAGACCCGTTTCCCGATTGGCCGAAAGGCGAACCCATGCCCTTTGCCATGGAGGAGGGAGGAGGAGGGGAGACGTGGGGGACTGAGGACTGAGGAGAAGCCGCCGCTGCATGACTCTGATCTTACGAAGGTATGAAGGGCTCTGTGTATGGTCTCTTGCAGGTGGCAATGCTAGGGTGTGCGGGCTGGTGTGGTCCGGGGGGGTATGGTGTATGGTGTGGTCCGGTCCGTCCTGGTCCGTCTGCCGCCCCCCCCCCCCCCTGGGCCATGGACCACCAGCCGCCACTGCGCACCGCCCGTGTGAAAGGGGCCAAGACAAGTCAGTTGTGAATGATATAGCACTTACAGCATGAATACTGCAGTAGAGAGTGATCCTTTGCAAATTAAATTTTCGCATAGCTTAGTGAATGAGGTGAAGCTGTGTTGACTTTATTTGGGTATTCCTTGCAATGTGACTTTTCACTTATCTTTACCCCATTTACTAAGCTAAGTGAATATTTGCTTTGCTTGTGAACATGCTAAAGTACATCTAGAGCCAAACTTTTTTTTTATTCTTCTTGAACATAGCAGGGGATATTTAAAATCCCTGTCATATTTTTCTTTTGACATATTCTTTTCATTTTGACATTTCAAGTCAGGGAGATTTTTCTTCATTTCCTGTCCTGTAGGCTTGATAAGAAGCAAAAGGAACATTCTCTAAAGTAAGGGAAATCCCTTCCTAGGGCTTGTGTACACTTGGTGGACAGCAAAAATAGCCAGTTGAACAAAGGTTTTACAGTCCCCAACCGCCCACCCTAAAATAACATGGCAGCCTGATAAAGTTGTACACACACACACTTGTATAAAGTACTCGAAACCTATACTTGAGTAAAAGTACAAGTTCTCAATCAAAAAGTGACTTGAGTAGAAGTGGAAGTTCTCTATCAAAAAGTGACTTGAGTAGAAGTACTAAAGTATTCAACATTTTTTGTACTTAAGTATTGCAAGTAGTTTTTTTTTAAATTTTGCTACTCAAGTACTGAAAGTAAAAGTACCAGTAGTTTTTTTTTTTTTTAAATTGCTACTCAAGTACTGAAAGTAAAAGTACAAGTACTGTGTTATGTAGTTATTAAAGAAAGAAGTCAAAAGTTTGAACATCATATTGTTTTTTATTATTTCAAATGATTAACCTAAAGGATAATCACAATTCCTTTGGCTGTAACTTTTTGTAAACAAAAACAGATAAAGTATGTCCCTCCCTTTCCCCTTTAAAGCATCCCTCCTTCTCTTCCCTGCATGTTTTTTTTTCTCCACAGCTTATTGGTGCGCAAAATCATATATAAACCAATTTGATATACAACAATATATTGCAATAATGAAATAAAGGAAGAGTGTATGAAATCAAAGTCAATAAAAAGTCCATATATATAATGCCATAATACCATAATACCATATATATATATGTGACAAAACAAGATGAATATATTTTCAAAGGTGCAGGAATCAAACAGGTGCTATTCCAAATAATAGGTGCAGACTCCCACCACCTTGTGGATTTCCCCCTTACCCGGCGGATGAAGGTAAGTGCAAAATAATATCCAAATAGACTCTTCCAGTGAAACAAAACTGCAAAACCTGTGCTCTCAACTTCCAGTGAAAAAAACCAAAATCGGCCTCTTACGAGAAATAAGGTCTATGTACGCTTGTGACTCTCCTTGGTTGGGGGAGGTTCTCTTTCCCCTTAACAGCAGATATGTAGACCATTTTATTTATACATACAGTAGCATTTATTTTCGTATGCGCTGATTTACACATGACATTATACACATTTTTTTGAACTTCATGAAACCTGCCATCTACTGTTCTGGCAGTGGTAATTTTTATAATTGTAACGAGTAACTATGCAGCACAAAAAAAAAATATATCGGAGTAGAAGTATTGAAATCATCGAAAAAATGTAGTGAAGTAAAAGTGGAAGTAGGAGAAAAAAATTATACTCTAGGAAAGTACAGATACCGCCTTTCAGTACTTAAGTACATTAGTGAAGTAGTTCTACTTAGTTACTATACACAAGCCATGATACTTTGCCATTTATACCCCTGTTGTTTTGAGGGGACAGTACCGTCGCTGAATGCGACCCATTCAAGTCAATGAATGCCAGGCTCGGGGTTGCAGCATGGTATGCACATTCTACAAAAATGTTTGGCTGCTAAAGAAAAAAAATATATATATAGACTTGGAGAAGGCAACAGTATCACCTCCTGAATGCCTGTTACCTGCTTCTGTACCACACTCTGAAAAGTGATCTGCAATGCAATTGTAAATGAGGCCTTAGGCAGTTATCATTGGAAGAAATGTCCACAATGGAAGATTTACCCTTTATTCCTGTTCTGGCGACAGAATGTGGGATTTCTTAACACACTGAGCCAGACAATGGTCACCTGGATAAATGGAGGAAGTAGTTACAGCTAGTGTAAAAAAAGACAGCAAAAAAGAAAACTGACAGGGGCTCTAACCCCTACCACTGTATTCAAAACTAAAAAAAAAAGTTTGACTTTATATACTGTACACTTTAGGTAAATCACCCACCTTATACAGGCAGTGAAAAATGTTACCCCTTAGGGTCCTTTCACACGGGTGGTCCAATCCGGTCCGCCTATCAGTTTTTCAGGTTGACCTGATCAGACCCTTCATTTATCCCTATGGAGGATGTCAGCGGTGACATGTCTGGTGAGACTTGCCACTATCCGATCCGTTCCCCCTTGCCAAATCCAGACAGATGATTATCCTATTTTCCATCCATCTGGAGGATCAGATCGGATAAGATTGGGTGGAAATTGACAGGCGGTCCGTTTTCATCCAATTTCTCCACAGGGGAGAGCAGGACTCTGCATAGCGAGTGGAGCCGGACCTGTTATCTCTCTGCTCAGCGAGGATTAGTGGAGCGATCCCCCGCTGAGCAAAGCGGAGTCCACCAAGTGGACCGCCCGTGTGAAAGGTAGCACTGCCCCCTAGAGGGTTGCTGAGAATTACACTTCACGGGTCCCCTGGGTTACCATTAACAACTGACAGCAGACAAAGTTCTTGGCTCAGACAATGATCAGTTCAGGGGATGTTGGTTTTTTTGTGTTTTATTTAGAACTGGGATGGGATAAGGGGTGAGTGGGATACTCCAACTAGTTACTATGCACAATCCTGAGGACAACTGACTGTAGAATGTGACAAGGCCACTGCTTCACCCTGCCACTGAAGTGAAGATAAATTGACTGTTCCCACTTGAATATTCTCTTCAGGGTTAGCAACTTGGCACCCCCTTTACTCTCACTGCCTTTGTGCGCTGACATCCGTTGGCTGACTCTAGCCACTGGAGTGGTCCCCTTCCTGGGCAGACCCGTTGGAAAGCTCCCCTGTACTCAAGGACACTGTTTTTCCAGAGTTGCTCTGCCTTTACCTCCTCAGTCAGCTTCACTGGATCTCTGGGTTCAGCCACACTTTGCTGGTCCACTAGGCCGCATGCCTTTGACCACCTTCCATACCTTCAGAGGAGGAGACAGCCGTCACCCTCCTTCTGGGACTTGGCTTCCCGCCCAAAGACCCACTGCCTCATGTGCTCTCGGCTTTTATACCCTATCCCATGATGCACCTCTCTGTGTGCCAACCCACTGGGACGGTTACAAAAGCCTGTGTATCATTGGCCAGGTTTCCTCCACTGTCCAACAGGCTCCCCTATTGGATACAGTGGGGACACTCCCTCAGACCAGATGAATGCACACTGAGCACAATGAGTAGGCCTAACTATTAATCAGGCTCTCCTGATAAGCAGACAGAGAAACTATACTTTCTCTGCCTAGCACCTACCTAGGAGGGTTCTACAGCTACAGATCCTATAGGGTTTATTTACTAAAGCTAAAGAGGGCAAAATCAGTCACACTTCTGCAGAGAAACCAATCAGCTTCCAGGTGTTTTTTTTGCCAAAGCTTAATTAAACAAGCTGAGGTTAAAAGCTGATTGGTTTCTCTGCAGAAGTGTGACTGATTTCTCCCTCTCTAGCGTTAGTAAATAAACCCCAATGCTGTGAAATAGCAAAGTAGTGGTGGATGAATCGCAAGTGTACTTTGCATCTTTTCAAAGGGTTGACTTTACTTATAATATAAAAAAAAAATAGAGAGAAATGGTCACATGCAAATCTTAACCTCAATATGATTTACTATTCAATACAAAAATCAATATGTCAAACCCCGTACCAAAAAAAATAAATAAAGTGTAGCAGGATTCCCAGCCATTTTGCTGGATGAGGGTCCGCCTGGGTTACCGCTAGTATCAACAGCACATTTAAGCATGTTCTCCAAGTGTGAGCACTGAGACAATGACCAGTCCAGTATTTTTGGGTTTTTGGTATTTATTTTGAACTTGGATGGGAGAAGGGATATGTGGGATACTCCTCTGGCTCAACTATACACAATTTGAGTGGGACAACTGAAAAATGCCCGTTGGCGCTGATTTGACGCTGGCTAAATGCCGGTCACCGCTGGTTGACGCTGGTTAACACTGACTTGCTGTCTGTTAACTCTGAACTGACTTCTGACACATTCATGTGGCACAAAGTCCTAATTAAAGCTTCCTTGACCCCTCTTCACTGAGGTAGCTACTTGTAAGACTGCTGCATTGCTTAACACTTCAGGGCCCACACCGGCACCCTCCTTCACACACACTTATCTTCACGGCTTAATCACTGGCACCCCCTTTCCAAGCCCTCGCTACTGTTTAGCTGGCTCCTGGATCCCTCCGACCTTCTGGAGGAGTCCCCTATCCTAGGCAGACCCCTGGGCAGTTTTCAGTACTCACGACACTGCTTTCCTGGAAACTTCTGCCCCAGCAGCTCCACTCGGTCCTCAGCACACTGGATCCATCTCTGTAGCTCAGCTCAACCTTCTGTCCTTCAGGCCGACCGCCAAGGACACCTTCACTACCACTAACAGGAGTAGAGACAGCCGTCACCCTCCTCCTGGGACTCTGCTTCCCGCCAAAGACACCCTGTTATGTGCTCCCCTCAGACTTATACCGCATCCCAGGATGCATTGCGGCAGATTCTGCCCTCTGGGATAGATACAAGCCCTGGTGTGCTATTGGTCAGGTTTCCTCCACTGCCCAATAAGAGCCCTCGTTGGACACAGTGGGGAGACTCCCCAGGCTCAACAGACACACTCAGAAACACATGACAGCCTAGCTGAACAATGAGACCCCCCTGATAAGCAGGCAGCCCCCCTATGGGTTTTCCCAGCACCTACCTAGGAGTAGGGATGATCGAACGGTTCGGGTCGACCATCGGTTCGACCCGAACATTGGGTGTTCAAAATTCGGCCAAATTCTGAACTTTTTGCAGTAAAGGTTCGGAATTCGACCACCAGAACCGCCCAAAATGCAATGGGACAGGAACTGGGCTTTAAAAGCCCATGATTGGCCCAGAAACATCAGTAAAATGTGATTGGAGTGACTACGGGGTCCAGAGCCCAATCAGGAGTGAATACGCCCCCCATACGCCCCCCCAGTATATAACATAGCCCCGCCAAAAGGCTGTTGAAGAGAGTGGAAGCATTTGTGTTTCTCCTGCTGCTTGTAAAGCTCCAGTGTCATTTTGCAATTATTAGTGTGAGGAAAGGGATATGCAGTGTAGTTAGGGTACTATATACCACTATAGTTAGATTCAAAAATCTAGTTTTTGTAGGAATAGCTTTATGTGTCAGGATGACCGTAGTTTAGTTTAGGGTGATCTTACTCTGCCATGTCAGGGTGACCGTAGTGTAGTTTAGGGTGAACTGACTCTGCCATGTCAGGGTGACCGTAGTGTAGTTAAGGGTGAACTGACTCTGCAATGTCAGGGTGACTGTAGTGTAGTTAAGGGTGAACTGACTCTGCCATGTCAGGGTGACCGTAGTGTAGTTAAGGGTGAACTGACTCTGCCATGTCAGGGTGACCATAGTGTAGTTTAGGATGAACTGACTCTGCCATGTCAGGGTGACCGAACTCTGCCATGTCAGGGTGACCGTAGTGTAGTTTAGGGTGAACTGACTCTGCCAGGGTGACCCTACTATGCAGATTCTGGGTTAGGGGTATACATATATATATATATCAAAAATGACAGTTTTCAAGAACTTTTTATTGCCTGATTCATAGTCCCTGGGGCATGACCCAGAACCCTAGGCACTTTTTAGGGCCATTTATTGGGTTTTAGGGCTTCAAAATTGTGTTTTTTGATTCCAGAAGTTCGGGCCCCATTGATTTCAATGGGGTTCTGGAATCCGAACCAAACTTTTGGGAAATTCGGGTGTTCTGGTCAAACCAAACTTTTCAAAAGTTCGATCATCCCTACCTAGGAGGATGCTACAAAAGTAAAGCAAAACATAAAAAAAAATAAAAAAAAAAAAAACAATCATATGTTAATATTATTTTATATCTTAGAATGAAATATTTTAACTAATTTAGCTTGATTTTTTTTAAATGTGACTATATTACTTTAAGGAACATTTATAAATGAGGTCAGTGTTCACTGTTAGATATTAAACAATGCAGGTCTGGCTTTCTAAAGGATACAATTCACCTAAAGGAGATCGGGTGATAGCTGACTTTTCAGTGAGTCCAAAGCTGATTCTCCAGCTTACGCTTCCTATCTGTTGTTTGGCAGAAGCCAAGGTTTGTTTCTCCTCCATAATTAAAGAGACACACGATCTTTTAACTACTATGGTTATAGTATAATTAAGGGAGGCTAGTTTAGAGAATTCTTCCAGTCTCGATAGTTTGCCAACAAAAGTACCTGAAACTGTCACAGACGATGTTTCTAGGCCCTTTTTCAGACCATCAACTATATCCCTGGGATAGTAAATTAAGTGTTCTCATTGAATTATAGAAACTGACCTTTTCTGGCTCAGACTTTAGTTGACATTAACCACTTCCCGCAAACCGACGTAGCTCTACGTTGACTGCAAGAAGTGGTTGTACCGGGATGATGCCTGCAGCTAGAGCCATTTTTTAGAGCCGGCGGTCGGCTTTCAGGCGGTAACGGCCGATGTGGCTTGGGAGCTGCTCGATCGTTACCCCAGCGAGCGGGAGGGGATTCCCCCCCTCCCGCCTGGGTCTCCCGTCCCACCGGGAGACCCGAACAACCAGCCAGCATGTCCACCGGCTGGTTGAAGTCCCGATCAAGGTCGGATTCAGCTTTGATCGGGTCTCCAATGATGTAACCCGGAAGCGGCGTCCATGACGTCACGTCCGGGTTACTCGGTGGCTAAAGGCGCTGAATTTAAAAAGTGACAGTATTCAAAAAATCAGTTTTCAGCATTTTGAATACAGTCAAGTACAATGGAGGGGTTCGAGGGTCTTTTAGACCCCCGATCTCTACATAAAGAGCACCTGTCACTGCATATTGCTGTCACAAGGGATGCTTGTGACAGCAATAAAAGTGATCAGATTTTTTATGCTTTTTATTTTTGTGCTAAAATTTAAAAATAAATAAAATAAATAGGAGAAAAAATAAAACAATTTCAAGCACCCCTGTTGCCGTGAGCTCGCGCACGAAAGAAAAACGTATACGGAAGTCACGCCCGCAAATTAAATCGCTGTTCAAACCACACATGTGAGGTATCGCCACAATAGCCAGAGCAAGAGCAATAATTTAAAAAAAAAAAAGCTACTCTGTTACTCAAAACTGGTAACCATTACAAATTTTTAAAGCGTCACCTATGGAGATTTTTATTGACCGTAGTCGTCATTCCGCGTGTGTGCGCAATTTTAAACCGTAACATGTTAGGCATCTATTTACTCGGCGTGACTGTTTACTGTTTACTGTTTAGTTTTTTTTAAATGCAGTGAAATGTATGTTTTCCCCAAAAAATGGCGCAAATACCACGTGACAAAAAATATTGCAACAACCGCCATTTTATGTTCCAGAGTCTTTGCTAAAAAAAAAAATATATATATATATATATATATATATATATATATATATAATGTTTGGGGGTTCTAAGTAATTTTCTAGTAAAAAATACTTATTTTAACTTGAAAACAACATGTGTCAGAAATGGGCTCGGTCCTTAAGTGGTTAAAGAGTAACTAAAGTACAAAAACAAAAATGGCATACAGTATATGCTTTAAAGTAGAAGTTCAGCCTAAACATAAAATCTCTAGATCTACTTGCATCCACAATCTAAAACTAATCTATCTAGCCCTTTAAAGCAAAAATTGCTATACATACCTTTTCTGAAGCCGCTCCGGTCTGGTCCCACACTGAGCTGTCAATGGCGGCTTCTCTATGTAAGTGTGTGCAAGGAGAGGCAGCTAACAATGGAAACCCCAAAGTAACTCTATGGGTGACATCACTTCCCAGGCATTTTCCAGCTGTTGTCGTCTATCTCCTGCACACAGTTTTCGCCGCTGGAGACTGGACAGGAGCGGCTTCAGAAAATGTATGTATAGCAATTTTTGCTTTACAGGCCCAGAAAGGTTAGTCCTAGATTGTGTCTGCAAGTAGATTTTGAGATTTTAGTTGTAGGCTGAACTTCCACTTAAAGTTTAAATTTTCAATTGGTTCATGTTGTTTCCTTTAGTCCTTTAGTCCATTCTTTATCTTCACTTTAGTGGCAAGGTGAAGCAGCTGCCTTGCCGCATTCTACAGTCAGTTGTCTTTAGAAATTGTGCATAGTTCAAGTTGGAGTATCCCACTCATCCCTTCTATCATCCAAGTTCCAATAAAAACACATAAAACCAAATCCCCTGGACTGTTTATTGTCAAGAACTTGTAATGCCGTGTATCTGCTATCAGTTGCTAATGGTAACCCAGGGGAACCCAAGAAGTGTAATTCTCAGCATCTCCCTAGGGGGCAGTGCTACACAAGTGATAAGCCTGAGTGAAAAAAAAAATGCGTGGGGGTCCCCCCCAAAATCCATACCAGACCCTTATCCGAGCATGCAGCCCGGTAAGGCAGGAAGGGGGAGGGGACGAGCGAGCGGCCCACCCCCCCTGGACCATACCAGGCCACATACCCTCAACATGGGGGGGTGTTGGTGCTTTGGGGCAGGGGGAGCTCTGCACCCCCCACCTCAAAGCACCTTGCCCCCATGTTGATGAGGACAAGGGCCTCATCCCCACAACCCTGGCCGGTGGTTGTGGGGGTCTGCGGGCAGGGGGCTCATCGGAATCTGGAAGCCCCCTTTAACAAGGGGGCCCCTCAGATCCCGGACCCCTCCCTATGTGAATGGGTATGGGGTACACTGTACCCCTACCCATTCACCCCATAAAAGGAAGTGTATGTAAATAACGACAGGAGACGTTTTGGAAAGTTTATTAAAAATCTTCATCCGGTCTTCTCCGCTCCGGTCTTCTCCTCTCCGCTCTCCTGGTCTTCTGCTCTTTTGCTGTCCGCTCTTCTGCTGTCCAATCTTCTGCTCTTTTGCTGTCTGCTCTTCTGCTCTTTTGCCTCCTCTGGTCTTCTTCTTCCTCTGGTCCTCCTCCGATGATGTCTCCGGTGATTATGCCGGTCTCCGGTCTCTGCAGCTTGTTATATAGCCATTGTGGGCGTGGCCTCCCGGCGACGTCACCGGGAGGCCCCGCCCCCTTATGTCACAGATGCCGTCATCGGGAGGCCACGCCCCTAATGGCTATATAGCAAGCTGTATCAAACAAAATTGTATAATTTCTAGGTTTTTATGTCTTATTTATTTCGCTCAGTTGATGCTTATCACTTTTCATTGATTAATTATTATGCATTACTACTGTTTTATGTGTAGAGCTACACCCGCAGGAACCACTGTTGAATAGGGATTCCCCACCCTGCACAGCCAGGCACACCGAATTTCAACAGCACACTTGAGTCCTCAAACAGTCCGGAGTCAGGAAACAGTCCAGCAACTTTGTTTTGTTTATTAGGGGTATTAAACTTGGATAGGGATATGGGTATTATGGGATGCCCATTTGACTTTCCAGCAAAAATCTTCAGGGACCCAGCTATATACAGTGCGTTCTGTATATACAGCGGGGAAATAATTATTTGATCCCCTGCAGATTTTGTAAGTTTGACCACTTACAAAGAAATGAAGGGTCTATAAGTTTTATCACAGGTGTATATTAAATGATAGAGACAGAATATCAACCAAAAATCTAGAAAACACACATGATACAAATGTTATAAATTGAGTTGCAGTTCATTGAGAAAAATAAGTATTTTATCCCCAAGCTAAACACGACTTAGTAGTTCGTGGAGAAGCCTTTTTTGGCAAGCACAGTGGTAAGACATTTCTTGTAGTTGGTTACAAGGTTTGCACACATCTCAGGAGGGATTTTGTTCCGCTCTTCTTTACAGATCTTCTCTAAATCCTTAGCTTTCCTTGACTGCCGCTTGGCAACTCAAAGTTTCAGCTCCCTCTATAAATTTTCTATAGGATTAAGGTCTGGAGACTGGCTAGGCCACTCCATGATGTTAATGTGCTTCTTGAGCCACTTCTTTGCTGCCTTAGCGGTATGTTTTGGGTAATTGTCATGCTGGAAGACCCATCCATAACCCATCTCCAGTGTTCTGGCTGAGGGAAGAAGGTTCTCATTCAAGATTTTACAATACATGACCCTGTCCATTGGACCCTCAATGTGGCAAAGTCAGCCTATACCTTTAGCGGAGAAACAGCCCCAAAGCATAATGTTTCCATCTCTGTGCTTGACTGAAGGGATGGTGTTCTTAGGGTCATAGTCAGCATTTTTCTTTCTCCAAACACGGTGAGTCAAGTTAATGTCAGATGGGCCTGTACATGTGCCTTCTTGAGGAGGGGGACCTTGCAGGCGCTGCAGGATTTCAATCCTCAGTGGCGTATTGTGTTACCAATGGATTGTTTGGCGACTGTGGTCCCAACTGCCTTGAAATCATTCACAAGCTCCTCCCTGGAGATCTCCTGGACATGCCCGCCCCTAGACTAGTAGGGTACCATCTCCCCCCCCCCCTTCCAGTCCATCTTGGGATTGGCTGGGGCCCTCATGAATACTCACGGTAGCTCCTCCTAAATTTTCTACCATTCTTGTGGAAACTTCTCCAAGGTTCCAGCAATTAGAGGGAGGTAACAGAGGTGCTGCCTGAAAAGTCATTCCAGCCTCCCTGGGTCACTCACCCTGACACATATTCGAAACATACAGGCTTGGCTGCCAGCCAAGCCAAACAACTTACCTACACTACCAAACCCTATTTACACTAGCACACTAAGCTAGAGGGTGCTGCACTCACCCCCCACCTAAACAGATAGCCCATCCCTATGACTGGGAAAAAATAGAAAAATGGCTCCTGGGCCCAGGAGCAAGGTCATCCCATAACAAAAATAGAGGGAGGGGAAAAAGGGAGACAACTTGGATGGGGCTATGTACAAATAAATACATATCAAAAATGTACAGGTTTTCTTTTCAACAATACAATATTTACATCACATATCAACAATATTTATGTCCTAGCTACAGGTCCCTGCAACTAAATCTACACAGTATAAACCAGTGTTTCTTAACCTTTTATCGATCAAGGCCCCCTTTAAAATATGCACAATCTTGGGGCACCCCATTCTAAAATGTAAAAAACGAAACTAACAGTTTTACATAATGTAGGAACATTCACACATGTAAGACATCCAACGTTAGAGACAAGCAAATACACTTTTGCACACTGGTACTGACTAGTGTTCCAATGTTTCTCTTCTCCCTCAGTTTACCTCCCTTATTCAGCTAATGTGAACCCAATGTTGACAGAAAGGGGCAGAAGAGGGAAGTGTAGTGCAGGCGCCCAATGTTTTCCTTATCAACCAATTACGTCATTGGTTGTTAGGACGTCAAGGGCTAGAAGGTTGTAATGGTGCACAATAACAACATGTGGCTTTATGTAACTAAAAGGCAGGCTTGATCCACCCACTGACTTGTATACAATTTTTGAAGAATTGTAGACATTTTGCCAAGGCACCTCCGAAGAAACTTGAAGGCACCCCAGGTTTTGAAAAAAGCTGGTATTAACACACAGAAATTTTAGCTGAAGCACCTCCCCCTAGAGGGAAGCCCTCCCAGCAGGCTGGAAAAATGAGTCCATCGCACAGCGAACAAATAAACATATTCCAACCAATAAACTGACCAACTATTCACACATTCTGTGAGCAGAGGGTTATAGGACTGCTGGCAGAAACAAACATTTAGACACATTCTTTTCTAGAGTCTGCTTCTTTTTGCTGTCTTGCTCTTTTCAAAATTGTTGAATCAGTGCACTAGGCCTCCCCCAGAGTTCTTCAGGTAGGAATGGGTCATCCATTTGGTCCGGCAGGGTGCTAGGCTGGCCTAGTCTGTGAATAACAAAAAGATCACAGGCAGCAATCTCCCAGTTGTCCATGCAAGGAATTACCTGCAAGATGAATCGTCCCATCAGTCTTTCACAGATAAAGGATAGGGTTGGGAAACCTCTTTAACCACTTTACGTCTGCTCACTGTGCTGCTACTGCGGCACAGTGGCTAGTTATTGTCTGGCGACGTAGACCTACGTCACCAGACATTCCCCTCTCTCTGCGGCGCGTACGCGCCGCCGGAGGCTCGCTCCCACTGTATTCAGTTACAGCGGGAGTCGGGCCAGGGGAGGAGCGGAAGGTGATCACCGCTGCTCTTCCCCGATCGTCGGGGAATCGAGTCTGGAGATCCGCCCGCTTGTGTAAACAAAGCGGGCGGATCTCCTAAGTGACAGACAGGGTCAGATTTCAGGGTTCAGCATAGCTGAACCTGCGATCTGTCCCTGTGTCACTCAGTCACCTCCCCCCACACACGTCAGTAAGCACCAGGCATACATTAACCCCTCCCTCTCCAATAAAAATTAACCCCTTCCCTGCCAGTGTCATTTTTACAGTAACAGTGCATATGTATAGCACTGATTACTGTAGTAATGTCACTGGTACCCCCAAAAGTGTCAAAAATGTCAGTCAAGGGTCCGATCTGTCCGCCGCAATGTCGCAGTCCGCAGTCCCGCAAAAAAAAATTGCAGATCGCTGCCATTACTCGTTTAAAAAAAAACACCAAAAATGACAGAAATCTTTCCCTTAGTTAGTAAACGCAATAACTTTTGCGCAAACCAATCAAAATACGCTTATTGCAATTTTTTTTACCAAAAATATGTAGTAGAAAACAAATTGGCCTAAAATGTTAAACATTTTTGATTTCTACATTTTTTTTGGGGGGGGGGGTTAATTTCATTTAAAAAATTTTGAAAAATATTGTTATTTTTTCAAAATTGTCACTCTTTTTTTGTTTATAGCGCAAAAAGTAAAAATCGCACAGGTGATCAAATACCACCAAAAGAAAACTCTATTTGTGGGTAAAAAAAGAACGTCAATTTAATTTGGATACAGTGTCGCAAGACCGTGCAATGGTCTGTTAAATTAACGCAGTGCCGAATCACAAAATATGGCCTGGTCAGGAATGGGGTAAAATCTTCCGGTCTTAAAGCGGTTAAAAATACGCTCATTGAGAATTTTTTTGTAAAAGACATGTAGCTAAATATATTTTGGCCTATATGACAAAAATTGAATATATTGGATATTTTTTAACTGTCAAAGTAGAAAAATATTGTTATTTTTTCACAATTGTCGCATTTTTTTTTATTAATATCGCAAAAAATAAAAATTGCAGAGATGATCAAATACACCAAAAGAAAACTCTGTTTGTGGGAAAAAAAAGGACATAAATTTTGTTTGGGTACGCCGTTGCATGACCGCGCAATTATCAGTTAAAGTCGCACAGTGCCGAATCGCAAAAAATGGCCCAAACGTAAGACAACAAAATCCTCCGGTGGTAAAGTGGTTAAATTACCGTCAGCTCCTCTGACAGCAACAGAGTGGTTCTTAGTGGGCTGTTCTGCTTTTACAACCACCACCCTGTTGTAACATAAATGTCGGATATGGAATAGCTTTGCGTTAGCGAAATATGAAATATGAAGTGAGTGATCTGTGGATGTAGTGTCATTTTGAGTTAATTCATTTAGTATCAGTCACACACACACATGTCCTGTTATTAGCATCTGAAAAGACAGAGTTGATACCTACATGCCAATAAGGCCCCACCATGCAATTGAACAAGAGAATTGTCACCTTCCGGAGGCTTCAAAGAAGACTGCCAGTCATTTTGGCTCCAGAAATCCGCAGGAGGGTGACACTAGGTTCCGAACCGTCTGTGAGCGGTTGCTGCTTTTATCAGATCAAAGGAATGTATTTTATCTCTCATAAAAGTTAAAATATTATTGGCAGAGAGATGAAAATAATTCCTTCTTGTGGCTCACGTATGGGGCTTCGAGTACATATAAATTTGTGTCTGTGGCATGGGTGGGGTCCTGGAGAATTGCACAAAACCGTGGTATGGCGCCTGATTGGGGCAGGCAAGCAGTGTTTGATACTGTCGCAATCAGACTGATGCGTTGGTGTCAGAACTCCTATCCCTGGCCCAGCGGTCAGCGCCATTCTGGGCCAATTCAACTCTGGTCAGTTCAGAACACAGGACTTCGGGTGGGCTGAGCTGGGGGCAACTCCTTGTGGCTGATTCGTTAAGGGCTAAAGTCCAGCCCACATCAATATTCCAATAAATTGGGGAATCTAAGATTTGCACATGGTTCTTCCTTGAAGCCAGTTCTGAACTGGGGAGTTCCCGCACGATTTCCGGTATGCTTCTGCCAAAGAGATAACCTTAGGTAAAGTTTATTTCTGTGTTATTCCCTTTTATTTTCATAGCAAATTGCCAATTGTGTGTCTTTTTATCTTTTGTATTTTTGGAACTGTTTTTGCTTTGTATATATTTTTTGTGCACTGCCCACTTTTGGGATATTAAATTATAAAATTAATAAGTGACTTCTGTGTACTAGGCTAGGACTCATACCTCTAGAGAGATTTTATTTGCATTTTAGTGCCTAAATCGCTTGATATATACGCTACATGCCAATCTGTATGCAATTGCACTGTGTGTTGGCAGATTGCATGCAAATTGTACACCAGATGGAGATCTGTGTGTGTGTGGTGTCCCAGCAGACCAGTCTGCGGACAAACTGTTGGGTGGTGGCAGGCTATCGTTTGTGGTGTGTGGGTGTGGGGACAGTGGGAAGAGTGATTAGCACAGGGGTTCTGGCTTGTAGGATAGCTGGAGGAATCCTAGTAGAGCGTGATAATTGCTAGACTGCTCCCCAACCATTTGAGTGCACCAGATTGTATGTAAGGTTTGTATCTGCCTGTGTGTGGTCAGCCATCTGGATTGGAGTGGAGTCTCCCTCTAGTGGTGACCGAAGGCAGTGCAGGCTGTGAAAGTATTGCAGCCAATCTAATTACTTAGTAGGAATTTTCTTTAATCTGTTATCCCCTTATACTCCCCAAGTCATGATTCACCGCGTCTCGGTTAGCTAGTCGCCGTGGGCGTGGTCGAATCGTGACATGTCTTTATAGATTTCCCTCCCCAGCCTCCATTCCTATTGAATGTCCTGCAACTGGGCCCAGGTCTCCTTACAATCTGGCACCCGCAGAGGCTTGGGGACACGTAGGTACTCCCACACCATGTCATCCTCCCACTCTCCCCGGGAGTTCTCAATGATATCCATGATTTCAGGAGGGACATAGGGGTAGCCCAGATCCCAGAGCTGTTTTACACTGTATCTCCCTCTGGAATCTGGAAATCCTGGGCAGCTCTCTGGGCTTTCCTCTTCCTGGGAAAACACAGGCCTTGGGTGACCTCACTACCCACTGTCTGTATTTAGCTGCTCTGGTCTGGGTAATGGAGGGTCTTTTTAAGAAGGTTCTGACACTGACTAAGGGCTGTGCAGCTCCTCTGGTCCCTTCAGCTTGATGTGGCATGACTACCACCTCGGGCAGGACTTTCATCTTCTCCTGAGAGGGTCCCCATTCCCACTCTTCCTCCAAGCTGCTGTACAATCACCAATCCTGAAAACTCTGCATCCAAGGGCCCGAATTCAACATGCAGTCTGGGCAACCCCCAGTCTATGTACCCTCCACTACCACTCCCCACAGGCTCACCTGAAGACACACTGTCTTCTTGCAGGGTTAACGGGCACAGCGGGCACATCAGGGATGTCTTCTGGCTTCTGCTCATTTACAAGTATCTAAAAGTTGCAAAAGGAGACACCAGCGCACGGCCATCCTCGCATAATACTGTTTATTCAACATGGAACAACATGACTTACATATACACTCACATTTGCTCTGTAGGTGACAGGCACATCAAAGTTCTCCTTCTTCCCCTCTCCCTCAGATGGCCCCTTAGGATATGTGCGGGACTCAGACACGGCTACTGAGGTGCCCGGTAATCCGAAGCCTCCCCGCCAGGTCCCGGCGTACACAGCCCGGTGTGCCTGCACACAGACCAGCCGGCTATTTGCAACTGCACATGGGCGCCACGGCACTGCTGGAAGCCTCGGGATGGAAAGAGGGTACGAATAGGAACAGAAAGTGACGCTCTTGGGTTGCAATGACAATGCGTTTTTAGAGGCAGAGCCTCCTTCTTCAGGCTCCCACCTGTACTGCTGTAAGACGTCCAATACTTGGGAAGAATCCCTAATGTAGGCCAGCAAGGACGTCACCAGTGGCTGTAAGTGGAGATCCACATATTGTAGTTCAGTGGCTTCTGCTCGCTGGATGTCAGCCTGGTGAGCGCCTCGTCACTTTGCCCGCAGCGGATCCAGGCACTGACCACTGTGGTTGGCAGAGATGTATAGTAACTAAGTAGAACTACTTCACTACTGTACTTAAGTACCGAAAGGCGGTATCTGTACTTTCCTGGAGTAGAATTTTTTTCTTCTACTTCCACTTTTACTTCACTACATTTTTTCGATGATTTCAATACTTCTACACCGATATTTTTTTTTGTGCTGCATAGTTACTCGTTACAATTATAAAAATTACCACTGGCAGAACAGTAGATGGCAGGTTTCATGAAGCTCAGAAAAATGTGTTTAATGTCATATGTAAATCAGCGCATACGAAAATAAATGCTACTGTATGTATAAATAAAAGCTGCTATACCAAATCTTTCCACTAAAAAGAAAATATGAAACAAACTAATTTTGATTGTCCTTTAGGTTAATCATTTGAAATAATAAAAAACAATATGATGTTCAAACTTTTGACTTCTTTCTTTAATAACTACATAACACAGTACTTGTACTTTTACTTTCAATACTTGAGTAGCAATTTTTTTTAAAAACTACTGGTACTTTTACTTTCAGTACTTGAGTAGCAAAATAAAAAAAAAAACTACTTGCAATACTTAAGTACAAAAAATGTTGAATACTTTAGTACTTCTACTCAAGTCACTTTTTGATCGAGCACTTCCACTTCTACTCAAGTCACTTTTTGATCGAGCACTTGTACTTTTACTCAAGTATGGGTTTTGAGTACTTTATACAACTCTGGTGGTTGGTATCCTGCAGCCAGGACCTAACAGGCGCAGTCAGGACACAACAGGCACAGTCGCTCGGTCCCTTCGTTCATGCCGAGGACGAATCCCCCGCGATGCTCCAACTGGACACCAGTGTCCACACAGGAGCAGACACTGGTGTTCACCAGTGTCCACTCCTGCAGATCAGGCAACCAGTTAAAAGCTGGGTACACACGTGCACCTTTCGCAATCTTGCTCCACTCTCTTTCACTGCTGCTAGCAGGGCACGCCGGGTCTCCTCTGGGGCATGGCTCCACCCCCAACTTTCAGAATGGCTGGCGCCTGCAGCTCTGCAGCGCCTTACTAGCTGTACTAAAGTTTGCAGGCACAATGATGATGATGATGACACATACACTGGCACTTGCAGAACTTGTGCAGACATGTAAATTGGCACAGATTGTGCCTGAGCAACTGGGAGAAGGTGGCAGCAAGCATTTACTGTGGTTGCCATGAGTAACAGCAAAGTCTGTGACACATACCTCACTGTAGTTAGCATATTTAGGACAGTATTTGGCATCAGTCGTGGTTGGACAGCTGACAGACCCCCTCCTGCAGGCACCTGCTGGCTTACCCCAATCACAATGGGCAACAGCAGACATCTCTATGCACACGTTACTTTTTTTTGCAGGAAATTGAAGCATACAGTCACTTTTCCCAGCCATAAGCAGTTTACTGGGTGTATTTGTAATCCATACGTGCGATCGCCCACTGTGGTTGTCACAGGTGACATCACATGGTACAGTTCACTGAGTAGCAGGTTCAACAAGTGTCCGCCCCAGCCATGGTCGGGGCAACCAGGTAAACAGGGCTACAATAGTCCTGACAGCAGCTCCCACTGTTTGCTATGGGCAACAAAACTTAGTTACAGAAACACAGTCACACAAGTCCTTTTCCCCATTTTTACCCCTGCAGTGGTCCTGGAACAAAGTGCAGTTGCTGGCTCATTGGATATCCCAGACGACGCCACCAAATGTAGCAGTACCCCCGGAAGAGCCATTGGTGAATAGGGATCCCCCACACAGCCAGGCACACCGAATTTCCACAGCACACTTGAGTCATCAAACAGTCCAGCAACTTTGATTTTATTATCAGGGGTATTAAACTTGGATGGGGATAGGGGTATTATGGGATGCCCACTTGACTTTTCAGCAAAATAAACTTTTCAGGGACACAGCTATACACAGTCCATATATATATATTGTGACAGGAAGTCAGGTAAATCTGGGAATGTAGTCACTGAGAGGAGACACATTCCCACCTGCTTTGAAAGTTCACTGATACTATAGGGTGTTGGCTGCAGAGAGAGCCAGCAGGAAGTTGAAAACCATTCAGCTGTTCAGAATGAGGAGATCAAGGACTCTATAATTTGTCCAGAGAAAATCTATTGAGTGCTGCCTCCTGTCGCCGTGTAGGCTGGGAGAGGAGGACAGACATACGTGTACCTCCCGACGCCGTGTGGGCATGGGAGAAGGACTGCTGCCGCCTGTCGCCGTGTGGGCTGGGAGAGGGGGACAGTCGGATGTGTGCCTCCCGACAAGCTGGTGAGCATGGGAGAAGACCCCCTAAAGCGATGTGAAGCTAAGGAGGGTAACCACGAGTGAAGACGTCTCAAAGGTGAGAAGACAAAGTGTTCCATGTGAAGAGTGTGAAGAGAAGTGTTCCATGTGAAGAGTGTGAAGAGTAAAGGGACCTGTTAAATGAACTATGTTCAATGTGAAGAATCTGAAGAGTAAAGGATCCTGTTATAAATGAACATGTGCTGTGTGAAAGAAAACAAAGGGACATGTTCAATGGACAATGTTTGTGCTGTGTGAAAAGCAAACAAATGGACATTTGAGTGTCTGCTGTAGGATCAGCAGTGTCGGCCCAACAGTAGGTTGGAAAGACTTCTTAGGTAGGTTCCAGCTGTGAGAAGGTAGCCGCCCACAGAGGCAAGGATTTATTTTGTCTTTTATTTTATTTTGGCTGTTTTGACGCTTGCAATTGTATGAAGTAAATTGCATGAATAAATCAGTCTTGTTTTCAACCTCTGCTCGGCTATCTCTCTGTGAAAACGCACCCCCAAAGGGGTCATCCACGCCTACCACCGAGCTAATCCCTTACATATGGTGGAGGTATGCAGTGGGCAGAAGCAGCAAGATCCCTGCAAGGAAGTGCAAATGTTTGATGAACTTTGTCTGGTGCATGAGATTGCACAATCTATGTGTGCAGGAGAGAAGATCCTGACAGAAAAAAAAAAAAAAGTGTTTTAAAGAGACAGCGGTCTCAAAATTTTTTGATGAACTTTGTTGTGTCTGGTGCAAGTGACTGCACAAACTGTGTGCGCAGGAAAAGAGATCCTGCAAGAGAGAGAAAAACTACATGTGTTGAAGAGACAGTGGTCTGAAAATTGTTTGCTGGACTGTGAAAAATTTGTTTGTGGAGTTATTGAAGATGGGGCGGTCCAAACGCCTGAAAAATGCAAAGATAGATGAAATGAGAGACCGGATTCTTTGGATGGAGGGGATGTTGCCGTCTGAACCAGCCCCATCCATGCCTAAAGAGAGTCTACTAAAGAGGAAGGTTGTTGTCCCTAGCAACACTGATGAAACTGCTATGGAGACGCAGTGTGCTCAGATGAAAAGTAAACTCAAAATGGAGGAGATGTTGAAACATCTGATTATATCAAATGCAGCTCAACAGCAAGCAAATGCAGCTCAACAGCAGGCAAATGCGGATTTTCAGCGGAGCTTTGCAGCTCAGCAAAAGGCTCACCAAGAGAGCATGGCAGGCTGGAAACAGAGACGCCAGCAGCCAATGGAGGCCATCGGTTTGGAAGAAACCGAGTATGTGTGCAGGGCTGAATTGGATGCCTTGCAACGGAAAATGGAAGAAAAGGAACAAGCCTTGGAATTGCTTAAAATGGAGCATAGAAACTTGCAGGAAATGAATGAACTACTCAAGTCTCATGTGTTACAGTGGGAAGAATCCACTGCTCTTCTTTTGGTCGAGTTGCAAAAACGCAGAGAGACTATAATGGAGAAAGATACCATCCTCATGGAAAAGGAAAGTGAAATTCAGACTTTGCAGAAGCAAAGTATGGCTGATATGTTGGAGTTGCGTAATCAGCTGGAAAAAAGTCTTCAGTGTTTGGAAGTTACAAAAATAGACCTGCAGGAGTCGCAGGAACAGAATGTTGCTCTGAAAGCGACATTGTCTCTCAGCGACAAAGAGAAAAGTGAAAGAGAGGCTAAATTACTGAGTACTGTGTATGAGCTCACTACTTTAAGCAATGTGGTAAATGAATGGCGTGCGGACTGTGAAAGTTGGAAAGGGGAAGCCCAACGTGTCCAGCAGCAGTTAAAGGAGAAAGAAGCCTGTGTGGCAGAATTACATTCTTATTCCCAGATGCTAGCCAATGAGGTGAAGGCTCTTATGCAGGGAAAAGAAGATTGTGAACATAAGAGGGAAAAAGTAGAGGCACAGCTTCTGGAATCGCAAGTCAAGGTGTCAGAAGGTGACCGATTGTGTGCTAAGCTGTCAGAGAAGGCAAACCGACTGCAGGTTGAGTTGGACAATGTTACAAATCAGCTTTCTCAAGCAGACAGCAAATCTAGAGAAATTGCGGAAGATTTTTCTATCTTGGAATCGCAGCTGCAAGACACGCAGGAACTCTTACAGGAAGAGAGGTGTCAAAGGCTGAGTTTTAGCACAAAGCTCAAACAAATGGAAGATGAGAAAAATGGCTTCCTGGAACAATTAAAAGAGGAGGCGGAAGCAAAGAAAAACCTATCAGAGCAAGTCGCAACATTGCAAGCTCAGATAGCGGATATGAAAAAACGCATGGAAGAAAGCGTTGGTTCATTACAGTGTGTTGAAGATGTGAAAAAGAAGTTTGATCAGATGCTTGGTGAAGAGAAGACTGTGTCTGCAAAATATGCAGAAGAACGCGCCCGTGCAGAAACGGAGGTGCGTGATAACGAGAGCAAAGCCCTGTTCTTGGCTCGCTCTTTGGAGGAAGCTCTAGAGTGTAAGGCTGAACTAGAAAGTGTTAACAAACAGCTGCGTACAGAAATGGAAGAATTGGTCAGCTCCAAGGATGATGTTGTGAAAAGAGTTCAGGAGCTAGAAAAGTCTAAGCGAGCCTTAGAACAGCAAGTAGAAGAGATGAAGATTCCGTTGCAGGAACTGGAAGAGGAATTCCAGGCAACAGAGGATCTGTCCCAAAGAGGGGATAGTGTGCCTGATGCAGTTTTTAAAAGGATCAGTGTTTTGGGGTCTGTCCTGAGTGAGCCTCAGAAATGTGATGACATGTGGCTTGAATCACCCCTTTGGAATAAACCGTTCCTTCAAAAACTTCAAGCATTGGAAAATGTATCATTAGAGCTTCAGCAAACAAAGGAGCTGAGTAAGAAATGTGATGATTTCTCAGTTCAGGCTGAAAACCTAGTGGGGAAAACTAAGGCTGTTGGTGAAAACGTGAAGCAAATGAATAAGTGCCTTTCAGGGAGTGTTTCCAAAATGGAACTGGTGAAAGACGGGTGGCAGAAGTTTGATCGTGATCTTGAGATGCATTCCATGTGGAATTCAGATAGAGAAAAAGAACTAGGTGACCTTGAGCGGTCAAATAGTTCAGCAGAAAGTGCATTGAAGAAACCTGTAAAAGAATGTGTTGCAGTTCCATGCTTCTTCACTGATGCAGAGAGGAGGTCTATAATGGATACCACCCAGATCGCTGGGTTCAACTGTGTTGTTGCCTTTAACCCCTATGTTGGTGTAAGGAAAGTTGATGATGTTCTGGTTGACTACTTCTGTGAAGAGTTTGGCAAGAAATATAAACTGAATATCAAATCAAATAGTAGGCCTTTACTGCGACTCGCTCAGGAGGGCGAAAAGTTTAAGAAGTTGATGAGTGCAAATGCTTCCGATCTGCCTATGAATATGAAATGTTTGGTGAATGATATTGATATCTCTGGGAAAAGGAACAGGGGTCACTTTGAAGAAATGTGTGACAGCCTGTTGTCTCAATTGGAAAATCCTCTGCACAGCATCTTAGAGCAAGCAAAGCTCAAGAAGGAAGATCATTCCCTTTTACAACAAAAAGTCAATGATTGTGTACAGATGTATGGAGAGGCAACTCAAGTCACAGAGGGATGTCAAGAGTCCCTACTTGGAACAAAGCTTAGTGAAGCAAAGGTTCTCAAAGTTTTGTGGAAAACATTTATGGATTGCAGAGAGAGGCGTCTTAAGAATGTTGAAGACATTAAGACTAGCCCAATTGAGTTGCCTATGGATCACGGTCCTCCATGGTGGATTGGACAGACGGTTATGAGGGACAAGCTGTCTGACATTTATGAGAAAGCTGTCAATGAAGATGACAGAAACGAGAAGGAGCAAAATGATGCCAAAAATGCAGTTGAAGAATGTGTATATGAGATGAGAGACAAACTGTGTGGCATTTATGAGAAATCTGTCAATGAAGATGACAAAACAGTTTCATCCGGAAGCTTGAGGATAATAGGAGGCTTATCAGTGAGTCAGCAGTGCCTGACACATGCGTGCCTGGAAATATGTGTCCCAACCCTAGGGTTGAAACAAGAGGGGGGGGTATGTGACAGGAAGTCAGGTAAATCTGGGAATGTAGTCACTGAGAGGAGACACATTCCCACCTGCTTTGAAAGTTCACTGATACTATAGGGTGTTGGCTGCAGAGAGAGCCAGCAGGAAGTTGAAAACCATTCAGCTGTTCAGAATGAGGAGATCAAGGACTCTATAATTTGTCCAGAGAAAATCTATTGAGTGCTGCCTCCTGTCGCCGTGTAGGCTGGGAGAGGAGGACAGACATACGTGTACCTCCCGACGCCGTGTGGGCATGGGAGAAGGACTGCTGCCGCCTGTCGCCGTGTGGGCTGGGAGAGGGGGACAGTCGGATGTGTGCCTCCCGACAAGCTGGTGAGCATGGGAGAAGACCCCCTAAAGCGATGTGAAGCTAAGGAGGGTAACCACGAGTGAAGACGTCTCAAAGGTGAGAAGACAAAGTGTTCCATGTGAAGAGTGTGAAGAGAAGTGTTCCATGTGAAGAGTGTGAAGAGTAAAGGGACCTGTTAAATGAACTATGTTCAATGTGAAGAATCTGAAGAGTAAAGGATCCTGTTATAAATGAACATGTGCTGTGTGAAAGAAAACAAAGGGACATGTTCAATGGACAATGTTTGTGCTGTGTGAAAAGCAAACAAATGGACATTTGAGTGTCTGCTGTAGGATCAGCAGTGTCGGCCCAACAGTAGGTTGGAAAGACTTCTTAGGTAGGTTCCAGCTGTGAGAAGGTAGCCGCCCACAGAGGCAAGGATTTATTTTGTCTTTTATTTTATTTTGGCTGTTTTGACGCTTGCAATTGTATGAAGTAAATTGCATGAATAAATCAGTCTTGTTTTCAACCTCTGCTCGGCTATCTCTCTGTGAAAACGCACCCCCAAAGGGGTCATCCACGCCTACCACCGAGCTAATCCCTTACAATATATATATATATATATAAACACTCCTCTTCTGCCTCCTGCACATATATTGCTTTCAGAAACCCTCAAACCCAGCTGGAACACGGTTTGGGGATCTTACAAGGCACTCAGCCAGATCCAGTAAGAGCCCTTTGCAGGCAGGTGCCACAGGCCCCTCAGGTGTGTAGAAAAATTCTCAGTGTCCAGCTACCCTCCTGTGGCTACTGATCCCAGCACCACCTCTTCAGGCACTGCCATCCCACCTGGCTGCAGCTGCCCCTTTCTCTACCCCTCATGGCAGATCTTCTACAGTCCTCCAAGACTGACTCTACAGCCATCCAAGATCACCATTTCTCAGTCCTCTTAGGCTGTCTGTCAGACCTCCCTGATTGTCTCACTCACCATCACCTGGCTGTCTACTACCTGGAGATCTCCTGGATGTGCTCGCTGGCTCCTGCTGTCCTCACACCTGCTCCCATGCCACTGGAAAGGACTCCTCCTTGTGTTGTTAGAGTCTACCTCCTGCATCAGAGCCCCAGGCCCAAGGTTACCCCACCCTCAAGCGCCTCAAACAGCTTCCTCAGCACTCTATCTCCAGCTTTCACCCAAACTACACACTACCCCTGCTGGGCTGACCCTGAGAATTAATAAAGTGCCTGCCCCTTTCCAGTCCTTCTGGGGTTTGGCTGGGGCCCTCATGAATACTCAAGGTAGCTTCTCCTAACTTTTCTACCATTCTTCTGGAAACTTCTCCAATATTCCATCAAGTAGGGGGAGATAACAGAGGTGCTGCCTGATGAGTCATTCCAGCCTACCTGTGTCACTCACCCTGACTCAGATTCAAAGCACACAGGCTTGGCTGTCAGTCAAGCCAAACAATTCACCTACACTACCAAAAACCTATTTACACTTGTGCACAAAGCTAGAGGGTGCTACATATGTATAAGGAGGATTGTTTGGTCACTCTCTGTAAAGATCCTCTTTCTATGGACAGATTTCCTTTTTCATTTATTTGCTCATTTTTGTTTCACATGTTTTTGTGGCTGCTTTTTCTTTACAATCTTGAGACCTACCATATTTATTGTATGGAGGAAAAAGTAGCAGTGCGTGTTATACGCCGATATAAGAAAAAAAAAAAGTCCAGAAAGCACTAGCAGCGCCGAGAGGTAGAAGGGGGCGGGCGGCACCAAGGAGAATTGAGGACGTGCTGTCGTCGGAAGTCCCGCCTCCTATGCTGACGTCAATCATAGGCGCCAGGACTTTCGATAACAGCGCGTCCTTCCTTCTCCTCGGCGCCGCCTGCCCCCTTCTACCTTTCGGCGCTGTCTGCTTTCTGGACAAGTGATTTGTATAGTGGCACTGGCGCTGGCGAGGCTGCAATAATGGGCGCTGGCGAGCCTGCAATTATGGGCACTGGCGAGGCTGCATGTATGGGCACTGGCGAGGCTGCATGTATGGGCACTGGCGCTAGCGAGGCTGCAATTATGGGCGCTGGCGAGGCTGCAATTATGGGCGCTGGCGAGGCTGCATGTATGGGCACTGGCGAGGCTGCATTTATGGACACTGCGCTGATGAGGCTGCATTCGTGGGCACTGGTAAAACTACATTTAATTTAAAAAAAAATATTCTGAGTTCAAAGCTGTTTATTTTAAATTACAGCTTTTTTCCTGAAATTTCTGCCCTAAAACGTGTTATACGCCGATAAATACGGTAGTTCGAATATTATTTATTTTTAAATTTTCTGGCTTAAATTTTGCTTGATTAATGCTTCATGAAAGAATACATAAAAAATACCATTAAAGTCACATGCTTCTGTATCCTTGCAGTTGTCCAGGTTCTCAGAAAGTGGAGGAAAATAAATTCTAAACAGCCATAGTCAACAAATTCTGAGCCCCAAAAACCAGCATGAAAAAATAACTTCCAAAGCTCGGAAAACAACCTTCTTTTGATAAACCCAGACAAGCAGGCTTTTAAAATTCCTGATATCTCTAAGATTGACTGGTTGGTAATTACTCTGTGTCATACATAATAGATAGAGAGGTTTCATCTTCTGATATGTAATACTTGAACATGTTACCATGATGTAGCAGAAGGTCCATCAGAAGTCTCTTGTTGATCTCCGCTACATGAAAGTGTGAGAGAGGAGACACTACTACAAGGAGAAAGAGGCATCATGTTTTTCTTTCTCCGAGAAACACAGCGCACTCTGAATGAGAGCAATGATAATGGGACAACAAGCAAAAGCACGAATAAAGGAGGCAAAAAAAAGCTTTTGAAATCAAGGTCCAGAGGACGATTAAGTGATGAAGGAGCAGAGAGTCAAATGGAGAAAGAAGAGACAGTTGCTGCGAGAGAAGAGAGAGTTCCTATTATAGAGACGCCTATCTTGCGATCTCTAAGAGAGCGGCTAAAATGTAACACTACCTTAAAGGTAGGTGAGAAATATTTAGAGGATCAGGCAATTCAAATCTGATGTTTAGGTTCTAATTAGAAACAAGTTATAGTTCAGCCATTGTGAATCTAGGGATTCCCTTGGGATCTCTTGACCCATGTGCTTGTCCAGCATCTCACTTTATAACTGTTAACTTTGTCATATTTGTTTGGATTATCATTTTTAATACTTAGTTGCCTAAGGCTGGAGTACTTGTTACCCCTAGTTGTCCTTCATTGAAAAAAAAGACACAAGTCCATCTAGTTCAACCTATAAAAGGGAATATATATATATATATATATATATACACACACATACACAATCCCACATACACAACCTTATACCCACAGTTGATCCAGATGAAGGCAAAAAAAAACAGCAAAGCATGATCCACTTTGCTCCAGCAGGGAAAGAAATTCCTTCCTGATCCCCCGAGAGGCAATCAGATATTCCCTGGATCAACTTTTCCTATAAATGTTAGTGTCCAGTTATATTATATACATTTAGGAAAGAATCCAGGCCTTTTTTAAAGCAATCTACTGAGCTGGCCAGCACCAGTTCTTGAAGGAGTCTATTCCACATTTTTACAGCTCTTACTATGAAGAAACCTTTCTGCATTTGGAGATTACTTCTCTTTTCCTCTAGATGCAAAGACTGCTGTCTTGTCTTCTGTGATGATCTTAAAGTGAATAACTCAACAGCAAGTTCACTATATGGAGCCCTAATGTATTTATAAATGTTGATCATATCCCCCCTAATCTCCTTTTCTTAACCTCCCTGGCGGTATGATTCTTTCGGATTTTAGGTGCTGAAAGCGGTACCATTATTTTGCATGTAATTCTTAAGAATGAGCAGCCCAAACCAACTATTTACATATGATTTTTTTTTACTGTGCGTTCTTCTTTATAACATCTCGGGTATGATAAAGTTTGAAACACAAAATCATAAATTATAATATAGTAAAAAACTATAAAAAAGTTAAAGTATGTATGTATGTATACATATATATATATATATATATATATATATATATACTGTATATTTTTACTGTACTTTATATATATATATATATATATATATACATATATAAAGTACAGTAAAACTGCAGGAAAGGGCACTGGGGGGGGGGGGCAAACTAATGTGATTTTTTTTATTTTGCACTGTATCAGTGTGTTTTGTGTGTTTTATATTTGAATTTGCCGCCGGTTCCACCCCCCCCTGCGAACGTCACGTCGCAGGAGACGGAAGCCAGGGCACGGAGAGGATCGGGAGGAAGATCCGCCACTAGACACCGCCGGGACACATCGCTGGATCCCGGTGACAAGGTAAGTAACCCCGCTTTCAGGATCCAGCGATGCTTCTGGCGGTACCCCGAGTGTGGCTCAGAGCTACCGCTTTTGGCTCTGAAATTTAACCCCGAACCACGCTCGGGAATACCGCTAAGAAGGTTAAGAGAGAATACATTCAGTTCCTCTAATCTTTCCTCATAGCTGAGCTCCTCCATGCCTCTTATCAGTTTGGTTGCCCTTCTCTGCACTTTCTCCAGATCCCCGATATCCTTTTTATGAACTGGTGCCTAAAACTGAACTGCATATTCCAGATGAGGTCTTACTAATGATTTGTACAGGAGCAAAATTATATTTCTCTCTCTCTGGAGTCTATACCTCTCTTAATACAAGAAAGGGTTTTGCTCACTTTGGAAACCACAGCTTGGCATTACATGCTATTATTATGCTTATGATCTACTAAAACACCCAGTTGATTCCCCAAGTTGTACTCCCCCTAGTATGTACGATGCATGCATATTCTTAGCCCCCATGTGCATAACGTTACATTTATCAACAATAAACCTCATTTGCCACATATTTGCCCAATGAAACAGTGCATTGAGCTTGGCTCGTAAGTTGGAGACATCCTGTAAGGACGTTTTTCCACTGCATAGATTGGTGTCAAATAATGAAAAAATGTGTAAAAGGAACAAACAGATCAAATCACTCACTGTTTTCTTAAATATTAAGAACTCTAGGGATTAAATCTCTCAGTTCTCAGAATTGGCCACCTGCCATGACCATTAGGAGGGGCTTTCAGGCTTGGCTCTGGATACTCAAAGTTCCCTTTTATGAAATATCACAATATTACATTTGCAGATGGAAGAGACTGTAGATATGATCACTCATCCTTAATTCTGGTATTAAAGAAGCCATTGCTGTCTCTTACATTGTGCACTTGATTTAAAATTTCAGCTGATTCACAGGGGATGATGGGAATTAAATCCCAAGAAGGATTACAGATGATCGCACATAGCAGAGTTTAAAAATAGCTTTAGCATTTGTTTTCTGTTCACTTGCTCGATAGATTTGTTTTAGAACTGACTGTAAAAAGCATAATAAAAGAGGAGAGTACAGATATGCAGTAAAAATCAAAAATGTAATACCTGAGCAACATTATTTTGAAAGAGATGTAAAGCCAATAGTTTTTTGGCTATACTGCTCTACAGGGTCACAGGAATACATATACTCCTTTACTCCTGTCACCCAGGGCAGCCATCAGGGGGGGACAGCCCATACGCATGTAAGGGGCCCGGGCATTCCGAGGGGCCCCATCGCCCAGGCCCCAACCAACGAGACCGAGTTGTTGCTGCTGTAGTAACTAGCAATTGCTAAAGCAGAGCGGCTGCAGAATAAGCCAATGCAGCTGAAGGGATGTCTCTTTGCTGAATATATGAGGCTGTCTCTTTGCTGTATTGGGATATAGGTTTGCTGAATATATGAGGCTGTCATTTTACTAGATTGGAATGTCTCTTTGCTGAATATATGAGGCAGTCTCTTTACTGGATTGGGATGTGTCTTTGCTGAATATATGAGGCCGTCTCTTTACCGGATTGGGATGTCTCTTTGTTGGATTAGGATGTCTCTTTGCTGAATATATGAGGCAGTCTCTTTACTGGATTGGGATGTCTCTTTGCTGAATATATGGGGATGTCTCTTTGATGGATTGGATTTTATTTCATATATTAAGTTGTAAGAGTGTTAAAATAGAACGGGGGCACTGAAGGACTCGGTGGGATGGCCAGTGGGTGGATTTGGTGGGATGGCCAGAGGGCGGGCCCTGCAGAATGTTGGGGGTCAGGCCCGGAGGGGCCCAGGTCTAAAGTTGTGTAAGGGGCCCCAAAACTTCACATGGCTGCCCTGCTGTCACCCAAAGTAAGCTGATACCCCTGTCACCCAAAGTCATGCTCCCTATCTGCTGAGGGGGTAGAGCTGCGCAGTGATCGAGAAGAATCCTAAGAATATTGTTGGGATTCATCCCAGGTAGCTAATTGACCACCTGCTCTGCCAGATCCTGCCATGCCTGCCTCTCCTAGGCCTGTAGCTCCAGCTAGCACTGGAAGAGCAGAAAGAGGAGGGAGAAAGCCTTGTGGTTGATACTCTAGTCCCTCTTCTCCACTGGGAGCAGAAACCAAGAACTCACCGATTACTGGCCACATAATTGTCAGCTCTAGGTCTTAGAGCTGATGTAAGACTGATTTGTTTTATGCACCCCAAACCGTTCTTTTAAGCATGCAAAAGCAATTAGTACAACAGTTTTGCACACTGAGCACTGGGTATGGTCACGCAAATTCTCCTGCATTGAACATATATAACTTTAACCAGTGCTGTATTTAAGGTTCATTCTTCCCAGGATTGTAGTTAATCATGATGACCCTAACATGTTAGTCGTAAAAACAAAAACTAAAAATGAATTTTGTGTATGTAGATATTTAACACTTGCCGACTGCGCACAGTATATTTACTGCGGCAGTCAGCCCCGGCCAGGCAGAGTGACGTAGATCTACGTCGCTAGCCTGTCACCGGGTTTTGAGCCAATAGCAGGCGCGCGCCCGCCTCGGCTCGTTCACGGAGGAGTGCGGGCGTGTGACCGGCGGACCCGATGTCCGCCGGTCACACTACGATCGTCGGTAGAGCGGGAGAAAGGCGGAGCGGCTTATGTAAACAAGCCGCCTGTCGTTCTCCCCTGTGTAAAAATGGAGATCAGACGGTTCTACTATGTAGAACCGTTGATCTCTGTTTTTACACTAGTAGCCATGTCCCACTACAGTTAGAATCACACCCCTAGGACATACTTAACCCCTCCCTGTCCAATACAGTTAACCCCTTCCCTGCCAGTGTCATTTTTACAGTAACAGTGCATATGTATAGCACTGATTACTGTAGTAATGTCACTGGTACCCCCAAAAGTGTCAAAAATGTCAGTCAAGGGTCCGATCTGTCCGCCGCAATGTCGCAGTCCCGCAAAAAAAATCGCAGATCGCCGCCATTACTCGTTAAAAAAAAAACACCAAAAATGACAAAAATCTTTCCCTTTGTTAGTAAACGCGATAACTTTTGTGCAAACCAATCAAAATACGCTTTTTGCGATTTTTTTTTATCAAACATATGTAGCATAAAACAAATTGGCCAAAAATGTAAAAAAAATTTCGATTTTTACATTTTTTTGGCGGGGGGAATTTCATATAAAAAAAGGTGAAAAATATTGTTATTTTTGCAAAATTTACGCTGTTTTTTTGTTTATAGCGCATGATCAAAAAATCGCACAGGTGATCAAATACCGCCAAAAGAAAGCTCTGTTTGTGGGAAAAAAAGGACGTGAAATTGGTTTAGGTACAGCGTCGCACGACCGCGCAATAGTCCGTTAAAATCACGCAGTAAAAAATCGCAAAAAAAAAACCCTGGTCAGGAAGGGGGTAAAATCTTCCGGGGCTTAAGTGGTTAATGTCTGATCCCTATATTTAACCAATTGTTTATTGTGTATATGCATATATACAGTATATATATATATATATATATATATATTTTTTTTATATATATATATATATATATTTTTTTTTTTTATTTATATTTTTTTTTTCTTTCTTTTTAAGAGCGTATACATTTTAAATTTCCTCTGCTGCTGCAATGATGACCTTTCTGCCATATTTAGAAGGTAGCTCTTTACAGAGGCAAAGTTATTTAATTTATAATTAGATTACAGTACATTCAGCATATTGTTTCAATGACAAGAAAGAAGAAGCAGGGCTTTTTTTTAGGGGAAACGAGGTGGAACGCAGTCCCAGCACCTCCAGCACTAAATGTTTGTAATGGCAAGGGGTGCTGGGGTGTGCTGGAGGGTGTATTCATGATTGCTGCTGGGGGACCTAGTCCCTGGTGGGGTTCTATTTTTGTGTGGTGGAGGATCTATTGTTGTTGGGGGGAGCCTTATATTCGTGAGGGGTCAGTTGTTGCTGGGAGAGATCTACTGCTGAGAGAGAGGTCTATTGTTGCTGGCTGCTAGGAGATCTGTTGCTGCTGGGGTGGTTCTGTGGTTGCTGGGGTGTTTTTTTGTTGCGGGGGGGCATTGTTGTGTGAGGGAACTATTGTTGCTTGGTGCAGGGGATCTATTTTGCTGTTTTTCTTGTTCTCATTAACAAATTCCATACAAATTATCACAAAATCATACTTGGTTCTGTATTCTCTAAAAGGGGTGGAACTGGGAGTTGGGTAGGGGGTGGAACCAAGGGACGATGCTCAGAGGTGGGTAGGGGGCGGAGACAAGGGGGTGACTCAGAAGGGGGGAGTTCCCACACCTATTCTCTGAGAAAAAAAGCCCTGAGAAAAAGAATACAAAAAATATTTACAGAAAAAGATATTACAAAACACACATAAACAACAGTAAAATAAATTGAATTAAAAGTGAAAAATACTTAAAGTGATTGTTTAGCCTTTAATAAAGTCAGCAGCTACAAAGTTGCTCACTTCTAATAAAAGGACACTCACTTGTCCAGGGGACAAGTGCCGTGCTAACCTGAATCGCTTCTTTACTGGTCTTGGAGTCCCTTTGCATGTTTACTGTGGGCAGCTGGCTGTGACTTCTTACTGCTTCCCAGCCAGCTCCCCACTGCATTTTGTGAGTGGTTCCTCAGCCTTCTGAGAAATATACTCACTTTACTTCCTCTTCCTCCCTCTGCGGCCACGGCCCGTCGTCACTTCCTGGCTTGCAATGATTCCTGGGAGCTGAACGTCATCACTCCCAGGAATCAATGCGCCTGCACCGGTCCCGACGTCAGTTCCGGTGCAGGCGCGTCATACCTTGCTAAACAGCTTCTGGGCATGCCCAGAAGCTGTGCAGTGATGAGGCTGCAGCCCCGGAAGTGACGGCGGGGCTGGTGCAGTGCATCATGGGACCGAAGAGGACGGAAAAGGACGCAGAAGAGGATCGCGCTGGCTTCAGCTGCCCACACCTGAGATGGCAGCGCTGGACAATACATTTTCAAGGTAAGTATTTCTTCTAAAAGGTAAGTGCGACCCGGGACAGTTCAGAGGCTATCCATTGTGGAATGCATTGTGGGTATTTTTATGTATTTTTTTTTTGTTTTAGGGGGAACTCCGCTTTAACAGCATTAATACGACTCATTTGCAGGTCCTAAACCTGCAGAAGAGGATAATGTTTATCAACAAGGCACTTTACTAGTAATATAACATGCGCCTACAGAACACAGAATACTGTGATATAATACAGAGCTATTCCCTTGGAGAACTATGGTGGTATTAGGTCACACTGCAATCCTCATTTTTTTGCAGATATCTGGCCATCAGTGTAAGGCAATTCTATGAAGATGTAATCTAACAAAGATGTAAATTAAAGTGCCTTACCACTGCTAAAAGGTCCAGATAGGATTTTATTCCAAACAGCAACGCGTTTCAGGGGTGCAAATACACCATCTTCATCAGTGATAAAAAAAAATACGAGGACTTCTTCATATGAACACAATATTCCCTCCTCAGGGTCATAGCTAAAACCAAATACCCAATAGCCAATAGTATTGGAGGTATAAAAATGAATACATCAGGTAACATTGAATAGATAATTAATATACAAGAACCCCAGACAAATGTGAGCATCTGAATAATAAAACATGCCAAACAAGTTCATCATTTGGGTAAGAAAAATAATAAAATAATAAAAATATTGATAACAAATCCTGATTATAATATGGGCCTAATAAAATAAATAAAGTACAATATATCCAAAAATTAATATATCTACAGTATAACTCATGCCTCACACTATACAATCCGATTGTACAATCCCTCCTAGCCTCACCAACACAATGCATTATAAGGATAAACCCATCAATCCAATACTGGTAGATCTAAAGCAGACTGCACAGTCAGATTGTACAGTATGTGCAGCCTAACAGAAGGTCAATTAATTGTATAACCACAGACTACTCAAAACACCACTACAGTACCTGTGGGGATATTAACCAAAAACTGCTAATATATGTGGTCCAAAAAACTGCAATTAACATGTCTATGTACAATTTCAAACAATTGGTTTCTATGTAGAGCTGCACCAGATCTTGCACTCTCCAGTTTTAGTAAATCAACCTCAAAGTGACTAATTTGAGTGATATACACAGCAAAGATGGATATGAAACGGTTAAACCTATCCTTTATTTACTTGGATTGAAAACAATGTGAATAGAAGTGAACTGGACTTTAAGAGCCAGTTCACACCAGAACACAGATTTCTGCACCGATCAGAAATGCATTGCCCTTGCAAGGTGCACAAAAATGCGTGCACACTCAACTGCGTGCATTCTGGTATGAACCAGCCCTTAATGTTACCTGTAGGAATGAAAGGGGGGTAAGTGCTAGGTAAAGTTATTATTGTACTGCCTTGTCAGCAGCCAGTTTGGCAGCAACCATGTGAGCCAAGGTGCCATTCTTATAAATCTGGACCCAGAGGATTGGCATTAATGGAGGCTTGAAGGGTCTGAGTCAACCAATAAAGGACTGATAGCAATGTGTGGGCAATGTGTGCTTGGAGGACTAAATATGCTTGAGAGGGGAGTAGGCATAGGTAGGTAAGAGAGTGATTTGACAGGATGTGGGGGGTGAGTGATGAGAGCAGAAAGTGTATCTAGAGAGAGAGTGCAGTATAGATCCAGGAATAGACTGGAAAAGACACCTTGTAAGGGAAAACCTGGTCTTTCCCTCCATGTAATTTAATTCTCTCTATCACTACTACTCCTACTTTCACCCTCGGCAGTGGATCTCTGTCCCTAATCCACTCTCACATTGGGAGTGTGTTAAATGACTCACAATTTCCTATTTTTAAGGACTTCTGTTTTAAATCTCACAGGACTTCGGTAATAGGACATGCCTTCCTCCCCAAAATGGCCACCTTGAGCCCAAAACAGGGGACAAATTAATCCTCAACGGTCTCCTGCCAGCCTGGGGAAAAGTCACAGTGCCACCTTCAGGTCGGTGAATATACTCCAGTACAACACTTGCCTACACCTCAGAACTCAGAACTGAGCACTTTTTTTACAGCCAAATGGAAATCAGTGGGTATGCCAGTTATATTTACTGATCTCCCCAGGTGTCATAATGACTTCAAGAACATAGATGTGACCCAGGGGCAGAGGTGAGGCAGCAGTGATTAATTTGAATTTGTTAAGGCAATAGGGGTGGCCTTGCAGTTGCCCAGCTCACTTTGATGGGCAGGGTAGCCCTGGGTTTGTTTTTAACCCTTTGATTGCCATGACATAGTTAGATACCTGACTGGCTGCCTAGTGGCCATGATGTGTTGAATACATCCTTGGGTTAGCAAGGCATGACATTCAGAACTTCAATAAACATTTAACAATGTCATCTCATATGGTCAAACAAAAGGCTCTTTGTACATTGGCCCTGAGAGTCCAGACTCTAGATAAGTTTCCCACACTACTAAACCTTGTAATCCATTGTAGAAAAACAGTCATGCTCACTATACACAATCAAGTAGAAAGTATTTATCAAAGAAACTTGAAGTAGCAGAAGAACTCATCATCTTGATCTTGCAGTTTATAACAGTCCCACACAGGGCCGTATTTAGACATCATGCTGCCCAAGTATGCACACACTGGCTCTCTTTTAAAGGCTTCAGTAGTCAGACAGAAGAAAGAAAAAAAATGTTCTCATGTGTTATTACATAAAACGAGTTATAACTCTCAAAATCACTGCATCCTCCTACATTTATAGTTCTCTTGCTGAATTAAGACACACATATCCAGAGGTGGACCAAAGATGGGAAAATAGGGAAAGAGTTACAGTTTGCAAATGTGAAGTCTTGGTACTGCCCCTCTGTAATGGAATCGCTACCCCACAATGTGCTTGTGGGCTTCCATAAGAATACCACTTCCTTCAGTCTTGAACATAGATATAAGATATTCTAGCCGCCCCCATACAAAACTAGTCGAGAATAGCTTGTATAAGATCTGGAACATTTATTGAACAGACTAACACCAAATATATACCCCACCAGGTCAGGTGCCTGATTACATTATCATATGCAGATGAAATTGTGTACAGAAATATAATTAACCACTTTACCGCTGAGTACCGTAGTACTACTGCGGTAAAGTGGCTCTTGTAGGTCTGACGACGTAGACCTACGTCGCCAGACTCCTCCCCCTGTAGGCGGCGTTCGCGCGCCGCCGTAGGCGCGCTCCCGCTGTTTTCATTCACAGCGGGAGTCGGGCCAGGGGAGGAGCAGCGGCGATCGCCGCTGCTCTGCCCCGATCGTCGGGGAATCCAGTTTGGAGATCCGCCCGCCTGTGTAAACAGAGCGGGCGGATCTCCTCAGTGACAGGGAGTGACAGATCGGAGTGTTCAGCATAGCTGGACATCCGATCTGTCCCTGTCTCACACAGTCACCTCCCCCCCCCCCCACACGTCAGTAAACACCAGGCATACATTAACCCCTCCCTCTCCAATAAAATGAACCCCTTCCCTGCCAGTGTCATTTTGCAGTAACAGTGCATATTTATAGCACTGATTACTGCAGTAATGTCACTGGTACCCCCAAAAGTGTCAAAAGTGTCAGTCAAGGGTCCGATCTGTCCGCCGCAATGTCGCAGTCCCGCAAAAAAAAAAATCACAGATCGCCGCCATTACTCGTTAAAAAAAAAAAACACCAAAAATGACATAAATCTTTCCCTTAGTTAGTAAACGCAATAACTTTTGCGCAAACCAATCAAAATACGCTTATTGTGATTTTTTTTACCAAACATGGGTAGCAGAAAAAAAATTGGCCAAAAATGTAAAAAAAAAATTGGTTTTTACATCTTTTTTGGGGGGAATTTCATATAAAAAAATGTTAAAAACATTGTTATTTTTTCAAAATAAATGCTCTTTTTTTGTTTATAGCGCAAAAAGTAAAAATCGCACAGGTGATAAAATACTACCAAAAGAAAGCTCTGTTTGTGGGAAAAAAAGGACGTAAATTTCGTTTGGGTATGGCGTCGCATGACTGCGCAATTGTCAGTTAAAGTCGCACAGCGCCGAATCGCAAAAAGTGTCCCAGACGTAAGACAGCAAAATGCTCTGGTGGTAAAGTGGTTAACATATCTAAGGAACAACCAACACAAACAGTATTCTACTTTCCCATTACCAAACTATTAGATGACAGTGATTTAATTAACTTGAGCTAATTATCAAGCAGACTTGTCATCATCAAGCTCATTAACCTCCCTGGCGGTATGATTATTTCAGATTTTAGGTGCTGAAAGCGGTATCATTATTTTGCATGTAATTCTTAACCACTTAAGCCCCGGAAGATTTTACCCCCATTCCGACCAGGGGGTATTTTGCGATTCGGCACTGCGTGACTTTAACGGACAATTGCGCGGTCGTGCGACGCTGTACCTAAACGAATTTGGCGTCCTTTTTTTCCCACAAACAGAGCTTTCTTTTGGTGGTATTTGATCACCTGTGCGATTTTTTGATCACGCGCTATAAACAAAAAAAGAGCGTCAATTTTGCAAAAATAACAATATTTTTCACATTTTTTTATATGAAATTCCCCCAAAAAAAAATGTAAAAATCAAAATTTTTTAACATTTTCGGCCAATTTGTTTTATGCTACCTATGTTTGGTAAAAAAAATCGCAAAAAGCGTATTTTGATTGGTTTGCGCAAAAGTTATCGCGTTTACTAACAAAGGGAAAGATTTTTGTCGTTTTTGTTGTTTTTTTTTTTTAACGCGTAATGGCGGCGATCTGCGATTTTTTTTGCGGTACTGCGACATTGCGGCGGACAGATCGGACCCTTGACTGACATTTTTGACACTTTTGGGGTTACCAGTGACATTTCTACAGTAATCAGTGCTATATATATGCACTGTTACTGTAAAAATACACTGGTAGTGAAGGGGTTAACTTTATTGGGAGGGAGGGGCTGTGTGTGTCCCTAGGGGCGTGCTTTCTACCGTGATTGGCTGTGGCTTCAGCTGTAAGGACACTGATCAACGGATCTACATAGTAGATCCATGTGATCAGTGTCTTTGCAGCGAGGAGAATGACAGGCAGCTTGTTTACACAAGCTGCCTGACATTCTCCCTCTCCCCCGCCGATCGCCGAGTGGCCGGCGGACATCGGGTCCGCTGGTCACACGCGCGGGGGGGTCCGTGACCACGCGGGAGCGGGAGCGCGCCTCCGGGGGCGCGCGCTCGCTCCCTAGACCCTCACAAGCAAGCAACGTAGCCCTACGTTAGTTTGCCTGTGAGGGGCTGACCGCCGACGTAGATAGTCGTGCGGCGGTCGGCAAGTGGTTAAAGGACGAGCAGCCCAAAGCAACTATTTACATATGATTTTTTTTACTGTGCATTTTTCTTTATAACATCTCGGGCATGAGAAAGTTTGAAACACAAAATCAGGAATTATAATATAATAAATAACTATAACTAAGTTAAAGTATATATATATATATATATATATATATATATATATATATATATATATATTACAGTAAAACTGCAGGCAAGGGCACTGGAGAAAGCACTGGGGGCAAACTAAGGTCAATTTATTTTATTTAGTAATTTATCAGTGTGTTTGTGTGTTTTACTTTTTGAATTTGCCGCCGATTCCACCCCCCTGCGATGCGACGCTCGCAGGGAACGGAAGCCGGGGCACACAACATCGGGCAGAAGATCTGGCCTCCGTACACTGCCCGAATACATCGCAGGATCCCGGGGACAAGGTAAGCAACCTCTTCCAGGATCCAGCAATTTTTCTCCCTGGCGGTACCCCAAGTGTGGCTCAGGGTTACCGCTAATGGTACTGAAATTCCACCCTGAGCCACACTCGGGAATACCGCCAGGGAGGTTAAGTACAATACACATCAGTGTAAACACATCCTCACAGTAGACAATAGGTGAGTTAATCACAACAATCAACAATATGTGGAAAACAGGTGGTTGAGCTGATGACATTAGCATTGGCAATAGGCAGCTAGGGCTTTAACATGGATCCTAGGCCTAGAGTCCCAGAGTCTGTGTGTCTTGGGGAGATGTGGACTTTAATCCAAAGCAACATTACTCCAAGGGTCCCCCAGCATACATCCCGCAAAGAACAGTGTTCCCTCACAAGCCAGAGCCCATAGTCACTAGGCAAGAGGCTAGTCTGCAGTTCCCTCCAAAAGCCCCTGTCCTGAGTGAGTTTGTCACATCCTCTAACCCCACAAGTACAATATGGCAAATACAGCTCTAGTCCCCAGCAGTTTAGGGCACCTACAGAATGTCTCTACCTCTTTGCCTATTCCAAGCACTTCCTGATAGGTCATAGCAAAAGATATGCTGAATACTGGCTGACCACCTCGTGGTTCTTCCAGACACCCACTCCCATGTCCACACACACTCCCCAAAACCCAATGACCATGCCTCACCCCAGAAACCTGTTTGATTGGAAAGCCTCACAATTACCCTACATGCAGATATACTAGTAACAAGAGCAGAGACCAATATCATTGGCCAGTAACTCTCAGCAACCAGTAGGAAATCTGCTTCCATTGATGTCTACACCCAGCTACTAAAATCTGATTTCAGATTGCTTCTCTTGTTATGCTTGTTATGACCAGGGCCTGTGCTTCCACTAGGAAAATTAGGCAGCCGCCTAGGGCGCATTGCCACCTAGGGGCGCAGCAGGAGTCGGCACTCTCTCTCCTTTATTAATGATCCTTGTGAGCTGAGGGGAAGGGCGGCAGTGGGGGAGGAAGAAGGGACAGAGGAAGATGCCAGGTGTCTGGGGCAGTGGCGGAACTACCAAGCCTTGGCTTTGGGGGGGCCCCAGAAGGCAGGAAGGGAGCCCACCAGAGTGCTGCCTGAATGATGATCTTCTTCAGCTGCAGCTGAGCGACCTAAACCCCGGGCAGGAAGTGATTCTCTGCACTGAGCTGGTGGGCAGCCATAATTTCCCTGGGTCGGTACTAAGCAGGGAGCGGAGGAGAGCTGAACCTGAGCCGGAGCTCGGCACTGGAGGGCGACACCTTTACTGGAGCAGAAGCGACAGCCAACAAAGCACCTGAATGGTCTGAGGAGGTTGGTGATGAAGGATGTGCGGAGCTCTCTGACTGCTGCTTCTTCCTCCACCAGGAGCCTGTTGGAGCTGTGCTGAGCACTGTGGTCCAGAAGAGGAGTGTCCTGGGAAAAGGAATCACAGTGAAGAAGGGGAGAGTGCAGGCCACTCTCTTCATTCTGCCCAGGGAGTGTCCCCAGAACAGGGGATCCGTGTCCCTGGGTGTGACATGGAGGATCCCTGGTGTGAAAGGGAATTGGAGTCACCAGGTGTGCCATGGGGAATCAGAGTCCCCAAGTGTGACATGGGGGAAAGGGGTCACCGGGTGTAACAGGGGTTCGGGGTCACCAGGTGTGCCATGAGGAATTGGGGTCCCTGGGTGTGCCATGGGGGATTGAGGTCCCCAGGTGTGACATGGAGGAACATCAGGGTCCCCAAACGTGACATGGAAAAACATCAGGGTCTCTCTGGGTATGACATGGAGGAACATCAGGGGCCCCTGGGGTGACATATAGGAACATTGGGGTCACTGGGTATGACAGCATGACATGGAGGAACACGGGGGTCCCTGGGTGCCACATGGAGGAACATCGGGGTCAGTGGGTATGACAGCAAGACATGGAGGAATATTGGGGTCCCAGAATGTGACATGGAAAAACATCAGGGTCCCCAGGTGTGACATGGAGGTATATGGAGGAACCATCAGATCAGGGTCACTGGGTACGACATAGAGAAGTTTTTAACCCCTTCCCTTTTTATTTTTTATTTTGGGGGGGGGCGCAAGTAGCTGGTCTTGCCTAGGGCGTAAAATAGTCTAGCATCGGCCCTGGTTATGACAAGCTGCAGACCAGTCCTTTTTTACATTTTGTTGTAAGTAGGTCAGTAAACCAAAAAGGGATTTCAGTTTCTTATACCTCAAGGGGACTCTAGGAGAGATCACTGCATGTGTGATCACAGATTGAATGATTTGCCCCAGTGATTCTTGTTGTTGTAAAGGTTAAAGACTTTTTACTTAAATGCATCCTGTGCATTAAAGCAAAAAACCTTTTAGGTACAGCCCCGGCCCCCCTAAATACTCACCTGAGCACGAACTCGGTCAAGCACTGTTGCCAAGAGCAGCGGTGCCTGCTCTCTCAATCCCTTCTCGCTGGACTTAGTGAGAGCAGTGGAAGTCATTGGCTTCTGCTGCTGTCAATCAAATCCAGTGATGCGGGGCAGGGACGAGATGCACTGTGTGTGTCAATAGACGCACACTGTGCAGCTTGGGATTGGGCCTGCACGAGTACCCCCCTTAGCAAGCGGCTTGCTGGCGGGTACTTGAAGGCAGAAGGAGCCAGGAGCACTGGCAGAGGACCCCAGAAGAAGCGGAACAGGGCTGCTCTGTGCAAAACCATTGCATACAGCACTTATATATAACATATTTGGTATTTAACAAAAAAAAAAGAGATCTTTTACAATCACTTTATCTACTATATAGTATATTTTGCATAATTTCCTTAGCCTTAATTCTGTAGTTTTAACAGCCTACTTTTTTCCAGCACAAATTGAGGCCAGACAATATAGATGGCAAGCTAGAACAGCTATGCTATTTGTCTAAAGGTAATGATCAGCTCAATACTTATGCCCCGTACACACGTGCAGATTATCTGAAGACTTTTGTCTTCAGATTTACCTTTTCTATGTAGTGCAAGGGCCTGCCGGATTGCATACAAATTGAAAGTGTTTAGGTTTGACCTCATATTATATGGTTTTGGTAAGTCTGCAGACAAAAGTCTTCAGATAATCTGCACGTGTGTACGGGGCATCAGTGTTTCCAGATGGTATCAGCTATAGGTGATAATCTACTCTTGTACGCTAAAAATCAAGATTCCAATGTGTCTTTGAATAAAAAGTGTAAGCTCAAATAGCATAAAAAGCATATAAAAACACCATCTATGTGAAGGAAGGTTTTGCAAAATATTTGCTAATTGCATATAGATAAGAAAAATGACCAGTCTCCTGGGAAATATCTATAAAGTGTACATCAATCTAAATAATTCATGAGAAATATTGGTGAGGTATATATGGTGAATAAATTGTGCAAAAATTAAGGTGCAATTAAAAATATAAGGTACAATTTGAAAAAAATGACCAGCATGCTGGAAATACTCTATATAATGCTAATCCATGTAATTGATCCAAAAATTCAATAAAGTGCAAGTGAACAGACTTCAGATAACATAACAAAAATGCTATATAAAATATGTGCAATAAATATACGTATGCAAAAATTGATTTATGAGCAATAATTAAAAAAAAAAAATCTCTTACACAAGTCCCAAGTGAAGAAAGTGCAAGTGCAAAAGGAAGTGCAAATAACATATAAAGAAAAAATAATATAAAAGTGTCTTCAGTGTCCAATCGTAGGGGTCACACCATCTGTGTCCCTAGTCTCCCAAAATTAACTCACCAGATGATGAGCTGGTTACAACCAGCAATCACGCTCTATCGCTGTGTTTCTCACATGTTCCCCAATATCCTCTGATGTTTCTCAGGATGGAGGAATGCCCGATGTTATATAGGAGGGGAGGAAGAATGAATCAAAAAATATTGTAATTCCGTATTTCAATATTTATTAAAAGATTAAAGACAATCATCAAACTCACATAAACAGTGTCTACCCGACACTGGGATGCTGTGCAGATAAGTAAAACACCTCTCCAGCTGCAGGGTTACAAGCCGCGAGCATGTGTGTGGTCTTGCGGTGTCCTCTTTCGGTATCCTTGGCCCCGCCCTACTAGTTTCGTCATTCAACGTCTTCTCGGAGCGGCATGCCTGATCATTACCTTTATTCATTCTCATGCAGTTTTGCAGCGAATTAGAAGCAATCACTTACTCTCAGATTGGTTTGTATTAGTGATCGACCGATTATCGGCAAAGTCCCCCCCCCCCCCACCGGGAGACCCAGGCATCCTACCTTCACCGCCGCCATCTGACCGGGCCTACATCTGCACCACCGCCGTCTGACCGAGTCTCCATTTCTTTGAATTCGGCGCCGCCTAGTACCCCTTCCGGGTACTGGCAGCGCCGAATTCAAAAACGTATAGCATTCAAAACAGCCAAACTTGGCTTTTTGAATGCTTTTAAGTGCAGAGCAGGGGTTTGGGGTTTTTTTAGACCCCCAGATCCCTCCACCACAGTACCTGTAGATATTGAAAAAAAAATAAATAAATATCAGCCAATATCAGCCGATACCGATATCGATATCCGATGACCAAAATATCGGTATCGGCGGTAAAAAAACTATATCGGTCGATCAATAGTTTGTATATTAACCTCTGACATGCTGGGCGCTTGATTTTTTATTTTTCACATGCTATTTGTCTAGTATCTGTTAGTACTGCATCTCCATGTATGTGTAACATTAAGTGTACCAAATGCTTTTTTATCACACGCAGTTTGTAAAACATAACATAACCTAAATTGATGGTCATCTCAATGTAGAAAACTGTCAATTGTGTACTTGTGCATAGTATTATTGGGAGACAACATCGGCAGTCGGCCTAACCACCTATTAGCTAAAGGGTCTTAGGGATCCGGTCTTAGGTTTATATGTAAATAATTGTAATAGATAGGCACTTATTTAACGATCCCACTGGAGCTTCAACAATTCTTTTTCTAACTGGCAGCAGTGGAAAGCCCCATCTACTGCCTAGAGGGATGAAGCAGAGGAACCATAAGCATTGCTAAGCCTTAAATAGCGGCAGCTACAATCTTTCCAAGGTGGTTTTCACAATGGGCATGAAGGGCAGAGCAAGTGGATCTTGCTTACAAGTGGCAGGTGCACAAGATGTAAAAAGAGAGCATAGAGCAGGGATCTCCAAACTACAGCCCTCCAGCTGTTGCGGAACTACCTGTCCCATGAGGCATTGTAAAACTTTGACATTCACAGACATGACTAGGCATGATGGGAATTGTAGTTCCTAAACAGCTGGAGGGCCATAGTTTGGAGACCCCTGGCATAGAGCATCTTGCACTGCTGTACAGTGACATGTGATCAGGGGCTGACTGGCAACTTTCAGCCCAGAAGGCAAGTACGAACCAGAAGCTCATGGTGCAGCGACTCGTCCCCCCTCCCACTCGCTCTTTTCCCGGCCTCCTCCTGACCCCCATTCCAAGCTGAAGCTCCGCTCCAGGTACTCTCTACTCACCGGCCGAATCTGGTTTCCTGACCTGGACAGCAGGAGCGGTTGAGGGGACCTGGGACAGCTCGGTCGGGGCTGGCCGGAGGAGGAGGGGAGTCTCCAGTGGGGCATGGAACTGGCCTCTTCTCAGATTCATCCAGGCTGCATTTCAATGTGAATAGGACACACTCAACATTAGGACCCCATCCACACCTTAGTGTTTTGGAATCACAAACTGAGTAAAGTGAATGGGGAGTTGTACTGAACACACCACCAACTAATTTCTCCAAAACGTACGTTTATGACAAAATCATCAGACTGAACAGTCAGCTTCAGACCCAAAGCAGGCCATCATAAATTATATTAGAACATTCCAGTCATAGCATCTTTAACCGGACACAGTCCCAGGTCATTAAACCTATTGGCAGGATATCTGTTGAGTCAAGCCTGCTAATAGTTAACATAAAATTGCAATAACATAAAACCCTTGGCAGAGCTCTGTACAGGCTGTATTCAGGTCATAATTCTCTGTCTGGCTCTACTTGACCTTAAAAAGGCCATTTTCATTAAACCTGCCTTTTTAAACGCTCGACAAAATCCATAAATGTGGTTATAATTAGAGATGTCCCAAACTGTTCGCCGGCGAACAGTTCCCGGCGAACTTTGCATGTTCGCGTTCGCCGCTGCGGGCGAACATATGCGATGTTCGGTCCGCCTCCTATACAGCATCATTGAGGCAAACTTTGACCCTGAATCTCACAGTCAGCAGACACATTCCAGGCCAATCAGCATACCTCCCTCCCACACCCTCCCACCTCCTATAAATAAGCAAGGGCAGCATCCATCTTAGATCATTTCTGTGTTACTGAGAGCAGGGAAAGTGCTGCTGCTGCTGCTGTTATAGCTAGGGACAGTTAGTCAGTGTTCCCGGTCTTGTTAGCCAGTGTTCTTGGTACACTCCTGCTGTAAGGACAGCACCCCAAAAAGCCCTTCCTAGGGCTGGTATTTGAGGTTTTTTTTGGATATATATATATATCTATTGTCCCCAAAAAGCCCTTTTGAGGGCTGGTATTTGTGTAATTTTTTTTGTTCTGTGATATATATATATATATATATATATATATATATATATATATCTATTGTCCCCAAAAGCCCTTTTGAGGGCTGGTATTTGTGTATTTTTTTTTGTTCTGTGATATATATATATATATATATATATATATATATATATATATATATATATATATATATTGTCCCCAAAAGCCCTTTTATATATATATATATATATATATATATATATATCTATTGTGCACTGCAGTTACCTGCCCGCTGTGTGTGAGAGGCCACAGACCCACCACAGACTGTACTGTGTGCACACCACACTCATTTCGGATGGCACAGGCACAGTACCTGGCATTTTAAAAAATATTTTTTCTTTTCCTCTGTCATAATTGCAGTGAGTGCTGTGTCAGGTCCACAGAGTGTACTGTACCCACTGCAGTGCACTGCCCACCACTGATATATATACGGTGGCACAGCATCTTGTTGCAAATTGAAAAAAAAAATATATTTTTTATTATTGCAGATGCCTAGGCTGCCAGTGACTGTCAGGTCCACAGAGTGTACTGTGCCCACTGCAGTGCCACTGCCCACCCACCACTGATATATACGGTGGCAGGCTTGACTTTTTTTGGATTAGTGTCTGGGGGGGTCTAAAAAGTGTACCTGTGAAGTTTCAGCTCTGTAGCATGTCCAGAACCAGAAAAAAAAGATCATATAGGTGTAAAAGGGGTTCCCACCATCCCTGCTCTACTGAAAAATGATCTTTTTTTCTGGTTCTGGACATGCTACAGAGCTGAAACTTCACAGGTACACTTTTTAGACCCCCCTAGACACTAAATCACACAAAAAAAGTTCTTAAAAATTGTCATTTTTGATAGAGAGCCAATTATTGGAAAAATTAAAAAAAAAATAAAAAAAAAATTATAATTTCTTTGGATTTATTGTCTGGGGGGTCTAAAAAGTGTACGTGTGAAGTTTCAGCTCTGTAGCATGTCCAGAACCAGAAAAAAAAAATAGAATTAGGGTTAGGGCTAGGGTTAGGGTTAGGGTTAGGGCTAGGGTTAGGGTCAGGGTCAGGGCTAAGGTTAGGGTTATTTTTAGTGCTTAGGGTTAGAGGGTTAGAGTTAGAGGGGTAGGGGTAGGGCTACTAACTCTAACCCTAAGTATCTCACTGTAACCTTAACCCTAGCCCCTAAAACTAAACCTAACCCTCTAACCATAACCCTAACCCTCTAACCTTAACCCTAACTCTCTAAGCCTAGCCATAAAAATAACCCTAACCCTAAACCTAACCCTAGCCCTAACCCTAACCCTAGCCCTAACCCTAATTCGTATTTTTTTCTGGTTCCGGACATGCTACAGAGCTGAAACTTCACAGGTACACTTTTTAGACCCCCCAGATGCTAAATCCAAAGATTTTTTTTTTTTTTTTCCAATTATTGGCTCTCTATCAAAAAGGACAATTTTTAATAACTTTTTTTGTGTGATTTAGTGTCTGGGGGGTCTAAAAAGTGTACCTGTGAAGTTTCAGCTCTGTAGTATGTCCAGAACCAGAAAAAAAATAGAATTAGGGTTAGGGCTAGGGTTAGGGTTAGGGCTAGGGCTAGGGTCAGGGCTAAGGTTAGGGTTTTTTTTAGTGCTTAGGGTTAGAGGGTTAGAGTTAGAGGGGTAGGGGTAGGGCTACTAACTCTAACCCTAAGTATCTCACCGTAACCCTAACCCTAGCCCCTAACACTAAACCTAACCCTAACCCTCTAACCATAACCCTAACCCTCTAACCTTAACCCTAACCCTCTAAGCCTAGCCATAAAAATAACCCTAACCCTAAACCTAACCCTAGCCCTAACCCTAACCCTAACCCTAGCCTTAACCCTAACCCTAGCCCTAAGCCTAACCCTAGCCCTAACCCTAATTCGTATTTTTTTCTGGTTCCGGACACGCTACAGAGCTGAAACTTCACAGGTACACTTTTTAGACCCACCAGACACTAAATCCAAAGAAATCTTTTTTTTTTTTTTATTTTTTATTTTTTTTAATTTTTCCAATAATTGGCTCTTTATCAAAAAATTACAATTTTTAAGAACTTTTTTTGTGTAATTCAGTGTCTGGGGGTCTAAAAAGTGTACCTGTGAAGTTTCAGCTCTGTAGCATGTCCAGAACCAGAAAAAAATTAGAATTAGGGTTAGGGCTAGGGTTAGGGTTATTTTTAGTGCTTAGGGTTAGACGGTTAGGGTTAGAGGCGTAGGGGTAGGGTTACTAACTCTAACCCTAAGTATCTCACCGTAACCCTAACCCTAGCCCCTAACACTAAACCTAACCCTAACCCTAACCCTTAAAGCCCAGTTCCTGTCCCATTTTGGTCGGTTCTGGTCTGTTTGCGGTTGTTTGCGGTGCGTTAAACGGGGAATTTGGTCTGTCACTGTGAAGCGGGCGTAACCCTTACACTACCTGATCGATACAACATCATACCTGATCGTATACACACACTGGATGTTTTAAAGCACATTATTCCAAACAATTTAGGAATGTTAGGTGATTTATGCCCTTTATGGAATAAAACCCGACTCTGCGTCAACTACGTAATTTTCCATGGGAGTTTTGCCATGGATCCCCCTCCGGCATGCCACAGTCCAGGTGTTTGTCCCCTTGAAACAACTTTTCCATTACTATTGTGGCCAGAAAGAGTCCCTGTGGGTTTTAAAATTCGCCTGCCTATTAAAGTCTATGGCGGTTCGCAATGTTCGCCGGTTCGCGAACATTCGCCGATGTTCGCGTTCGCCGTTCGCGAACGGCGAATTTTATGTTCGCGACATCACTAGTTATAATGAAACTACACTCAGAACAAGCATCTACCTGAGCGTATAAGTAAAACCCAATTGTTTTTATTGCGAACATGCCTAGGTAGGCATCTGTTTTATATCACGTTTGGTCTCTGTCAAATAGTAATTTTTATTCTGTGCATCAATATGTTGGTTGCTAGACTGTAAAAACCCGATCATCTGGAAATATTGCAACAGTGCGAAAAACTGGCATCAAGGGAGTGGTCAATGGGCTATTATAATACACTTCAACACCCCTTTAGCACGCCCCAAGACCCTTTGACTGGTCATGCCATTTCTGTAAAACCCCTCCCCAGAGACCAGAAAAAAAATGGCTGCATCTGCAACTCAAAAGCTCTTGTTTGTCATTGAAATTGTTTAGGATATAAGAAGAGTAATTTATGGGAGAGACGGTGGCATTATTAGGTCAGATGTACTCTGAGCAAATTGGACTCTGCACAGGAAAAGAGGACCAGGTGAACTTTGCAAGCACTTTTCACATTTATCTTTATTTATAAACGAAATCTTGTTTATTTAAGCCCCCGTTCACATTCAGTCACTCCGACTCAGGGGGCGACCTGTGAAGTTGCGTGCAGCGCGACTTCGGCGCGACTTGCACGGACTTCATAACATGAATGTCTATGCAAGTCGCCTCCAGGTCGCCCCGAAGTAGTACATGACCCTTTTTCGAAGTCGGAGCGACTTGTGTCGCTCCTATTAGAATGGCTCCTGTACTACACAGTGGGAGCGTGAGGACCGCGACTTGTCAGGCTGACAATTCGCCTGACAAGTCGGATCAATGTGAATGGACACTTACTGTTATCTATTTTGTAAACTCTTTTCTGTATATATTTCCTTGCACAGTGTTTCTTTATATTCATTCAAATTATATTTAATAATCAAAATAAATTATAGATTACTTTGAAGAACACTCCCATTTTTAAGCTCTGATACTTTCTTGTCTGAAATAGCAGATGAGTGTCAAAGGTCAGGATTGTTACAGCAGATGTTGTGAATGGTGCATGTTTCTGTTGAAATATATGGTGGCAGCTAATGCTTGTTTGTGGAAAGGGTAAACTGTAGAGTTAACCACACCAGAGGTGATCACCATCAGTGTCAGGGATACCACATGCAGGCATCCAGCAAGGGTGAACAGATCAGTTCACTGCACTTAAGGAATCAGGACCCAGACTGAATAAGTTTGAAATGAGTTTAACAACTTCTGGCCCGGAAGGCTTTAACACCTTAATGACCAGGCCATTTTTTGCAATTCGCCACTGCGTCACTTTAACTGACAATTGTGCGGTCATGGGACGCTGTACCCAAATACTTGGTGTTTGATCACCTCTGCAATTTTTGTTTTTTGCACTATAAACAAAAAAAGAGCGACAATTATGAAAAAAAAAAAAATTAACTTTCCGCTATAAAAGATTTCCAAAAAATCGAATTTTTTTCATCATTTTAGGTCGATATGTATTCTGCTACATATTTTTGGTAAAAGAAAATCCCAATAAGTGTATATTGATTGGTTTGCGCAAAAGTGATCACGTCTACAAACTAGGGGAAAGATTTATGTAATTTTTATTTATTTATTTTTTTTACTGGTAGTGGCTGAGATCAGCGATTTTTAGCGGGACTGCAACATTGCGGTGGACAGATCTGATACCTAACTGACATTTTTGACACTTTTGGGGGAACCAGTGACATTAAACATATGCACTGTGTGAGGGATTAGCTCGGTGGTAGGCGTAGATGACCCCTTGGGGGGTGCGTTTTCCCAGAGAGATAGCCGACAAGTGCTTGCAAACAACAGTTTGGTTTATTAATGGTGTTTTCTTCACCAGACTGCATGCAGCAAAAACATCCAAAATAAAATAAAACAAAAAATAAATCCTTGCCTCTGTGGGCGGCTACCTTCTCACTCTGGAACCTACCTAAGAGTCTGTCTCCAACCTACTGTTGGACAGACTTTCTTGTCCTACAGCGGACTCTCAATAGTCCATTTATAATCTCTTCACACAGCACAAATGTCCATTGAACATGTCCTTAACTCATCACAATGAGAATGTCTCTTGGCTTGCCTCTTCACATGGCAAACATTCCTTTATTTCTTTCACATTGAACACAGTTCATCTTCTCACCTTTGAGACGTCTTCACACTTGGTTACCCTCCTTAGCACACATCACTTCAGGGGGTCTTCTCCCATGCTCACCAGCTTGTCGGGAGGCACACATCTGACTGTCCTCCTTCTCCCAGCCCACACGGCAACAGGAGGCAGCAGTCCTTCTCCCATGCCCACACGGCGTCAGGAGGCAGCAGTCCTTCTCCCATGCCCACACGGCGTCAGGAGGCACACGTTTGTCTGCCTTCCTCTCCCAGCCCACACGGCGACAGGAGGCAGCAATCAATAGGACTTCCTTTGGACAAATTATAGAGGCCTTCATTTCCTCATTCTGAACAGCTGAAGGCCTTTCAACTTCTTTACACCTTCCTGCTGGCTAGCTCTGTAGCCAACACCCTATAGTAATTAGTGAACTTTCTAAATCAGGTGGAAATGTATCTCCTGCCTGTGACTACATTCCCAGATTTACCTGACTTCCTGTCACAATTGTTATTGTACTAATGACACTGGCAGGGTAGGGGTTAACCACAGGGGGTGAACAAAGGGTTTAATGTGTCCCTAGGTAGTGCTTTCTAACTGTGTAGTCGATGGGATTGCTGAATTAGCACAGAGACCTGTGTTCCTAAATAAGAGGAACACAGGATCACTGTGTTCATTACTGACAGAACAGTGGGCTGCCGTGTTTACAAAGGCAGACCGCCATTCTGTCTCCACGGGGGGCGATCGAGGATGATTGGCAGACATCGCGGCCACTGGACCCGCTGATTGGCTCCCCCTGTGGCCCCCACTAGCAGTCCTGCAAAACCACGTACAGTTATGTAATTCCGCAGAACAGAGCTGACCTGCCGCAGTATATGTACTGCTGGCGGTCGGCAAGTGGTTACTAACCCAAATAACACACTCCAATACCAGCACTAGTACACAATAAACAAAGTAAATGAAAATAAATGTGACAGTGCAAACCCAAATAATAACCTAACTTACTATATACAAATTGAGGGAGCACACATAAGAAAGACAGGACACAAGGGGAACAGAATGTCAGGTACAGGAAACAGGGTACAGGGAATAGGGATCAGGATACAGGTTACAAAGATCAGTTTCAGGCTCAAACAGGGATGCAGCTTGCAGATAAAATACTGAACCCCTTAACCTCAGTGAAGGATGGGCTTATATTACCCCAGCAGTCCACATCAGGTGTAGCCTAATTAGGTGTCCAATCCAGGTGCTGGGAGACACCCGCTGGTGGCCACCAGATATACTGTACGTCATGGGATTCCAGGAACAACAGTGCCACCAGCAGGTGACCAGAGTAATGACACAGATTCTGACAATTTCCTCCTCCTTGAGGAGCAGCTTCCAGATGCTCCACTCTGCCTTTAACCTGAAAGTCCAAAAAGGTATCTCCTTCATGTCTGTGAACTTTCTTGCACTCTTCAGGCCGGCGTCTTTTACTCTGCTGGAAGGCGTGCCACCAGGGTCCAGTAGTTGGTCAAGCAACCCACCACCAGGGTCTGGAAGCTGTCTTGGTACATCACAGGTCAAATTCTTCAAGAGGCGTAATATCGGAAATGTACATGCCCTTGATGCAACTGGGTATCAGGTAGGGAAGCACCAGCGGCAAGCTGGGCATCAGGCAGGGAAGCATCAGACTGGGAAGCAGGCACTGGATAAGCAGGCTGGGCAGCAAGCACTGGATCAGCAGGCTGGGCAGCAAGCACTGGATCAGCAGACTGGGCAGCAGGCACTGGATCATCAGTGAAGGGAGGGCTTATATTCCCCCAGCAGTCCACATCAGGTGCAACATAATTAGGTGTCCAGTCCAGTTGCTGGAAGACACCTGCTGGTGGCCACTGGAGTTACTTCCTTTGATTCCAGAAACAAAAGTGCCATCAGCAGGTGACCCAAGTAATGACACAGATCCTGACAATCAGTCTGCTGGTGCTTAGATTTTTGTTCATGAGCTAAAAAATCTCTGGTTGAGACCACAATTGTCACCAGTAGGTTTTTAAAAGGCCACCGTCACACTTGTGTATTTTTTATTTTTATAAAATTTAAACAAAATATATTTCTATTTTGTATCTACTGTAGCTATCTTTTCTATTTGTAAATTGGGGCTTTATAATTTTATAAGTGAATTACTTGATTAATGGAGAAAATGTACCTTTAAATTTGGGATTAGAATAGGACCTTTCCCCTAATTGAGAACTGCATCACTTTCATATATTTACTTTGTTGTTTACAGAACTCAATAGCTCAAGCTGAAATGTACCAACACTGCCCCATGAGCCAATGTAGCAACACAGTCTTTACCCTCCCTTCTCTTCTTACTTATTTAAATAATCCTTAAAGGGTTGTGATTAGAGAACGAATCTGAAGGCAAACAGCTTCTGCTTCATTTTCAATAATGCTCTGTAAAGATTTGATATACAGTAAATAGTAAAAACTATATAAATGATCGGTAAGAGAGAGTAAAAGAGATATTAAAACATCAACTGAAAAACACCTTCACTTGTATAAGTAAATGATAACAACCCCAAACCATTATATATTTTTTAAGGTACACTTTGCCACTAATCCGCCCCTCCTACACAATACTCATCAAAGCTACACATAAATAAACATACTCTCATTGCAGGCACACTACCCTGCCAACACACAACAAGACAATGTTTACAAGCTCCAGCTCCAGGTTGTAGTAGTAATACTTAGCACATGTGCCTGCCATGAAACAACATTGTTTACTCTGCTTTGGCTGTATGTGTTGGAGAAAGATGAAGTACATATGAAAAAGCTAATGGAGCAGATTATGAAGTTACCACTATGTTACATATTTTGAGAATGGAAGGTTTATTTTATTGTGACAATGAATGCACACTTCTGCACATACCCATAAAGATGTGCTCACATACAGTACCTCACAAAAGTGAGTACACCCCTTACATTTTTGTAAATATTTTATTATATCTTTTCATGTGACAACACTGAAGAAATGACACTTTACTACAATGTAAAGTAGTGAGTGTACAGCTTGTATAACAGTGTAAATTTTCTGTCCCCTCAAAATAACTCAAACACACAGCCATTAATGTCTAAATCGCTGGCAACAAAAGTTAATACACCCCTAAGTGAAAATGCCCAAATTGGGCCCAAAGTGTCAATATTTTGTGTGGCCACCATTTTTTTCCAGTTCTGCCTTAGCTCTCTTGGACATTAAGTTCACCAGAGTTTCACAGGTGGCCACTGGAGTCCTCTTCCACTCCTCCATGATGACATCACAGAGCTGATGGATGTTAGATACCTTGCGCTCCTACACCTTCCGTTTCAGGATGCCCTACAGATGCTCAATAGGGTTTAGGTCTGGAGCCATGCTTGGCCAGTCCATCACCTTTACACTCAGTTTCTTTAGCAAGGCAGTGGTCATCTTGGAGGTGTGTTTGGGGTCATTATCATGTTGGAATACTGCCCTGAGGCCCAGTCTCTGAAGGGAGGGGGATCATGCTCTGCTTCAGTATGTCACAGTACATGTTTGCATTCATGGTTCCCTCAATGAACTGTAGCTCCCCAGTGCCGGCAGCACTCATGCAGCCCCAGACCATGACACTCCCACCACCATGCTTGACTGTAGGCAAGACACACTTGTCTTTGTACTCCTCACCTGGTTGCCACCACACACGCTTGACACCATCTGAACCAAAAGGGTTTATCTTGATCTTATCAGACCACAGGGCATGGTTCCAGTATTCCATGTCCTTACTCTGCTTGTCTTCAGCAAACTGTTTGTGGGCTTTCTTGTGCATCATCTTTAGAAGAGGCTTCTTTCTGGGACAACAGCCATGCAGACCAATTTGATGCAGTGTGCAGCGTATGGTCTGAGCACTGACAGGCTGACCCCCCACCCCTCCAACCTCTGTAGCAATGCTGGAAGCACTCATACTTCTATTTCCCTATTTCCCATAGACATCCTCTGGATATGACGCTGAGCACGTGCACTCAACTTCTTTGGTCGACCATGGCGAGGCCTGTTCTGAGTGGAACCTGTCCTGCTAAACCGATGGATGGTCTAGGTCGCTGCAGCTCAGTTTCAGGGTCTTGGCAATCTTCTTATAGCCTAGGTCATCTTTATGTAGAGCAACAATTATTTTTTTCAGATCCTCAGAGAGTTTTTTGCCATGAGGTGCCATGTTGAAATTCCAGTGACCAGTATGAGAGAGTGAGAGTGATAACCCCAAATTTAACACACCTGCTCCCCATTCACACCTGAGACCTTGTAACACTAACGAGTCACATGACACCGGGGAGGGAAAATGGCTAATTGGGCCCAATTTGGCCATGTTCACATTTGTTGCCAGTGGTTTAGACATTATTCTCTGTGTGTTGAGTTATTTTGAGGGGACATCAAATTGACACTGTACTATAAGCTGTACACTCACTACTTTACATTGTAGCAAAGTGTCATTTCTTCAGTGTTGTCACATGAAAAGATATAATATATTTACAAAAATGTGAGGGGTGTACTCACTTTTGTGAGATACTGTATGTGCACACTCCTACGAGCAGTCATACCTCCCTGCATTCTTAGCTGATAAATGGGGACATGTTTCTCCACAAATGAGACAATGGGCACACAGCTGTAATATGAAAAGAGGGACATCTGAGGAGGAAAGAGGGACAGAAGGATTTTTTTTCCAAAAGAGGGGCATTTTCCCAAAAATGAGGGACAATTGGGAGCTATGGCCAGTTACACAAGCACATCCACAGGTGAACACATGTGCATGTTAAATAACTAAAAAAAGTGAGTATAAACCTAGGCACTACTTTTTAATGCCTTGATCCTTAGTACAGAAGGGGCTATTTTTTACATTTTCTTTGGTAAATCTCTTTATCTTATAACATTTCAATTTTTTTTTTCCTTTTCGCATTTTCCAATCAATTGATTGATGTCATTAGTCTGAAATAGAATACATTCTCAGGTTGCCCAGGTGTATTCACACCCATTCATGCTTGTCTTATGTTTTCAATGTCAGTTGTTATTTGATATAAAACAGTTGTATTCGGAGTACAATAGTCATGATTATGTGAAACACCTCTTGTGTTTTTTCGGTGTCACATGTTCCTTTTAAAAGGAACATTCCGCTCAAACATAAAAGTGTTTTCCTGGCTCAAGTGACACATAGGTTACCTGCTGACTGTCTGCAATTTTCACCTTGGCATTCATTCATATCCACCTGGCTCTTTTACTCACTTATACTAATTGAATTCCATTAGTTCCCGGTATCATTTTCTGAGCGACCCTGAATTTTCACTGGAAAATACAGGTCACTTCTCTCTTTTCAGAACGCAATCTTTTGTAGTTCTCAGCACAGAATCACTTGACAAGGGGATGCAGTCCTGCCAGAAACTCAATCACCATCCAAATTAAGGAACATTTTACAAAGTGATGTACGGTAATAATTACAGTCTTGGCTTTAACCACTTATATATGAAATTCCCCCAAAAAAAATGTAAAAATCAAAATTTTTTAACATTGTAGGCCAATTTGTTTTATGCTACATATGTTTGGTAAAGAAAAACGCAAAAATCGTATTTTGATTGATTTGCGCAAAAGTTATTGCGTTTACCAACCAAGTGAAAGATTTTTGTCATTTTTGTTGTTTTTTTAACGAGTAATGGCGGGGATCTGCGATTTTTTTTTTTGGGGGACTGAGACATTGCGGCGGACAGATCGGACCCTTGACTGACATTTTTGACACTTTTGGGGTTACCAGTGACATTACTACAGTGATCAGTGCAATACATATGCACTGTTACTGTAAAAATGACACTGGCAGTGAAGGGGTTAACTTTTTTGAGAGGGAGGGGTTAAGTGTGTCCCTAGGGGCGTGATTCTAACTGTGATTGGATGTGGCTTGATGTGTAAGAACAGAGATCAACGGTCCTACATAGCAGAACCGTTTGATCTTCACAGGGGAGAATGACAGGCGGCTTTGTTTACATCAGCCGCCTGCCATTCTCCCGGTGTAACGGACGATCGCGAGTGCCTGGCGGACATCGGGTCTGCCAGGCACACGCGCGAAGGGGTCCGTGCCAGGCACACACGCGCGCTCGCTCCCCAGACCCTCACAGGCTAGCGACGTAGCCCTACGTCGCTTTGCCTGTGAGGGACTGACCGCCACAGTAAATAGTCGTGCGGCGGTCGTCAAGCGGTTAAAGAAAAATCCATTCATATAGTATGTATATTTTAGATGGCCTAACGTTGCTTCAGTTATATAAATTGTGAATGGCAACCTGTGAAGGGATCAACTCTGTTCCTTAACCACTTCTGGACCGGAAGGATTTGCCTCCTTAATGACCAGGCTATATTTTAGGATTTGGCACTGCGTTATTTTAACGGACAATTGCGCGGTCATGCAAAACTGTACCTAAATAAAATTGAAGTCCTTTTTTTCCCACAAATAGTTTTCTTTTGGTGGTATTTGATCACCTCTGCGATTTTTATTTTTTGCGCTATAAACAAAAAAAGAGCGACAATTCTGAAAAAAAAAACAATGTTTTTCACATTTTGCTTTATAACATTCCCAAAAACAAAATTTAAAATCAAAATGTTTTAACATTTTAGGCCAATTTGTTTACTGCTACATATTTTTGGTAAAAAAAATCACAATAACCGTATTTTGATTCGTTTGCGCAAAAGTTATCGTGGCTACTAACTACGGGAAAGATTTATGCCCTTTTTTTTATTATTTATTTATTTCTTTACTAGTAATGGCGGCGATCTGCAATTTTTTGTGGGACTGTGACATTGCAGCAGACAGATCGGACTCCTGACTGACATTTTTTACACTTTTGGGGGGACCAGTGACATTACTACAGCAATCAGTGCTAAAAATATGCACTGTTACTGTAATAATGACAATGGCAGGGAAGGGGTAACAGTGTGGGTGATCAAGGGGTTAAATATGTACTTAGGGGCATGTTTCTAACTGGGGGGGGGGGCGTGGCTTGTGGAATGACCATAGAGACCTGTGATCCTATATAGAAGGATCACAGGGGCTCTGTGATCGTTCCAGGGAGAAGAACGGTCAGCTGTGTTTACAACAGCTGACCGTTTTTCTCTCTCAGCGGGGAGCAATCGCGGGTGTCAGCCGGCAATCAGAGCTACCTACCCCGTGCATCAGCTTCCCCGCTAAAGAGCGGGGGCGGGAGAGAGCTGCTGGCGCGTGCATGCTCGCCCCCTAGCTGCAGGCGCGCGACCGACGTAGACCTACGTCCGTTTGCCTGGGAGAGCTACACTGCCGCAGTAAAAATGCAGTGTGTGGTCAGCAACCGGTTAATGAGCTTTGTCTATTTAACCTTGTAGCATCTCAAGAGTGACAGGCCATTTGTGTTTGCTTTGTAGCAGACTAGTTTGAAGGGAATGACAATTGAAAAAGGACATGCAGGCTACCTATGTCTGTTCTAAAACCCCAGGCCTTGCAGTTCTCAAGTTGGCATCCTTAAGAAATTAACTCAGCCTACCACTAGGTACTGTGCAAACTTACACTCACGCAAACGTGCGCTCAAACAATATCTGTGAGGGCAATACATATAATATCTACAGTGCATTGCGAAAGTATTCGGCCCCCTTGAACTTTGCGACCTTTTGCCACATTTCAGGCTTCAAAGATAAAGATTTAAAACTGTAATTTTTTTTTGAAGAATCAACAACACGTGGGACACAATCATGAAGTGGAACGAAATTTATTGGATATTTCAAACTTTTTAAAAAAATAAAAAAACTGAAAAATTGGGCGTGCAAAATTATTCAGCCCCCTTAAGTTAATACTTTGTAGCGCCACCTTTTGCTGCGATTACAGCTGTAAGTCGCTTGGGGTATGTCTCTATCAGTTTTGCATATCGAGAGACTGAAATTTTTGCCGAACAGCAGTTTTCCGTTCTTTCCACAGATTCTCGATTGGATTCAGGTCTGGACTTTGACTTGGCCATTCTAACACCTGGATATGTTTATTTGTGAACCATTCCATTGTAGATTTTGCTTTATGTTTTGGATCATTGTCTTGTTGGAAGACAGATCTCCGTCCCGGTACAGGCATGGCACAGGTGATAGAATAGGCATGGCACAGATGATGGTATATGCATGGCACAGGTGATGGAATAGGCATGGCACAGATGGTACAGACATGGCACAGGTGATAGAATAGGCATGGCACAGATGATGGTATATGCATGGCACAGGTGATGGAATAGGCATGGCACAGATGGTACAGGCATGGCACAGGTGATGGAATAGGTATGGCACAGGTGACGAGTCAGCACTTCCCTGGCTGAGACACTTACCTGGCGACGGCTCGGCTCCCGGCGGCGGCTTCTCCCCCTCCTCGCGACTCCGACGTCCGTCCTCTTCTGCTCGGCTCCCGGCGGCGACTTCTCCCCTCCTCGCGACTCCTCTTCTGCGGCGGCGGGAAGCTGACCGGGCGGTGACGGTGAGTGACTGATGCACGCACCGGCACCGCCCCCAACGAGGTCAGCATGGATGTCCTTAATCATGATTGGTCCAGGCTGGAGTCTGGACCAATCATGATCCAAGACATCACAAAAGGGGGGTGGTGTAGCGCCGTGCTCTGCGCTACAGTTACGCCCCAGAAGGCTGCCATTTGGCGCCTCTGCGGGTGGAAAACCCCACCCCCCCATAGGCACCAATGGAGCGGGCTCCAAAAGGGGGGTGGGTCACTGCGCTACAGTTACGCCTCAGAAGGCCGCCTCTTGGCGCCTCTGTGGGTGGAAAACCCCACCCCCCATAGGCACCAATGAGGCGGGAGCCCCTTGTGGGCAAAATTTTTTTTTTTTTTTATCTTTTTTTTTCTTTTTTTTGGGGGGGGGGGGGGGGGGCGGCCCCTGCGCCCACTATGGGCCGGCCGCCACTGTTTGGGGGTGAATATACGGGTATGCACAAAATTTTAATAATTGGGGAAAAATGACAGGAAAATGCATTTTCCTAATTTCCAAAAATGGGTCATTTTGTCCTGGCATCCTCATTTTATACATTTTATAACATAAAGTAAGGAAAACTGTTTTTTTCAAATGTTTTGTCTTTTTTTTTACATTATTAAATGTATTATTAAATATTTATTAATGGTTATTAAATATTTCTAGAACAAACTCTTTAGGTACAGTTTTGCATGACCAAGCAATTGTCAGTCAAGCTATTCACAGTGCTAAAAAATAGACTGGAGCACAGGTATACAGGCTAGTATTTAAGTTGGTAAACATAATGAAGAAAATTATTATTATTCACCCATAATTACAAACCCTACAGAAATTTTTCAAAAAGTTATTTCACAGCATTATTTTAACACACTGAAATAAATAGCATTCTCTAAGGCACATGTGTCAAATGCAAGGCCCGTGGGCCAAATCCAGCCCTCCAGGCCTTTTCATGTGGCCCTTGCATCCAGGTTTGCAACCCTCATTTTTTATTTTTTTTGTAGTGGCCCTTGTACACAGGTTTGAACCCTGCTCTCTGTGCATAGCACACCCCTGAACCCTGCACTCTGTACGTAGCGCACCCCTGAACCATGCAATTTGTACATAGCGCACCCCTGAACCCTGCACTCTGTACGTAGCGCACCCCTGAACCATGCACTTTGTACATAGCGCACCCCTGAACCCTGCACTCTGTACGTAGCGTAACACCCGAATCCTGCACTATGTATGTAGCGCACCCCTGAAATATTCACACTGTACGTAGCGCACCCCTGAACTCTGTACACAGCGCACCCCTGAACTCTGTACGAAGCGCACTCCTCAACCCTGCACTCTGTACGTAGCATACTCCTGAGTCCTGAACCCTTCACTCGGTATGTAGCGCAATCCTGAACTATGCACTCTGTACGTAGCGCACCCCTTAACTCTGTACGCAGCGCACCCCTGAACTCTGCACTCTGTACGAAGCGCACTCCTCAATCCTGCACTCTGTACGTAGCGCACCCCTGAACCCTGCACTCTGTACGTAGCGCACCCCTGAACCCTGCACTCTGTACATAGCGCACCCCTGAACCCTGCACACTGTACATAGCGCACTCCTGAACCCTGCACACTGTACATAGCGCACCTCAGATATAACCGGCACTTTGAGGGCAACCTTACTGTTGATGCGGTCCGCCATGAAATGGAGTTTGACACCCCTGATCTAAGGCCATTTTTAAAGGATCCATACGAAGTGTTTCCACCTTCTAAGATCATAACCTACAATCTGCATTACTATGAAAGACGTACATTTTAAAATATTGAAACCATGGATTGTGTGATTATCTTTGTGATTTGACTCCACAGACTTTAGTGAATTCTATTTGGTGAATGATATTGTATTTATTATTATTAAATATTTATATTTGTATTTACAATAGTAAGACACCGGTGACCTCTAGTGGTGAAATTGGTTTTTCATCTTGCATAGATTTGCATGAATACATTGATTTTGCAACCGCAAGTGCCTAGGTTTTTTTATCAGATTTTATACTGTAAATTGCTTTATCTTCAAGTGTTGGCATTAAGGAAGTATGTTGATGTTGACCATATCAACCTACAATATGTTCTTACATTTTAAAGCTTCTTTCAACATGTAGAAATGTAGTTTCAGAAGGCCAGTGCAGTGTTTTTTTTTTTTTTTTATCCAACACCAATCTGCCTAAATTAAAGATACCCTTTCACGTAAGTAAAATGTTTAAAGCACATACAGGTACATGTGAAGGAAAGACTGAATACACTTGCTTACCGATGTTGCTGAATGCTGCTTTGTTGGTAAGAAAATAGCATAATCCACTTTAGAAGGAGGTAAAAAATGACAGCCCCCATATTTTTCTTAGGAAAGGTTTACTTTGAATTGATTTTTGAGTATATAGTAGGTCCAGTGCTGTATCTTGGCCTAGGCCAACAAGGCCCAGGCCTAGGGCAGCACTTTGCAGGGGGGCAGCAAAAAAGCTGCACCCCGCACACAAAAAAGCAGTCTCCTCCCAGCTCCTGCACGAAAAGGGTCCCCGCTGACTCGCGCTACACTTTTATTATAGTGCCAGCCTTATGGGGCAAATTGGGCCAAAAGGGAAGAGTCCAGGAGGCAAATCAGGCACCCCCATAAAGTGGTCACACTGCTACCTGCTGGTGTGATAATACCGGCGGGTGAAGACATTCGGGACAGACCGCAGGCCGCAGAACACACTTAATACAACTGGCCCAACAGCCGCCAATGCTAATAAGTTTGGCACTGCAGCCTAATGCTCCGCCTACACTCCTCTGCCCCCAGGTATGGCAGGCATCATGTCAATAATATAATTTAATTTCTTTAAACATTCTTGTCCTTGAGCGAGCATATTGAATTGCATCATATACAATTGGGACTTTTTATTTTATATGATGGCAATAATATTTTGGACCTGCTCACCCCATATGTACTATCGCAATATGTCACTGGATTAGTAAGATTACTCCTATCTTGTAAGATATTTGGACTTGTGTTTGCTGCCACTGATTATTTCACTTATTTATAAAATATCTATGGACTTCCTAGTCATTATACAAATAAGTGAAATAATCCTATGATTTCAATCAGTGGCAGCAAACACAAGTCCAAATATCTTAAAAGAAAGGAGTAATCTTACTAATCCCGTGACATAAGGCTGTACTAATGGGCACTGATAAGGCTGCACTGATAAGGTGGCACTGATATTCTGCACTGATGGGCAACTGATAGGCTGCACTGATGGGCAACTGATGAGGCTGCACTGATGGGCAACTGATGAGGCTGCACTGATGGGCAACTGATGGTAACTAATGAGGCTGCACTGATGAGCACTGATGAGGCTGCACTGAAGGGCACTGATAGACTGTGGTTGTGGTCTGTGGTTTACAGATGACAGGGCGGGTAACAGGAAGGGGTGTGGCCTTTAAATGAAGGGGTGGGTCATATTTAAATTAGGAGGTGCCCAAGTATAGTCAGGCCTAGGGCAGCACAAAACCTAAATAGACCACTGAGTAGGTCTGCTTTAAAATTTGTAATTGTTTTGCTTACGTGGGTAAATAGAGGGCAATAGTAGAGTTTCCTCCAGGGCTGGTCGCATAACAAAGCCCCCCAGGGCTTTATTCTCTTTAGAACCGCTTGTAGTTTACAGGAAAGGACACTTTTTTTTTACACTTCAAACTTACAGCATGCATAAATTATAGCACTTGACACTTATAGCAAAATCTAATGGCAGGTATGAAGGGGAGGGGATCGTGGCTATTTGGATGCTGCAGACATTGGGGTTGTTAGATGTCAAGGCCAATAACTGCTACCCCTTTTTAGCAAGGACATAGTGACACTAATTCAGGTATTGACTGCATGCAGCCAAGTCAATATAATGAAAGGCTGTTTCTTACAAACCCAGGATACCTATCACTTCAGTAGTCCATGTAGCACCCTCCTAGGTAGGTGCTAGGTAAAAGCATTGTTTGCTCCATCTGCTTATCAGGGAAGCCTGATCAGTAGTTATGCCTGTTGCATGTGTCCATGTGTGATTCACTTGGTCTGAGGGAGTGTCCCCACTGTATCCAATAGGGGAGCCTTTTGGACAGTGGAGGAAACCCAGTCAGTGACACACAGGCTTTTGTAGCTGTCCCAGTGGGAGGGTACAACAATGGTGCATCCTGGGATAGGTCATAAAAGCCAGGGGCATATGTGACAGGGGGTCTTTGGACGAGAAGCCAGGTCCCAGGAGGAGGGTGGTGGCTGTCTCTCCTCCTGTCAGCAAGGAAGGCGGTCACAGGCAGTTGGCCTAGGGGACCGAGTGTGTGATGCTGAGCTAGGAGGTCCAGGATACTGACGAGTGGAACTGAAGGCAGAGCAACCCAGGGAAAAACAGTGTCCGTGAGTACCGGGAAACTTGCCAGGGGCCTGCCCAGGAAGGGGACCACTCCAGTGGAGAGTCAGTGGACAAGGGGCTAGCATGCACGGGAAGTGAGAAAGGGGGTGCCAAGTCAGGACTCTGAAGAGGAATTCATTCAGGAACATATCTTCTACTTCACTTCAGTGGCAAGGTGAAGCAGCGGCCTTGCCGCACACATCGCAGTTAGTGTCCTCAGAGATTGTGCATAGTTCAAGTTGGAGTATACCATTCGTCCCTTCTCCCATCCAAGTTCTAAAATAAAACACAGAAAACCAAAACCAAATCCCCTGGACTGTTCAATGTCTGAGCCAAGTCTTAAAGTGATAACAGCTATGACGGCTGATTCACAGCTACAGCTTGCCTTGGCTGTGAACATTTTCACAAGACAAGCAATGGCAAGAGGAATGCAGAGGCTCACACATCGCCCATCCTCTGCATTCCTCCTGCCATTGCTCATCTTGGAAAAGTGCTCACAGAAAGGGTGCTGCAGCTGTGAATCAGCCATCTACTTTGAAGCTGTTGTCAGGTTGGCTGCAGCAGGAAGGGACAAAAGCAGGTCAGACCTCAAAATTAGGGTTAGAAAGCACCTAAAAGTATGCATAGCTAACAACTGTCCTTGATTTCGAGGGACTGTCCCTGATTTGGAAGAAGTCCCTCTGTCCCTCTTTCCTCTTCATTTGTCCCTCACTTTGGTCTGATCTATATAGTTGTATATAAATTGCACTACTTATCCTTCAAAAACTGTTTCACAGTGCTAAATTTTTCATCAAAATTCTAAATTGCTGCATTTGTCAAATTCAAAAGCCAATATAAAGAAATAACAGTGGTAAAAAAAATTCTCCTTTAGGGGGGCGTGACAGAGGGTGTGTCCTATATCCTACATACGTTTGCTAATGGGTGTCCCTCATTTTCATTTCAAAAAGTTGGGAGGTTTGAGTATGGGTCAAAGCACTACATGTACTTTGCCGTATAGGGGACAGAACTGTAAAAGAAATCTTCTTAACTTTTCCTTCAGGTAACCTAAACTTACCCTGTCTGCTTAGCTCCCCTGTTCCCTTGAAAATTGTCTAACCCAGCCTCACTTCTTGTCACTGGCCATACTTTAGGTCCCCATAAATACCCATGGTCAGGGTATGGTTGAAAATTTTCGATTAGGTGGGCTATGCAGGCAGGATTCATTATTTTATCTGAAAGTACACTTACACTTTAACAGATAAGTGAACATTTATGATACTGTAAACTTAAATTTCTACACATCTAGTGATTATGTAATTACATTTAAAAAGTTGTGAAGTTTTTTTAGGAGAGATACAAGGATGCATTTTATTGGTGCAATACATCTTTAAATTGTATTTTTCAGTCAGATTCGAGATTGTTTAATTGTGTTTTTATTCACTCAGCATGCCTAAAATATTTTTTTTTTTTTTAAATCTTTCCTTTCTGGTTGTTTCTTTAGAGCAAGTTTATGCATAAAGCTATTTAGGCTACTTGAAATTGTTCAGGATAGCTTGCAATGTTCAATTAGGAGACAGAAATCTGGTATATTCCATGTAGTATCTGCTCACACTAGCTCTGCAGGATACCAGCATGTGGTGCCCTGGAACTTTAAGAGGAGCTTCAATACCCTGAAATTGTTGCCCTGCCCCTCCTCTGTGTCGCCATCTTTGAGTGTCTCGCCCATGTGAACATGGCTGAAGGGTTTTGCCAGGTCTTTAGGACCCAACAGGGACCTTCAGTATACCTGTACATGTGCAGGGGTTCCTGCACATGTGCGATCATGCCTGGTGATTTCATCAGGTTGCCTTGTGTGGGGTCTAAGCCACAAGCGCAAATGTGCACAAAAGCAGCCACGCATGTACAGATACAGTATACTGCCCTGGGCACAGTTATACTTCCACCTTGAAAGACAAAGGGTTCCTGCGAGCTACCTGTCTTTGTTAGATTCTTAAAATGCCGCAAACACTTCACTTCTCATAAAAAGTGTAAAAATCTAAAATCTATAAAATTGTGTTGCGCAGATTAAAAATCTATATGGTAAATATTCTTAATAAATTATTACATAGGCTAATCCAACCAATGCTATCCTTCCTCTATAAAAGTGTGGTGTGCAAATAATAATCAATATCAAATGTAAAAAATAGTGGTGAATAAAATTAATATTATAAAAAATATAATAAACGGGATACTATCAATAAATCCTCTGCAATTTCATAAAATCACAGTGATAAACCAATGCTAATAAAAGCCTTTAAAAGTGATAATTCCTAAAATAACGTGCAAAAATTCATAAATACAATTACTCTTACTTATAGTGTCCAATGAAAAATAAATAAATATATATGGTATTATAGTGTCCAAAAGATAGAAATAAAAATCAAGTCCAAAGTGATTCTGTGCAAATAACAAAAACTTTTGCTGTGCTCAAAACCACCAGTAGGTGGCAGGTGCTCCCCAGACTTGTGAGTGACTGGGATGTCACAGATCCTGCAAACGCTGTGAACCCCCCTTGTGAGTGGGCGCTCACCTCAGGAAAGATAAGACCAGGCACATCAATTGGGGCTCCTAAACAGGGATAGCCCTTCCCAGTGATATAATGGTCCGTAGCTCAGAAGTCCACCCTTAGACTGAAGATCAGATAAACTACTCCATCCACTTCCTCTTACTCCAGCATAGGGTGTCACCACCTGGCTGATGGTGTCCTGTTCTGGAGGTTGATGTGGAGCTCCTCTGATGACTCTTCTCTGTCTCTCCTCCGTGTCCCGATGGAAGATGGAGGCTTCTTGTCCCCGATGGAAGATGGAGGACCTCTCAGCCAGGACAAGAAGCCTCCATCTTCCATCGGGGACACGGAGGAGAGACAGAGAAGATCCTCACACAGGAGGAAGAGAAGCCAAGAGTTGGGAGAGATTTCCCCCTTCATGTCCGGTCACCGTGCTGGAAAGAGTCAGAAGTCACCCAAGCATAGAAGAGTCATCAGAGGAGCTCCACATCAACCTCCAGAACAGGACACCATCAGCCAGGTGGTGACACCCTATGCTGGAGTAAGAGGAAGTGGATGGAGTAGTTTATCTGATCTTCAGTCTAAGGGTGGACTTCTGAGCTACGGACCATTATATCACTGGGAAGGGCTATCCCTGTTTAGGAGCCCCAATTGATGTGCCTGGTCTTATCTTTCCTGAGGTGAACGCCCACTCACAAGGGGGGTTCACAGCGTTTGCAGGATCTGTGACATCCCAGTCACTCACAAGTCTGGGGAGCACCTGCCACCTACTGGTGGTTTTGAGCACAGCAAAAGTTTTTGTTATTTGCACAGAATCACTTTGGACTTGATTTTTATTTCTATCTTTTGGACACTACAGTATAATACCATATATATTTATTTATTTTTCATTGGACACTATAAGTAAGAGTGATTGTATTTATGAATTTTTGCAAGTTATTTTAGGAATTTTCACTTTTAAAGGCTTTTATTAGCATTGGTTTATCACTGTCATTTTATGAAATTGCACAGTGCATGCACTTTTCACGTTTATGAAAGTTTTTAGAGGATTTATTGATAGTATCCCATTTATTATATTTTTTATAATATTAATTTTATTCACCACTATTTTTTACATTTGATATTGATTATTATTTGCACACCAGACTTTTATAGAGGAAGGATAGCATTGGTTGGATTAGCCTATGTAATAATTTATTAAGAATATTTACCATATAGATTTTTAATCTGCGCAACACAATTTTATAGATTTTATACTTCCACCTTGGGTCCCAGCGGTTGATTGTGGGTCCTCCTCTTTGCTTGGTTTTGTCCGTTGTGGAATCCTCCTGGCAACCATCCATTCCATAGGGATATTGGGATAAGGGGCAACCTGACCTCCATCCTGGAGTCTTAATAGATGGTAAGTGGCTAGTGAATGGGGTGTCTGTCTGGGTGTGAAAAATTCTTCTTCATTCACTTTTGGAGCACTGGATTTTGTTAACACGTTAATGTTTATATTAACTTTTTTTTTGCACTGAAGCTCTTTTTTTCCTGGACTTCATGGATTTTTTTATGGATTTTTTTTATTACTTGCACATATGTTTTAAATCACATATTTTTTCTTTTTCACTTGATTTGTATGATTATTGCAATGATCTTATACACTTTCTAATGATAGTGCAACACAATTTTTGTTTTTATGGTTTATATATTACATATGTGGATACACCATTAGTGCAGCTATTACAGATCTATATATTGTCTTGTTAGATTGGGATAGAATTATGGGCATGGTGACGCTTTTGCAAGACTTGTTTCTAATTTTTTTAATAGCCTGGATGTCACATCACTTTCTTGAACACAATTTATCTAAAACTGAGCTCATAATATTTTCTGCTCGACATGCCTCCTTGACTTCTCTGTTAAGATTGATGGCACAACTATCAACCCATCCTTGTATGATAAGGTGCGAAGTGTTATCCTGGATCCTGAACTATCCTTTCACCAGAGCTTCACAGGTTGCCACTGGAGTCCTCTTCTACTCCTCCATGATGACATCATGGAGCTGTTGAATGTTAGAGACCTTGTGCTCCTCCCTTGACTGTAGGCAAGATACACTTGTCTTTGTCCTCCTCACCTGGTTGCCATCATCACACGCTTGACACCATCTAAACCAACTAAGTTTATCTTGGTCTAATCAGACCACAGGACATGCTTCCAGTAATCCATCTCCTTTAGTCTGCTTGTCTTCAGCAATCTGTTTGCAGGCTTTCTTGTGCATTATCTTTAGAGGAGGCTTCCTTCTGGGATGAAAGCGATGCAAACCAATTTGATGCAGTGTGCGGCGTATGGTCTGAGCACTGACAGGCTGACCCCCCCTTCAACCTCTACAGCAATGCTGGCAGCACTTATATGTCTATTTCCCAATAGTATGGTCTTGGGAACCATGCTGCAACTCAGTTTCAGGGTCTTGGCGAACTTCTTATAGCCTAGGTCATCTTTATGTAGAGCAACAATTGTTTTTTTTTTTTAAATCCTTAAGAGAGTTCTTTGCCATGAGGTGCCACGCTGAACTTCCAGTGACCAGTATGAGAGAGTGAGAGCGATAACACCAAATTTAACACACCCTCTCCCCATTCACACCTAAGACCTTGTAACACGAAAGAGTCACATGACGCCGGAGAGGGGAAATGGCTAATTGGGCCCAGTTTGGACATTTTCACTTTTGAGGGGTGTACTCACTTTTGTTGACAGCGGTTTAGACATTAATGGCTGTGTGTTGAGTTATTTTGAGGGGACAGAAAATTGACACTGTTATACAAGCTGTACACTCACTATTTTACATTGTAGCAAAGTGTAATTTCTTCAGTGTTGTCACATGAAAAGATATAATAAAATATTTACAAAAATGTGAGGGGTTTACTTGCTTTTGTGAGATACTGTATATGTTTAGATAGTGTGGACACATATTACAGTACAACGGGGATAGTGCTGTCCATTTTCTGATACTAATACTGTCACCAGTGCAGAACAATACCATCATATAGAAATAAAGTGAGGTAAATCCACGCTTGAAAATGAATCAGTCCTGGAAAAAGATGCCAGCAAAATACAAAAATTGACAATATGTAAAAAAGGTGTAAAGTGTCATCACAGGTTTATCATTCCTTTCCATCTGGTAAGCAGTTTGAATCACTCTCCTTGGTTCCAGTGTTGAAGCTAGTGATTGATTGTTCCTTCTACTACTTCCAGCCCGCATATGAATACCCAATATCATCATATGACTGGTGTGGCGGTGATCATGGATACTGATAGCTTTTATTCAATTTTTTAACTTTAGCATGATCCTAGGTAGGTGCTAGGTAAAGCATAGTGGCCCTGTCTGCTTATCAGGATGGTCTGATCTGTTAGTTAGCCTGTCACATGCTTCCAGGTGTGACCTGTTGAGTCTAGGGATTCTCCCCACTGTATCCAATGAGGGGCCTTGTTGGACAGTGGAGGAAACCTAGCCAATAGCACACCAGGGGTTATGACTGTCCCAATGGGTGGGCATTGCTGCAATGCATCCTGGGATTGGGAATAAATCCGGAGGGGGCATGTGACAGGGTGTCTTTTGGCAGGAGAAAAGTCCCAGGAGTAGGTGAACAGCTGTCTCTCCTCCTGCAGAGTGAGGAAGGTGGTCCAGGCGGTCAGCCTAGGGACCAGGGGTTGAGCTGCAAAGGATCCAGTGTGCTGACCAGTGGAGCTGCTGGGCAGAAGACTTCAGGAAAAACAGTGTCGTGAGTATTCAAGGATCTGCCCAGGGGTCTGCATAAGAAAGGGGACCACTCATGAGAGGTCAAGGGGATCAAGGAGCCAACTAACCCAGAGTGTTACAGTAAAGGAAGTACCAAGTTGTTAAGCCCTGGAGATTAGGGATAAATGGGGTGCCAGGAAGGGCCCTGAAGTTGTTCAGCAGTACAGTCTACCTCAAGTAATAGGTTGCCTTAGGACAGAATTACCTCAGGAAGCTTAAAGAGAACCTTTAACAGCCAAGGGCAAAGTGAAGCAGCGGCCCTTGCTGGGACTAGCTTAATTTCAGTGTATTAAGCGTTACTCAGCATTAACCAGGGTTAACCAGCGTTAACCAGCATTTATTCAAGTCGTTTTGCATTTCTTTTTTTTTTAAATACTCTCATCAGAGTAGTTTAGTGCCATCATGGTGACACTCTACTACTCTGCATGGGTGATTAGAGACTTTGTTTTACACTGTGAATGCTTGTTACATACATAGTTACATAGTAGGTGAGGTTGAATAAAGACAATAGTCCATCCAGTTCAACCTGTGTAGGTGTGTGTGGCCGTAATCATCTCACATACCCCTGAATGTTCTGATCCTTGAGATGTATGTCTAAGAGTCTTTTGAAAGCCACCATACTACCCGCAGAAACCACCTCTTGTGGTAGAGAATTCCACAATCTTGTAGCTCTAACAGTAAAGAACCCCCCTCGTTGCCTGAGGTTAAAACGCTTCTCCTCTAATCGCAATGTATGCCCTCGAGTCCTCATGCACTCCCTACGACTGAATAGCTTTTTTTCTATGCCGAGATCCCCATTGAGATATTTATAAATTGCTATCATGTCCCCTCTCAGGCGTCTCTTCTCCAGGGAGCATAAATCAAGCGATTGCAGATGGTCTTCATAATTAAGGTCCTCCAATCCCCTAATTAGTTTAGTTGCCCTTCTCTGGATCCTCTCCAGCTCCAACTCATCCCTCCTGAGGACTGGCGACCAGAATTGGACAGAATACTCCAGATGTGGTCGGACCAGAGTTTTATAAAGTGGAAGGATTATAGTCTTATCTCTGGAATACATCCCCTTCCTTATGATGATCACTGTAACAGCAATAATTTTAACTTTTATTCATAAATATAGTTTACTAGGTATCATGAGATCGCACAGCGTTCCAATACCGAGTACCGCAATCTGCTGTGTCCACCACCACAGATCATGCTACTGCCGGGGGTGTGCCAGTGCACATGAGTGGGTAGACATACGGGTACATCGTAGTGCCTGCTCAACCCGCCAGCCACAAGGAAAACTACTTGTTGGCTGCTGGGCAAGTGGTTAAATAGTCTTCTTGTTGTGGCGCCCTGGAACCACGGCTGCAGAGTATTTTTGCTTTCTGAAATAAGTGCACGACACATGCATGGCTATATGTGCACAACTTCTGGCATTTGCACACAAATGGGCATTATTTCCAAAATGTAGGATTTGCTGACAGTTATAAGCGTATAGCCATATTTCACTTTGTATGACTGTATGCCTAATGTGTGCAAGAGCCCTAGCATAGTAAAAGATCTCTAATAAATAAATAGTACCTTATTCATAGAGACCTATACATAAAACCAAAATCAGGGACACCTTATGAGGAAACGGGGACAGAGGGATTTCCTGCACAGTGCCGATATACAATCACTATAATTTATCAAAGCCAAAGCATCACACAAGCACACATGCAAACCTTGATCATGCGTTGCCTTGATCCATAAATATACACAAGCAGGGATCTCTTCCTGCGCCGTCTACTCCCCCCTCCCCAATTTCTCTCCGCAAACAGTGCTTTAGATCGGATTAGATTGCAAAGGATTAGTAGATTAGAAAATAGAAATATTTCTTTAATTCCTGCAGAAATCACTGAGGTTTGTGCTACCATCTCATTCCTACTGCCTTTTGTGATATGCATTAAAAGACTGGCATTAAGCATACATCAAGCAACCCCAGTCTTCTAATTTTTCAGGTGTCCCTCTTGGTGATCTTAAGGAGAATGTCTGCTTTACTGGCAATCGGATAGAAGCCATAATTTTGTTTTCCTTTTATGGGAAACAAAAATGTTGTCCTAATATATAATAGACACGGCTTGCTGCGCTGCACAGGTTGCTGCGGGCAAAATAGACAATATTCTATTATTGCACACCTTATTATCCTATTGCCTTTTTTCTGGGTCTCCTCATAACAGCATACCTCGGGTCAGTTTGGCCCCTTTTGACCCCAGAAGGACCACATTAGTAGCACATAAAAAATAGTAATTGTACCTTACCTGGCAGCCAGTACAAAACGGGCACTTTTCCCTGCTAGTATATGCCAGAGGCACGAAAAGGATGGCAGTAAAAAATATGGCTGTAATGCTCGGCTCGGAACTGCACATGTGCAGTTCCGGGCAGAAGTCGGCCGAGACAATCCAAGTGCCTGTTACAGTGCATTCAGGCGGCGCAGGTGGAGGGGGGGGGGGGTTTGGCGTAGGTGGTGCATGAGCATGTTGTGTGAAGTCATAGTGCAATGAAGATGAGTGGAGCAGCCAGAGCTGAGTGTGCAGGTCTGTAGGACGGGAGCGGGACTGTCAGTGCTGTTTGGACTGAAGTGGACTGTCACTGTGGCTCAGGAGGGGGAGTGTCGTGTCGGTGAGGTGTCATTATCATCTGTGCTGCTGCACACTGCTCTCTGTCTATGTGAGAGTACATTTTATGTGTGTGCCTGCCCATTCTATTTTTTTGCCCTCCTGAGTCCTGTCCCAGAGCTACTTACTTACTAGATTTAAGGTAAAATAAAAAATATTTTTTTGGCGTAATATCTACCCTTAGAGCCGGTTCACATACAGGCGACCCGACTTGCCAGGGCGACTTGTGAAGTCGCGGTGCACAGCTCGCACCGCGACCTCGGAGCGACATGCACGGACTTCATATCATTGAAGTCAATGCAGGTCGCCCCAAAGTAGTACAGGACCCTTTTTCTAAGTCGGAGCGACTTGTGTCGCTCCTATTAGAACGGGTCCTGTGCTAATCTATGGCAGGCGACCCACCGCGACTTGTCAGGCGACCATGTCGCCTGACAAGTCACCCCAGTGTGAACCGGCTCTAAATCACTTTGCTAATTGCTTAATAGACATGTGCATTTAATTTTGTTACAAATTCGTTTTCTGACTAAATTCGTCCTATTCGTTCATTTGGGAGCATCTGAATGAACGAAAGACTCTTGACGAATGCGTACAAAAAAGAATTGTCAGAACAAAAATCGGAAAGAATCAAAATCCCAAAGAACGAAAACCCGAAAGAACGAAAATACAAAAATCCAAAAGAACGAAAAACAATTCAACCAATGAGTTTAATAAATCAATTACATTTGGATAATTTAGTTTTTTTGTATTTTCGTTCTTTCCAACTATTCATTATCACTGAACATAAAGAAATAATTAATGAATGCATTCAGATGGGTAGTGTTAGTGTGTTCTCTCTGGCCAATCAGCTTGTCCCTTATTCCCTTGTGTGTTTTTATTTTTGTGCCAGACCACAATCCATCCAGAGGCCAGACAGGGTGTGGTGGGCCAGTGGCACTGTTTTGTTGGATTTGTGAGTTTCTTGTAACGCAGAGAGTGAGAGATAAATTATTATGAATGCATCCGAAGTTACAAATTATCCAAAGTAACGAATGTCACATCTAAATGAATGTAACAAAATGAATACGGATGCATCCAAAGTTACGAATGCATCCGAAGTAACGAATGCCGCATCTAAATGAATAGAACAGAACGAATATGAATGCATCCGAAGTAACGAATGCCAGTCATAACGAATAATTGGAAAAATGAAAAAAAAATAAAACTAATGAAACAAAATACATTTTTCATTAGTGCAAATGTCTATTGCTTATTCTACTTGTTTGTAGCCTAAATACTGACATTTGCACTTAAAACTGTAATTTTGTAATTTTTGGAAATGTGCCAGTAAAGTTTGCGTTTTTTGTCAGAAAATTTATGGTAGGTTGGCAACATTGGCTCGCATGTCTGCCTCCTGTCTCAGCCTTCTTAGGGCACACTTTACCTGCTTTTTCTCCCTTCTGCTTTTGTGGCTGGGGAAGTGGAGATCGCATGGAGCATGCAGGGTGCGGCCTGTGACTCTTTTCCTCAGTCGGGTGTTCCCGGATCGGGACAGGACCGGCATGTGACGTCATCACGCCCGCACGTCTCTCAGGAGAGTTTAAAATCTCCTTAGACCCAGGGGAGATGGATGCTTAGCTGGCTGCCTTGCCTCCCATGTCTCCATGTGGGAATATTCTTTTTTCATCCAGGTATGTCAGTGATCTGGTGGTCACTTTTGTTACTGCATTATACAACAAAATGATAGGATATATTTTAGGCGCATTTTTTCCTGTTACTAATTCTTTTATTTTCTTAACATTATGAGCTATCTTGGATCCACTTTGGAAGCACCCAAAAAGTGGCAGAGGTACAAGGAGTTTGCTTTTTTCTTTTTTTCATGCATGACTGATCCTGAGTTTATTTCCAGGTTCAAAAGAGCTTCCCGGTTGGAATACTCCCTGGCAGAAACTCAACTGGCTGAGCTGGAGCGACAGTATGTGCAGTCACCTTCTCCCGATTTGCTAATCCCCCTGAAGCTTCGGTCCGGGGCGGTGGAGCAAATGAGCCGGGAACGGGCTAACTGAAAGAAGCTGTTTTTCTGCAGACAATGGGCCTTTGAGCATGGAGAGAGGGCGGACAAGCTCCTGGTGTATCTAGCTTACCTAGATAACAGGCCCCCGGTGGTTTTATCACTCCACCAAGTCGCGTCAGGGCATCCTACGGATCCGGCGGCTGTGGCGGGTGAATGTGCCTCTTTTTCGGTGAAGTTTACACATCCAGAGTACAGTTTACCTCGTCGGAACTGTCGCAGTTGCTTGACTCTGTGACCTTTCCCGCCCTCTCTGCTGCTCTATCTCTCATGACCGCACTGGAAGTTATCACTGCTTTTGGTAAGTTTTCGGGCCTCACGATTAATTGGGACAAGTCCCATATACTTCCCCTAGATGTGTTCCCCCCGTCAGCAGATCAAGCCATGCTGCCTCTGGCCCGTGTTGCGACCTTTAAGCACCTTGGGGTACATGTCACTCGCTCCTTGACTGACTACATATCTCTCAATATTGAACCCCTGTATAACCTTATTAAAAGTAAAACCCAAGCTTGGGCGAGACTCCCACTGGGTGTTATGGGACGGGTGGGCCTATCTAAAATGATTTTACTGCCCAAAATTCTATATGCCCTATGGCATTCTCCTACCTATATCCCCTACAAATACTTTGGGATCCTTGACCGCCTATTAAAAACTTTTATGTGGGGTACGAGTAGGCACAAACTGGCATGGCATCATACCCAGAAGCCTACTAAGCTGGGGGGTTTGGCTGTACCTGACTTTAGAGCATACTATATTGCAGCACAGCTTTCACACCTGTTTCACATTGACAAGCTAGATCATCATAGATACATGTTGCTGGTGTGTCACCCCTCGGTTGCTATGGGTCCGCACCCGTTCTGCGACATTCTGCAGGGTTCGGGGGATCTCCTGGCCCCTCTATCCGTGGTGGTCTCTCAGCTCATTATAGGAGAATTTGGGATTTAGCCCTCTCTAGAACTGGCATGACTATGACCCCCCCTTTGGCATAGCGGACACCTGCCGGAACTCCTCCATTTACCTGACCCTGGCCTGTGGATGGCTAATGCATATATTTCCTCTCCCACGTCCTACGGGTAGGTACTGTTAAAACCTTCACCCAATTGAGGGAGGATTTCCATCTACCCACTCATATGCCTTTCCACTACTTTCAGATCAGACATGCCCTACAAGCACAGTTTAACGGCCAGTATCCCACACTACCTGCCATTGACCTCCTTGAAGTTGTCACGGGCCAAGATTCCCGCAAACTCATCTCTATTCTATACGATTTGCTGACTACTAAGACGGTTACTGATCCAGCATACAGTGTTCGACCTTCCAGGGTAGGGGATACTGGGGAACTCGATGCTGATGAATGGAGTGACGCTCTGGAAGCTTGTACACCAGTCTCCCCAAAGGTTTCTGACAGACTAACCCAGGTGTATATTGCTCACAGGTCCTATCTTTGCCTTGAAAGAATGGCCATATTTGACCCTTCCCGAGATCCCACTTGCCCTAAGTGCCTGTTAACTCCTGGCACCTTTGGTCATCTACTTTGGCACTGTCCTCGCATTCGGGGTTCTTGGGCGCAAGTGGTGCAATTCCTGCATGACCGTATGGGTACTCCTGTTTTGCTAGATCCCAAGATTTGCCTCCTGGGAATATTCCCAGATGGGGACATGGACAAACACACCATCAGATTTTTACACAAAACACTATTTAGTGCCAGGAAATTGATTGCCCGCACGTGGATCCAGCTCGTATATCCCACGTTGGCAGCTTGGATTGCAGATATTAATAATACTTTTACCCTACAAGAAGGTTATTTACATTAACAGGGGTTGCCCGCAATGTTATCACAAGATCTGGGATAGGTGGCTTCAGGCCTCGGCTACTTGCTCCTCCTAATCGCCCTTGGCTGATGCTGATTTCGACCGCCATGCCTTGGGGTATTTATTTATTTTTATTTAATTAACTTTACTCTATTTTATTTTATTTTATGTATGCCGTCTCCACATATACTTAATGGCTTATTTTACTATGCATCCCGCCTTTTTTGTCCTGGTGCCCACGCACACTTGTTTCCTTTCTCTTCTATATGACACTGTTATGATATTCTGGTTGATTGCTCTGTCTGTATTGTTGTTTTGCACAGAACTAAACAAATATTTGTTTTTTCAAAAAAAAATTAAAAATGATCAACAACTGTGGTACCTTTAGGGCTCTTTCACACGGGAGATCCGATCAGATCCGCCTGTCAGTTTTTTGGGCGGATCTGATCGGATCCTCCATGCAGCTCTATGGGGCAGCGGATGTCAGCGGAGACCCCTCCTCAATACAATATTCTGGAACTCAGGCAGCATCACATGCGCTGAAGGTATTTTCAAGTCTTCTGGACAGAGCCTGTGTCAAATTACTGATGAACAACAGGATAGCTATAGCTTTTATAGCAAATCAGGCCGGCAAAAGGAGCCTTCCCCTTTTGAAGACAGAGGCAAAAATCTGCATGAACACCCTAGGAGAAAAGGAGAACACCCTAGTGGACGGGCTAAGCTAGCAGTTTCTGGACAAGGAGTGGTCCTTAAATCCCAGATATATCAGACTAGTCTTAAGCAATTGAGATATTCCACAAGTGGACCTGATGTCGACTCCCGAGAATTCCCGCCTTCCTTACTTATACTCCTGATTCTTCAGTCACCAGGCAATGGCTCAGGATGCCTTTTCAATCAGCCTGTTATATGTATTCCCACCAACAGCCTTGATTCCGAGGACCCTTCTTAAAATCAGCAGGGAGACGGAGAGTGCGAACTTTGTGGCACCCTTCTGGCCATGGAGGCCGTGGTTTCAACTTTCAACCCAAATGATGATAGCTCCTCAGTAAAGCCAAAGAAATGGCTAGGTGAGAGTCCGACTCGCGTTGCAAACAGGAACCCAGGGTGCTGCACAGCTTGTCTGTGAGATTCAGAAACATGCAAAAATCCGGAATATTGTTGCACTGCTTAGTAACTTTATTTAAGCATTAAAATCACATCACAAGTATAACAGGAACATAAAAGGCAACGCATTTCGCGCTAAAGTCAGCGCTTGCTCAATCCTCATATACACATACATTGCATGAAATATATATATGTATGATACAAGTAAGCATGGTATGGCAATTAAGCAATTGAACAATAACCAATAAATCAATTAAAGATGCACTCCCACTACACTACTGAGAGCCTATGCTCCTTGCCTTCCCATACTAACATGTCATATAACACATGAATCAAAAAACAAAAAAAAATCACAAACAAAACAAGCCACTGAAATCTCCTCCAACCCATCACCATCACCAACCCAGTACGTTAGCTTGAAAGTTCAAATCTCGGCCTTGTCGACCCTGACTGGAAGGAAGTGGGCTGATGAAACCTTAGTGTGGCAATTTCTCCAAGCAGCCATTAAAGTAAGACCACTGTTGAAAAGGTTCTTTCCTTTGTGGGATTTAACTCTGGCAATGGAAGTTCTCAAAAGTCCCTTATTGGAGGAACACAAGGTCTCTAACATCCACCAGCTCCGTGATGTCATCATGGAGGAGTGGAAGAGGACTCCAGTGGCAACCTGTGAAGCTCTGGTGAACTCAATGCCCAAGAGGGTTAAGGCAGTGCTGGAAAATAATGGTGGCCACACATAATATTTACACTTTGGGCCCAATTTGGACATTTCCACTTAGGGGTGTACTCACTTTTGTTGCCAGCTGTGTAGACATTAATGGCTGTGTGTTGAGTTATTTTGAGGGGACAGCAAATTTACACTGTTATACAAGCTGTACACTCACTACTTTACATTGTAGCAAAGTGTCATTTTTTCAGTGTTGTCACATGAAAAGCTATAGTTAAATATTTACAAAAATGTGAGGGGTGTACTCACTTTTGTGAGATACTGTATGGCGGGGACCCTAACCCTATCTGGGACTGCCTCTAACTCACCACTAACTGCCTCTCAAACTGAAGTCACAAGTGACACTAATACAGCGATCAGTAAATTGTCTGTATACTGTGATTAGTGTACACTGTGACAGGGAGTTAAAGGGTTAATGGGGGGGTGATCAGGGGGTTAAATCTTTATTGGGGGATATATGGCGGGGCCCCAAACCAATGTGGGACTACCACTAACTGCCTCTTACACTATCTGAAGTCACAAGTGACACCAATACAGTGATCAGTAAGTTTTATCTGTACTGTATATGGTGTATACTGTGTGCTGCTTCTGTGCTCACAGTAGATGTTCTCTCCTCTCACGCTGGGACCGAAAAGGACTCCAGGAGAGGAGAATACATCATATCCTGTGCCACGTTTACATTACACGGGCACAGGATGTTCTGCCATTGGTCAGAACCGATCAACAGGTCCAGGCCAAAAAAATTTGCCTGGACCTAATAACTGATAGATTCTGAACCAAATCAAAACATTATGGGGACAGCAGGGGCACCCACGCCCTTCCACAGCCTCGCGCATGCCTGCTGTACAGGTACAGCGATTGGCGCAGCCGAGCCAGCCTGCCGCTGTATATCTGTGGAGGGAGCGGTCGGCAAACGGTTAAAGGGGAGTTCTGATACAGGTTAAGTAAAACTGTGAAAAGAACTAAGAGTACCTTTTATACATAGGGTGTGAGAGTTAGGTCACAAATAACTAAGTGCATAGCTGACAATTTTGACATTCTAAATATACAATATGTAATCCCTTATTATGTTTTCTTGGAGTCTTTGAGGATGGAACAATAAACAAGGTCACTAAGAAATGTATGAGAATTTTTTGCTTTTTTATGTCAGGAAATTAATAGCGCTACAATGAATCTGTACTGACCAGTGGCGGTCCGTCCATTGGGGGCGCAGGGGCGTCGCCCCCCCTATCCATGCGTCCGCCCCCCTAATCTACATGCAGGGTGCTGGACGCATGGATTCCAATGGGGTTTTTGTTTGGAAGCACATGATTAGAGCCAGAGGCTCTAATAGGCTTCAAAAAAGGGTGGCCTCGGGGCGCACAGCACTGCGCCCTGAGCCCACCCAGTTGTGTGACAATATCGAAGGAATATTCGCTATTGTCACATGGATCCTCCTCCTGGCCAATCAGGAAGCGGATCCTGAGACCCGTTTCACGATTGGTCGAAAGGAGAAGCCATGCTATTGGCTAAGGAGGAGGAGGAGGGAGAAAAGGCAGGAGACTGAGAAGCCGCTGCCTGCCTGCCTGCCTGCCCTCCACATGTTCAGGATGAGTGAGAGTGCGGGCTGGTGTGCTCCGGGGGGGTATGGTGTGATCCGTCTGCTGCCCCCCCTCCTGGCCCATGGAGCACCAGTCACCACTGGTACTGACACTTTTAGTATAGGGGCCTGGAAAAAATTGATTGATGCTGATGATTCTTTATATAATGTAGCACCCTACAGGGTAGGTGCTAGTTAAAGTATAGTGGGCCTTGGCCGCCTAACAGCAGGGCCATGATTTTTCAGCTGGGCTGTCATGTCTCCCAGGTGTGGCTGTTGAGACTGGGGAGTCTCCCAACCATGCTCCATGAGAGGGTTCTCATTGGGCAGTGGAGGAACCCCAGCCAATGGCACACTCAGGCCTATATCTACCCCAGAAAGGCATATTCTGCCACACAGCATTCTGAGAGTGGGCATAAGTTTGAGGGGAGCACATGACACAGGTCTTTGGCGAAAGGCAGAGTCCAAGGAGGGAGAGTACGGCTGTCTCTCCTGCTGTCAGGATCGGGTGTCCCAGGCAGCTTGCCTGAGGTGACAGAGGGCTGAGCTGAGCTGCAGAGAAGATCCGGTGTGCCGAGGACCAGCGGAACTGAGAGGGGTCCTGCTTCAGGGAAGCATTCCCAGTTTGTGAGTACTGCAAACTGCCCCTGGGGGTCTGCCTAGTGAGAGGGGACCACTCGGTGAAGGTCCAAGGGATCCAGGAGCTACCTAGCCGGTGCAGGAGCAAGTGTAGAGGGGGTGCCTAGTGAGAGGACCCTGAAGTGTAGAGGGGGTGCCTAGTGAGAGGACCCTGAAGTGTAGAGGGGGTGCCTAGTGAGAGGACCCTGAAGTGTAAAGGGGGTGCCTAGTGAGAGGACCCTGAAGTGCAAAAGGGGGCACCAGTGGTTGGGCCCTGAAGTGTTAAAGTGTACAGTTTGCAGTGTACAGTGTTGAGAGTTGCAGCAGCAGAAGCAGTTACAGAAAGCTACCTTAGTCAGGAAGGACTGGAGGGAGCTGTATCCAGGACTTTTGAGCTAACCAGAGCATCAGGAGTTAAGTCTCAGTGAAGTCCAGGACTTTTGAGCTGACCATAGTGTCAGAAGTCAAGTTCAAGTACAGTACAGCAAGTCAGTACTTTTCAAGCGCCAGCAAGCGTTGGTCGGCATCCAGCCGGCGTCAAGACAGCGCTGAAAGGCATTTTTCTAAAAAGTGTCCCATTTGTACCTAGTTGAGCCAGAGGAGTATCCCACTCATTCCCTTCTCTCATCCCCAATATCAAATAAACAAAACAAACCAAAGATGCCGGAATGGTCATTGTCTCCAATCTCACACTTATATTATATATAGGTATTAGGTATTCAGCTTAAATGGGCTGAAGGTTTCACCGGTAACCATGGCAGACCCACATCAGGCCCAATGCCTGGAAAACCTGCCACAATAAGATGACCTGAAAAAGCTAGAGGATACCCCCAAAAATTAACAAATATTTGCTTTAAATGGGTAGAATCTTCTGAAACCTTGGAAGATATGTTGCAGAAGAGAACTGGTATTAAGGTCATTGCAATGGGGCGGATCTCCTAAGTGACAGGCAGGGTCAGATTGCAGGGTTCAGCATAGCTGAACCTGCGATCTGTCCTTGTGTCACATAGTCCCCTCCCCCCACACACGTCAGTAAGCACCAGGCATACATTAACCCCCTTGATCACCAATAAAAATTAACCCCTTCCCTGCCAGTGTCATTTTTACAGTAACAGTGCATATTTCTAGCACTGATTACTGTAGTAATGTCACTGGTACCCCCAAAAGTGTCAAAAATGTCAGTCAAGGGTCCGATCTGTCCGCCGCAATGTCGCAGTCCCGCAAAAAAAATCGCAGATCGCCGCCATTACTCGTTAAAAAAAAAACAACAAAAATGACAAAAATCTTTCCCGTAGTTAGTAAACGCAATAATTTTTGCGCAAACCAATCAAAATACGCTTATTGTGATTTTTTTTTACCAAGCATATGTAGCAGAAAACGAATTGGCCAAAAATGTTAAGAAATTTTGATTTTTACATTTTTTTGGAGGGGGAATTTCCTATAAAAAAATGTGAAAAATATTGTTATTTTTGCAAAATTGTCGCTCTTTTTTTGTTTATAGCGCATGATCAAAAAATCGCACAGGTGATCAAATACCACCAAAAGAAAGCTCTGTTTGTGGGAAAAAAAGGACGCCAAATTTGTTTAGGTACAGCGTCGCACGACCGGGCAATTGTCAGTTAAAGTCGCACAGTGCCGAATCGCAAAAAGTGGCCCAGACGTAAGACAGCAAAATCCTCCGGTGGTAAAGTGGTTAATATACCTTGGCCTTGTATACTCAGTATTTGAAGCTTATCCATTGGGGACTTCCAAATACCAAGCCTAAATTTTTACCCACCTCCCCTTGCCCTTGCGTATGTTAGAACTGTGTTCCCACATTCGTTTATGTGATTCCATCTTAATATCCCTCTCTTTCACTCTATCTATCCAACTGTCCTCTCGCAGGGCTTGTGCTCTCATTGAAATCTTTAATCCCTAGCAGCAGGTTTACCCCCCCTCTCCATAACTCTGCAGAGAGCTAGAAATACACAGCCTGATACATACACATACATTTATCATCACACTCAGAAGCATCCGCACAAAGCATCAACAGGCATTTCTGTACTCCTTAGAGGCAACTTTTTCACACTACATACATGCATTCATGGCTTGAAACACAGTCAGAACACTTAGAACAGGCAATGCAACCAACCAGCTCACAGACGAGCGATGGGAAATTGCACTAAATCGCAGCGAAAGAAGACAAATAAGGTATGACATGCAAGGGGGGGTGGGTGTAAACATATATTTGGATTAAAGCGCTGCACAAACTGTTGGCGCTATATAAATCCTGTATAATAATAATAATAATAATTTACTGTATATATACAATTTTGTACAGAACAATGATATGCAGTAACCCATAGCAAACACATACCTCTTAACCTTCTATAATTAAAAAAGGGGCATCAGCAATGAAATATCCCATAGCCAAATTTTATTGAACAACAATTTTAGACCCAACTTCCATAAGATCTTTAGATTTAGATGGCAGCTTTCTACAAGCTTAGATTGGAAGGGTAATGAAAGCTAATTTGTGATTGGTTGCTAGGAATTATTGTTCACCTCTGATGCATGCTAATTGCGGGAACGACTTCCATTAAGCTATTTATTTCATGTAAGACCATTCTTTTTTTTTTTTTATGGGTAGCTGAATGTTATCAACAGTCTTTTGTATCAAAGGGTCTGAAAAAACAATTGTCTGTGTTGCCTCAAAATATGCCTATCACAGTATTACGGACAATGCAGACAAGTTATTTAGACATTTTGATAAATGTAAATTAAATTTGCTAAAATTAGCAATGTTTAGTAACCCAATGCAAATTAGAAATGAGTAGTCTGAATTTCACAGATCAAGATCCAGTCCAGATCCCTTGTGCTTGCTGACACCTGGATCTGCAGGATGATCCCATTTCGGAAGCAACACAAATTATTAAGGCCACATGGCTTTGTTCCTGGGGGTAAGCAGCTCCACACAGTGAATTCTCTAAAATGCACTAGAGAATCTTGTCATTTGATGATGTTGTCTCATGTTGTGTACTGATGTAATGAACCTATATTTAAAGAATGAGATGTGGCCTGCGGTTGTCAAATTGCACTAAGCCGAGACATCACCAGGTGATACTCTGCCATCTGATCCATGTGAAGTCAACCTGGGATCCGAAATGCATTATATTAGCAATGGCATTTGATATCATATGTGTATATTAAATTTAAACCCGAGCTTATGGTAAAAGTATTAGTGCTATGATTATAAATGACAATATAAAAATCAGAAATAAATTAGGTGCAGCTGCTGTATCTCTAAGTTAATCTTAGATAAGAATGTAATAAAACGAATTTAGAACAGCGCTAGCAATCCATGTGAAAATTATTAAATAGTGATTAGTGAAAAAAATTAATAAATATTTTACAAATAAATATTCCAAATGTAATAAAACAGTCCTTAGTAGTGATAAATCCAATAAAGTGCTCAGGTGCAGAAATGGTTATCCAAACAGTGCTCAGGTGATTTTCAAACCCTCTAGGTTCCCTACTCCCCACAATGATGAGTCTCAAAAGCTTGTAAAATCTGTTGGACTATTACACTCTGGCTCTTGCTGGGGGTGATCCAAGATCGGGATGTCTTGCAGGGGATCGCTCCAAGAAAGACCTCCGTGAGCCCCAAATGTAAAACAAAAGGACCGCAGATAGTATAGTATGTTTGGATAATTTATTGGCCCCAAAGCAATAAAAACATACAAACTTACAAAACAGAGATATAAAAACCGCAGAGAAATGTGACAAGTGATGGTGGACGCCGCTATTAGCGTGCGCTCCACTGACTATCCAGGAAGTATGCCGGATGTGACGATGCGTTCCAGCCGTACCGGAAGTGCGTCAACGCGTTTCGCCCCCGCCTATTGGGCGTTTTCAAAGACCCAAAGTCTTTCAAAGTCTTTGAAAACGCCCAATAGGCGGACGAAACGCGTTGACGCACTTCCGGCACGGCTGGAACACATCGTCACATCCGGCATACTTCCTGGATAGTCAGTGGGCGTCCACCATCACTTATCACATTACTCTGTGGTTTTTATATCTCTGTTTTGTAAGTATGTTTTTATTGCTTTGGGGCCAATAAATTATGCAAACATACTATACTATCTGCGGTCCTTTTGTTTTACATTTGGGGCTCACGGACGTCTTTCTTGGGGCGATCCCCTGCAAGACATCCCGATCTTGGATCACCCCAGCAAGAGCCAGAGACTAATAGTCCAACGGATTTTACAAGCTTTTGAGACTCATCATTGTGGGGAGTAGGGAACCTAGAGGGTTTGACAATCACCTGAGCACCGTTTGGATAACCATTTCTGCACCTGAGCACTTTATTGGATTTATCACTACTAAGGACTGTTTTATTACATTTGGAATATTTATTTGTAAAATATTTTTTAATTTTTTTCACTAATCACTATTTAATAATTTTCACATGGATTGCTAGCGCTGTTTTAAATTAGTTTTATTACATTTGATATCATAGTTATGTTTCAAATTAAAAAAAAAAACAGGATTTTAACCATCTAATATTTCGTAGTGGCCAAAAGAAATCTTGATTAGCTCTCCATTTACACAAACTCTGAGGGCTTATATATGAGCATCAATTTACAATGTTGTTTGAGCTTAGACAAAGCTCAAAGAAGGCTTGTTTTATTACTTTTAGTGTAAAATCTTACAGCCCTACGTTTTAGCCTTAACAGTGATGCTTCAAATTTGATGTATTCCTCAGGAGAACATCAAACCAAATTCATGTGCACCACCCATAGTGTTGGGTAAAGATCGTAGCAGGATCTGGAACTCCAGGGGCTCATTTAAGGATAACTAGCCAACCAACTTATTGTAATTATTGGGTTGATGTACAATATGCCACAAAAGGCAAGTCTAATGCTGACCATGCATATATAAACTAACTTTGACCAAATGATCAAAGATATAAAGCCAACATACCATCCACAGTTTCAATTGTTTTAATTGGTGATCAAAAGCCTGTTGACAGTGGATCAAATTATCTTAGAATTGCCATGAATTTGGTCATCATAAGGATAGCCATAATGAGGATAGCATTTTTGTTTAAGATACAATGGACAACAATGACAATTACAATGTTCAAAATCAACTTCGAACTATGAGTCGCATGGGACATAGCAGTTAAATTCATTTTTCTTTTTGTTAAAAGTCATTCTTAGTAGATGATAATTTTCTACAAATGTATTAATACTGACAATTGTACTGCTAAATTATAATCTGCTAGCGTTTGGTGCGTGGATGTTAAAACCAATCGCCCTAATAGTCTAAATAATCTAAAAAAAAAGGGCCAAAATGTATAGAAACATTGCAGGTAGTGTGTTTCTGCGTGTTTGGTATTAACTTCTGCGTGTTTGGTATTAACCACTTAAGCCTCGGAAGATTTTACCCCCTTCCTGACCAGGCCCTATTTTGCGATTCGGCACTGCGAGACTTTAACGGACAATTGCGCGGTCGTGCGACGCTATACTTAAGCAAATTTGACTTCCTTTTTTTCCCACAAACAGAGCTTTCTTTTGGTGTTATTTGATCACCTCTGCGATTTTTTGATCATGCACTATAAACAAAAAAAGAGCGTCAATTTTGCAAAAATAACAATATTTTTCACATTTTTTTATATGAAATTCCCCAAAAAAATTTAAAAATCTAAATTTTTTAACCCTTTTGGCCAATTTGTTTTCTGCTACATATGTTTGGTAAAAAAAATCGCAATAAGTGCATTGCGGCGGACAGATCGGACCCTTGACTGACATTTTTTACACTTTTGGGGGTACCAGTGACATTACTACAGTAATCAGTGCTATACATATGCACTGTTACTGTAAAAATTACACTGGCAGGGAAGGGGTTAACTTTATTGGGGAAGGAGGGGTTAAGTGTGTCCTTAGGGGCGTGCTTCTAACTGTGCAGGGATGTGGCTTTTTATGTAACAGCAGAGATCTATGATCCTACATAGCAGGACCTTATGATCTCTGCTGTTACACAGGGAAGAATGACAGGCGGCTTTGTTTACATTAGCCGCCTGCCTTTCTCCCTCTGTAACTGACGATCGCGTGTGCCCGGCGGACATCGGGTCCGCCGGTCACTCACGTTGAGGTGTCCATGAACGAGCGGGGGCGGGAGCGCGCCTCCGGCGGCATGCGCTCGCCCCCTATTGGCTCACAGGTAGTACCGGTACGTCACTTTGCCTGCACGGGGCTGACCGCCGCAGTATATGTACTTGCAGTGGTCGGCAAGTGGTTAACTACTTCACACTACTGCTTTGTTATTAATAGGAGTGTTGGGTAGGTTACCATCATAATAAAAAGGAGTGCAGGTAGGGTTTCCCCCTGGGAAAGCTGCTATTCCCCAGCAGCAGTGCCAGGAACTATGTGATCATAAGCTGGGGCTTATTTCTTACCCCCCTGGGATGCTAGGTGTATTTATTAATGTAATCTGGGGTTTATTTCTTACCCCAGGAATGCTGGGGCTCATTTTGTAACCTCAAAGGAAAAAATGCTGTTGCCCATGGTAAATGTTTAGGTGTAAACTTACACTTTAAAATAACCAATGCACAACCTACTATAACATAGGACTTAATAATAAGTTGTTACAAATGCAACTAATGCATTTTATACCTTTTTATATAAAAAAGATGGAATAGGATTGGCTGCCATGAGCATAACCCATTTTCTCTTCTCTTTGCTCCAGACGTCATAACTCTGCCCGTTGTGTAAACGCACTGAGCTTCAAAGAGATCAGTGGGTTTATTCAATAAATCAAAAAGGGGAAGATAGTCTTTCACAGATAAAGTGGCAAGTTTGGAAATAGGATTACCCAAACCTGCTACACGACCAGATGTTAGGAGGATTACAAAAAGTATTGCACAGAAAAAAAAAAACCCAAAAGAGCAGGTGACAGTAAAACGAAAGTGGAGAATTGTTATACTGATAGTAAGATATCTGTGAATGCGTGGGTGGATTTATGAAAGCTTGAGACTATCCCTGCTCCTAAAAGGATTCCTGGTGCAAAATAGGTTAAAAAAGGCTGATATTTTGGCATTTAAAATGAAAATTACAAATCGAAATGATAAAAACCTAATATGCAACTAAAGCTCAAGGTGCTTGTATGTTTTCTTGGAAAGCTTTGAAGCCTGTGATGAGCTTTTGCACAGACTTTAACCAGAAATGTAGGGTTGGCATGGATCAACACAACCTACCACCAAGTCCAACTAATACTATGAACTGATCAAAACTGATGATGATAGAATATCTTGATCCATACCACTATTTTTGCACCTAAAACTGGTCGAAAGTGGTTAAAATTGAGAGATCAGGCTTCCAAGCATTTTTTTTTGGGTTTGGGACTTTAAATGAAGCATGTGACACATAGCTGGTAGAGTGGTCAAATACATGATGGCACATTTATTCTTTCATATATATACAGATATCATAATGGCACATTATTATAATTCATATATAAATACAAAATGCTAAATCTGGAGCTGACTTGTAAGTAACTCAGGGATGGATACTTTCTTCCCCCTTTTTCTTTTTTGAGTTAACCATCAAAACTACATTAGTATCTATGTTTTTTTGCAGCTATGCACCTTGCATCCGCTGCAGGAGAAGTAGATTGAATTCCACGAAACACACGCGTCAAGCTTTTTTAGATGCATTATAAATATGTGTTTACAGCTTATGAACTTTCTGCAATCAATATGAAGATTTTATTATATATTTTATGATATGGATTACAAGCCAACTTGCAATTTTAACTAGTCATACGCCACCATCCCTAAATCTAAAATTTAAAGGGAAGGGTCTTGGACTTTAAATTAAGCATGTGACACATAGCTGGTAGAGTGGTCAAATACTTGATGGCACAATTATTCTTTTATATATATATATATGAATTATGATAATATGCCATCATGGGATATATATATATATATATATATATAGTGCCCAGTGTTGGGGGTAACGAGTTACAAAGTAACTGATTACAGTAACTACATTACCTTTTTTGGTAACTAAGTAAAGTAACTAGTTACAATACTAATATTGGTAACTACACTACTTTACTAGGCTATAGGAAGTAACTACACTACTTTACTAGGCTATAGGAACGCGCTTTCCTGCGTTACCCAAGCCGTGCGATACAATCGTTATTTCGAAGAATAGAGAGGGATGAATTTATGACTTTTTGTTGCACTTTATGTTTTATTCTGTTTTTTCAGGTTTTGTTCTCATGTTTCCCAAAGCCTGTGTTTATACAATAAACTCTATGCAGAAAGAGTGTCATGTATCTTCTTCTACACGGTCAATTAAGAAAGAGGAGAGTAAAGTATTAAGTAGTGAAGTTACTTTTCAAATGCAGTAACTAGTAAAGTAATCTCGTTACAATTTACAGAAGTAACTAGTAACTTGTTACTAATTACATTTTTTGAGTAACTACCCCAACTCTGATAGTGCCTTGCGAAAGTATTCGGCCCCCTTGAACTTTGTGACCTTTTGCCACATTTCAATCTTCAAACATAAAGATATAAAACTGTATTTTTTTGTGAAGAATCAACAACAAGTGGGACACAATCATGAAGTGGAACAAAATTTATTGGATATTTCAAACTTTTTTAACAAATAAAAAACTGAAAAATTGGGCGTGCAAAATTATTCAGCCCCCTTAAGTTAATACTTTGTAGCGCCACCTTTTTCTGCGATTACAGCTGTAAGTCGCTTGGGGTATGTCTCTATCAGTTTTGCACATTGAGAGACTGAAATTTTTGCCCATTCCTCCTTGAAAAACAGCTCGAGCTCAGTGAGGTTGGATGGAGAGCGTTTGTGAACAGCAGTTTTCAGTTCTTTCCACAGATTCTCGATTGGATTCAGGTCTGGACTTTGACTTGGCCATTCTAACACCTGGATATGTTTATTTGTGAACCGTTCCATTGTAGATTTTGCTTTATGTTTTGGATCATTGTCTTGTTGGAAGACAAATCTCCTTCCCAATCTCAGGTCTTTTGCAGACTCAATCAAGTTTTCTTCCAGAATGGTCCTGTATTTGGCTCTATCCATCTTCCCATCAATTTTAACCATCTTCCCTGTCCCTGCTGAAGAAAAGCAGGCCCAAACCATGATGCTGCCACCACCATGTTTGACAGTGGGGATGGTGTGTTCAGGGTGATGAGCTGTGTTGCTTTTACGCCAAACATAACGTTTTGCATTGTTGCCAAAAAGTTCGATTTTGGTTTCATCTGACCAGAGCACCTTCTTCCACATGTTTGGTGTGTCTCCCAGGTGGCTTGTGGCAAACTTTAAATGACACTTTTTATGGATATCTTTAAGAAATGGCTTTCTTCTTGCCACTCTTCCATAAAGGCCAGATTTGTGCAGTAAACGACTGATTGTTGTCCTATGGACAGAGTCTCCCACCTCAGCTCTAGATCTCTGCAGTTCATCCAGAGTGTTAATGGGCCTCTTGGCTGCATCTCTGATCAGTCTTCTCCTTGTATGAGCTGAAAGTTTAAACGGACGGCCAGGTCTTCGTAGATTTTCAGTGGTCTGATACTCCTTCCCTTTCAATATTATCGCTTGCACAGTGCTCCTTGGGATGTTTAAAGCTTGGGAAATCTTTTTGTATCCAAATCCGGCTTTAAACTTCTCCACAACAGTATCTCAGACCTGCCTGGTGTGTTCCTTGTTCTTCATGATGCTCTCTGCGCTTTAAACGGACCTCTGAGTCTATCACAGTGCAGGTGCATTTATACGGAGACTTGATTACACACAGGTGGATTCTATTTATAATCATTAATCATTTAGGTCAACATTGGATCATTCAGAGATCCTCACTGAACTTCTGGAGAGAGTTTGCTGCACTGAAAGTAAAGGGGCTGAATAATTTTGCACGCCCAATTTTTTATTTGTTAACAAAGTTTGAAATATCCAATAAATTTCGTTCCACTTCATGATTGTGTCCCACTTGTTGTAGATTCTTCACAAAAAATTACAGTTTTATATCTTTATGTTTAAAGCCTAAAATGTGGCAAAAGATCGCAAAGTTCAAGGGGACCGAATACTTTCGCAAGGCACTGTATATATATAAAAGAATAAATGTGCCATCAAGTATTTGACCACTCTACCAGATATGTGTCACATGCCTCATTTAAAGTCCAAAACCCTTCCCTTTAAATTTCAGATTTAGGGATGGAGGCGCATGACTATATTATGTCATGGGCCTCATTTAAAGTCCCAAAAATCCTAATTTACCCATTAGCTTCCAAGCTTTTAGCCCTGTGCTTGGAATTTGCATTACATTCTTTAGACTCTGGCATCAAAACAGGTCGCACAGCAGTGAGTCAACTAATTTTCCTTAAAAGCTCTTAAAATTGCATCCAGATCTGCTACTTGAATATAATCACATTACATTACGCACCAATTTTGAAGTTTTGCTTTACAAGTTGATATTTTGAGACTGAGGAGTGTATGAAGAGTGTTTCTAACAATAATCTGTAATTTGCCAGCAACTAATCAACCTCCAACTGTTATTTCTGGAGTACAAAGTTAAAAATGAATCAAAGATTATTATTATGTACTAAGGCCAGGTTTTCGTGTTAGCACAGTAGGTTTATGTGGTATTTATCATGCTTTTTTTTACTAGTATGGTAAATACCATATAAACTGACAGTGAATTGACATTTTGAATATAGAATGAGATAATTGGAAACAGTGTGTCATGTGATCCAATTATCTCTTGCGATATTCTTTAGTGAATTGAGCCCACTGTCCTAATGAGGTTTTTAGTTAGCCGTTTACATGAGAAATATTGCTCCTTTGGTACAAAGGCATATAGTGAGTGTGATCTTTTTTCTCCTATCAGGATGGGAAGCACTCCCACTTACAGCTTGCCCCCCTTTCACCCTCTGACCTGGGTGCTGAGATTGTGGACAGCTGGCCACGGCCGCTGCAGAGCTTCGCTGCACTGCAGAGTCTTGCAGGAACGGCCTGCATCTTCCTTCGACACAGCATCGCAATCACACAGATCGTATGTATACGGAATTGTGTACCGGGGGTTTAGGGGCAGAATATAGTAAGCAGTCTTGACATTTACATGGGTTTAAAAAATAAATGATTTCAAATAAAATATTACATTATTGGTCAAAAAAGTATAATAATGTGTCATGAAGGAACGACCATACATTGGTATATACCATAGACTCCATGTCTATGCCAAAAACAGATAGGACTATCACTCTCATGGTTTGATCAGATGATTTGCACATATTTTTGTACATTTTTTGTTTACCATTTCCCTTACCCCAGATAAGTGGCACTGGGAGCATATGGCCATTTCTCCCTCCCCTGTGTTTCTCACTCCATTCACAAAACATGTTGGAAGTCAATGGCTACCCTGACTAAATGAATTCCTGTAATGTAAGCTTTCAAAAACACTGGTCCACCAGTGAATTATCTAGGCCAGTGATGGCAAACCTTGGCACCCCAGATCTTTTGGAACTAAATTTCCTATGATGCTCAAATAAACTGCAGAGTGCATGAGCATCACGGGAAATGTAGTTCCAAAACATCTGGGGTGCCAAGGTTCGCCATCACTGATCTAGGCTGTCACTATGGACTTCTGCCTTTGAAAATATATGTTCCCTGTATGTCATGCTCATGCATTGGCTTTAGTGCTTTTTCAATTGCTACCTGGAACAAGTGCAGAGATAAGAAATGAATACCCTCATTTATAGCATGCATTTTCTGTGATTTAGGCAGTAGCCAGGCAACTAAAATTTTCAGGAGGCCAGCAATGACCACCACCCTGCTTTACTAATGACAGGTGCAATTTAAAGCTTATTTTTTTTGTTGGCTTATAATAGTGGTCCTCCCAGCACTGATACTGTAGCAGATTTACTATTTAATCACCATGGTCAGATGCAGGCACAGACCAATTTAACTTCTTTTCACACAACTCCCTGGGTTCTTGGACACAAGATAGGTTTCTCAGCTTCCCGCCCTCAGCAGCTAATAGAGGCAGAGGAGGACTGGGCCAGGGGGAAGGGGGGCAAATGTCCCCTGGGCCTCTCTGATGTCCCGTAAAAAGGCTGCACCGCTTCTGCTACAGATATGCCTAAAGGAATCCTGGTGGATAGTTTAACCGCTTTACCACCGCCCACAGTAATATTACTGCGGCAGAGTGGCTCGTTATCGTCTGACGACGTAGTACTACGTCGTCAGACACTCCCCCTTCTGGGCGGCGCTTGCGCGCCGCCGGAGGCTCGCTCCCGCTGTTTTCATTCACAGCGGGAGTCGGGCCAGGGGAGGAGCAGCGGCGATCCCCGCTGCTCTGCCCCGATCGCCGGGGATCTAGTGTGGAGATCCGCCCGCCTGTGTAAACACAAGCGGGCGGATCTCCATAGTGACAGGGAGTGACAGATCGGAGTGTTCAGCATAGCTGGACATCCGATCTGTCCATGACTCACTCGGTCACCTCCCCCCCTACACGTCAGTAAGCACCAGGCATACATTAACCCCTCCCTCTCCAATAAAATTAACCCCTTCCCTGCCAGTGTCATTTTTACAGTAACAGTGCATATATATAGCACTGATTACTGCAGTAATGTCACTGGTACCCCCAAAAGTGTCAAAAATGTCAGTCAAGGGTCCGATCTGTCCGCCGCAATGTCGCAGTCCCGCAAAAAAAATCGCTGATCGCCGCCATTACGCGTTAAAAAAAAAACCACCAAAAATGACAGAAATCTTTCCCTTTGTTAGTAAACGCAATAACTTTTGCGCAAACCAATCAAAATACGCTTATTGCGATTTTTTTTACCAAACATAGGTAGCAGAAAACAAATTGGCCAAAATTTTTTAAAAAAATTGGTTTTCACATCTTTTTGGGGGGGAATTTCATATAAAAAAAATGTTAAAAATATTGTTATTTTTTCAAAATAAACGCTCTTTTTTTGTTTATAGCGCAAAAAGTAAAAATCGCACAGGTGATCAAATACCACCAAAAGAAAGCTCTGTTTGTGGGAAAAAAAGGACGTAGATTTCGTTTGTGTACGGCGTCCCACGACCGCGCAATTGTCAGTTGAAGTCGCACAGCGCCGAATCGCAAAAAGTGGCCTGGACGGAAGACAGCAAAATCCTCCGGTGGTAAAGTGGTTAAACTGTGTCTGAGCAGAGGCCGGTTTAATGCCCCACTGGAGACACTCCTCTCCCTGCCAGTCCTAACCAAGCTGCCCCAGCTCCCCCCAGCTGCCCCCTGCTGGCCAGGTTGGGAACCAGGATTCAGCCGGTGAGTAGAAAGTACTGGGAGTGGAGCTTCTGCCTGGAATGAGAGTCAGGAGGAGGACAGGAAAAGGGAGAGTGGGAGTGGGGCTTAGTCGCTGCACCATGGGCCTCTGGTTTGTACTTGCCCCTTGGGCTGAAAGTTGCCAGTCTGCCCCTGCATAGAGGCCACATCTGATGAGGCAGAGATGGCTGGGCAAGTAATCTGCAGCCAAGATAGAGGCCCTCCACTGTCAAAACTGGTGTACAGACAGGCGGGTCAGAGCCTAATAGCGTGCAGCTTCTCCAAAAGACCCAGTCACTGCGGGGAAAATTGGAGTACTCCAGTTCCATTGGGGTGGCGCTTTGTCCTTCAGTCCTAAATCCCTCCAGCTGCTCCCCCATGTTACCAAAACTACATCATTTCACTGTGAAGAATGTTGCCCATGAAGATAATCACAGGAGCGGTACTCTATACTGTTTTACTGAAATAGCGATTCTCAGTTTGACTCTGTTTGAATAGCGTCTTATAGAGACTTTGCTTTGCAGCTACATGTGACCTTAATTGGCTCACAAGACATTGCGGTGAAAAATCCATGTTTGTGCAACTATCATTTTATTTATACAGCTTTTAATATTCTGCAGTGTTTTAGTGTTGCTTCTAACTTTGTTACAGTTATCTCTGTCTGATCATTTGGCTGGTTACCCATTCCATTAAGCTTGTTGTCAACAAACAGGATTGGCCATAATAAATACCTATATACACAGGGTCAAGTCAGGACTTGGGTGACTGGGCCAAGAAATTGTGTGGTCTGATCCAATCATGCAACATTAGGGGACCTTGTGACTGACTTCATTGTCAGAAAGCGGGGGGGGGGAGAATCCATTCTGTAATGTGCACTGGAACTGCAAGACATAGCGGCAGAGATATTATATGGAAAGGGGAAGAGTAGGATAGGGGTGATCTGTGGTGATGCAGACAGATAGCTGAAGGAACAACTTGTAGATAGGCTGCTGTCCAACAGCAGATACAAATGTCTCAGAATGAGAAATGTGTCAGGTGAAGAGATGTACAAGTTCGGATGCACCTATGGCTGTTGTAGATTGAAAACCAATGAGCCTGCCTGCAACCGAACAGACAGCTCCATGAGAGGTGGCCATTTATAGACGGGATAACTCACCTCAAGGCAGAGTAAATGCAGACTGGGATACTCCTACAAGGATAAGGAGAGGATGCCCCCATGTGGAGTAGGAGAATATTACCTGGGAAGTGGCAGAGGTGGGGCAAAGAGCGGAAAAGTTGGGGCATCTTCAGAAAGACTGCCCCAACCATACACAGTGAAAGCCTTTAAACTAGAATGCCTCTCTGCCAGGAGCCAAGCAGTGGGGCAGAAAAGTGGATCGACTTCTCATCTATGAACCAAATATGTGGGGTAGGAGGCTGAATAGATAGAAATGCATGACTCGGATTAACCTCATCTGTTTACTGGAAGAGTGTAACTGGGCAAGACGATTAAGGGAATCGGAAAGGTATTACAATAAGATACATGGCCACTCACTAAAACTAGAGGAAAGGCGGTTTAACCTTAAAATACATAGGGGGTTCTTCACTGTAAGAGCAGTAAGGATGTGGAATTCTCTTCCGCAAACAGTCATATAAGCAGGGAGCATCGATAGTTTAAAAAAAACTATTAGATGGGCACCATAATGACCACAACATACAGGGGTATACAATGCACGGTTAACAATAAACACACGCACACATCATAGGTTGAACTGGATGGACTGATGTCTTTTTTCAACCTCACAAACTCTGTAACTATGTAACCACTTGCCAACCGCAATATGTATATGTACATTGTGGTTTGCAAGTGGTTTACCGGGACTATGGCTGAAGATATCAGCCATAACCTCAGTATTGTTTTTTTTCAGCCGGTGACTGGGTTTCTCTTGAAAGCAGAAAAATAAAATATATGCTCCTGCGCTTGAGGGGTTGCTGTGTGACTTGATCTTTTAGAAACGCGACTTCGCTGGGTTATCCCGCCATTTTGGCTGTTCTGCCACTCCCAACAGGTCAGGGGAACCCAGATAAAATTCTAAAAGGAAAATAATACAGAGGACACACCAGCCTAGCGCATTACCTTTTTGCAACAATTTATTTTTAAAAAGTATATACATCATACTCACAAAGGAGATGAAATAACAGGCGAAATAAAAGTGTGGGTCCACCAGAAATCTCCACTCAGCATAGTCCGCTAGTACAAACAGTAGTGGAATGTAAACCTCCAAATGTAGCTGACGTATTTTGAGGGTGTCCCCTATTCTTCAGAGCTATGATTTGAGCTCTGAAGACATGTGACATGCTAGATATCTATATACTCAGCATGAAACCATCTTTCATATTATACACAAAAATTTGTGCACGGTTTATATTGCTTTTTTGTTTTTTTTTTTAGTTCTCTAACCACTTCAGCCCCGGAAGGATTTGCCCCCTTAATGACCAGGCCCTATTTTGCAATTCGGCACTGTGTTACTTTAACGGACAATTGCACGGTCGTGCGACGCAGTACCCAAACGAAATTGATGTCCTTTTTTTTTTTTCCACAAATAGAGCTTTCTTTTGGCGGTATTTGATCACCTCTGCAATGTTTTATTTTTTGCTCTATAAACAAAAAAAGAGCGACAATTCTGAAAAAAAAAACAATATTTTTCACATTCTGCTATATAACATTCCCAAAAAAAAAATGTAAAAATCTAAATTTATTTAACATTTTAGGCCAATTTGTTTTCTGCTACATATTTTTGGTAAAAAAAATCGCAATAAGCGTTTTTTAAATTGTATAAAACTGTGGGTACCCTGCGCTTGTGGATAAAGTGCTATTGTGCTAAATGTGTGCTAATCAGTGTGCTGATTTTATAAAGCTGCTAGCTGCAGTGAAAAAGTGCTAGTGCTCTTTTAATATGTGAAACAGTGATTGCAGCGCTGCTTATAATTATGTAAATAAATATATAAATCAAATCACAAACTTCAAAGAAAATTCATGAAGTGCACTAGATGATAAATAATAAATGTCCATTAATACATCATTGCGATGTGGTGAATCCTTTCATTTGTAATCATACAAGTGCTTGAATGTGAAATCCGTGCTCTATTCGGGGTTTCCCCCTTTGGTTATCTACTCACCGCCAAGTAGCTAATTTCAGGCATGTAGGAGCTGCTATGCTATAACTTCTCCACTTGCAATACGGTCTCTTGCTGTAAAATGAAGATCCATCCCCGATTTCCTCATAAGAAAAAGCCGATCATAGTGAAGCTCGTTTTTATACAGCATTTATTCAAGAAAATCATAGGGGTATATACTCACAAACATCTTAAAAACACATGCAGAAAATGTACAGAGCGGCACGGCGGCTAGCTGCTCCCGCAGCAAACAGTTCCCCGGCCGGAGGTCACGTGGTATTCGCTCGACCAATCGCTAGACGCGTTTCGCTGTAAGACACAGCGTCATAAAGACGAGTACCACGTGACCTCCGGCCGGGGAACTGTTTGCTGCGGGAGCAGCTAGCCGCCGTGCCGCTCTGTACATTTTCTGCATGTGTTTTTAAGATGTTTGTGAGTATATACCCCTATGATTTTCTTGAATAAATGCTGTATAAAAACGAGCTTCACTATGATCGGCTTTTTCTTATGAGGAAATCGGGGATGGATCTTCATTTTACAGCAAGAGACCGTATTGCAAGTGGAGAAGTTATAGCATAGCAGCTCCTACATGCCTGAAATTAGCTACTTGGCGGTGAGTAGATAACCAAAGGGGGAAACTCCGAATAGAGCACGGATTTCACATTCAAGCACTTGTATGATTACAAATGAAAGGATTCACCACATCGCAATGATGTATTAATGGACATTTATTATTTATCATCTAGTGCACTTCATGAATTTTCTTTGAAGTTTGTGATTTGATTTATATATTTATTTACATAATTATAAGCAGCGCTGCAATCACTGTTTCACGTATTTTAAATTGGTTTGCGCAAAAGTTATCGCGTTTACTAACTACGGGAAAGATTTATGTCATTTTTATTATTGTTTTTGTTTTTTTTACTAGTAATGGCGGCGATCTGCCATTTTTAGCGGGACTGCGACATTGCGGCGGACAGATCAGAACCCTAACTTACATTTTTGACACTTTTGGGAGTACGAGTGACATTACTACAGTAATCAGTGCTAAAAATATGCACTGTTACTGTAATAATGCCATTGGCAGTAAAGGGGTTAACCCTGTTGTTGATCAAAGGGGTTAATGTATGTCTGCATGCTTACTAACTGTGTGGGGGGGGGGGGTGTTCTGTGACAGGCACAGACAGATCGCAGTTTCAGCTTAGCTGAAACTTCAGATCTGTTCCCGACTGTCTCACAGAAGATCCGCCTGCTAAGCAGGTGGATCTTCTCTCTGTTTAGCTGGACGATCGTCTAAACACAGTGGGAGCGCGCTGCCAAAACCCCTTCCCCCCCAGTCACGTAGTATTACGTGACTGGACCCAGGGGAGCCACAGCGCCGCAGTAATATTACTGTGAGCAGTCGGCAAGTGGTTAAAATGTATTTATTCCAAAAATATAGCATTTGAAAAACAGCTGCATAAATACCGTGTGATATAAATATATATATATATATATAATGTTTGGGGGGGTTATAAGCAACTTTCTAGCAAAAAAAATGATTTAAACTTGTAAACAAAGTGCCAGAAAAGGCCTGGTCTTCAAGTGGTTAAAGGGATTGTAAAGGCAGAAGCTAAAAAAGGAAGTGAGCTGGCCCCGGTGTGCCATAATCCTAAATATATAGACCAAAGGAGAACTTGGTACAACACATTGTTGTCCCAAAAAGATTACGGACTTTAGAGGCACATTATGGACAGGCAGAACAATTTTGTTAAAACATTAACATTTTATTGAGAGTATTTAAAAAAAAGAGAATCAAAAAATCATATATATGTAAAACAGTACTTAAAAAACGGAGCCAATAGTGAAAAGAGACTCCATGTGATTTATAGTGGGTATACAAACATTGCACACTGTGTGAAGAGGTAGATATATTTAACTGGTCTGGAAGGTCGACGCGTTTCGCATTGCGCTTCTTCAGGACCACAGACGATTAAATATTCTCTTAACAAATTAAGCAAAATATAACATTAGTTGACAATACATGATATGGGGCATTTGCATTTGTACATCATTCATTTTATTAGCCAAAGAGTATTGAAAGATTAACGAATAGACCAACCTCCTATAGCGCAAACAATTGTATCATCCACGTCAGTTTTAGCAACTGGTGAGGTGCAAAAGAGATCCACCTACATTATAAGTGGTGAAAGGTATATAAGCTTTTGAAGGAATGCTCTGGCTACGAATAATGTTAAAGATAGATATTATATCATAGTTACCAATCAATCTAATTGATCTCAGGTGAGAAAGCAGGTGAGCGGCAGGTAGCATACACACCACAAGGTTGACAATTGCAGTTACACTGAAAAATATATATAGATATGTCACATCATGGAACATCAGATTTGACACAGATTGTGTGTTAATTTCAGGCTGCATTTACCTTGTGAGTTATAATATAAAGAGTCACGGCCCCAAACAGGGAAAAAGAGATTTTATATCCTCTGATGCACGTAGGAACAAGGGGTTCTACTCTCCTGAGAATGGAGATACCGTATTGCCTTCAATGAGTGATCTGTAATAGATCAATCAAGATATAAATCTTATGTTGTTTTATCTCTAGGGTGCTTATCTATGTTATGAGTACTTGCATACAGATCAGATGTTTCAGGATCATAAGTGTGCTTAAAGCCCAGAGAGCAAAGCTGAAGAGGTGGTAAAGTTTGATTTTGGGAGAGGGGGAACAATCCTATATCCCAGGTAAGTAACCCAAGTATGCAGACCCAAGAAACTAGAGAGACAAATACGACCTTGTAAGGTTCAAATTGGAAGCAGAGGGATATATCAAAGTGTTTTTGAGCTGAGTATGAAATCAAACTCGTTTACTTGCGCGTGTGTAGCCGTTTGTATCCTGCCGTTCACATCCTGCCGTACCGTTGGTATTCCCTGGTGGTGTAGTGGCCTAAATAGCCCCAAAACACCGGCCGCTAATCGGCGCAGGTGTTGTCCGGTGATTGAGGCGCACCCGGAAGTGTGTCACATCACCGCCACCAGAAATGACGTTCGTTGGAACGCATCTTCACCGGAAGTAGGGAAGCAGGGCGGAAGTGACGAGCGCTCACCAAGGACCCAAAAGGGGTGGATCATCGCCGCCAAATACACTCCCGCTGGAGGCGTCCCCACTGGCGGAGAACCTATGAATTGGCCCAACGTACAATACACAAAGTGTGCAGCCACTGAAGGAGGTCCATGCCCAATAGTTCCAATAAGCCATTGCAAAATACATTATTGAATAAATCTGCCTGAGCCATTGAGTATACCGGTCATCATACAGCCTGTATCTATGTAGTCAAAAGTTACCCCAGATTAGGAGTACATTTAAAGCGGACATCTTAGAAGTGGAATTGATGTAGATATTTGTGAAAGGAAAAAGGAGAAAAAGAAAAAGAAAGGTGATACCGACACATATGTTGTTGGTGGTGATGGGAATCTGATGGTATTGAAACGGACATGTTTTGAGAAGTGAGGAATCTGGGGGAGGAAAGGGGTTTATATCTCCTATATCTATATGAGAAACGCGAAACGCGTCGACCTTCCAGACCAGTTAAATATATCTACCTCTAGTGTGCAATGTTTTTATACCCACTATAAATCACATGGGGTCTCTCTTTTCACTATTGGCTCTGTTTTTAATGTACTGTTTTACATATATATGATTTTTTGATTCTCTTTTTTTAAAATACTCTCAATAAAATGTTAATGTTTTAACAAAATTGTTCTGCCTGTCCATAATGTGCCTCTAAAGTCCGTAATCTTTTTGGGACATCAATGTGTTGTACCAAGTTCTCCTTTGGTCTGTAAAGGCAGAAGGTTTTTTTCTTAATCTTAATGCATTCTATGATTAAGATAAAAAAAAAACTCAGGCCCCCTAATACTCACCTGAGCCCATCTTTATCCAGCCACGTTGCAGAAGTGTCTCAGCTGCCCGGGACTCCTCATTGGCTGAGACAGCAGTGTGGCACGATTGGCTCCCGCTGCTGTCAATGAAAGTCAGTCAGCCAATCAGGAGTGAGAGGGGATGGGGCCAGGTGCAGCTCTGTGTCTGAATGGACACAGGGAGCTGTGACTCAGCTTGGGTGCTCCCATAGCAAGGTGCTTGCTGTGAGGGCACTCAACAAGAGGGAGGGGCCAGGAGCACAGAAGAGAGACCTAAGAAGAGGAAGATCCAGGCCGCTCTGTGCAAAACCACTGCACAGAGGAGGTAAGTATAACATGTTTGTTTTTTGTTTTTTAAATTAGACCTTACAATCACTTTAAGTAGTTACTCTATAATAGAGGTGATATGGTTATGGCAGTAGGTCAGTCCTGGGGAAAGTTCAAAGCTACTACCAGAAACCAACAAACTGCTGTGAGAGTAGTCCCAGCTCTTCTAGAGTGATAATAATCTGTATTGCAGAATAATGTTCCTCATGACTCGCCAATTACCTGGCAGGCCATGCTGTCAAGCGACTGGACCCTCTCTGTGGCAGAGAGAATCCACGTGGAAGCGGGACACTGGGGTGTCCACAAAATGTTGACCTGGTTCAAGAGACATGGCATGTGTATGGGTCGGTTCCAGTTGGTTGAACAAGTCTACAGACACTGTGAGGTCTGTCTAGAGTCAAAGAGTGCTGAAGCCCAAATCCTACCTTTGACTTGGCACACATCAGCCCAAATGAAAGTGCTGACCATCGTATTTGTTACATTTGACATGCCATAAGATGGATACCATCACTTTCTAGTTATGGGTGACCACTTTACCATGTTTGTTATGGCAGTCCACAGAAGATACATAATTAAAATACCAACAAAATAGTGACCCTTTTTCGAATTCTTCCAAGAAAGGTGACACTAGGCATTAAAGTGTCAAACACTGATAATGTTGAGAGGTTTGCTCATGAAGAAAACAAGGCAAATTAACCCATTACTTAGCCAAAGTGGTATGGAAATACAACCATGAACCATACTGTACATTCTTAAAAAAACAATTGCAAAATTGTTCCATGAACATTACAATGAACTGGGATATTTGAAGAAAAATTATCTCTGCTACCTAAAACTTAAATATATTGCCAAATTGCTGGAAATGCTAGCTACTTATTGTTTCTCATTGGAATGATTGTGTGTCAACCTCTAAAAGGTAAAGTTGAAATGTATTTAACCAAACACGATTGGACATGTTTGTGACATGTTGTTGTGTGCTGGAAAGATGAAGATAGAGAGGGTTGCTTAGCATCAGTGTTCATGCAGCAAGGGTTGTTATGCCTGTTGCCTGCTCTGTCCTAGGTAAAGGTAAAGTTATTGCTGAAGGCTACACTCAAAGGCTCTGCCAGGGTAATTAAATGTGAATTGTGTAGAGAGAACCAGAGACCAGCTTACTGACTGCAGAGATTTGTCCTAGTCAAGTACCCTGTGACTACCAAGGTGGTGTCTCCTATCCAAAACACAAGGGGGAGCAGGCTTTCCAGTAGGTTACAGACCTGTTGCACCCATTATAAATGGGAAAACACTTTCCACTCTGCAAGGATTATTTATTTTATATTACGAGGAATGCAACAATAGGAGGGAGAACCACCCCCAAAAAATGCTCCTGTTTCTTTAATGCATGATCAGTAGTATAGTGCTGTTACATTGTCATTTGTCCCTTTGTTTTATCTAAAATACCTGGTTGATCCTGCCACTTCCTGTGTCCCCCTCTGTGTGTGGACCACGGTAATCATGGCTGCTGATCCATGACTACTATGGTCAGCCTGTGTGCCTCCGTCATCCATAGTGTTCTGAGCCTCTCTTCCTTTCTTCTCTCCCCCTCTCCTGTCTGCTCCAGTCTGTGTCTGCAGAGTATCTCCTCCGAGCCCATCCTCTCTCCTCCTGCCACTATTTCAATGCATTACATAACACAATGCCTTATATCTTCTCTGTTTTAGCAAGATATTCAGTGCAGTATGTCAGTTTTCTTTTAATTATATTCCTAAATACCTTTTTGCACAACTCCTCTGTGTGGTCACATGATATTCTTCTGCTGGCTGGCTGGCTGACATCACTGGAAAATCCCAGCCCCTTCCAATGCTGTTCTTAGATCGAGGAAGCAGAGCAGAGGGAAATCATGTGACTGCACAGAGAAGCTGTGAAAAAAAGGTATTTAGGATTATAATTTAAAAGAAACACACACACTGCACTTTATATCCTGCAAAAACAGAGATGATACAAGTAACTGTGTTATGTGACTTTACAACCTCTTTAAGAACTAACATTGTGTGTGGAATCATCCACGGGAATAATTGGGTCACTTCATGCAACATTTTTATTGTGGATGCATTTTCTCTCAAACATTTTTATTATCTTCAAGTGATTTTTTTTGGTAAAATCTGTATGTACCTCAATACTGAGATGATTTATAATACTATGGTGGGAAGATATAGACAAGTATTTTGCTGACATATCTTTTGAACTATCATTGAAAAATGGGATTAAGGCGCTAAGGACTTTCATGGTACTGCAAGGATTTACAACACCATGAAAATACAAATTTTATTTATGCAATTATTAAAAGAGTCAACCACCCATATAGGGAGGGAAATGGACACTACACATATTAGTATATTGATCCAATCTTGGCATCAAGGCCATTTCATAAGGACTATACAAAACAATTTATACAATGAAAAATTCCTCCAGCATAAATTGATTATTGGTGTGACTCCCCATATAGGGGGACCACCTATATTCCTCCAAACTTACTCTACATGTTTCGCGGGAGATGTGTATTTTAGGTACTGTCTCTGCCAGAAAGGATGGAACCGCCACTTTGTAAGATGAACACAAAAGCCACCTTGGGAACAAAGGTGCTCGAGGGGTAAAGGCCCCAACTTGTCCATAAAGAATACGATGTAGGACTCTGCAGCCCCAAATGCTTGCAGATCTGATGCCCCCAGAAGATATCGATTGATTGATGTCCCACTGAGAACTGCTCTTGTAGGTGCAAATGGAGTCCCTGCAGGGAAATCCGGGACCATAATAAAAAACCCACTGTTGTAATGTTAGTCCTACTCAGGGCAAAGTTTCGGGACCAACTGTAACGGATCTTTGTACCCCAGCTGGGCACATCCGTCGAAACTGTGTCTCCTGTCCTCCAAACGCACCCACAGCCTGCGGAGAAGCCATACCCAGCCCGTAACCCCTCAATCACGAGACAATCCACACAGGTGTTGAGGGTTAACCATGCAGAGCTTAAACTGTTTATTACATTCCAAACCATACAGTTACAAACAGCTAAGGGGCACTCCCCTTAGCCCTGCAAGGGGGGGGGGGGGGGGATGAGACAAAGACCAACCAATGAGAACTGAACATTTGTACATTTGAACCAAGCAGTCTTAGTACACACCCCCTGCGGAGAGATGTCTCCAGCTCAGACAAGTGTCTGTGTCATGAATACACACCCTTAGACACAGGAACAGGAGGGGGGGGGGGGATGGGCTGTAACATTACATTACATTAACACAATGCCATGAGTCCTGCCATCTTCCTTTGTTCTGAGGATGAATGAAGAGAAAATAAAATGCAATAAAAAGGCCAATGTCCCAAACTCATAGGAAAATGAAACGAAGGGGTTTACAATCCAGGGACAGGGTGATCCGTCACAGTGCTCCCCCCTTGTGGAACACTCCGGCAGACCAGGCTTGACCCTTTTCAGGTCAACTTGGGGATGTCCGGATTTAGGTAAGGGGCTGAGTTCCATTTGCCGTGACAACCCATCAGCGTTGCCATTCTGCTTACCAGGCCAGTAGTGGATGGTAAAGTCAAAAGGCTGCAGCGCCAAACTCCAGTATCTTCTGGCCCATAGTCTGTCGGTAGGAGGCTTGTGCACAGTCCACTTCCAAAACACACAGTGACAGTGGGTTCTGTCACATTTCTCCCCTTTTAAAAACAGACTAACGAGGATTCTGACCCTCAACTGGTCTGGACCTGCGTTAGTCACAAACTTCCACCCCAGGCAACCAGGAAAAGTAAAAGTACGACTCTGGCGCTGGGGAGCAAAACTGCACATAGGGTCTCCCATGAATAAAAACAGCCGCTGCAGAGTGGGAACAGCTGTCTGCACTCCTCTGATCCGGGGCTGGGTTGCAGATATTGGGGGAGCTGAATAATCCTCTGCCCTGATGCCAGCGCTTCCGCTGGTAGGGAATGTAGGCTGGTAGGGCTATGCATTTGGGGAGAAAAAGGTACTTGCTTTTCTCCTGGTGTAGTTACCAGCCGCTGAGAAGGTATCTTGCAGGGACTGTCTCCCAGATTCTTCATCTCTTGTTCTGATGCTGGGCAGAGACCATCAGCGCTCTCTTCTGTAGCCAGTGCTTCTGCTGGGGGGATAACCACTGGGGTAGTGTCCAAGTGCTGGGGAAACGGCTCACTGAGGTCATCCCTCGGACTCCCTGGATCTACCTCTGAGGGTGGGCAGAGGCCAGCGGCACTCTGCCCCGTAGCCAGCGCTTCTGCTGGGGGGATGAACATTGGGGTAGTGTCCAATTGTTGGGGAGGGAGAATTGCTTCCTCTGCTCCCGGTGGGGATATCTGCTGTTGGGAAAACAGCTCACGCAGATCCTCTCTCAGACTCTCCGGATCCAACTCTTTTCCTGCTGCTGGGCAGATGCCAGGGGCACTCTTCCCTGTAGCCAGCGCTTCTGCTGGGGCACCAGATGAGATACTCTGGACTTGCTGCTGATCACCATTTTCCAACCTTCCAGCGCCTGTCTCAACTCCCCCTTCTGAGACCTTCATGCTATTAGCTTGTCTCGCTGCCTGGGGGACCTCCAGTGCGTTCCGGCATTCTAGCGCTCGCAGTGCCCTCTGTATCATCGCTGCTTCTTCCATTGCAGTTAGTACGGGAAAACGCAGGGTCACCCCTGGCCCCATTTGCTTCTCATCTTCGTGACTGTCTGATATTTCTCTCGCACAGTCCCAGGCAACGGGAGCCATGCCAGGCTGCTGATCACCGTCAAACAGCCGCTTGTAGGCAATCTCGAGCTCCCATTCCTGCTCAACCAGGAACTCCAATTCCTCCAGGTCACACACCTCGTCGGGGAGGTCCAGCACCTCATCTCGGAAATCCAGAATGTGTTCCAGCCGCCACTCCTCATCGCTCCCAAAGTCTGGGTCTCCGTACATTTTTTGATGGAGCAGCCCCACGCGCCATAGCCAACGCCTTCTGTCGGGCTGCCATCTGCTGTACCTGGCCACAGTTGAGCTGCGAACCACCGGAGGGCTCTGTAGCTGGCGTCCAGCCTCATTTCCTCCTGGACCAATCTTCTGAGCTCCGTCTTCCCTTCATCTCGCGGTCGTTCCCTCAGGAACACCTCTCGCGCGCGGTACTGCGTCCGGTACATCTCTGTGGAGGAGGGAAGGATCTTCCCCTGATGGTGCCGCTCGTGGCTTAGTGCCTCATGCCAGAGTTGCCGGCGGATCACATCCTCCCAACCGAGCCTGGTGTGCTCTGTCGCTGGTCCCCGATGGTGCTTCCGCATGCCTTGCAGCCTCCTCCCGAACTCCGCTCTCATGCTGGCTGGTCCCCGTATCACTCCTCGGCAGCTGCCCAGATCTTGAATCCTGGTGGTGGTTTGGATGTCCTGGACTGCAGGAGACATCCCACCGCTGCCAACCAATGTAACGGATCTTTGTACCCCAGCTGGGCACATCCATCAAAACTGTGTCTCCTGTCCTCCAAACGCACCCACAGCCTGCGGAGAAGCCATACCCAGCCCGTAACCCCTCAATCACGAGACAATCCACACAGGTGTTGAGAGTTAACCATGCAGAGCTTAAACTGTTTATTACATTCCAAACCATACAGTTACAAACAGCTAAGGGGCACTCCCCTTAGCCCTGCAAGGGGGGGGGGGGATGAGACAAAGACCAACCAATGAGAACTGAACATTTGTACATTTGAACCAAGCAGTCTTAGTACACACCCCCTGCGGAGAGATGTCTCCAGCTCAGACAAGTGTCTGTGTCATGAATACACACCCTTAGACACAGGAACAGGAGGGGGGGGGGGGGGATGGGCTGTAACATTACATTACATTAACACAATGCCATGAGTCCTGCCATCTTCCTTTGTTCTGAGGATGAATGAAGAGAAAATAAAATGCAATAAAAGGCCAATGTCCCAAACTCATAGGAAAATGAAACAAAGGGGTTTACAATCCAGGGACAGGGTGATCCATCACAGTGCTCCCCCCTTGTGGAACACTCCGGCAGACCCGGCTTGACCCTTTTCAGGTCAACTTGGGGATGTCCGGATTTAGGTTAGGGGCTGAGTTCCATTTGCAGGGACAACCCATCAGCGTTGCCATTCTGCTTACCAGGCCAGTAGTGGATGGTAAAGTCAAAAGGCTGCAGCGCCAAACTCCAGTATCTTCTGGCCCATAGTCTGTCGGTAGGAGGCTTGCGCACAGTCCCCTCCAAAACACACAGTGACAGTGGATTCTGTCACACCAACCTCCTGAAGCAATCCCCTGGCAGCTCACATGCTGATTTTCCCTGGTGAAAGCTGAAATGGTTCAAATGTAAACCCTTACGGAACTAAGGTGAGCCTTAATTCCGCATCATGTGAAAAAATTATAGCAGCTGGACAACCCCGGAGTTGCGAGGATCAAAATTCTGCTCAGCTGCGAAGACTGTGAACCTGTTCAAGACTACCAAGTAAATATTGTTTGCAGGATTTAACCACTTCCAGAGGATGGCCAAAAGTCTTCCAATCCTTCCCTCTCAATATCTGGGACAGGTGTTGTGGAAATATTGGTGGCTGAAGTGCTTGGTCTAGACTTTGTTTGATGGCTAGGATAAACCCAAGGCCTGTGGGCCAATCGGCATGCTTGCTATCATAGTGAGACTGTCAGACAAAAGTCTACCCTGAAACTTCATGAGCAAAGGCAGTAGAGGAAACGCATCTGCTAGGTGACTTCACTGGGTGAGTAGCAAGAGAGGCACCTTGTGAATGAATGGTGATGCAAATAGGTTCAGCTGAGTGAGGTCCCATAATTGAGTGGCATGGGCAAGATTTTCCGATTAACCGGTTGCCGACCGCCGCACGACTATATACTGCGGCGGTCAGCCCCGGCCAGGCAGAGTGACGTATCGGTACGTCACTCGCCTGTCACTGACTTGCGAGCCTATCGCGGGCGGGCGCGCGCCCGCCGCGGCTCGTTCACAGGCAAGTCAGTGCGTGTGACCGGCGGACTCGATGTCCGCCGGCCACACTACGATCGCTCCTGTGAAGGGAGAAAGACAGAGCAGCTTGTGTAAACAAGCTGCCTGTCAGTTCTCCCTGTGTAAAAGTGAAGATCTGACCGTTCTACTATGTAGAACGGTTGATCTTTGCTTTTACACCAATAGCCATGTCCCTACACAGTAGAAAGCACGCCCCTAGGACACACTTAACCCCTCCCTGTCCAATAAAGTTAACCCCTTCCCTGCCAGTGTCATTTTTGCAGTAACAGTGCATATGTATAGCACTGATTACTGCAGTAATGTCACTGGTAACCCCAAAAGTGTCAAAAATGTCAGTCAAGGGTCCGATCTGTCCGCCGCAATGTCGCAGTACCGAAAAAAAAATCGCAGATCGCCGCCATTATGCGTTAAAAAAAAAAACACCAAAAATGACAAAAATCTTTCTCTTTGTTAGTAAACGCGATAACTTTTGCGCAAACCAATCAAAATACGCTTTTTGCGATTTTTTTTACCAAACATAGGTAGCATAAAAAATTTTGATTTTTACTTTTTTTTTTGGGGAATTTCATATAAAAAAATGTGAAAAATATTGTTATTTTTGCAAAATTTACGCTCTTTTTTTGTTTATAGCGCGTGATCAAAAAATCGCACAGGTGATCAAATACCACCAAAAGAAAGCTCTGTTTGTGGGAAAAAAAGGACGTCAAATTCGTTTAGGTACAGCGTCGCACGACCGCGCAATTGTCCGTTAAAGTCACGCAGTAAAAAATCGCAAAAAAAACCCTGGTCCTTTAGCAGCCAAATCCTCCGGGGCTTAAGTGGTTAAAGACCCATTCATTGGGAACCAAAAACACCTGGTGCGACAGTCCCTTTCGACATCCTGGACATCCTAGATTCAAAGCTTTTCTGTTTCCTCAGAGGGGCTACACAGAGATTAGGACCTCCATAAAAGTCATTGGTGAGGTGGAAAGCCCTAAGAGGACAGCACACGAACTGGAAATGGCCATCTCCCACCAAGACTCCTTTAAATTCAACGCCTGTCTCCAGTCTCTGATTTTCTTCGTATTAGACACTGAGGAGAATGGAAGCCTGTAAATCTCTCTGAGGGAGGACTTAGAATCATTACCCATTGCAGTTGTATAATATTAATTTACTGAGTGAGGACATCCACTTCCTGAGTGGAATGTGTTATTGTAGTCCAGATGAAGAAATGTTCTGGAGGGTGATGTCTGAACCATCAAAAGTAACCGAGATTGACTGTAGAAGGCACCAATGGATCCCAAAAAATGGGCTTTACCATCTGTGTGCACAATCGGCCACCCTGGACCCTACCACACAAGCCTGGGGGAAGTCTCCCATCAACAAGTCTCCTGTAAGGCAGTGATCCTCAATTCCGGTCCTTAGGGCCCACTAACAGGCCAGATTTTAAGTATTACCTTGGGGAGATGCAGACTAGAATACTGCAATCACTGAGCAGCAAATGATATCACCTGGGATGTATTTCAGTTATCTTGCAAACCTGGCTTGTTAGTGGGCCTTGAGGACCAGGGTTGAGGACCACTGCTGTAAGGGATGAAGGGATTAAAAAGGATCATCGCTGTGCGTCTTTCAGAAATGTGCCTTTGCACACCCTTCCATCTGCTCTTGAAGTTTTCCATTCTGCAAAAAGGATCTTGAGTCCTAGAATGTAAAGTGGGCCAAACTAGCAGAGTGAAATCACCGGAGCCTCAACCATCTATGAGGAGAAATGCCAAACTAACCACCAATTGCTCTTTGAATAATGCTTAGCGTTGGGATGTACAGGTAACTTTTAACCATTTTTAACCATGTCCAATAAAGAGCGTTCAAAATTCCACTGATCATCAGTGCCCTGATTACAGAAAAGCTCAAAAACAGTGCCCACAGTGCCCACCATCAGTGTCCCCAGTGCCCATCATCAGTGCCCACAATCAGTGCCCATAGTGTTGCCAGTCAGTGCCTGCTCATCTGTGCTGCCCATCAGTACCACCTGTCAGTGCCGCCTACCAGTGCCCATCAGTGCCTCCTCTCAGTGCCCATCAGTGCTGCCTATCAGTGCTTCTCAGTGCCACCTATCAGTGCCCATCAGTGCGGCACATAGTACCTCCTCATCAGTGCCACCTCATCAGTGCCCATAAGTGCCACCTTATCAGTGCCCATCAGTGCAGCCTATCAGTGCCGCCTTATCAGTACACATCAGTGAAGGAGAAAAATTTCTTGTTTTTCTTATTTTCTGTGAGTAAATTTTTAAAAAAATTCTCAAAATTTTCTTTTTTTTTTTTTTTTTGTAAGAAATAAAAAACCCAGCGGTGATTAAATACCATCAGAAAAAAGCTCTATTTTGTGTGAAAAAAAAATGATAAAAATTTCATATGGGTACAGTGTAGCATTCAAAGTGTGACAGCGCTGAAAGCTGAAAATTGGCCTGGCCAGGAAGGGGGTCAAAGTGCCCAGTATTGAAGTCATTAAAAACTTAATTATTAAATGGCATTTTTGGTTTGTGGTGCTCAGATGCAGCATAGTTCCGCTTTAACAACAGTTAGATCAATCAGAGAGGACAGGACGAAAATCACAAGATTGTTTACAAGATCAACAGGTCATTTTTTGAACATATATAACAAAACAATATCAATAGTATATTTTAAAGACCAAAAAAGAGCAAATAAGAGAAGTTTATTGGTAGGGTTTACTTTAAACCTAGAGGATTTGGGGTAATCAGCTTTCTCAGGATCCTTTTGGAATACTAAGTAATGCCACTGGTGTCTACAAGGGTGCCAGAAACCAGATGCAAGGTAGGTACATTTTTCTTTTACTTTTTATGTTTTCCAAGCATTTTCACGATTGGACTCTGCATAATAGTTGTACCTTGTATTTTGATGTACGGTCCACTTTAATTTCTTTAAATACTTAGTGTTGAGGTAGATTCGATTACAGAAAGTAAAGATATTAAATGATCACTGTCCATTGCAAAAACAACAACGACTGATCATAGAACCTGTATCAAAAAACAAAAATTATTTCTTGGTATTTTGTAGCATTCGTATGAAAAAAAAAAACTGCTTGTTTTTTTTTTAATTCTTAGTGACGTGTAACAAAAGTGTTTCCATTGTGTCTGGATGCCTTCCCCTAAACGTTGTTCTGTTTCATTTTTAGGACAGAGAGCTGAGACCAGAGGAGATAGAAGGTAAGAAGTCTTGCAGTATATGGTCTGGTTTATATTAAAGTGGAGTTCCACCCATGTTTTAAACTTTTTAGAAATTGCTGGAATTAAAAACAACATTACCGACTTTTTATTTTTTTCTTGATTGGCTTACCTTGTTGCTAGGGGGTAAGCAATTTTCTTCCTCCTTCAGCGCCGCAGCGAGCTATGTCACTTCCTACGGCGCACAGGCTGCTGGGAGATGTGCGTCATCAAGTTTAATACAGAGCGGACGCCGGACAGCTTACTGACGGGAGGCAGGGCCGAGGCAGGACGGAGTTCCCGCCGCGTCATCGGGTTCTTACAGGAGACGGGGCGAATAGGAGAGCTGAAAGGAGGTGGGACGGAGGTGGAGGAAAATTTTAATACAGAGCAGACAGCTGAGAGGAGGCGCGTCTTCGGGTCCTTACAGGGGGCGGGGCTGGGCGAATGGGAGAGCTGAGAGGAGGCAGACGGAGGTGGAGGAAAATTGTAAGAGCGGAGAGCTGACTGAGAGTATAGGTGGGACGGAGGTGCGGCCGTGTCAGTAATGCGGGGCTTCTAGCATTAAAAAACTAGAAGCCGTGCATTACTGACACAGCCGCACCTCCGTCCCACCTCAACCCCGCCTCCTCTGTCAGCTGTCCGCTCTGTATTAAAATTTTCCTCGACCCTCGAGTATGTCTTCTGACTCTGGTAAAGCAGCAGTACCTAGTCCCGGAAGAAGGTACATGTGGGCTTCACATGCCCACATCTAAGATGGAAACCCGCTGCAGAAGAAATATAAAGTTAGTTTGTTAAAAAAAAATATGTATAACATAGCACACATTAATATATTTAGCTAATATGAAATAGATTTCATGAATTAAAAAGAATATCTCTGGGGTTTAAAAAAAAAAATTTGGTTGGAACTCCGCTTTAAGGCGCGTGCGAAAGGCACAGGTGCAATGTCCAGTCCTGCTGCTGGCAGCCTGTTAAACTCTATGAGGTCGATAGCTGCTGCAGCTGAACAGATCTGGGTGGTGAACCGAGCATTACAAATGTAGCCCCCTACAGATAGCTGCTAGGTAAATGTATAATGGGCCTTGTCTGCCTAACAGCAGGGCCATGATTTCTGTTAGTTAGGGTGTCATGGGTTCCAGATGTGTTTGCTGAGGGGGAAGTGTCTCCCCACTGACTCCTATGAGAGGCTTCTCATAGGGTAGTGGAGGAAGCCCAATCAAGGGACACATTCAAGCTTGTAGCTACCCCAGGAGGCAGATTATGCCGCAAAGGATTCTGGGAGTAGATATAAGTTTGGGGAAAGTGCGTGACACGGTGTCTTTGGTGGGAGCAGAGTCCCAGGAGGGAGAAAATGGCTGTCTCTCCTCCTGTCTGAGGAAGCGGATGTCTTGAGGTGTCACCTGGGAATCCAGAGAGTGCTGAGTTGAGCTGAGGGGATCCGATGTGCCGAGAGCCTGTGGAGAGAGAGAGGGGTCCAGTCCCAGGAAAGCCTACACAGGTCGTGAGTACTGAGGATTGCCCCTGGGGGTCTGCCTAGAGTCAGAGGGGACCACTTCAGAAGAGGTTCTAGGATCCAGTGCCAGCTAGCTGAGGGGGTACAGAGTCAGTGAACCCCAAAAAGTTCAAGGTTAAAGGGGGGATCTGCAGTTTGGGCCCTGAATTGTACAGAGTGTCAATTGAGAGTTGCAGCCATACAGGAACCCACAACAGACTACCTCAAGCCAGTGCAAGGCTGGGGGGAAAGTAGTCAGTGACTATGCAGTACCGCAGTGTCATTAGTTCTATAATCCACAGTCCTGGATTTTTCTGGACTTAAAGTCGAGGATTCAGCACTTCTATCAAGTTACAGTGTGTTCGGAGAGTCAGTGAGCGCTGGCTAGCGTTGGCTGGCGTCAAGGCAGCGTTAACAGACATTTTCTTGGATAAAGTCCCAAGTGTATGTAGTTGAGCCTAAGGAGTATCCCACTCATTCCCTTCTCCCATCCCCTTATCTACAATAAAACCACAAAACCAAGATGCCGAAGTTTTCAATGTCTCAGTTCCAGAGTTGTATAAAGTACTCGAAACCCATACTTGAGTAAAAGTACAAGTGCTCGATCAAAAAGTGACTTGAGTAGAAGTGGAAGCGCTCGATCAAAAACTGACTTGAGTAGAAGTACTAAAGTATTCAACATTTTTTGTACTTAAGTATTGCAAGTAGTTTTTTTAAAAATTTTGCTACTCAAGTACTGAAAGTAAAAGTACCAGTAGTTTTGAAAAAAAAATTGCTACTCAAGTACTGAAAGTAAAAGTACAATGTTATGTAGTTATTAAAGAAAGAAGTCAAAAGTTTGAACATCATGTTGTTTTTTATTATTTCAAATGCAGATTTTATTTATACATACAGTAGCATTTATTTTCGGATACGCTGATAATACACATGTTTTGAGCTTCATGAAACCTGCCAACTACTGTTCTGGCAGTGGTCATTTTTATAATAGTAACGAGTAACTATGCAGCACAAAAAAAAAATATCGGAGTAGAAGTATTGAAATCATTGAAAAAATGTAGTGAAGTAAAAGTGGAAGTAGGAGAAAAAAATTATACTCTAGGAAAGTACAGATACGGCCTTTCGGTACTTAAGTACAGTAGTGAAGTAGTTCTACTTAGTTACTATACATCTCTGCTCAGTTCTCACACCCAGGGTCGCAGCTCACATGGGCTGGAGAGGTAACCGGTAACAATGGCAGACCCACATCAGGCCACAGGCCTGGAAACTTTGCTACACAAACATTTAGGGTAGTATGTGCTCAGGGACAAATGCTTAGAGTGCAAGCAGTCTGCTAAGTGTCCAGTGCGCATGAGGCCTAAAAGTGATATTAAATCCCAAAACAAAAATGAAATATTTTTTTTAGATTTTTTTCCTCTATTTTCATCTGGTGATCTGGCCAGTAACACACTTTGTCTTAGGGTGTCTCCACTCTGGATTGAGAAGCAACAGAGAGATATCTTTGGACAGCAGCATTGAACAACATCCCTTGTGATAGCATGTGCTGTGACAAGTCCTTTTTTGTGGAGAGATCTGGGGTCTATAAGACCCCTTATCTCTCCTCTTGCCTCCAAAGCATCTAATCAAACCAAGACCGGTTTGATCAGATGCTCTACAAGCTGGTAACAGCTTGTAAACAAACAAACTTAAACTGGTAGTGATAAAATGTTTTTCACTTTCAGTTTCTGATGTCACAGAGACGGGGAGGAACAACAAAAGTTCCTCTCACTCTGTGTAATGCATCTGATGAAACTAATCGCATTGGTCCATGGCTCCCTGGTGGGACAGGAGAGGTCAGTAAAGGCAGTGGGCGGCGGATCACTTTTACATGAAAGCTCTTTACCTTCTCTAAAAATATATCACAATCATGGCTGCAGGTTCCCCTCACAGACTTGTATTGCAGAAAACTGGAGGGGGTTAGTCAGACCAACTTTGTGCACTGTAAAGCTGGTCGTACACAAGTAGAATTTTAATTTGATTGTTTTCAAGGATAGTAATAAGAACATTTAAAGAAGCAGAATTTCTTTTTTTCTCAGACTTACAAAATTCTGTGAATTTTGTTTTTATTTTGGAAAAAGTCATACATATTGTAATGTTCCTGTTCCAGGCACACAAAAAACTGTTATACAGTATCTCACAGAAGTGAGTATACCCCTCACATTTTTTGGAAATATTTTATTATATGTTTTCATGAGACAACACTGAAGAAATGGCACTTTGTTACAATGTAAAGTAGTGAGTGTACAGCTTGTATAACTGCCAATTTTCTGTCCCCTCAAAATAACTCAACACACAGCCATTAATGTCTAAACCTCTGGCAACAAAAGTGAGTACACCCCTAAGTGAAAAATGTCCAAATTGGGCCCAATTAGCCAGTTTCCTTCCTCTGCGTTAGTGTTACAAGGTCTCAGGTGTGAATGGGGAGCAGGTGTGTTAAATTGGGGGTTATCCCTCTCACTCTCTCATACTGGTCACTGCAAGTTCAACATGGCACCTCATGGCAAAGAACCCTCTGAGGATCTGAAAAAAAGAATTGTTGCATTACATAAAGATGGCCTGAGCTATAAGAAGATTGTCAAGACCCTGAAACTGAGCTGCAGCAATGTGGCCAAGACCATACAGTGGTTTAACAGGACAGTTTCCACTCAGAACAGGACTTGCCATGGTTGACCTAAGCAGTTGAGTGCACGTGCTCAACGTCATATGCAGGGCTTGTCTTTGGGAAATAGACATATGAGCGCTGCCAGCATTACTGCAGAGGGTGAAGGGGTGGAGGGTCAGCCTGTCAGTGCTCAGACCATATGCGGCACACTGTATCAAATTGGTTTGCATGGCTGCCTTGCCAGAAGAAAGCCTCCTCTAAACATGATGCACAAGAAAGCCCAAAAACTGTTTACTGAAGACCAGCAGACTAAGGACATGGATTAATGGAACCATGTCCTGTGGTCTGATGAGACCAAGATAAACCTATTTGGTTCAGATGGTTTCAAGCGTGTGCGGCGGCAACCAGGTGAGGAGTACAAAGACAAGTGTGTCTTGCCTACAGTCAAGCATGGTGGTGGGAGTGTCATGGTCTGGGGCTGCATGAGTGCTGCCGAAACTGGGAGGCTACAGGTCATTGAGGGAACCTTGAATGCCAACATGTACTGTGACATACTGAAGCAGAGCATGATCCCCTCCCTTTGGAGACTGGGCCACAGCGCAGTATTTCAACATAACAACCCCAAACACACCTCCAAGATGACCACTGCCTTGCTAAAGAAGCTGAGGGTAAAGGTGGTGGATTGGCCAAGCATGTCTACAGACCTAAACCCTATTGAGCATCTGTGGGGCATCGTCAAATGGAAGCTGGAGGAGTGCAAGGTCTCTAAAATCCACCAGCTCTGTAATGTCTTCATGAAGGAGTATAAACGGACTCCAGTGGCAACCTGTGAAGCTCCGGGGGAACTCAAGAGGGTTAAGGCAGTGCTGGAAAATAATGGTGGCCACACAAAATATTGACACTTTGGGTCCAATTTGGACATATTCACTTAGGGGTGTACACACTTTTGTTGCCAGCGGTTTAGACATTATTGGCTGTGTGTTGAGTTATTTTGAGGGGACAGAAAATGTACACTGTTATACAAGCTGTACACTCACTACTTTACATTGTAGCAAAGTGTCATTTCTTCAGTGGTGTCACATGAAAAGATATAATAAAATATTTGCAAAAATGTGAGGGGTGTACTCACTTTTGAGGGATGCTGTATATGTCAATGGTATGATAATAGATATCAGTATATAAGTATATGTAAAGGAATAAATAAACACATTTTAAACTCAACATCAGGCAAATTCTTTGTCAAGTGAGGGGAAATCTCCTTCACGTAGACATAGACAGCAGTAAAACATTGATAGAGCTTCTAAACTTTTCTCACTACTGTAAAATAGACAGGAAATGGGGAAATTTTGAAATGTGAAGAGGGTTTTCCAAAAATGAAACACTGTTGAAGTTCTAAACCAAAACCATTTGGGGCGTTAAAAAAGCATAGCAACTTTAAGAAATATTGACCTACCATACATTTATGTATATGTATTTGCATGGTTCTGTTGTGACCTGGTGTTATTCTCCCTGCAGAGCTGAGAGAAGCATTTAAAGAATTTGATCGCGATAAGGATGGATTCATTGGCTACAAGGAGCTGGGAGAGTGTATGAGGACCATGGGTTACATGCCTACTGAAATGGAACTTATTGAACTCTCACAAAAAATCAGTTAGTGTTCATGTGTGTGTGTGTGTGTGTGTGTGTGTGTGTGTGTGTAACTCTAACAAATAAGAGCATTCTACATTAATATTATTGGTATTATGTGAAAAAGACTATGTGATATATTTGTCAGTCCAATGCAACCAAATTGTATTTGCCAAAAACTGATTTTTCCTGAGCTACATTTTCGTTTTAAAAATGGTTTGACTTTCAGCTAAGGCTCGGTTCACACTGGGGCGGCACGACTCTGTACTACTTCGGGGGCGACTTGTGCATTCCCATGCACCACGACTTCAGAGCGACTTGCATGGACTTCACATAATGGAAGTCTATGCAAGTCGCTCCGAGGTTGCCCCGAAGTAGTACAGGACCCTTTTTCTAAGTCGGAGCGACCTTTGTCGCTCCTATTAGAACGGGTCCTGTAGCAGTCAATGGACCGCGAGGGAGTGCGACTTGTCAGGCTGACAAGTCGCCTGACAGGTCGCACCAGTGTGAATCGAGTCTAAGAGTCTGATCATGAGGCCCATTTTGACATATTATTGTTACTTTGTGTTTACTCTTTTCATTCATCTGCAGAACAAAAGGGTTGAGCTTTGATCTGCATAGATCAGTTAAAAGCAACCTTACGAAAAGTTATTTTTTTTTTTTATAAATTCCTATTAAAAGGCTTTAATGCTTAGCTAACCCTTATCAGCCCTAACTAACTCTCCCCTTCTCCAATTAGCTATGTTTTTCTGCTTTAAAACTTTTTAAACTTTTAATATTTTAACTTTTGTGCAAAACTGAAAATTCAATATCATTATAAACAAATTATAAAATAAAATGTAAGTATAAAAATGTGCTCTTTTACATCTTGACTAGGGTATTAAAGAGGATTTGTCTCCATTCTGCTCTGACCATCACTTTCATCCTTCCTTATAAATAACCATATGACCACAGGTTGGAGTTAAATGGCCATAGCAGCCTTTTATTTACAAACTGTATACATAACAGGTAAATAACACGTTAAACCCAGTTTTTACTGGAGTCTCAAGGTCCCGATAGGCATCAAAGAAGGAAGTACCTGCATCCGACTTAATTAGGCCTCCAGCCACCACAGCACCGACTCTGAGACAACCAGTCTCAGATACTGTCAAGTACCTGATCTGAGGCCGAGATGCAGAGAGGGCTCCCCTTGCAGCTGAGTGTGGCACACCCCTGGGGTTGAGACAGAGGGTGTAGCGCCCACAGAAGCACTGGTTGCCGGCAGGGTCCTGATGGTAGACAGGCGGTCTCTAGCAGAGTGCTGGGCAGGAATACACCGGACAGTCCAAGGAGGAACCAGGAACAACCAGGCAGTAGTTGTAAGACCGGCTGGGGGTCAAACACAGGAAGCTGCAACAGGTGCAAACCAAAGGTATAGCAGGAAAGCCAGAGGCAGACAAGTCCGTAGGAAAGCCAAGATCAGGTACTGGAGGGCAGGTAGACAGGAAGCAAGTCCGTGAGCCAAGCCGAGATCAGATAACGGGAGAGCCAAACTGGAGCAGGGATGGTCAGACGAAGCCGAGGGTCAAAGCCAGGAGAGAGAGCAGACAGGTCAGAAACAAGCCGGGTCAAACTGGAATCCAGGAAGTAGCAATGCTCAGAAAACAGGAAGAGCTAAAGACAATCCAGCAATCTGATGGGCTGAGCAGAGCCCTTTTATAGGCCAATGAATTCGCCTATGGCCTGAGTCCATTGCGGCCATGGGAAGTACTGGCAAAGTGGCCAGTTTGCAGCACAGCCATTTCACTGACAATGAGTCTATGGCCTGAGTCCATTGCGGCCATTGGAAGTACTGGCAGAGTTGCCAGTTGCAGCATGGCTGTTTCTCTGACAGATACCAACATACCAACTACTTGGATCCATATCTCAGACAGGTCCCTACCAAGTATAAGTTTGCACCATCTGGGAGCCGTACCTCAGACAGTCCCTACCAAGTATAAGTTTGCACAATACTAACCTACCAGGACCTTGTACCCAGCTTGCTGCCATGACAAAGAACCACCTCAAAAGAAGAAAGCCTCTTTAAAAACAAAAAACAAAACCAAAACAAGGGCGGTGGACCCGAAATTCAGAAAAACAAGAAAGGCGAGGGAGGGTGGGAAATGCAGCTTTCCTTCGACTGAAGACCTACTAAGGCCCCTAGCTTGACCTCTCCCTGTAGCTCCACCCATTCCTGGCCAAAACACCAATTAAAAGTCCCACCACTTATATTTTCTATCGTACTGGGCTGAAAACCCCTCCTTGTCCCAAACCCCTTTAACCCCTGTCATGCCGGCCCTCCGTCCATGTCTCTTCTCTCCTTTTCTCCGGGCCTCCCTTTATGGGTACTGATTGAGTTAAAAAAAAAAAACACTTTTTGCAAGACAATATTACTTAAAGAATGTCTTGTTTGTCCTGAAAAAACCTATATATGTATTAATTTGTTATCTTAAAGATGAAGGAAAGGCTTTCTACTAAATAAGCTTTACATTTTGGCTTACCTCTGCCCCTACCAATGCTGCACACTGTAATAATACACAGTGAAAAATACATTTTTTTAATCTAGTGGTCACATTGACAGCACGGCTCCAGGTCCTGGGGGGGGGGGGAGCTGTGACAGCTGGTGGGAGGTGACTACAACAAAACCCAGAGCATTGGTGTCACTGGGGTGACATTACTTCACCCGAAAATCCTCGCTGTTGTCAGCTCTCACAGCAGTTGCCCAAGACCTGGAGCTGTGTGGTCATGTGACCGCTAAGAAACATAAAAAATGTCATTACATTTGTTGCTTATTATCACAAACTGTGTGCAGCCTTAGTAAGGGCAGGGGGCAGACAACATTTAAAGCTTCCAAAGCTAAAAAACTCTTCTGCGCTCAAGTGGTATATAATGACCCTGAGGGAAGGATTAATGTTCAATGGTCTTTGTTGGCATCACTTATGGTCTTTCTGCCCCCTCAGGACCAAGGGTATCCAAAAAGCACTAAAAAACAACAACAAGAGAGGGGCGCACCGACCTTGTGCATTACCACTTAAAAGATTTATTAACTCTTTGGCTCTGAGGAGGAGGGTTTGCCCTCGAAACGTGTCAGCCATAGCAGATTCGTGCCAACACTAGCACGCTATCCAGCACCGTGGAGTGCCTTGGCTACCTTGGAGATCTTTTGTCTGATCATGTGTGCTATCTACAATTGTTTGTGAGTATAATGTATATTATTTTGGATTTTAGAAACCTTTTAGTGGTAATGCACAAGGTTGGTGCGACCCTCTCTTGTTGTTGTTTTTTAGAACATTTAAAGCTTACTCAGTCATGACTTAAAGAATAAGGAAAGTCCTTTCACTAAGTTATTGCCCAACTACCGGGTCTTTAGCAGAAATATAACATTTGTTCTGGCCGCTAGGAACATACAGCTGTGAGAGCTGAAGTGGGTAATTGGGGTTTTCTCTTTCAGTATAGCCTTTCTTTTTTAGGGCACTTTCATTCTGCTTCATTTACGCAGGCAGCCAGGGAGGTAAAAATAGGCAGCCATGCTAGTACAGACTAGGGTTGATTTACTAAAACTGGAGAGTAAAAAATCTGGTGCAGCTCTGCAAAGAAACCAATCAGCTTCCAGATTCCGATTGCTCCAGTTTTAGTAAATCTCCCCCACTGCCACATGCAGGTCAAGTTTGTTTGGTAAGCAGTTCCACCGCCAACCGCGACTTATTTAAGGGCACGGTGGCGTTTCAAAAATTAAAATTGGAAAAATAAAGCTGGCATTCAGGATGTGGCAGTTTTGCCTCCTGGATGCCATGGAGCCACCGCTCTGCCACTCTCTGAAAAGCGATTCACCGCAGATCTTTTTTTCAGAGGAGTGGTAGAGAGTGTTGGCCAGGTAAATGAGCCCTAACAAATTAGTGAAATTTTGTTTTTGTTTTTTTTTCAAATTGTATCACACACCCATTGGTCCATGAATTATTAAAGTCAATTTAAATTAATTAATAAATTAATTAATAAAGTAAATTTAACCACTTGCCGACTGCCGCCCGACTATATACGGTGGCGGTCAGCCCCTCCCAGGCAAAGTGACGTACCGGTACGTCACTAGCCTGGGAGCGAATAGGGGTCGAGCGCGCCGCCGGAGGCATGCTCCCGCCCCCGCTCGTGCCCGAAGAAGCCAGTGCGTGTGACCAGCGGACCCGATGTCCGCCGGTCACTCGCGATCGTCGGGTGGAGAGGGAGAAAGGCATTTGGCTAATGTAAACAAAGCCGCCTGTCATTCTTCCCTGTGTAAAAGCACAGATCACTCGGTCCTGCTATGTAGGACCATTGATCTGTGCTGTGACACACAAAGCCACATCCAATCACAGTTAGAATCACGCCCCTAGGGACACACTTAACCCCTCCCTCTTCAATAAAGTTAACCCCTTCCCTCCCAGTGTCATTTTTACAGTAACAGTGCATATGTATAGCACTGATTACTGTAGTAATGTCACTGGTACCCCCAAAAGTGTCAAAATATCAGGGTCCGATCTGTCCGCCACAATGTCGCAAAAAAAAATCGCAGATCGCCGCCATTACTTGTTAAAAAAAAAAACAATAAAAATGACAAAAATCTTTCCCTTAGTTAGTATAACTTTTGCGCAAACCAATCAAAATATGCTTTTTGCGATTTTTTTTTACCAAACATATGTAGCAGAAAACAAATTGGCCTAAAATGTTAAAAAATTTTGATTTTTAAATTTTTTGGGGGGGAATTTCATATAAAAAAATGTGAAAAATATTGTTATTTTTGCAAAATTGTCACTCTTTTTTTGTTTATAGCGCATGATCAAAATATCTCACAGGTGATCAAATACCACCAAAAGAAAGCTCATCATAGGTTGAACTGGATGGACTGATGTCTTTTTTCAACCTCACTAACTATGTAACTATGTAATTTGTGGGAAAAAAAGGACGTCAATTTCATTTGGGTACAGCGTCGCACGACCGCGCAATTATCCGTTAAAGTCACACAGTGCCGAATCGCAAAATAGGCCCTGGTCAGGAAGGGGGTAAAATCTTCCGGGGCTTAAGTGGTTAAGGGCAGGGTGGCGTTTCAAAAATTAAAATTGGACAAATAAAGCTGGCATTCAGGACGTGGCAGTTTTGCCTCCTGGATGCCATGGAGCCACCGCTCTGCCACTCTCTATAAAACGATCCACTGCAGATCTTTTTTTCAGAGGAGTGGTAGAGAGTGTCGGCCAGGTAAATGAGCCCTAAAAAATAAGTGCAATCTTGTTTTTGTTTTTTCAATTGTATCACACACCCATTGGTCCATGAATTATTAAAGTCAATTTAAATTAATTAATTAAGTCAATTTAAAGTAAATTTAAAATTTTAACTCAGGAGACACATTTGGGAGCACTGCCCTAGAACGATGCGGTGTTCATTTTTTCTTACATTATTTGACTTTATTGATGCAGAGATGAAGAGGGGAGGAGGAGGAGGAGGATGTAAAACTAATTTTTCAATCTAAATTGCATTTATCCTTTAAGCCACTGATCAGCTTAAGACTCTTCCCCGTACCTGACATCCCTTTGTTTATTTGCATTACAGATTTAAAGGAAAAGGAAATGTCATCTGGTAGTGTTATCCAAAGATGGACACCATAGGTCAGACTTTTAGATGAAATCAGGTTTATTGCTTCTAAGGAATGGGGTCATTCTAAAATAGTAATCTGTGGCAAAATATGAATGTTGCCATAGATTAATATTACTATATTGTATTTTAATAGATAAGGGTATTTTTAAGGAAAACCTAGAAAATGCTACTTGCCTGGCTTTCCAGCTGATCCAGTAGCTTCAATTCTGAGTTTCTGGCCTGTAACAAGTATGCAGTTGCGAAATCCGAGGTCTGAAATTCTGACTGAGGATTTAAGGTCAGTGACTCATAATGCAATAAAATCAGAAACAGCTAGGCAGCTAGGCAGCTGGCACTTTCTAAATAAGGTCAGCAATGGCAGAATGCATAGCTTCATGTTGCATTGACTTTATTCACCGCGCTGTCTGCGATGAATTTGCTGTGGGTGCTTTATTGTTACTTTTTTTGCTATGGCTTGTTTCCCTGCTTTTTCTTGTTACTGACTCAAACTGAGAAATTGACTGTGTTCATGTAGCACTTTCTAGGTTTCCCCGATGACTTACTAGTCCTGCAGGAAGTATCAAGCATGCCAAGCGGTTAGTGGTTTTAAGATATACATTTAAGAATGAATACATTAATGGAAATAATATTACCATTAACCACTTTAAGACCGGAGGATTTTCCTGCTTAACGTCCAGGCCACTTTTTTCAACTTGGCACTGCGCGTCTTTAACTGACAATTGCGCGGTCATGCAATGCTATACCCAAACAAAATTTAAGTTCTTTTTTGCCACAAACAGAGCTTTCTTTTGGTGGTATTTGATCACCTCTGCGATTTTTATTTTTTGCGATATTAATATAAAAATAGCAAAAATTTTGTGAAAAATTTACATTTTCTACTTTGACAGTTAAAAAATATACAATATATTCAATTTTTGTCATATATTTAGGCCAAAATGTATTTAGCTACATGTCTTTGACAAAAAAATTCTCAATCAGCGTATTTTTAAGCACTTTAAGACCGGAAGATTTTACCCCCTTCCTGACCAGGCCATATTTTGCGATTCGGCACTGCGTTATTTTAACGGACAATTGCGCGGTCGTGTGACGCTGTACCCAAAATACATTTACATCCTTTTTTTTCCCCATAAATAGAGCTTTCTTTTGGTGGTATTTGATCACCTGTGCGATTTTTAATTTTTGGAAAAAAAGAGCGACAATTTTGAAAAAAACAAACAATATTTTTCACATTCTGATATATAACATTCCCCCCAAAAAAATTTACAAATCAAAATTTTTTAACATTTTAGGCCAATTTGTTTTCTGCTACATATTTTTGGTAAAGAAAATCGCAATAAGCGTATTTTGATTGATTTGCGCAAAAGTTACTAACTATGGGAAAGATTTGTCATTTTTAGGGCTCTTTCACACGGTCCGCCTCCGTAGGCGGATCCGTGTTGCTCAGCGGGGATCGATCCGCGATCCCCGCTGAGCCGGCGGATGACAGCTCCATCTCTGCTTGCAGAGCGGAGAGGGAGGTGTCTCAGCCCCCGCTGCCCTCTATGGGGGATCGGATGAGAGCGGACCGCTTGTCCGCTCTCATCAGATCCGATCCGATCCGATTACTGAATGGATGGAAAAATAGGGTTTCCATCCGTCCAGATTTCACGCACAGGATCGGATGCGGATGGCAGCGGGTGTCAGCGGAGGTGTCTCCGCTGACATCCGCTGCCCCATAGAGCTGCATGGAGGATCCGATCAGATCCGCCTAAAAAACTGACAGGCGGATCTGATCGGATCGCCCGTGTGAAAGAGCCCTTAGTGTTTAAACCTTCTCAATGCTATCCAGACAAAGCTTAAATATTTTTATTTTTTTTTATTTTTTTTTACTAGTAATGGCGGCGATCTGCGATTTTTTGCAGGACTGTGACATTGCGGCAGACAGATTGGACTCCTAACTGACATTTTTTACACTTTTGGGGGGACTAGTGACATTACTACAGAAATCAGTGCTAAAAATATGCACTGTCACTGTACTAATGACACTGGCAGGGAAGGGGTTAACACTGTTGGTGATCAAGGGGTTAAATGTATGCCTCCTGCTTACTGACGTGTGTGGGGGGAGGGGGTTCTGTGACAGAGACGAAGATCGCAGGTTCAGCTATGCTGAATCCTGTGATCTGTCCCTGTCTGTCACAGAGAAGATCCGCCTGCTTTGTTTACACAAGCGTGCGGATTTTCTCACACTTTCTCTGACGATCGGGGAAGAGAGATGGTGATCGCCGTCTCTCCTCCTCCGGCCCGTCTCCCACTGTGTCTAAACACAGCAGGAGTGAGCCTCTGGCGGCGTGCACGTGCCACCGAGACAGGGAGGAATCCAGCGACGTAGGTCTACGTCAATGGACACAGGGCTGCCACTGTGCTGCAGTAGCAGCAATGTGAGCAGTCCGGAAGTGGTTAAACATTAATGTTTGGAAATTCGTGTTTCTATGTATCATTTGGAAATAGATATGTACATGGAAACAGACATCTTTGCACATCACATATGCAAGTTAAAGCTTTCTGCTAAATAGTGCAAGCCCCGTAATGGTAGGTGATGAAACTAGAAACTCAGAGATCGTCTACTGGTGTATCTAAAACCTAAAAGATGATTCAACCTGACATATCAGTTATTATTATTATTATTATACAGGATTTATATAGCGCCAACAGTTTGCGCAGCGCTTTACAATGTGAGGGAAGACAATACAGTTACAATACAGTTCAAAACAGGAGGAACTAGAGGGCCCTGCTCGTTAGAGCTTACAATCTAGAAGGGAGGGTCAAGTGAAACAAAAGGCAATAACCGTGGGGGATGGGTTGATGGAGAAAAAGGAGGTACATTTGTTAGGGGTTGGTAGGATAGGCTTCTCTGAAAAGGAGGGTTTTCAGAGATCTCCTAAAAGCTAATAGAGTGGGAGATAATCGGACAGATAAGGGTAAGGAGTTCCATAGGATTGGAGTGGCTCTGCAAAAGTCCTGGAGGCGAGCATGGGAGGAGGTGACGAGGGGGCTAGAGAGCAGGAGGTTTTGAGAGGAATGAGGAGAGCGATTAGGTTGGTATTTTGAGACGAGGCTGGTGATGTAGCTAGGGGCTAAGCTGTGGATTGCTTTGTAAGATGTTGTAAGTATTTTGGTTTTAATTTGTTGGGTGAGCGGAAGCCAGTGGAGGGCTTGACAGAGAGGAGCAGCGGACACTGAGCGATTGGTGAGGTGGATGAGTCTGGCGGCAGCATTCATGATGGATTGAAGGGGGGATAGCCTGTGTAGAGGTATGCCAACGAGAAGGGAATTGCAGTAGTCGAGGCGCGAGATGACCAGGGAGTGAACTAGGAGTTTTGTTGTGTCTTCGGTTAGAAAGGGGCGTATTTTGGAGATGTTGCGGAGGCTAAGGCGGCAAGATTTGGACAGTGATTGGATGTGGGGTTTGAAGGAAAGTTCAGAGTCCAGGACAACACCTAAGACCTTGGCATGAGGGGATGGGCTGATAGTAATGCCATCGATATTGAAGGAGTAATCAGGGGAAGGAAAAATTATAAGCTCGGTTTTGGATGGATTGAGTTTGAGGAAGTGGTGAGACATCCAGACAGATATATCTGATAGTAAATTAGTGATACGTGAGGCGACTGAGGGAGAGAGTTGAGGGGTGGATAGATAGATTTGGGCATCGTCAGCGTAGAGATGGTATTGGAAGCTGTGGGAGGCTATCAACTGACCCAGAGAGGAGGTGTAGATTGAAAATAGGAGGGGTCCAAGAACAGAGCCTTGGGGGACCCCAACAGAGAAAGGAAGAGGACAGGAGGAAGTAGAATTGTACATAACGCTAAAGGTGCGGTTGGATAAGTAGGAAGATAACCAGTAAAGAGTACAGTTACGGAGACCAAAGGCATGGAGTTTTTTGAGGAGGAGGGGATGGTAAACCGTATCAAAGGCAGCAGAAAGGTCCAGAAGTAGGAGTACAGAATAGTGTCCATTGGTTTTGGCCGTTAGTAGATCGTTTGTCAGTTTTAGGTTGTCAGTGTTAGTTTGGTTGAAAGAAACCTTTAAAGGGAATTTCCCTATAATACATGTAATTTCCCCAAGTTTTAACGCATTAAACACACTGCAAGTGCAGAAAAATAACTGGCAATGTATGTAAAACAAAGCGAGCTACCAAGAGCGTGCCATAATCCGGAAAAGCAGACAAGAAAAATTGTCAGTTGAAACGCCAACTGAATACATGGTGGACTTTATGGGCACATCATAAGATAGATTAGGACACAACTAATTTAAAAGAGCAACATTTCATTAAATGTACAGTTAAAATTGATTCACAGGAGGTGATGAACCTCAACCAAACAAAAGGGGGTTCAATTCATCCTACATTTAGACCTTTAAGCAGACATATTCTCAAAGCCAAAAATTTTTTAAAACGTATTGTTGTGATTATTCAGTCATGTCTACTTTTATACATATGTAGGATGAATTGAACCCCCTTTGTTTGGTTGAGGTTCATCACCTCCTGTGAATCAATTTTAACTGTACATTTAATAAAACGTTTCTCTTTTAAATTAGTTGTGTCCTAATCTATCTTATGATGTGCCCATAAAGTTCACCATGTATTCAGTTGGCGTTTCAACAGACAATATTTTCTTGGCAATATATGTAGAAATATAATATGTTCCAACTTTCCTACATGATAACACAGCTCTAAATTCTTAAGCACACGGTGTCAGCCCTGCCTATTTCATTTCCTATGAATTACAAAGAACATAGACCTCCCCTTATCTCCTCCTCCTCATCTCCATAACCCCTCCTTGTACAAAAGCAGAGAGCACAGGGAATTTTCAGCTCACAAGATTTTTGGCAAAACCAACTGGTTTATTTGTATTATCAAACAGATATAACAAAGCCCTTTGGGGTTGATTTACTAAATACAAACAGACTGTTTACTTTGCAAGAGAAGTTGTACTTCGTAAGTGAATTTTCCTAAAAGCATAGTGAATCAAGTGAAGTTCTGCTCTATTCTATTTCCTTTGCATGTGATCAGGTATACTTTGCAAAGTAAAACTTCACCCCGTTTACTAAGCTCAGGGATAATTTCCTTTGCGAAGTGAACATCCTACTTGCCTTTGGTAAATTAGCCCCTTTGCATGTTATGTACAGATGTATGTATTTAGCAGACCAAAGAGGAGGAAAATTAATTTCTTAGGGTTTACGTATGCTTTTACCTTGTCAATGCTGCTGCTTTTCACTAATTGTTCTTCTGCTCTCAGCAGGGGGTAAAGTTGACTTTGAAGACTTTGTAGAGCTAATGGGACCTAAACTTCTAGCAGAGACAGCGGACATGATTGGGGTAAAGGAGCTAAGAGATGCTTTTCGAGAGGTATGCTCATTACATATACATGCTGCGTGTTCTGCTTACTATCACATGGCAATGACTGCGTCTTCTTCCTTCAACCTCTGTGCATGACAATCATAGAAACTGAACCAATTTTCGCTAAGTAGCTACTTGGTAAGGATTCCAACTACACTGTGATACATAAGGCAGCCATTAAACAAAGAACCTCTAAATATATGGGTATATATACACATATACATACATACACACACACACACACACACACACACACACACACACACATATATATATATATATATATATATATATATATATATATATGTGTGTGTATGTATATGTGTATATGACTGTAAAAGTTTAGATGCAAAAAGTCTGTAAAAGGTGAAAGAACTTTTTAAGAAATGTATATACAGTGTATATTAAAATAATGACTAATGACTAAGAAACTTCATACACATCTAAATAGCATAATTGTGATTTGAAGCAAATGTTTATACTGATAAAGCCAGGCGATCGCTCTCATACATGAATCTATAGGGAGTTGTACAGTATTCAGTAATATATTATTATTGATCTCAAAATGCAGGTTCAAATTATCAGTTTTTATTAAATATCTTAGAGCATGAATACTTACTAAACAAGCAGGATTTGTCATCTACCTTTTAAGACATTTTTTTAGTTTTGATACTTTCTTAAAAATTATTATAATTATTCGTTAATTAATGCTTTTGAACCAAATGGAACAACTGAAAGGTTGGGCACTTGACATAAAAGGTTATTAGAAGGCACTGAGAGATGTGTATGTGTACCTTTTTTTAATTTTCCCAAGCAACACAGGGCTAGGACTCCCCCTAATGTTAATTTCATCCTTGGATGTGTACACAATAATATAGTTACATAGTTACATATAGTTACATAGTAGGTGAGGTTGAATAAAGACAATAGTCCATCCAGTTCAACCTGTGTAGGTGTGTGTGGCTGTAATCAACTAACATAGCCCTTAATGTCCTGATCCTTGAGATGTAAATCTAAGAGTCTTTTGAAAGCCACCATACTACCCGCAGAAACCACCTCTTGTGGTAGAGAATTCCACAATCTTGTAGCCCTAACAGTAAAGAATCCTCCTCGTTGCCTGAGGTTAAAACGCTTCTCCTCTAATCGCATTGTATGTCCTCGAGTCCTCATGCAATTCCTTCGAATGAACAGCTTTTTTCTAAGCTGAGATCCCCATTAAGATATTTATAAATTGCTATCATGTCCCCTATAAAAGTGCAGCGCCTAAAGGTTGATAAAGATGTGCTACATAGGTGAACAAATAGAACACATTACTAAAGCATCACAGTAAATAAATAATGAGCATATAGCACAATCCTCATGAAGGAGTCCTTTGGATGGAGACACAAAGAAAAAGTGCCACTAATGTGGCAAAACACAGCCTCTCAATAATATAATGTGACCAGAAGAAGTGAATAAAGGAAGCCGCTCCCAAAACAGGATAATGATCCACCACTGTGCTCGATATAAATATACTCTTACCAGAATAAATTGACCCTTAAATTAATGAGCGGTCAAAACAGGCGTGTAGTATCACTCTCGTGGCAGGGCAGCATATAGGGAGCTATCCCTCAATACATCCACATTCCCAGTGCGTTCAAGAGCCATAGATAATAACCTCCTTTTGGCATTTCCTTGGTCACCAAACAGCCAGTGTATACCATACACCAAAAATTGTGCAAAAAGGTAAATCAGTGCAATTAAATATAAAGTGGTGTAGTGTTAAGACCCAATAATTTGGGACACAAAAAGAAAATACAGCAGCTATATAAAACCTCCTTCACTAACGGGAGAAATGAACTATAAACAAATATGTATACAGCGCTATATAAAATCAAATAAAGTGACAATGTGCATCATATAAATCAATAAACTCACTTAAAGTGCAATATATATTCCTCTTAAGTGCAATATATAATGTCCATAAAGTGCATTCAAAGTAAAGTGCATAAGAGTCCACTAAATATAAATATAACCGTGGATTAAAATTCAATAAGGTGCTTGATAGATGTTTCATATAAAAGTGCAAGTGACACCACCACCTTTTAGCCACCAGATGGCCTCTCACCTCACTGAAGCATTAAACCAGCATTGAATCCTCAATAAGACCAGTAAAGGGAATACCACTTCCTGAATCGATCTCACTGAAGCATTAAACCAGCATTGAATCCTCAATAAGACCAGTATAGGGAATGCCACTTCCTGAATCGATCTCTCACCATCCCATGGACATGATATGTGAATAAAGATAATGAGGCATCTAAGTGTACACTGCTATTATCCTTTAATTGATTCACATTCAAAGTAGAATTGCACTCACATGAATTGGCACAATGGGCTTGTGCGGACCGTACATGCCAAAAACAGTAGCTGTCGGGAGCCGTGCTGGTGGGTCGCTGCTCGTCCGTCCAGGTCTCCTCCCCCTATACGCGTGGTGTCTTACGCTTTCGCGACACGACTTCCTCAGTAGGGGTCTATACCATACACCAGCCAAATCACCAGGCAATCCGGCATAAATTTAGTTCACAAATCAAATTTGGGCCATAGTCTATCAATTCAGAAGATAACAGCATCTGCTGTATTCCTTATTTCCCCTGTCTTTTGGGATACTTCCTGGAGCTTTGTTTTTCTGTTTTTCCTTCCACGTCTTGTTCTTTTTGTCTTCCTTTTTGGTGCTGTTTGCTGCCCTTTGAGTTTTTTGAAGATTTAACAGGGGAATCCTGTCTTGAGAAGACCGATCCAACTGAACTGTGAGATGTGTTCAGTGATCGTGATTCACCTGTGTCTGAACATTCTGATTGAGTATCTGACATCCTTGGATGTGTGCATGAGAGGCGTTTTAGTAGTTGAGAGCCCAGCATCTACTATGAACCATATTCAACCAAGAGGTTTTATTCCTAATTACTCACTAAGAGCAGGAACCCATAGCAGCCAATCAAAATTAAAAGAGAAGTGCAGGGTATAGAAAAAAGCAAACATTCATACACACCTAGGTGGAGCATCGGATCAATGCTGCATCTGTTCCACACTGCCTCTACACCTGCCTCTAGAATTAAACAATCAAAAACCACTGATTGCTCAGTTCTCAGATCTGCTCTGAGCACACAGCAGTGACTGTTGGTCACCGGCCCTGTGCTCTCTGCCCCTCCAGTGCTCACTGGAGCGCTGGGGTGTGGAGGAGGTTGGAGTGGCTGGTTCAGGTTCTCAACGGTGCACTCAGAGGCTAAGCAAAGGTGCGATCCAGGCATCTGGGAGGATCTTGACAGTAACGATCTCTCAAGAGTCTGGACCAGCTAAATACAGGTCAGAGGAGTGCAGAACAAAGTGCCCTCCTGTGATCCCCAGGTGAAGTAGGGCCAAAAAAAATTTGGCCCTCCTTATTCTCTAAATGTGAAAAAACTTTCCATGCTATCCCTGTGTGAAAACCACCTATTACTCAACTCTATAAACTATAAGAAGCAGCTAGCACCACTATGCATCCAACCACCATTATAAAATGCTATAAATACATATAGTCACAAAAGAGTGCAACACTCTTCTTCAATAAAGGGAATTCAAATTAAAGTGCCTTGACCTTTGAGAAAGCCCATTGCCCCTTACGCGTGAAGTGGGCGGTGACGTAATCACTCTGGGACTAGGTGGAGCTGTGTATGCCAAGGATTGTATTGTGAAATGCCCCTTTTTTACTTCTGAAATGTGAGTGGATTTTTATATAGAAATAAATACTTTTTATTAGCGACTTGCACTATGGTTCTTTCCTCTTGCCTACATATTTGGAGTGTACAGCCAGTGGGAGCGGTGTCACTTATAACACTGCAAAGCGCATTTAGACCTCCTTTAATTAGTGAGGTCTATTCAAGCAGATGAGAAGACACACATAGGTGGTGTGAAGGACACAGTGGTGATCAGAGGCAATTACTGAAGAGTTTTTGGTGTATGGGGGCTACACTTTCCGTTCACGGACTTTGAATCATTTATTTATGGACTGTGAATATATTTAAAAGAAAAGACACATGCACATGTATTATATATAGATGATCTTTACACTGTTTTCAGATATTTATTAATGCACTATAGTTTAAAAGCACTTTATTGAAGGAGAGCGCTGCACTTTTTGGTGACTCCTTATTCTTTATCTCTGCTAGCTTCTGCAAATTACTGCACTCAATAATTTTCAGTTAAAAGCTGAACTAAACTCTCCTATGTTTTACGGCCAAGGAAGCTGTAATCTTAGCCTCTGTTTGATCTGCAGTTATCACTATGCTGCACATGTGATCAGTTATGACACTAACCATTTGATTTGACACCAACCATTAACATAAATAAGTCACCCGGACCAAAAGGCTTAAACCCGTGGGTCCTTAAAGAACTTAGCCAGGTGATAGCCAGACCATTGTTCCTAATTTTTATGGATAGTCTACTGACGGGAATGGTACCAGTTGATTGGTAAAAAGCCAACGAGGTGCCAATATTTAAAAGTATAACAATAATAGTCTGTAAGATATTGGAGGGGATGATAAGGGACTATATCAGTGGCGGAACTACCAGGAGTGCAGCGGTCGCACTTGCGACCGGGCCCTGGTGTCCCGCCACTGTGGGGGGGGCCCCGCTGACTTCTCTGGTTAGGTTATACTAGACGAAACAGGGACACTTGCTGCATGGCGCAGCGGACCGCCCACACAGTCTCCGTCGGTCCGTGCAGCTCTAGGCTGATGATGAATGGACATTCTGTCTGAGAGCCGATCTGCTGACCCAGTACAGTGATGGGGGAGGAGCTGCAATTCTGATTGGTTGTGATGGGATGTCACAGGAGACACGTGGAGCAGAGAGGGAGCCGAGAGAGACAGCAATGCAGGGGGAACCGAGTGCACAGTGACAGGAAGTAAGTGTCACTGAATGCATTCCCCACCACCGCTGCCGAATTAATCCATCCCTAGCCCTGACACCCACCCCCCCAGCCCTGACACTCACCCCCCCCTCCTTAGCCCTGACACCCATCTCATCCATCCCCCCCAGCCCTGACACTCACCCCCCCCCCCCTTCCTAGCCCTGACACCCATCTCATCCATCCCCCCCAGCCCTGAAACTCACCCCCCCTCTCTAGCCCTGACACCCATCTCATCCATCCCCCCCAGCCCTGACACTCATCCCCCCCCTCCCTAGCCCTGACACCCATCTCATCCATCCCCCCCAGCCCTGACACTCACCCCCCCTCCCTAGGCCTGACACCCATCTCATCCATCCCCCAGCCCTGACACTCATCCCCCCCTCCCTCCCTAATGTGGCAAAACACAGCCTCTCAATAATATAATGTGACCAGAAGAAGTGAATAAAGGAAGCCGCTCCCAAAACAGGATAATGATCCACCACTGTGCTCGATATAAATATACTCTTACCAGAATAAATGGACCCTTAAATTAATGAGCGGTCAAAACAGGCGTGTAGTATCACTCTCGTGGCAGGGCAGCATATAGGGAGCTATCCCTCAATACATCCACATTCCCAGTGCGTTCAAGAGCCATAGATAATAACCCCTTCTGGCATTTCCTTGGTCACCAAACCGCCAGTGTATACCATACACCAAAAATTGTGCAAAAAGGTAAATCAGTGCAATTAAATATAAAGTGGTGTAGTGTTAAGACCCAATAATTTGGGACACAAAAAGAAAATACAGCAGCTATATAAAACCTCCTTCACTAACGGGAGAAATGAACTATAAACAAATATGTATACAGCGCTATATAAAATAAAGTGACAATGTGCATCATATAAATCAATAAACTCACTTAAAGTGCAATATATATTCCTCTTAAGTGCAATATATAATGTCCATAAAGTGCATTCAAAGTAAAGTGCATAAGAGTCCACTAAATATAAATATAACCGTGGATTAAAATTCAATAAGGTGCTTGATAGATGTTTCATATAAAAGTGCAAGTGACACCACCACCTTTTAGCCACCAGATGGCCTCTCACCTCACTGAAGCATTAAACCAGCATTGAATCCTCAATAAGACCAGTAAAGGGAATACCACTTCCTGAATCGATCTCACTGAAGCATTAAACCAGCATTGAATCCTCAATAAGACCAGTATAGGGAATGCCACTTCCTGAATCGATCTCTCACCATCCCATGGACATGATATGTGAATAAAGATAATGAGGCATCTAAGTGTACGCTGCTATTATCCTTTAATTGATTCACATTCAAAGTAGAATTGCACTCACATGAATCGGCACAATGGGCTTGTGCGGACCGTACATGCCAAAAACAGTAGCTGTCGGGAGCCGTGCTGGTGGGTCGCTGCTCGTCCGTCCAGGTCTCCTCCCCCTATACGCGTGGTGTCTTACGCTTTCGCGACACGACTTCCTCAGTAGGGGTCTATACCACACACCAGCCAAATCACCAGGCAATCCGGCATAAATTTAGTTCACAAATCAAATTTGGGCCATAGTCTATCAATTCAGAAGATAACAGCATCTGCTGTATTCCTTATTTCCCCTGTCTTTTGGGATACTTCCTGGAGCTTTGTTTTTCTGTTTTTCCTTCCACGTCTTGTTCTTTTTGTCTTCCTTTTTGGTGCTGTTTGCTGCCCTTTGAGTTTTTTGAAGATTTAACAGGGGAATCCTGTCTTGAGAAGACCGATCCAACTGAACTGTGAGATGTGTTCAGTGATCGTGATTCACCTGTGTCTGAACATTCTGATTGAGTATCTGACATCCTTGGATGTGTGCATGAGAGGCGTTTTAGTAGTTGAGAGCCCAGCATCTACTATGAACCATATTCAACCAAGAGGTTTTATTCCTAATTACTCACTAAGAGCAGGAACCCATAGCAGCCAATCAAAATTAAAAGAGAAGTGCAGGGTATAGAAAAAAGCAAACATTCATACACACCTAGGTGGAGCATCGGATCAATGCTGCATCTGTTCCACACTGCCTCTACACCTGCCTCTAGAATTAAACAATCAAAAACCACTGATTGCTCAGTTCTCAGATCTGCTTTGAGCACACAGCAGTGACTGTTGGTCACCGGCCCTGTGCTCTCTGCCCCTCCAGTGCTCACTGGAGCGCTGGGGTGTGGAGGAGGTTGGAGTGGCTGGTTCAGGTTCTCAACGGTGCCCTCAGAGGCTAAGCAAAGGTGCGATCCAGGCATCTGGGAGGATCTTGACAGTAACGATCTCTCAAGAGTCTGGACCAGCTAAATACAGGTCAGAGGAGTGCAGAACAAAGTGCCCTCCTGTGATCCCCAGGTGAAGTAGGGCCAAAAAAAATTTGGCCCTCCTTATTCTCTAAATGTGAAAAAACTTTCCATGCTATCCCTGTGTGAAAACCACCTATTACTCAACTCTATAAACTATAAGAAGCAGCTAGCACCACTATGCATCCAACCACCATTATAAAATGCTATAAATACATATAGTCACAAAAGAGTGCAACACTCTTCTTCAATAAAGGGAATTCAAATTAAAGTGCCTTGACCTTTGAGAAAGCCCATTGCCCCTTACGCGTGAAGTGGGCGGTGACGTAATCACTCTGGGACTAGGTGGAGCTGTGTATGCCAAGGATTGTATTGTGAAATGCCCCTTTTTTACTTCTGAAATGTGAGTGGATTTTTATATAGAAATAAATACTTTTTATTAGCGACTTGCACTATGGTTCTTTCCTCTTGCCTACATATTTGGAGTGTACAGCCAGTGGGAGCGGTGTCACTTATAACACTGCAAAGCGCATTTAGACCTCCTTTAACTGCTTGCCGACCGCCGCAAGTAGATTTACTGCGGCGGTCAGCCCCTGCCAGGCAGAGTGACGTTAATTAACGTCACTAGCCTGGGAGGGTCTGGGGAGCGAGCGCGCGCCCGCGGAGGCGCGCTCCCGCTCCCGCGCGGTCACGCACCCCCCCGCGCGTGTGACCAGCGGACCCGATGTCCGCCGGCCACTCGGCGATCGTCGGGGGAAGAGGGAGAATGTCAGGCAGCTTGTGTAAACAAGCTGCCTGTCATCTCCTCGCTGTAAAGACACTGATTACATGGATCTAGTATGTAGACCCGTTGATCAGTGTCCTTACAGTTAGAGCCACAGCCAATCACAGTAGGAATCACGCCCCTAGGGACACACACAGCCCCTCCCTCCCAAATAAAGTTAACCCCTTCACTGCCAGTGTATTTTTACAGTAACAGTGCATATGTATAGCACTGATTACTGTAGAAATGTCACTGGTAACCCCAAAAGTGTCAAAAATGTCAGTCAAGGGTCCGATCTGTCCGCCGCAATGTCGCAGTACCGCAAAAAAAATCGCAGATCGCCTCCATTACGCGTTAAAAAAAAAAAACAACAAAAATGACAAAAATCTTTCCCTTTGTTAGTAAACGCGATAACTTTTGCGCAAACCAATCAAAATACGCTTTTTGCGATTTTTTTTACCAAACATAGGTAGCATAAAACAAATTGGCCAAAAATGTTAAAAAATTTTGATTTTTACATTTTTTTTGGGGGGAATTTCATATAAAAAAATGTGAAAAATATTGCTATTTTTGCAAAATTGTCGCTCTTTTTTTGTTTATAGCGCGTGATCAAAAAATCGCACAGGTGATCAAATACCACCAAAAGAAAGCTCTGTTTGTGGGAAAAAAAGGACGTCAAATTCGTTTAGGTACAGCGTCGCACGACCGCGCAATTGTCCGTTAAAGTCACGCAGTGCCGAATCGCAAAATACCCCCTGGTCTTTTAGCAGGAAAATCCTCCGGGGCTTAAGTGGTTAATTAGTGAGGTCTATTCAAGCAGATGAGAAGACACACATAGGTGGTGTGAAGGACACAGTGGTGATCAGAGGCAATTACTGAAGAGTTTTTGGTGTATGGGGGCTACACTTTTTTTTCACGGACTTTGAATCATTTATTTATGGACTGTGAATATATTTAAAAGAAAAGACACATGCACATGTATTATATATAGATGATCTTTACACTGTTTTCAGATATTTATTAATGCACTATAGTTTAAAAGCACTTTATTGAAGGAGAGCGCTGCACTTTTCTGTGACTCCTTATTCTTTATCTCTGCTAGCTTCTGCAAATTACTGCACTCAATAATTTTCAGTTAAAAGCTGAACTAAACTCTCCTATGTTTTACGGCCAAGGAAGCTGTAATCTTAGCCTCTGTTTGATCTGCAGTTATCACTATGCTGCACATGTGATCAGTTATGACACCAACCATTTGATTTGACACCAACCATTAACATAAATAAGTCACCCGGACCAAAAGGCTTAAACCCGTGGGTCCTTAAAGAACTTAGCCAGGTGATAGTCAGACCATTGTTCCTAATTTTTATGGATAGTCTACTGACGGGAATGATACCAGTTGATTGGTAAAAAGCCAACGAGGTGCCAATATTTAAAAGTATAACAATAATAGTCTGTAAGATATTGGAGGGGATGATAAGGGACTATATCAGTGGCGGAACTACCAGGAGTGCAGCGGTCGCACTTGCGACCGGGCCCTGGTGTCCCGCCACTGTGGGGGGGGCCCCGCTGACTTCTCTGGTTAGGTTATACTAGACGAAACAGGGACACTTGCTGCACAGCGCAGCGGACCGCCCACACAGTCTCCGTCGGTCCGTGCAGCTCTAGGCTGATGATGAATGGACATTCTGTCTGAGAGCCGATCTGCTGACCCAGTACAGTGATGGGGGAGGAGCTGCAATTCTGATTGGTTGTGATGGGATGTCACAGGAGACACGTGGAGCAGAGAGGGAGCCGAGAGAGACAGCAATGCAGGGGGAACCGAGTGCACAGTGACAGGAAGTAAGTGTCACTGAATGCATTCCCCACCACCGCTGCCGAATTAATCCATCCCTAGCCCTGACACCCACCCCCCCCAGCCCTGACACTCACCCCCCCCTCCTTAGCCCTGACACCCATCTCATCCATCCCCCCCAGCCCTGACACTCACCCCCCCCCCTTCCTAGCCCTGACACCCATCTCATCCATCCCCCCCAGCCCTGAAACTCACCCCCCCTCTCTAGCCCTGACACCCATCTCATCCATCCCCCCCAGCCCTGACACTCATCCCCCCCCTCCCTAGCCCTGACACCCATCTCATCCATCCCCCCCAGCCCTGACACTCACCCCCCCTCCCTAGGCCTGACACCCATCTCATCCATCCCCCAGCCCTGACACTCATCCCCCCCTCCCTAGCCCTGACACCCATCCCATCCATCCCCCCCCCCAGCCCTGACACTTATCCCCCCCTCCCTAGCCCTGACACCCATCCCATCAATCCCCCCCAGCCCTGACACTCATCCCCCCCTCCCTAGCCCTGACACCCATCCCATCAATCCCCCCCAGCCCTGACACTCATCCCCCCCTCCCTAGCCCTGACACCCATCCCATCCATCCCCCCCAGCCCTGACACTCATCCCCCCCTAGCCCTGACAACCATCCCATCCATCCCCCCCAGCCCTGACACTCATCCCCCCCCTCCCTAGCCCTGACACCCATCTCATCCATCCCCCCCAGCCCTGACACTAATCCCCCCCCTCCCTAGCCCTGACACCCATCTCATCCCTCCCCCCAGCCCTGACACTCATCCCCCCCCTCCCTAGCCCTGACACTCATCCCATCCATCCCCCCCAGCCCTGACACTCATCCCCCCCTCCCTAGCCCTGACACCCATCCCATCCCTCCCCCCAGCCCTGACACTCACCCCCCCCCTCCCTAGCCCTGACACCCATCCCATCCATCCCCTCCAGCCCTGACACTCACCCCCCCTCCCTAGCCCTGACACCCATCCCATCCATCCCCCCCAGCCCTGACACTCATCCCCCCCTCCCTAGCCCTGACACCCATCCCATCCACCCCCCCCCCCCCCAGCCCTGACACTCACCCCCCTCCCTAGCCCTGACACCCATCTCATCCATCCCCCCCAGCCCTGACACTCACCCCCCCTCCCTAGTCCTGACACCCATCTCATCCATCCCCCCCAGCCCTGACACTCATCCCCCCCCCTCCCTAGCCCTGACACCCATCCCATCCAGCCCTGACACTCATCCCCCCCTCCCTAGCCCTGACACCCATCCCATCCATCCCCCCAGCCCTGACACTCATCCCCCCCTCCCTAGCCCTGACACCCATCCCATCCATCCCCCCCAGCCCTGACACTCATCCCCCCCCTCCCTAGCCCTGACACCCATCTCATCCATCCCCCCCAGCCCTGACACTCATCCCCCCCTCCCTAGCCCTGACAACCATCCCATCCATCCCCCCCAGCCCTGACACTCATCCCCCCCCCTTCCTAGCCCTGACACCCATCTCATCCATCCCCCCAGCCCTGACACTCATCCCCCCCCTCCCTAGCCCTGACACCCATCTCATCCATCCCCCCCAGCCCTGACACTCATCCCCCCCCTCCCTAGCCCTGACACTCATCCCATCCATCCCCCCCAGCCCTGACACTCACCCCCCCTCCCTAGCCCTGACACCCATCCCATCCATCCCCCCAGCCCTGACACTCATCCCCCCCCTCCCTAGCCCTGACACCCATCCCATCCATCCCCTCCAGCCCTGACACTCACCCCCCCTCCCTAGCCCTGACACCCATCCCATCCATCCCCTCCAGCCCTGACTCTCACCCCCCCCCCCTCCCTAGCCCTGACACCCATCCCATCCATCCCCCCAGCCCTGACACTCACCCCCCCTCCCTACCCCTGACACCCATCCCATCCATCCCCCCAGCCCTGACACTCACCCCCCCTCCCTAGCCCTGACACCCATCCCATCCATCCCCCCCAGCCCTGACACTCTCCCCCCTAGCCCTGACACCCATCGCATCCATCCCCCCCAGCCCTGACACTCACCCCCCTTCCCTAGCCCTGACACTCATCCCATCCATCCCTTGCCCCGACACTCATCCCCCCCCCAGCACTGCCACAATTGCATGCTCCAGGATTCCCATACAGCCACCTGCACACCTGACTAGGAGGGGCGACATATAAAGGAACCATTTTTCTTAATTTTCCTCCTGCAGCCTTTTAGCTGCTGCAGGAGGAAAATAAAGGGGGTCTATTCCTCTATATGCCACCCCTCCTATCCACCGCCTGCTGCCCCAAGCTCTTGTGCCCGCAAAAAAAACAAAACAAAAAGGTAAAAAAATAAAATTGTGAAAAAATAAATAAACTGGTAAAAAATAAAATAAAAAAAATAATGACACCAGTGGCTGAACTACCAGGGTCCCAAAATTGCACTTGTGACCGGGCCCTAGCATTTTGCCAATGGCTGGGGGTCAGGGGGGCCCTTTATGGTGTCTTTCACCCGGGCCCGGAAGGTTCTAGTTACGCCTCTGGACTATATACAGGAATTTAGTAATGAAAACTGTACCATTAGTAGAAATCAGCATGGATTCATGAAAAATCGCTCTTGCCAGACCAATTTATTAACCTTCTATGAAGAAGTGAGCTGCCATCTAGATAAAGGTAAGCCTGTGGATGTGGTGTATCTGGATTTTGCAAAGGCATTTGATACAGTTCACCACAAACGTTTACTGTACAAACTAAGGTACCTAGGTATGAACCATAGAGTGAGTACATGGATTAAAAGCTGGCTTCAGGGGCGAGTCCAAAGGGTGGTAATAAATGGGAAGTACTCGGAATGGTCTGGCGTGGAAAGTGGGGTCCCCAAAGGATCTGTCCCGGGACCAATCCTATTTAATTTATTCATAAACGACCTAGAGGATGGGATAAACAGCTCAATCTCCATATTTGCGGAAGATACTAAATTAAGCAGGGCAATAACTTCTACACAGGATGTTGAAACCTTAGACGAAAACCTGAACAAAATAATGGGGTGGGCATCTACATGGCAAATGAGATTTAATGACAAAAAAGTGATACACAGCGCAAAATAGGTGTACTAAAAAAAGTGTAAAAAAATGTTTTTTTATATAAAGTGCAAACTGTGCAAAGGTGCAAGACTTGTATCCACTTTGCTATGCAACAACACCCTTAGATCTCTCTAAAGTGCCACAACAGTGCAAACAAATATATAGTATGGTGCAAATTAAATTCAAAATTCAATAATTGCATGTACATAAAACATTCCTGGAATAAATCAATATGAAGGTATAAATAAAATAAAAAATATATAATACAGTGGGTACGGAAAGTATTCAGACCCCCTTAAATGTTTCACTCTTTGTTATATTGCAGCCATTTGCTAAAATCATTTAGGTTCATTCTTCTTCCTCATGAATGTACACATAGCACCCCATACTGACAGAAAAACACAGAATTGTTGACATTGTTGCAGATTTATCCCTGGACAGGATATCCCTGTACTTGGCCGCATTCATCTTTCCCTCGATTGCAACCAGTCGTCCTGTCCCTGCAGCTGAAAAACACCCCCACAGCATGATGCTGCCACCATCATGCTTCACTGTTGGGACTGTATTGGACAGGTGATGAGCAGTGCCTGGTTTTCTCCACACATACCGCTTAGAATTAAGGCCAAAAAGTTATATTTTGGTCTCATCAGACCAGAGAATCTTATTTCTCACCATCTTGGAGTCCTTCAGGTGTTTTTTAGCAAACTCCATGCGGGCTTTCATGTGTCTTACACTGAGGAGAGGCTTCCGTCGGGCCACTCTGCCATAAAGCCCCGACTGGTGGAGGGCTGCAGTGATGGTTGACTTTCTACAACCTTCTCCCATCTCCTGACTGCATCTCTGGAGCTCAGCCACAGTGATCTTTGGGTTCTTCTTTACCTCTCTCACCAAGGCTCTTCTCCCCCGATAGCTCAGTTTGGCCGGACGGCCAGCTCTAGGAAGGGTTCTGGTCGTCCCAAACGTCTTCCATTTGAGGATTATGGAGGCCACTGTGCTCTTAGGAACCTTAAGTGCAGCAGAAATCTTTTTGTAACCTTGGCCAGATCTGTGCCTTGCCACAATTCTGTCTCTGAGCTCTTCAGGCAGTTCCTTTGACCTCATGATTCTCATTTGCTCTGACATGCATTGTGATCTGGAAGGTCTTATATAGACAGGTGTGTGGCTTTCCTAATAAAGTCCAATCAGTATAATCAAACACAGCTGGACTCAAATGAAGGTGTAGAACCATCTCAAGGATGATCAGAAGAAATGGAAAGCACCTGAGTTAAATATATGAGTGTCACAGCAAAGGGTCTGAATACTTAGGACCATGTGATATTTCAGTTTTTCTTTTTTAATAAATCTGCAACAATGTCAACAATTCTGTGTTTTTCTGTCAGTATGGGATGCTATGTGTACATTCATGAGGAAGAAGAATGAACTTAAATGATTTTAGCAAATGGCTGCAATATAACAAAGAGTGAAAAATTTAAGGGGGTCTGAATACTTTCCGTACCCACTGTATATATAAAGAGTCCCAGAAAAGTCCAATTTAAGCAAGTGGCAAGTGAAAGTGCAATGTGCTTAGGTGCTCCTTATTATGCAAATCAGTGCATTCCATGCCAAAATAAAGTGTGATGTCGTGAGGGTCCACTCCTTATGGATACTTCCACTTACCAGACTGCCAGGACCCCCTAGCAATTACTGTATGTGGGACAAACACGCTCATTCCGGTGTGGAAATGGAATCCTTTCTTTTTCCTTGGGACTGGCTAGTTTCCAATATTCAGTCTCCCCCAGATGGACCAATAGTGTAGGACTGTAAGGAAGGAAGACTCACATAGTGTAATTCTTTTTAAAATGTATACTATTTATTAAAACAAAGAATAACATTCACATTTCTTCCATAGTAAAAAAGCCTTAGAGTAGACACAATCTCATGTGGCTGTAAGGACTTCCTGGTTGTCGGTGCTCGCTTGGGCAGTGCTGGTTCCGGTGTTCTGTCAGAATACCATAACCAGAATTCCATACCTCTGTCATTTCCGGTTGTGGATTAGCTGTGGCTTCGTCATGAATCAGCTGTATCCGCGTCACAAGTCCTACTGCGCATGCGCAGAATAGGTAGGGAATTTAGATATATATCGTAACGGATCATGCAAAAGTCCTAGTGCGCATGCGCACCAACGGGTCGGGCAGTGGCATCTCTTATAACAGACATCCATCCGATCTCCATGCCCCACACTGCACCGACCCGACACAGCACCGACCCGACAATCCGATCTCAATGCCCCACACTGCACCGACCAATGGCACGTAGCTATCAAATGGACAGTGGGCGTGCGCGTGGGGGTATGGAATAGGATTGTCCCATTGTCGGGTCGGTGCAGTGTCAGGCCGGTGCAGTGTGGGGCATGGAGATTGTATGCATGTTTGTTATAAGAGATGCCGCGGGCCGTCCCTTTGGTGCGCATGCGCACTAGGACTTCTGCCTGACTCGTTGCGATGTTCCCTACCTGGTCCGCGCATGCACACTAGGATGTATGACGCGGCTACAGCTGGTACATGACGAAGCCACAGCTGATCCGCAAACCGGAAATTACGGAGGTATGGTTTTCTGATAGGGTATGGTGTTCTGACAGAAGTGACGTGTGCTCTATCATAAACCGGAAATTGCGTTGACGCGTTTCGCCCGCCTCCAGGGCGTTATCACAGACGTATTTCCGGTTATATACCTCCTCCAGCAATAATCATTGTCTTTACTTCCTGTTCCTGTTAGGTGTAATAAGCTTCATCAACACCCAACAGGAAGCAGCAAATTGCCATTTTGAAAAAATAAATGGAAGCATCAGAAACAAATAAGGGACATAAAAAGATCGTACTGATTTACAAAACTTTAGAGTATTTTTATTTTTACATAATTCAAAAACGATATATGGCATTTGTGGTGATAATTTAAATATGGTTATTGATCTCTGGGGTTATATATATATATATATATAATCTATATGTGGGCTATCTGATGGGTATACCTGTCCCCACCCGCCAGGGGGAGCATCTCTCCATCCCACTAACCTAACATAATTACACCACAAATACCAAGAGATACCAGAGAAACAGTCTAGGTCTCTACATGTAGTCATTATAACTTATATATTGTCCTACAAAAAAATGTATATGCATATAAATATTATACAAATTACTTATATTGTGCAAAATTACTGTATACATAAATATTGTGCAAATTACCTATATCGTGCAAATTATCCTACAAGAAATTGTATATGCATATAAATATTGTGCAAATTACTTGGGTATAAATCTTTAAGTTCCTGTTACCTAGTGAATTGTGGGAATCGTATATTATGGACGTAAAAATTGTTATTACAGATATTCTAAAAAAATTCTAAAAAAGATTTTTGTGTTAAAAATACAAAAAGGAAATGAAATAAAAGGAGCATTATAGGATTACCAGTTGGATAAAAAACAGTTGAGGTCGAAATCGACATTTAACCCCTTAGGGTGCATAGTGTTTAAAAGGTATATCCACTTCACTTTGTTTTGGGCATTATTCTGTCTATACCACAAAATTTGAGTCCTGTTGGATCCCTATTGTGTACTAGTCTGAAATGATTAGATGAACTATGGTTCTTGAACCCCTTTTTAATATTGGCTATGTGGTCTCGTAGACGGACACCTAGTTTCCTAGTGGTTCTGCCTACGTACTGGAGTTTGCATGGACATTCCAGTAAATAAGTCACATGCGTTGTCTCACAGGAAATGAATTTATCAATTAAGTCCCTTATTTGTTTCTGTTGCTTCCATTTATTTTTTCAAAATGGCACGTTGCTGCTTCCTGTTGGGTGAAGCTTAGTACACCCAACAGGAACAGGAAGTAAAGATGAAGTTTATTGCTGGAGGAGGTATATAAGATACCTCCCTCGCCGTAACCAGAAATACGTCTGTGATAACGCTCTGGAGGCGGGCGAAACGCGTCAACACAATTTCCAGTTTACGATAGAGCACACGTCACTTCCGGTCGCGGTTGAATGCAAGCCGGGACCAGCGCTGCCCGAGCGAGCACCGACAACCAGGAAGTCCTTACAGCCACATGAGATTGTGTCTACTCTAAGGCTTTTTTACTATGGAAGAAATGTGAGTGTTATTCTTTGTTTTAATAAATAGTATACATTTTAAACGGAATTACACTATATGAGTCTTCCTTCCTTACGGTCCTACACTATTGGTCCATCTGGGGGAGACTGAATATTGGAAATTAGCCAGTCCCAAGGAAAAATAAATGATTCCATTTCCACACAGGACTAAGCATGTTTGACCCACATGCAGTATTGCTGGGGGTCCTGGCAGTCTGGTAAGTGGAAGTATACATAGGGAGTGGACCCTTACAACATCGCACTTTATTTTGGCACATAATGGCACTGATTTGCATAATAAGGAGCACCTAAGCACATTGCACTTTCACTGGCCACTTGCTTAAATTGAACTTTTCTGGGACTCTTTATATATATTACATATTTTTTATTTTATTTATACCTTCATATTGATTTATTACAGGATTGTTTTATGTACATGCAATTATTGAATTTAGAATTTAATTTGCACCATACTATATGATTGATTTGCACTGCTGTGGCACTTTAGAGAGATCTAAGGGTGTTGTTGCATAGCAAAGTGGATACAAGTCTTGCACCTTTGCACAGTTTGCACTTTATATAAAAACATTTTTACACTTTATTTAGTACACCTATTTTGCACTGTGTATCACTTTTTTGTCATTTTAAAATCACAATATTTTTGAGCAGCGGCACTTTAGGTTTTGTGTATCCATAGCGCAGAGATGAGATTTAATGTTGAAAAATGTAAGGTAATGCATTTGGGTGCCAGAAATACGGACGCAAGTTACTCACTAGGGGGAGAGACTTTGGAGCAATCTAAAGCTGTATACACACTATCCAACTTTTGTTGGTAGATTTCCTTCAGATTTACCTTTTCTATGTAGTGCAAGGGCCTGCCAGATTGCATACAAATTGAAAGTGTATAGGTATGACCTCATATTATATGGTTTTGGTAAATCTAAAGGAAAAAGTCTTCAGAAAATCTTATAGTGGGTATGGTCCATAAGATGGAAAGGGACCCGGGGGTCCTAGCAGACGACAAGCTCAGCAATGGTATGTAATGTCAAGCTGCTGCAAGCAAAGCCAACAGGATATTGGCATGTATTAAAAAGGGGATTCACTCCAGAGATAAAACAATAATTCTTCCACTCTACAAGACTCTGGTCCGGCCACATCTCGAGTATGCCATCCAGTTCTGGGCACTGGTCCTCAGGAAGGATGTACTAGAACTGGAGAGAGTCCAGAGAAGGGCAACAAAGCTAATAAAGGGACTGGAGGATCTCAGCTATGAGGAAAGACTACAAGCATTGAACTTATTCTCTCTGGAGAAGAGACGCTTGAGAGGGGATATGATATCAATGTACTAATAACGTACTGGTGACCCTAGCATAGGGAACAAACTATTCAGTGAAAGGGAATATAAAAGGACTTGCGGCCCTTTGCCTAAATTAGAAGAAAAGCAGTTTAACCCTAAACTGTGTAAAGGGTTCTATACCGTCAGAGCGGTAAGGATGTGGAATTCTCTTCCACAAGCAGTGGTGTCGGTGGGGAGCAGTTTAAAAAAACTATTCGATGGGCATCTTAATGACCACAATATACAGGGGTATACAATGTACTATTGACAAACACTTATTATACACACACTCATCATAGGTTGAACTGGATGGGCTGGTGTCTATTTTCCAACCTTGCAAACTATGTAACTAGGAACTTATGTCTTGACAGTTCTGTCACAAGCCACTGTGACAGTTATCATTCACAGCATGCCTTGAATGTAACGGCTTTGTGAAACAGTTAAAGAAATAGGTTAAGCTATTTGCCTTTATTCAGTCTCAGTCACTTTTTCAGGTAAGCAATACTGGTTGCCTAAAAAACAAAACAGCACAAATCCCCCAAGAATGAACAGCAGGAGGTAACTGCTAGTTTCCACAAACAAGAATAGTCATAATCTTACCAACAAATATTTACTGTAGTTTATAGCTACTTTAACCACTGTGCAGTCCTATCTCATCATATTCTTTTTCATCCCTTGTTTTCACCACTTTCAGTTTGACTCAAATGGTGACGGTCGAATCAGCACGCGAGAACTGCGAGAGGCCATGAGAAAACTCTTGGGTCAGCAACTTGCTCCTCGTGAAGTCGATGAAATCCTGAGAGATGTGGACGTGAATGGAGATGGACTCGTAGATTTTGAAGGTACGGGTCCCAAGAACTTTGGGCTTTATTTATCAAAGTGTCTGAAATAAATAGTGTCTGTGTTGTCCTCAGCATCCAATCAGTTGTGTTTCCAGTGTCGAATAGAAAATGAAAAGGAGATGATTCGTTGCTGAAGGCTATTCTTTTAAGATCTTGATTTCTGCCACCTGAGACATCTGAACTTTGTCCTGATTTGTGTGCTGTCTAAGCTCAGGCCTCCAACCACCACTGCAGGCAGTATGGCACTGCCAGGTCTAAGGCTAGGAGGCAAAACATATACTGCCATCATTTTCTCCTTATTATCAGCAGGCAGGGCATTCTGTCCTGACTGGTAGCTAAGTAGTGATGGTAGGCTAGGCAGGTAGGCTTGCACAATGTCATGGTTTCCATTGTGCAGGCAGCCTGGCCATTCTGTGTCTATTGGTAGCTAGGATGCGGGTAGTCAGGCCACATAGCATCATAAATTTCCATGGTGCAGGTGGGTCGGCCAACAGCATCATAACAACCAATGATGCTGTGAGGCCAGGCTACCCGCACCATGGAAACACATTATGCTGTGCATCCCCGATGCGTAGCCTGTCACCATCACTGAATTTTTCTCTTGTACCCCTAAATGTCCTGGCATGTAAGGTTGGGAACCACTGCTCTAATAAATCAAGATCCCATGGGTCAATAACTGCATGTAATACAACAAGGGCTGTAAATTGTTCTGTACTGAAGGAAAAAAAAAAAAAGAAAACAGATAAGGTTGAGTCCGAAATATAGGCATCAAAAAGTCCCATCACATACCTATTCTGTTCTATTTCACTACGTCGCCCTAGTCCGCAAAACTACTGTTCAAATTTCAGATATGACAACGTTAAATTACTTAACGTAAGCAGTTTTCAGGACTGGCGCCAAAATTTTAACTGCGGGAAAACTGAACAGGTATCACGTGTTCCACACCTGGAAATATTTCCTGGGGTTGCAGTGGAAGAGCGAGTGAGGCTGGGTGAAGAAACCAGGCTTACCTATCCCAATGAACTGGCGATGTGGCTACAAACTCACTATGGACACACGGTGCGTTCATACATTTTTACGTTTTAAATCCATACAGAACATTTTTTTTTTTAGTTTTTGGAAGAGTGCGGAAGAGTTAAGCCTCGTACACACGCAACGATTGTTGGCCGTGAATTTTCGGCCAACGTCCTATCGACTGATTTTCGGCTTGTTAGTATGATGCTTCCGACAACCGACTGCGACTTTTCGGCCAAACAAAATCTGGTGTGCATGCTATAAAATTTTTGTTGGCCGTCAACAGAACGGCCAATTTTCTGTCAGTCAGTACAGATTTCGGCAGACAAAAATCTGATGAGCAAGACTGGGCATGCTCAAAGAAGAAAAAACACACGAAAAGTAGACCAGAACATGACATCACTTCTGAAGTTGGTTTTTGTTGGCCGATAAAATTCGTGTGCAGTCTAGAGCACATTTCAACCAACACAACAACACTGGACAAAAGACGGCCGATCGGTTGGCCGATAATCGTTGCGCGTGTACGAGGCTTTAGGCTTTTATGGCTTTGCAGGGCTCTGCTTGAGAGATTTTCCCCCACTTACTGCCCCATTGGCAATGATTTCACCAGACAGGAACTAAAAGGGAAATATCCAATAGCAACATAAACAAAGATTTTTTATACAATATAGTAAGCGAAGGGGAAAACTTCTGTCAGCTTTTCATTGCTGCCTGTGCACCTGCTGCAGATCTGTCCTTGCGTAATTTTTGGTGAAATCGCTGTCCCTATGACAGTAAGGTGAATTCTCTCTAATAGTAAAAACCTGACCCGGGTTTCATATCCCATCCCCTTCTATCTGCCCCCCTCTCCAAAGAGGGTTTAGCTGGATATAAACATTAAGGAACCATTCTACCAAAACCTGATTTATACGTTGTGGGGTAGCTTACAGGTTGTAACAGTTCCTCGGCTAAACATATGTGTGTTCCAGGGAGATAATTCTCATTCAGTTTAACGAATATTGTTGCAAATAATACATCCGGTTTAAAATAAGTTTAGTTACTTTAGTCATTTAAAGTAAATCTGTGAGGGAGGAATATGGAAGATGCATTCTGCTATCGTACTCTTCATTACGCCACTACTTAGTGAGTCACTACCTGCGACACCTATGAAGGTTGAGAATTCTGACTTCACTAATCTCATTCTGGGTTAAAGTATATTAAATGATTAAACAAAAATAAGAGACACAGCCCCAGAGCCTATGACCTTAACAAAAACACAACAAATGGGTGGGATTGTGAGCGCTCCCCAAAACAATTGCAGGTGGGCAAAGGAGTCACCGATGAAATATCACGATGAATAGTCACAAATGATGAGTGTCACATTTATTAAAAACTGATGACCATACTGTAAAGCAGGATACATCCAAGGAGTGAGGCAGTACCTGTAATGGAAGTCAGGGAGGTGGATGGAAACATCTCTCAAGCCTCTCAGATGGTGGAGGAGCCTAGGGGGCGACCGCACAAGAGGAGTAGCAGAAAAAAAAGGGAGATCCGTGGCCCGGGGGTGGTGGGGGGGGTGGAGAGACACAATACCCTGTAGAACGAACCTGCCGCAGGTCCGCAACAAGCCAGCGTCTCCTCACGTCAGCTGTCCCGAGCGGCGCCGGCGGATGACATCATCGGCAGGTGACGGTCAGCTCCCGAGAGTCTATTCCTGGCTGCAAGGCAGATGGTAAAGGCAACCTCACTGTGCTGGACGTATCACACACCAACAGCGGTCACATCCAGGGAATAGGGAGATGGTGGTGGGATGAAGATTGAACACCACAAGGGGGGGTAAAGATGATCATCTCCATCATCCTTACCCCCCCTTGTGGCGTTCAATCTTCATCCCACCACCATCTCCCTATTCCCTGGATGTGACCGCTCACAATCCCACCCATTTGTTGTGTTTCCGTACTTTTCTCAGCTGAGCAGGGGATAGCTGCACATGCCCCTGACATGGACTAACTGACTAACTGGCACTTCACATATGGCCGTCCATCCCATTTAGCTTGACACCACAAGTTTTAGGTTCTCTGATCATCCAGTTTCCAGCGCCAGGATGTCTTTGTACATATGACCTTAACAACAAGTCAGCAATGGCAGATTTTCATTAAGGCATAAATATTGTTTGGAAATATGGATAAACCAAAAGATAACAGATTTGCAAGTGCCCATGAATGCATGAATATTAAAACCCAACTCTGGACAAATAAAAAATTATCCTTTGCACTGGGGCTGTGCCACTTTTCTGATCCTCCACTGCTCCCTGCAGTTAGAGTTGTCCCCACAGCATCTGCACCCCACACTTCACCGGTTTAGGGGCCTGATCTCATCAAGATGAGAGCAAGGACCTTAGTCCTGCACTGAATGTGAAGATGCCGAGGGACAGTCCACTGCCGGATCATGTTGGAGTGTCACTAGCCAGGAGAGCAGAAGATTAGGTAAGTAACACTGTTTTTTCCCCTCTCCCCTAGACAAAACGAGTAAGTAATATCTCCAGTCCAGGTGCAGCCCCACTGCAAGGAATATTTCTTATTTGCCTAGTGTTGGGCTTTAACTTGCACTTTTAGTTTGTTTGCATTAAAAAAGATATTTAGTGTTCCCATTTGGGTGCCTCGGGAGACGCGCGCACTTATATGTCGCATTTATCGCGTATCTGTTATCACCTGTTCCTCTATGGGTAGTCTTTACATTCATATAATTCTCTGTGGTTTGGTTGTTTCATGTTTCATGGTACATGTTCTTTTGCACTGACGAGTTATTTGCACTCTATACTATTGTATCTCTTTCGCTGTGAACATTGTGCATTTATGTTTTCTATTTTGCTTGCAAGCATTGTTTGTTCTATTTACTTAAAACCCAATAAAAATGTTTAAAAAAAAAAAAAAGATATTTAGTTTTCCTCAATTGAGATATAACCTAATTTTCTTTCCTGGAATGACCTTTCAGCTCCATATCTGACACTCATGTGATGTTTTGCCTTGCAGAGTTTGTACGAATGATGTCTCGCTAAAGAAGTGAAGACATTAAAGGATGGTGTGAAGAGTTTATTAGAAGCCTGAATCTTTCATTCCTGTTTTACTTCAAAGCAATACACAATTAAAAATAAATGTATATTATTCTACAGTTGTTTGTATTATTTTTTTTAATATGCATGGGAAACAAAGAAGTGCAATTTTACTAGAGCCAGCATAATGATATGGTACCAAAGTAATGCAGTAAGACCTATCTGGTATCTTTACCAAACCAATGCCATAATACCAATGATAACATGTTATCAGAGTAATGCTGTGAGACCAAATAATAGAATATCACAGAAAAAAAGAAGGTTCCAGTGAAAGATGGTGGCTTTGACAAGAAACTGATACTGTCTGTTTTGGATTCTGGATCCTGATAAAAGAAAATTAGGTTGGGCTCCAAGTCACTACTCTATGCTGGGGCCTGCACATGACTGGTAAATCCACATGATCTTCTGTTCTTGTTTTATAATTGAGTTGGTGACATGCAGGTCTGCCTGTGAATAATAATAGACTCATCTAGTTAGCCAGGAGGCTGGAAAAATTATACTCCTACCTTTTGTTTAACAGGATGCTCCCCTGCACAAGAAAACCTGCTATGATCATCTGGTGATATAGTTGGCAAGTGTGACAGAACCCACTGTCACTGTGTGTTTTGGAGGGGACTGTGCGCAAGCCTCCTACCGACAGACTTTGGGCCAGAATATACTGGAGACCTGGGGACATGCTGGCATTGAGTTAATGTAATGTAATGCTACAGCCCTTCTCCCCCCCCCTCCTGTTTCTGTGTCTAATTGTGTGGATTCATGACACATAGACAATGGTCTGGACTGGAGACATCTCTCCGCAGGGGGTGTGTATTGTGAGGCTGCCTGTTTACCATAAGCTCATTAGGTTATCTGTAGCCTGTTTTAATGTACAAATGTTCAGTTCCCATTGGTTGTTCCTTGTCCCCTTCCCCTCTTTGGCAAGGCTAAGGGGAATGTCCCTAACTATGTGTAAAACTGTATGTCTTGGAATTTATTTAAACAGTTTAAGCTGGGGCTGGGTATGGCTTCTCCGCAGGCTGTGGGCGCATTTGGAGGACAGGAGACACAGGTCCGGCGGATGTGCCCACCTGGGGTACTAAGATCCGTTACAGCAAGTATCCCAGATCCTGCAAGAATGTCTTGAGATTTTGGACACCGTCCCACATCCCTCAGAATGTCCCTTTTGGATCCAAGACAGAGTGGCAGAGGGGTGCCTAGTACTGGAATGCTCTGCTTTCCAGCACCTGGTATTGTAGTTATCCCGGCACTGATCATTTTCCACTATTTGGCAGTTACAGCATACTCCTGGTAAGCAGAGGCAGAGCAGCAACACAATATGGTGTTATTGCACTAAAGCAAACTATAAGGTTCACTTGGTCCCACTAACACAACCATGAGGTCTATTTTATCTTACTCCCTCTGACAATACGGAGTTTCATTTTCACTGATCAAAAAATATTATTACAAGTACTTATATAACGCCATCAACTATACACAGTGCTTTACATATATTGTACATTGACATCAGTCCCTGCCCTCAAGGAACTTACAATATAAGATCCCTAACTCCCATTCATACATGCACACACTAGGGCCAATTTGGAAAAGAGCCAATTAATATCAGCATGTCTTTGGAGTGAAAAAATAGAATCTATTTTACTCCCACTTCTCTTCAGTGTTCCACAGGCCCTATTTTATAAAAAAGATAGTAAAGCATAGGGGAGTAAGGTGCAAAACTTTTGGCTATGCCCCTCATGTGTCTGGTGGATTGCATGCTGTGTGACACATTTATCTACCCAAACCCTTCAAGGCGTCCCTCCTAAATATTTCCAAATGTTGACAACTATGCTCTTGTGTCCAGGGCCGGTGCTTCCACTAGGCAAATTAGGCAGCCGCCTAGGGCGCATTGCCACCTAGGGGCGCAGCCAGGAGTCGGTACTCTCTCTCCTTTATTAATGATCCTTGTGAGCTGAGGGGAGGTTCGGCAGTGGGGGAGGAAGAAGGGACAGAGGAAGATGCCAGGTGTCTGGGGCAGTGGCGGAAATACCAAGCCTTGGCTTTGGGGGGGCCCCAGAAGGCAGGAAGGGAGCCCACCAGAGTGCTGCCTGCATGATGATCTTCTTCAGCTGGAGCTGAGCGGCCTAAACCCCGGGCAGGAAGCGATTCTCTGCACTGAGCTGGTGGGCAGCCATCATTTCCCTGGGTCGGTACTAAGCAGGGAGCGGAGGAGAGCTGAACCTGAGCCGGAGCTCGGCACTGGAGGGCAGAACCTTTACTGGAGCAGAAGCGACAGCCGACGAGGGACCGGAATGGTCTGAGGAGGTTGGTGATGAAGGATGTGTGGAGCTCTCTGACTGCTGCTTCTTCCTCCACCAGGAGCCTGTTGGAGCTGTGGTGAGCACTGTGGTCCAGAAGAGGAGTGTCCTGGGAAAAGGAATCACAGTGAAGAAGGGGAGAGTGCAGCCCACTCTCTTCATTCTGCCCAGTAAGTGTCCCCAGAACAGGGGATCCGTGTCCCTGGGTGTGACATGGAGGATCCCTGGTGTGAAAGGGAATTGGGGTCACCAGGTGTGCCATGGGGAATCAGAGTCCCCAGGTGTGACATGGGGGATAGGGGTCACCGGGTGTAACAGGGGTTCGGGGTCACCAGGTGTGCCATGAGGAATTGGGGTCCCTGGGTGTGCCATGGGGGATTGAGGTCCCCAGGTGTGACATGAAGGAACATCAGGGTCCCCAGGCGTGACATGGAAAAACATCAGGGTCTCTCCGGGTATGACATGGAGGATAATCAGGGGCCCCTGGGGTGACATATAGGAACATTGGGGTCACTGGGTATGACAGCATGACATGGAGGAACACGGGGGTCCTTGGGTGCCACATGGAGGAACATCGGGGTCAGTGGGAATGACAGCAAAACATGGAGGAATATTGGGGTCCCAGAATGTGACATGGAAAAACATCAGGGTCCCCAGGTGTGACATAGAGGTATATGAAGGAACCATCTGATCAGGGTCACTGGGTACGACATAGAGAAGTCTTTAACCCCTTCCCTTTTTTTTTTTTTTTTTTGGGGGGGCGCAAGTAGCTGGTCTTGCCTAGGGCGTATAATAGTCTAGCATCGGCCCTGCTTGTGTCACACAAAATTACTAAGTATCCTATTTTTTATCAGCACAGACCAATGCAGATCATTGGTGTGAGTAAAATAAATATTTGATCCCCTACCAACCAACAATAATTCTGGCTCCCACAGACTAGCTACAGTATGTGCTCATGTGGTACATAGATTTGTCCTGTCAATTTAATAAGGTGCTCCAAACCACAACCCGTAGACACCTGTCCACAGAATCTATTACTTCCATTCAAACCTCATCATGGGCAAGACCAAAGAGCTGTCAAAGGACTTTAGTGACAAGACTGTAGGCCTGCAAAAGGCTAGTATGGGCTACAAGACTATCAGCAAAAAGCTTGGTGAGAAGGAGACAACTCTTGGAGCAATTACCGTATTTATCGGCGTATAACACGCACTTTTTCCTCCTAAAAATGTAGGAAAAAGTGGCCGTGCGTGTTATACGCCGATATAAAAAAAAAAAAATGTCCAGAAAGCAGCGCCGAGAGGTAGAAGGGGGCGGGCGGCGCCGAGAGGTAGAAGGGGGCGGGCAGCGCCGAGGAGAAGGAAGGACGCGCTGTCATCGGAAGTCCCGCCTCCTATGCCGACGTCAATCATAGGCGCCGGAACTTCCGATGAGAGTGCATCCTTCCTTCTCCTCGGCGCCGCCCGCCCCCTTCTACCTCTCGGCGCTGCCCTCTGGATTTGTGATGTGTATAGTGGTGACAATTATGGGCGCTGGCGAGGCTGCAATTATGGACACTGGTGAAGGCTGCATGTATGGGCACTGGCGAAGGCTGCATGTATGGGCAATGGCGAAGGCTGCATGTATGGGCACTGGCGAAGGCTGCATGTATGGGCACTAGCGAAGGCTGCAATTATGGGCACTGGCGAAGGCTGCATGTATGGGCACTGGCGATGGCGATGCTGCAATTATGGGCACTAGCGAGGCTGCAATTATGGGCACTGCAGTGATGAGGCTGCATGTATGGGCACTGCACTGGCGAGGCTGCATTTAAGGACACTGCGCTGATGAGGCTGCATTTGTGGGCACTGGTAAGACTACATTTAGTTTAAAGCTGTTTATTTTAAATTTCAGCTTTTTTCCTGAAATTTCTGCCCTTAGGTGCGTGTTATACGCCGGCGCGTGTTATACGCCGATAAATACGGTATTCACAAATGGAAGAAATACAAAAAAAACATCAATCGCCCTCAGTCTGGAGCTCCATGCAAGATTTTGCCTCATGGGGTAAGGATGAACATTAGAAAAGTGAGAGATCAGCACAGAACTACATGGGAGGAGCTTGTGAATCTTCTCAAGACAGTTGGGATCACAGTCACCAAACAACCCATTGGTAACACAATACGTCGCCATGGTTTGAAATCCTGCAGCAATCGGAATGGTTCAGAAGAATTGGGAAAAAGAGCTGTGGTCAGATGAGATCAAAATTGAGTTCTTTGGCATTAACTCTGCTCGCCGTGTTTGAAGGAAAAAATATGTTGACTATGACCCAAAGAACACCATCCCTACAGTCAAGCAAGGAGGTGGAAATATTGTGGATGTGGATGTTTTGGGGCGGTTTCTTTGCTAAAGGTACAGGCTGAATTTGCCGCATTGAGGGGCCAATTAACAGGGCCATGTATTGTAAAATCTTGGAAGAGAACCTTATTTTCTTAGCCAGAACACTGAAGATGGGTCGTGGATGGATCTTCCAGCATGACAATGACCCAAAACAAGAAGTGGCTCAAGAAGAAGCACATTAAAGTCATGGTGTGGCCTAGCCAGTCTCCAGACCTAAATCCTATAGAACATTTATAGAGAGTTTCGAAGCGACAGCCAATAAATCTTAAAGATTTAGAGAAGATCTGTAAAAAAGAATGGACCAAAATCTCTCCTGAGATGTGTGCAAACCTGGTAACCAACTACAAGAAACGTTTTACCACTGTGCTTTCCAACAAGGGTTTCGCCACCAAGTACTACTGTAAGTCATGTTTTGCTTTGGGATCAAATACTTATTTTACTCACTGAACTGCAACTCAATTTATAACATCTGTATCATGTGTTTTCTCTGGATTTTTGGTTGATATTCTGTCTCTATCATTTAAAAATCACCTGTAGTGCCCCCCCCCCCCCCCAATAGGAGCATCAAGAATTCTCTCTTGCTTCAACTCTTTAGTCTGGCACACAGTATTTTCCACAGCCAGGCATGCATTTAGATTTGTTTCTTAAATATTTAGTCTAGGGGGGTTTTGGTTGTTTTTTATGTTTTATTGAGTACTTGAATAGGGAAGGGAATGTGATGGGGTACTCCAGATTCAACTTATTACATGGAAGACAACTTCTCCAACTTGATTGTGGAATTCCCACTTGCAGCAACATGCACTCTTGAGCAAGTCCTCTGTGAGAAGGATAGACTGTTGCTCTTCAGGACCTTAGCCAGTATCCCCTTTCTGCTCTTCCTAATAGCTGACCTTCCTAACAGAGAAGGGTAGCCTAAAAATAACAGGCCCCTAGATCTTTGGTCTGTACTCACAGAAGTCACAAACAGATCCTCTCAGGCATGGCTCCTGTTAGTTTGCTCTTCAGAAAACACAGGCCAGCTCTCCTTCCTCCAGGCCTCCAACATAAGGCCGCATTGCAGCAGATGCCAAGGAGGGCAAAGCACCCCCTCCTCAGCTGGACTCTCCTCTCCAGGAAAAGACCACTTTCTGTGTGTCTCACTGAATATAAGTACCCCTTCCCAGCATGTATAGGGGCCTCAATGCCTGTAATTGGCTGGGATGGCATCCATATTCATGCTACTGATCTGCATGAGTCACTCCTGTCTACCCAGCAATTTCCAAAACTGCCCAGATACAGATGAGTCAATGCAGATACAGTAACATTTGTTAAACACACAAATTTAGTCTCCCTGTTAGGCAGGAAAATGACTATATTTTACCTTAGTCTCCTGTTAAGCAGGAGACCAAACTATTTTAACTATGTACATCCTAGAAACCTACCTAGGAGGGTGCTACACACACATGATACAAAATTATAGACCCTTAATTTCTTTGAAAGTGGGCAAACTTACAAAATCTGCAGGGGATCAAATAATTTAATTTCCCCACTGTATAGAAGAACTGTAGCCTTGGGGTTAAATAAAAGCAAAAGTAAGAAAGATCCTGGGAACTGAGTTGACGTCCGTCGTAGGAGGAAACACGTCAGGGCGGAGCGCCGCAACGTCACGACCCATCGCCGCTGACCGTGCTGCAGGTGGCCGCGGCTTTCTAGCTGATATCTCCGGTATCCCACTGCTTCCTGGACTATTGCCAGCCTACATATTGTAAGTGTGATACTTTTTTTCAATAAATTATTTGAAGATTTTACACTATTAGCGGTTTCTTTCATTCCATACCGGGGGAGATCCTATACACCAACCAGAGCAGACCCAAGGATCCCAGGAAAACAGAAAAGGCATCCCATATAGGTGAAATTTCTTGCTCAGATACATGACTCTTCTGGTAAGAGGTTGACCTGTCCTCTCCTGATTGGAGAGTAGTATTTTGGGCTTTTTTTCTCACTTTCCCGGGGCATACAATATCATTGGATCTGATAATACACACGCCCTTGTATTATCCCATCTGGTAAGGGGCTTATTCATTCACGGTGGAGGTCTTCGCTGCACCTATCTATTGTGTTGAGTTTTGCACCTTGGAGATACATCACATGCATGTTGGATTCATATGGACTTTCATATTTTGCTTATGGACTTAATTTCTGGATTCCATATTGTATTAATTTGTATCATTGTTCAAACATTGTTGAGCACATGTCATTCATCTTTTGGTTTTTGTTTTAATTGAGGTGGAGGAAGTTGTCCCCCAATTTATATTTCACTCATTTTCTATCAGTAATTTTATTATTGATATATCACTATATCATTATATATTAGATACCTACCTACAGATCAGCGCACCTGATACACACCATTTGCTTAGTAACACTTTAGCTACATGAACTTTCCTTTTGCACAGTAAAGAAACAGTGGAAAAACATTCCATACATGAAAATTAAGTAATAAAGCTGTCCATGTATATACTATCCCTATTAGTGCTTGCTTGGGCCTAAAAAATAGTAACAATTATATAGAGGAAGGGTCATCCAGAACAGCACGTTCCCACAAGGCTGCCATTAGAAATGATGGGGCTCCATACAGCCTACTTGACAGGAAGCCATGCTCACATATCTGGCTGGGGTTGTCTCGGTTCTGCCAGTCCCAGACACTCTCTGAAACAATGCAAACTGCCAGTCCAAGCAGAACCCAAGCCCCTGATCCCAGGACATAACTGTTGAGGGACAAAGGAATAAAAAAAGCCAGGATGTCCCTCCAAATCTCAGACAGTTGGTATGTATGCCCATCCTACTTCTACCCTATGTGAGTGTATTTCATGTGATTTTACCATTAAATTCAAGTTAACGTTTAAGCTTGGCACACTCCCTCTTTGTGTTTTATCATTTCAGTATTTTTAAAGCAAGCGTAAGAGTGTGTTAGGTGGCAAACTGTGTAGTTCCCTGTGTGGCCACAAGAGGTTACACTTTCCCCTTAGTTAGAGTGTATAACTGGCATGGCGGGGAACAGTGTGCATAGGTATGGGTGCCAGAGGAATGATGTAGGGTTGGCCTTCATGGGAAATCTTCAGGTCCACTTGTAAAGATGTAGTTTATTTGTAAAAGGTTTTCCCTGGCTGGGGAACACCATAGAGACTTACCCTAATGGGCTTTTCTCAGGAATGAAAAGGACATTTAGGATACCCCTGGTGGGGGGGGGGGGTGACATCACTGCATCATCGTGACTGAGAATGTTAATTTTGTTGTAGTTTGCACTTTGGTAAAAAGAAAAGCAGAAAAGAACTTTGGACTCATCCATCCTTATTCCCATCACCAGTAGGCCTCTGGATCATCCAGAGAAGGGGCGGAAGATGTATGTGGTTTTACTTTAGTATTTGAGTGGTACATGGACTCGGGGTACAATGACGCTTTCTGGGAGTGTGCATCCATATTAGCGTCAATTGGGCTTGAAGCTTGCTAATGGAACCTGAGGAGCAGTGCTTTGCTCCTATGTTACCATCGCACCTCCTACACATTCCTTGTGCAGATAGGAAAGTATCAAGATCCATTGGTGCTATATATACACACAGATGAACTTGTATAGACAATCATGGAGAACTACCTATCATGGAACTTTTGACATTTTTCTTTTTAATATGCATTTTTTTTCACTATAGGTTCAGTTTTATTTGTCCAAGTTTGTGACATGTTTATTTAAAACAATTTCCTGATTTTAAGTCAGACTACAGTCATTCCTTTAAAGATGACTACACTTTGTTACTAAACATTGTATATTACCCCCCTCTCCCCATCATCAGATACAGTTTTCTGCATTTGTTGCTCCAACCTGCCCACAGCTTGGCCTTGTTTAAATTCTCCTCCAGTTCCCCCTCCATAGGGCATAATAACCAGTGGCGGAACAACCAGGGATGCAGCGACTGGGCCCTGGAGTTCCGCTACTGTGGGGGGGGGGGGCTGTGCTGTGCTACCGAGGAGCCTGACTTCCTGCCCGCCTATCTGTCCGTTATGCCGCGGGGGGGTGCGACTAAGGGGAGGCTGGACCGGCCCGTCTATCCTCTACATAGAGAGAATCCATAGGGAGGCGGAGATGGACACTGAAGAAGAAAGTAAGTTGACACCAATATAGTGAAGGGGAGGAGCTATCCCCTCTGCGAGGAAACCCTATGACAATGAAGCATCCCTGGAGGCACGTGAATACTGAGGGAGAATCGACTGACTGACCAAGTAAGGGATAAACTTCCAGATGTCAGTGCAACTGTCCCCATCCTCCACCCGCCCCCCACACCCCCACCAGCTGTGCCTCTTACTGATCCCACTCCCCCCGCCACCACCATAGATCTCATCCCTATCCCCCCCAATTCTCTCTACAACAGAGGTGATGGGGGGATATGAATGAGACCTGTGGTGGTGAGGGGGGGGGAATCAGTGGCAGTGGTGGTGAGGGGGGTGGGATCGGTGGCAGTGGTGGGGAGGGGAGTGGGATCAGTGGCAGTGGTGGTGAGGTGGGGGTGGGATTAGTGGCAGCGGTGGTGGTGGTGAGGGGGGGAGGGGATCAGTGGCAGCGGTGGTTGTGAGGGGGGGGTGGGATCAGTGGCAGCGGTGGTGGTGAGGGGTTGGGATCAGTGGTGGCTTCTGAACCCATACCTCCTCCCCACCCCACCGTTGCCACAGAAAATGTCTCAGAAAATGCCATCACGCACACTGCACTTTGTTTACATCCCTGGAAAAGGAAATCAGGAGTAATTATTTCGGTAATGACCTGGCAATCAGACCAAAATTCTGGCAATGCTGCTAGGTCAATTCCAATAAGTTCCCAGGTACAGCTATCGGCACCCTTCTGCCTGACATCCTTCGACCTTAAAATAGAAGGAGCTGGGCAGAATGACACCTGTTAGTGTGTGAAACGTGTCTACCTGCATTGTTTGCCACACGGGGATGTTCGGTTAAAAAAACCTGAATTTTGATGATATCTGGAGTGCAGCCATTTCTTCTACATTGATTACCTGCAGAGGCGAGCCGAGGCGGGCACCTGTTTCATCATCAGGCTTCCCAGTTCACCTGCAGCAGTGAGTTTTCCTTGTCTTTGTACTGGGCAGAAAACTGTTGGCTAATCAGAGGATATATTCAAACAGACGCAGTCATTGTTCAGGTTTTCTGACAGTCATAAGTGCTGGCTGCCACAATACAACAGCTATAGACAGGGAACGATTGCCATCTTTTGGCCTAGGGCGCAAGTGCAACCCAGATGCCCATGGTAGAGCAGCTCCACCCCTCCCACTCTCCCTCTTATCTGCCTCCTACCAACCCCCATCCCAGGCTCTGCTTACCGTGCCGAGGCGGGCTGGACAGCAACAATTGTACCAACTCCAGCAGGTACCTGAACTGGCTGGAAGGAGGCAGCCGGGGGCTGGCCAGGGGAGGTCGGGTCAGAGAGCCAACCTCTGCTCAGACATGGCATACACCATCCATGGCGGGGGGAGGGGGGAAGTGGCACGCGCTCTGTCCCTCGTCCTCATCCCCCACTCGGTAGGACACCGCCAGCAAGGACTTTTTATTCCTCTTCACCAGGAAGCCTTTAGGCCAGGCATGTCCAACCTGCGGCCCGAGGGCCCCCTGACAATTTTATTTTGCTGGGGAGGAAAGAAGTTGGGTCAGAGCACGGCCACAGCAGCTTCCAACTAATGGTAGGCAGAGGCTGCCTCGGAGGGGGGGGGGGGGAGGCAAGCATGTGCAGTGTTTCTGACTCCTACCACCATGACCACTTCAAATCACTGAAGTGTTCCTTTAATATCTCTCAGAAGAAGTAAACCTCCGTATACTGATTCCATTTCATTTGATCATCCTCTAGTTGTGTTAAATTAGTGCGGCGGGCGTGGCGGCGCGGGAAGGGCGCAGCGACATTTTATTAAATATCTTAACTATAGTATTTATTTTATATGCGGCCCGAGAAAATTTCTCTACACTTAATGTGGCCCAGAGAAGCCAAAAGGTTGGACACCCATGCTTTAGGCAGTGCCACCTTAACAGCATTATGGACCCCTGTGCAAAGTAATGCACTGGGGCCCCTACCAGAGAGATGGTGCTGCAACTTCCTTACAACCGCATGCAATGCATGTGGTTGTGGTGGGGGTGATGCAGCATTTAGAGGGTTAAAACAGGTGGTGAGGAGGTGACATATCCACTCCTCACCGCCTGGCAAATTCCTGTAAAAAGCAATCCATAAGCGATTGCTTTTTAGAGGAGTGGCAGTCTTTTGCAATCAGAGACTCAGAGCAGCAAAGGTGAGGGAGGAACATATGCAATTATCAATGGGGGGTTTGAACAGTAGACTTACCCACCAATATTGCAGCCTTGAGTGTGTTTCCTTCAAATTGTCGCCTGCTTCACACACACCTTCCATACTTCTAGCAGAGAGCTGTGTGTGTCCACATTAGGGAGTGGGGGGGCCTCTTCAACACCCTGCGCTGTTCACCCCAAATCCTGTCTCTCAATTTCTCACTCACAGGATCAGCACAGGCAGCCACAGACAGCACAGTGTACTCTGCACCCGCTCCCAGCCACAGAATCTCGGCTGGGGGAGTCAGAGCCGCCGGGACCAGCATTCAGCAATGATCAAGGGCTCAGGTAACAGCTTGGAGATGGCAGGCAGAAGATGCCACCAGACCGGTCCCCACTCAGCTTGAACCCCACTGCTAGCAAGACTAAAGTTACTTGTGTGCAGTGCAATTATCATGCTACCTGCCCTAAGCACTGCCCCTAGATCGGAACCAGTCCTGATGGGGCCCCATGTCCACCTGGGGCCCTTTGGCAGTGCCCAGGGGTACCTTTAGGCATGTCTGAGGCGGAAGTGGGGTGGCCCTTTTACAGGGCATCAGAGCGGCCTGGGGGGCAACTGCCCCCTGCCCAGTCTGCTGCTGGCTGCAGAGCTGAACGGCGAGAGTCCAGCGGCGTGTAACCAACTTTAGCTTAACAGCCTATACTACTTAAGTAAATAAACCTATCTCTATAAATTTCATTACACATTAATGTTCAGCCTGCATTCACACATGAGCAGAGCATATTGCTGGGGATTTTGAAGAGTTTGGTCTTTGCACATGTATAAACTTCAGAAGTTTGACTTCCAGGCTGAGTAAGGGGAGAAAAGCAGTTGTATAGGTAGAGATGAGTTCTTTAAATCTTTAAATTCCACTTTAAATTAGGCATTAACAAACCAGCATTCAAAGTTTCTTTGTTTTATGCAAGTTTTGTTTCTTGTTGCTTTTTGTTTCTTTGGATGTTTTTATTGATCTTATTGTTATAGTGATGTAACCTGTCATACCTTTTATAAAATTAATAAAACAGAATTTTCATATTCAAAAACTTTATTTTCTTTCTTTTCTTTTTGTTAATTTTTAATTAGTAAGTAAGTACAAAAAGAAAAACTTAACATAATACCAAAGCAGGAGAGTCCTCAAGACAATCAAAGGGCCTTCATCGGCCTATTAAGACCAACTATAAATGCAGGGTCCAAGCCAAAGTGCATACAAGTTGTTACAAAACAAAACCAAAATAATAAATTTCAGTCCTTCCACTGGAATAAGCAGAGAGCGTGGATCAGCCTGGCTACTTTGTCTCTCCCGAAATCTAAAGGGAGGAATTGGGCTGCTGGACTTTCAGAAATATTACTGGGCCGGAAACCTTATTAGGATTGTTGACTGGATCCAAAACCGTTCTCTTAAAGACTGGATAGGTGACATGGGTCTGGAACAGGCCTTCCTGGATGTTCCTTTAACAGTGGCTGCGTGGCTACGTACTGCACTTTCTTAGGTTAGGACAGAGTTTGTGCCGGCAGTTTATGTAACTCTTGGCCTCACACTCAACCTAGAGCCTATCAGTTTTTTTGCAGGAGTCATTTGATTGACACGCGGCCCTTGGCAGCCAAGTTACAGATTCAAATGTTTCTCATTGGACTTATCTACAAGTCTGGCATTACCTCAATGGCCCGGGACACAGACAAAGCTTTTCTAGGGACCGCACACCCTTTGAATCCATCTGTATGCAGTAGTCCCCCAACAAAATTTAGTATCCGATATTTACTGTATGCCCTGTTTCCTACCACGCTTCCTCCAAATAGTGGAGGTGTGTGTAAGGCTTAGGAAAAGAACCTTGACTGTCGGCTTCAAGCAGAGGATTGGAAGCATGTTAACACATTAGTACACAAGGGCTCACTCAATATCGATACAAAGGAAAATGTCTACAAAATTCGTACCGGCTGGTACAAGGTACAGCACCTACTACATAAAATCTCCCCAACGGTTAAAGACCATTGTTGGCAATGTATCATGGCCGAAGGCACATTTCTCCAGATTTGGTGGACCTGTCTTAGACTGGTCCCTTTTTGGACCATGACATTACGTTGACATTACGTTGCATGACATTACGAACGAAGTGACGAGATTGGCAATAGACTTCATGTGAGCCAATTCCTGCTCCACCATTTGGCCCTTTTGATGCAAACATACAAGAAATCCTTGCTGAAGCACACAATCAACTCTACACGCTTGTGCGTTCTGTCACATTGGATGAACACTTTGACTCTTAGAGGGAAGGAATGGTTTATGGAGTGGACTGAAAAGATGGAGGAGCTGATTCTGATAACCTAAGATAGAATCTCATCATTTACCACAACTTGGACATGTTGGATACCTTATAAAACCATGGACACATACAAACAAATTATGTCCCTGAAGAAGTTTATGGAGCTGAGGTTCTGACTGGGGTTGCCTGTGATCTCGATACTAGGTTATTTGCACACAAGTCATCATAGCTCCATCTTCGCACACAATTCATGGATTGAAGTGCTATTGATGGATGGGCCTGGCAGAAGGGAAGTTCATCCTCTGATGTGCGCTGTGGCCTAGCTGAACACAAAAGCCTCTTTTACTCATCTTCCTTTCCTAGTTTTAAGGCCCGTACACACGAGTGGAATTTCGGCCGATAATTTTTGTCCGACGACCGATCTGCCGATTTTCAGCTTGTTAGTATGATGCTTCTGACAACCTAATCCGACTTTTCGGCCGAAAAAATCCTGGTGTGCAGGCTATATAATTTTTGTCGACCGTCAAAACACGTCCGATTTTCGTCTCATTAGTACAGATTTCGATGGGGAAAAATCTTATGAGCAAGACTGGGCATGCTCAGAGATGAAAGAACACAAAGAAAGCAATCCAACACATGACATCACTTCTGAAGTAGAATTCTGTCGTGCGGGAAAATTCGTGTGCAGTCTAGAGCACATTCCAACCAACAGACACCACTCTGGACAAAAGACGGACAACCGGTCGGTGGAAATTCGTTGCGTGTGTACGAGGCTTTAGCTTCTTACTTTACCCTTCTCTCTCTACCCCCCTCCCCACACACATTTGTTTTTTTTACTGTTGGCTCGCAGACATTTTCTCTGGACTCCAAACATGTGCATTGTTCTTGCTGACATCAGGGCTTTCTGTGTATTATTCTAAGATTGTGACACTACTTATTCCCAGAAGATACACCAGGGTCTCAGCCTTGAATATGTATTCATTTTATGTTACTGATGTGGTTTCTGTTTCTGCTTCTGCTTTTGTTTAGTTCAAAATTTTTTATTAAATTAAATTAATAAAATGGTGTACAGACATTGTTCAGTTCAAGAACATGCTGCTATACACAAGGGAGACAGTATAAAATCACTCAAAAGTTTTCTTACATTGCAACAACCTCGAAAACGGTATTAATTGGAGCAAAATGCGGTATAACAAACATAGAGTACACGAAAGTGACCCTGAATCACAGGGAAAGTGGCAATTTCAACAACAAACCAGAAAAAAAAAATCAACCATGAGGTTTCTCTTTTACGCTTCCAAGGTCTAATTTACTACACTCTGACCCTCTATACTTCTAAAAAAAATTATAATATTGGTTTAGATTTTTTTGATCTTTCATTTCAGGCTAGAATAAAAAAAAATGCATTATTAAACAAAACCTAACATAGATTTATTCACTTATATTTTAATCTAAACATAACCATTTTCCCTCTCTGTCTCTGTGTACACAAGCATCCAATACTTTATCTTTTGAGAAACTTTATTTTATAACTATTTACTAGACAAACAATGATCCAACGCTTTAGGAAGCATGGATGTTCAGTGCTTGACAAGATTTAGTTGGCTAATCTTATCAGATTAATTCTGCTTCAAGTAAGGCACGGGTTCTGATGGAACTAATTCATAAATCCCTGGTACAAATGCATTTGTTTTCCACCATTTAATTCCCCTTGTAGAGTAGTGTCCATTGTTAACCACTTGAGTACCAGCCTGTATATACCCCTTGCCGGCTAGTTTTCAGTTTTAGGTGCTGCGATAGTTTGACTGACAATTAGGCCACATTCAGACTTGTGAATGCATCCAACGCCGATTACATGCGAGAACCCTAGCGGGGGTTCCTGGTGATTAACCACTTAAGCCCCGGAAGATTTTACCCCCTTCCTGACCAGGGCTTATTTTGCGATTCGGCTCTGCATGACTTTAACGGACAATTGCGTGGTCGTGCAATGCTATCTAAACTAATTTGACGTCCTTTTTTTCCCACAAACAGAGCTTTCTTTTGGTGGTATTTGATCACCTGTGCGATTTTTTGATCATGCGCTATAAACAAAAAAAGAGCGACAATTTTGCAAAAATAACAATATTTTTCACATTTTTTTATATAAAATTCCCCCCCAAAAAAATGTAAAAATCAAAATTGTTTAACTTTTCAGGCCAATTTGTTTTATGCTACATATGTTTGGTAAAAAAAAATCGCAAAAAGCGTATTTTGATTGGTTTGCGCAAAAGTTATTGCGTTTACTAACTAAGGGAAAGATTTTTGGCATTTTTTTGGGGGTTTTTAACGAGTAATGGCGGCGATCTGCGATTTTTTTTTTTTTTGCGGGACTGCGACATTGCGGAAGACAGATTGGACCCTTGACTGACATTTTTGACACTTTTGGGGTTACCAGTGACATTACTACAGTAATCAGTGCTATACATATGCACTGTTACTGTAAAAATGACACTGGCAGTGAAGGGGTTAACTTTTTTGAGAGGGAGGGGTTAAGTGTGTCCCTAGGGGCGACTGTGATTGGATGTGGCTTGATGTGTAAGAACAGAGATCAATGGTCCTACATAACAGAACCGTTTGATCTCCATTCTTACACAGGGAAGAATGACAGGCGGCTTTGTTTACATTCTCTCGGTGTAACGGACGATCGAGAGTGCCCGGCGGACATCGGGTCCGCCGGGCACATGCGCGGGGGGGTCCGTGACCGAGTGGGAGCGCGCCTTCGGGGGCGCGTGCTCACTCCCTAGAGCCTCACAGGCTAGCGACGTAGTCCTACGTCGCTTTGCCTGTGAGGGGCTGACCGCCGCAGTAAATAGTCGTGCGGAGGTCGGCAAGCGGTTAACTGTGGGAGACAGCCAGTGTCATCTTAAAGCGGAGTTCCACCCAAAAGTGGAACTTCTGCTTTAGGCGGTCCTACCCCCCTGACATGCCACATTTGGCATGTAATTTTTTTTGGGGGGGGGAGCGGGTACCTAGTTTTGACAGGTACCCGCTCCCACTTCCGCTCGGAGCGCCGCGGCGCCCCTAGCGGAAGTTCTCCTCTCCCCCTCCCTCCAATCTTCTGGGACATGTCAGAGGTCCCAGAAGATTGCCGGCCAATCACGGCGCGCAGCGCGACTCGCGCATGCGCAGTGGGTACCCGGCTGTGAAGCCACAAACTGTCACAGCCGGGTGCCCACAGCAGTGATGCCGGCGCCGAGGGAGAGGATCGAGGCTTCGGGCGGCCGCATCGCTGGACCGTTGGACAGGTGAGTGAAATGGCTGGAACTCTGCTTTAAGAGAACTAAAGGACCCTGGGCAATGCAGTGCACTGGGGCCCTACCTACACAATCACCCACGAGAAACAAAATGCAAATTATCGATAAGGCGATATTCATTGGTACTGCAGTGCCAGGCTAATGACAGCTTCCAAGTTCGGTGGCTGGGTCCTTGAACACCACACGGATGGGAGTCAGACTCAACTGTCCTGTGTGTGCCTGTTCAAGTGAAAACGGACAGGCATTCCTGCAGTTGTGGGCTCCCCCTCCATGGCTCAAGTGGCCTGACAGCAGCGCAGGGCCAACAGGCTCTTGCTACCTGCTAAGTTCGGCGTCGGAATCAGGACTAATGCTTGGCTGGGGCTAGGTCACTGGGCAAGTGGGGCTCCCAGGCAACTGCCCAGCGTGCCCATTCCCATTCGGTAAGATGGCCCTGGAGGCAGCCCCACTAAAAGCAGAGGAAGGCTAGCTCCCACAGCTAATCGTGGTCGTTTGCAAGTAATCGCTCCTGCAGAGATCACCTGTGAGTGATTGGCCTTGGATGCAGACTGTCTGTGTCTAGGGTCGAATACTAATAGGTGATCACTATATATGAGCGATTATATGCAAATGGCCGCAATAAGCTATCGTAGCCGGCAGCCACTCAATGCTGATAGGCAGCATTGATGGGCTGCTCTGATGGGCACTGATGGGCATTGATGAGCACTGATAGGTGGCATTAATGAGCACTGATAGGTGGCAATAATAACCATTGAGCACTGATAGACGAAAATGATGAGCACTGATAGGTGGCACTGATGGGCATTGAGCACTGATAGGCAGATCTAATGGACACTGATAGGCAGCATTGACAAGCACTGATAAGTGGCACTGATGGGCACTTTTAGGCGGCCTTAATGAGCACTGACAGGTGGCATTGATGAGCACAAATAGGGGGCATTTATAAGCACTAATAAGCGGCATTGATGAGCAATGATAGGCTGCACTGATGGGCACTGATTATCAGGGCACTGATTATCAGTGTAAACAATGCACTGACATTCTTGCCGTTTAATGGCTCACCTTTCCTCAGACAGACACAGCGTGGAAGGAATGGGCTGCTGATAAACAGCAAGTCTGTTTACATGTGATCACCTGATCACATGGTAAAGGGCTGCTGTGATCGACCCTTTACTGTAATATGTAATTATTCAAGGGACACAGCAGTCACAGAGTGCGCTGGATGCACACCCCAGTGGGCACGTATGAGGCAGGGTTCTGGGAGGATGTCCATGGACAAGAAAATCAGATGTACAGGAGAGAAGAGGGGTGAAAGAGTTAAACCATAAGCATAGAGTAGTTCTGATGATATTGGTTGTCTTATGCAATCAATGCATATTGCATGCTGGCTCTGGACAGGAAATACCAGTTATGAATACAAAAAGTAATGACAGTCTTGTAGAAATTGCTGCCCTATTTGTTTAGCCAAATGTGACATTTCCATTTAATTTGTGTGCTGCTTCTGACAACTCCTATTTACCATTTGATGAACATCTTGGGGGGATTAATAAAAAGTGTCTGAGACAAATTCTAGCTCAACTTGTGACATTGCCCATAGCAACCATTCAGCTTCTATCTTTCATTTTTACCATGCAGCTTAGAAAATTTAGATTTAAAATCTGACTGACTGTGCTCCAGTTAAGAAAAGGTTATGCTTGGCCCCACCCCAGTGGAAAAATCGCTCAAACACGTTTTCGAAAAACAAATACATGGTCGTTAGAGCAAACGATGATACCATCATGTAATGACCGATTTTAGAACAATAAAAAAAAAAACATTGCAATAAAGTGCTTATTATTGCATTATTTTGGTCTCTATTTTTCTTTATTTATTATTTTCAAGGAACATTTAAAGAAGCAAAAAGGTATATAAAAATTGCCTATCTTGATCAGAGGCGTAACCAGAACCTTCAGGGCCCTGGTGCAAGAAACCATGACTGGCCGGGGCCCTTCCCTTCAAGCCTGGGGCTCTTCCCACTGATTCTGGGGCCCTTTACTCTCATTGCCAGGCCCTTTATTACGGTCCTGCAGAGGGACCCTTTCACAAGTTCTGCAGTGGGCCCCCTTCCTGCCATCTTGGGGACACACGGTGGTGGAATGCCAGGGCCCTGTCGCAAGTGTGACCTTTGCGATCCTGGAAGTTCACCCACTGGTGTCAGTAGTTTTTATTTTTTGGTATTTTAATTGTATTATTTTTTATCATTTTATTTTATTTTTTTTACAATGTCACTGACTATGACTCTGTCCATTCAGAAAAAGAAGGAGCTGGTAAATAACAGTTTTACCGACCCCTTCCTGGATCTCTACTGTGACACATCCCCTGCAGCAGTCGGCAGGAGAGGGAAGGGAGCACAGTGGGGGGGGGGGGGGATCAGGGGAGCACACAGGGGCCCAGAGACGGCAGAAATCAAGTGAACTGGATAGGAGGAGTGGTGGGGGCACCATACAAAGGAACCAATCTCCTCCATTTTCCTTCTGCAGCTACAGGAGGAAAAAGGAGGACAGTGATTCCTCTACATGCTGTCCCCGCTGCCCCTCCTATTCAGGTGTACAGGGGAGCCACACAGGCCCCCTGGGGCATGGGGCCCCGGTTGCAAATTGCAACCCCTGTAGTTACGCCCCTGATCTTGATGGTTGTTTGTTTCTTGTGTTTACTTTTGCTATGCTCTTTATTCAAGACGTAACCATTCCTTGATACGCACATTTATGTTCTGAGTTTAAATTCTTTTCACACATGCGCAGTAACAACAGTTCCTTTTTAATGGACGAGAAACACATTACCCTTTCAATTTATCATTCGTTCGGCAGAAGTTTTCAAAACTTTTCCTTCGATTTCTTGGCTAAAAACATCACAACCTATTACCAATTTGGGGCCCAAAAAGTGGACGAAAAATAAACAAACTGTCCAAATGACAGATTTTCAAACTATTTTTTTTTTCTAGTGTATGAGCAACTTTAGTCTCAGATACTTTTTATTAATTTTCCTCCATGTCCCTACCACCTACTTGTAGCCTTATAAAAGACTGATAATGTCATTGCCCATAGCAGAGGTCTCCAAACGTTTCAGTATCAGAGCTAAATTAAATATTTTACAAATATTCATTAAAAAATGAGTTTATTAAATGAACTAATCACATTTAAATGAAGATGATTTTATTTGAAGTGTTCTGTATTCAGTATTAACCACTTTACCGCTGCTCACTAGAGCTCTACTGCGGCAAAGTGGCTCAAAAAGGTCTGGTGACGTAGACCTATGTCGCCAGACATTCCCCTCTCTCGGCGGCGCACGCGCGCCGCCGGAGGCTCGCTCCTGCTGTATTCAGTCACAGCGGGAGTCGGGCCAGGTGAGAAGCGGCGGCGATCGCCGCTGCTCTTCCCCGATCGCCGGGGAATCGAGTGTGGAGATCCGCCTGCTTGTGTAAACACAAGCGGGCGGATCTCCTAAGTGACAGGCAGGGTCAGATTGCAGGGTTCAGCATAGCTGAACCTGCGATCTGTCCTTGTGTCACATAGTCCCCTCCCCCCACACACGTCAGTAAGCACCAGGCATACATGAACCCCTTGATCACCAATAAAAATTAACCCCTTCCCTGCCAGTGTCATTTTTACAGTAACCGTGCATATTTATAGCACTGATTACTGTAATAATGTCACTGGTACCCCCAAAAGTGTCAAAAATGTCAGTCAAGGGTCCGATCTGTCAGCCGCAATGTCGCAGTCCTGCCAAAAAAAAAATGCAGATTGCCGCCATTACTCGTTAAAAAAAAAAACACCAAAAACGACAGAAATCTTTCCCTTAGTTAGTAAACGCAATAACTTTTGCCCAAACCAATCAAAATACGCTTATTGCGATTTTTTTTACCAAAAATATGTAGCAGAAAACAAATTGGCCTAAAATGATAAAAAATTTTGATTTTTAAATTTTTTTGGGGGGGAATTTCATATAAAAAAATGTGAAAAATATTGTTATTTTTTCAAAATTGTCGCTCTTTTTTTGTTTATAGCGCAAAAAGCGAAAATCGCACAGGTGATTAAATACCACCAAAAGAAAGCTCTGTTTCTGAGAAAAAAAGGACGTAAATTTCGTTTGGGTACGGCGTTGCATGACCGCGCAATTGTCAGTTAAATTCGCACAGTGCCGAATCGCAAAAAGTGGCCCAGACGTAAGACAGCAAAATCCTCCGGTGGTAAAGTGGTTAAACTTCAACTTAAACAAAAACTTCAGTAAAAAAAAAGGAAAAAATTCTAAATAATAAACTTGAGCCCATCAGAGACCCCCACTTACATCAGAGTCCCCATCAAGGTGCCCCCTACCTCGCAATTCCACTTACATGAGAGTCCCCTCTTACATCAAAGGGCCGCATAAAATCTTTCAGCGGGCTGGATTTGGCCCCCGGGCCACCAGCTTGGAGACTTCTGGCCTATGGGATACTAAATCTACTACTAGTTACTACTACTAGTGATGTGGTACAGTAATTCTGCACAGGGCATTAGAGCAGAGCCTGGGTCTGTGATCTGAACTGTCAAATGACAGCTTATTTACAGATCACAGCCAATTTTGAGAGATTGATGGCTCGTGCATGTTTTCTAAAGTGATGCTTAAAAATGGCACTCCAGAAATAGATGTCCATCTCACCACGTTTTTTTTACAATATGGCAACAGAGGTGGTTAAAACTAAACTCCAAGCAAATAGCTAAATACACAGGTGAAATGAAATACATATGAGGGTTGTTTTACCTGGCAAAGGATTTATAAAACTATTCATCCAATTTTAGGTTTTACACAATTCTGCCACACAGCACAGCCCTGTCTAGCAAGGCAAGGGACCTGATTTTTAATTATTTAGGTAACACTAGCTGGTCTTTTCTTTTCCCCAGCCGGTGAAAAGAAGAAACAGACTGATCAGCTCATCTCTCTGTCTCTCACCTGTTTCCTCCAATCAGCATGCTCCATGTACTGCGGCACAGCTGACTCCTTGTGCAGTTATTCCTCCTCCTCTCTGCGCTCTGCAGTACAATAGACTGGAAAAGGGTAATTCCAGGACAAATGCAGAAACTTGCACTGTTGATATACAAAAAAAAAATGTATGAATTGAATAATACAGAGCAGTAATCATTTTATATCTGCCTGAGGATGGGCTTTAGCCCCAAGAGGCCACCTTTTCCATTCTCTATGCCAAGGATCTTGTCGGGATTATTGGGGGTGATTAATATAATAATAGGAAAAAAATGGATTTAAAAAGCCATGTATATTCCATATTATGCATATACGATTCTGAATGGTGCAGCGTCCATTTTGTTTAAGGTGAAAGAAAGTTCATATGTACTTGTTAAACAAAATGTCTCTTACAAGAGAGAGTAGAATTTCAACAGAGGTCTTGTATTCCTTTTATCATAAATAAGGTAATACATTGACATCTCATCAGATAAGGGACAATTAGTGAGACACCATACTAGTCACTGATTTTAGCCAGACATTAGTCTGTCTGTATTTAACAATAGTGTATTCATTAAGTTCATTTGAAATATAAATGTTAAAGATACATTCTTATGTGTGAGAAGATATTAGCCATAATTATGTCATTATATTATGTAAGGCATATACATATATATTTAGGAATGTTATATCACATTTTGGGTTTATATTTAGGGTTGAGCGAACACCTAGATGTCCGTGTTCGACGGGTTCGGCCGAACTTTAAAAAAAAGTCCGGGTCCGTGTCCCGGACTTTTACCGAACTTTTCCCGGACACCGAACCCCATTGAAGTCAATGGGGACCCGAACTTTAAGGCACTAAAATGGCTCTAAAACACCAAAGGAAAGGGCTAGAGTGCTGCAAATGGCAGCAAAACGTAATTAAGAGCATGGCAAGTGCTCTGCAAACAAATGTGGATAGGGAAATAACTTAAAACAACAAAAAAAAAACAGAAAAATAAAACAATGTTCTTCTTCATCTCTGAAGGACGAGGCCCATATGGAGTAGGAGGGAGGTTGAGGTGGTGGTGGATGTGGCGGTGACATAGGCGTGCGCACAGGGTGTGCTGGGTGTGCCTGGGCACACCCTAATCACCTAGGGCACATAGCATTGCCAGTGAGGAGATGGGAAAGATCTCCCTGGGACCTGCTCTGCTCTATTTCTCCTTGCCTACAGGTACATGGCCCCGATACATTACTCTCCCTGCTGGCAAACACATGCATGTGTATTTCAACTTTGGGGTGCACACCTTAATGCAATAGGCTGCGCACACCTATGGGCGGTGTAGGTGGAAGCGGCGGTGGAGGAGGACCAGGGCCGGATTAACAGCATCATGGGCTTGGTGCTGAGGATTTTGAAGGGCCTTAAGGGCCGTGCCTTGCCATGCACCCAGAGGAGGAAGGGTGCAGCCATGCATGCCTAATTCAACATGGGATGCTGTCTCTGAAGCCCATAAACACATCCATGCATCGCCAACTGTCCCTCCTTGTCCGGCCTTCACGCTGTGTGGGGAGGTTCTGAGGGTGCTGCCTGGGGAAGCGAGCATAGAAGCCAGACTTCTGTGTTTACAAGTGACAGAAGAGCGGTAACAGTGAATATGGCCAACCCGGGGCCTATATAAAAGGTAGGGGCCTGGAGCTGCAGCTCCAATAGCCCCTACATTAATCTGGCCCTGAGGAGGAGGACGAGGTAGCCAACACTGCTTCTTTTCAAAAATTTTAAATGAGGGTACACCCCAAAAGAGTGAGAAAGAGCAAAAATGGAACAATGGGTGGGTAAGGTCGGTATCCATTGCTATTCTGCATAAGGTACGGAAAAGTCCCGTGGGATCCATGCCTGGTTCATTTTAATGAACGTGAGCTTGTCCACATTGTCTCTGGACAGGCGGCTGCGCTTGTCTGTTATAACGCCCCCAGCCGTGCTAAATACCCGTTCAGATAATACACTGGCTGCAGGGCACGCCAGCACCTCCAAGGCGTAAAGGGCAAGCTCAAGCCATGTGCCCAATTTGGAGACCCAGAAGTTGAAGGGGGCAGACCCGTCATTCACTACATGTAGGCGTGTGCACACATACTGCTCCACCATGTTGGTAAAATGCTGCCTCCTGCTAAGACGTTCCATCTGAGCTGCTGGTGCTGCTGTTTGTTGTGGCGTGCTGACAAAGCTTTTCCACATTTCGGCCATGCTAACCCTGCCTTCTGAGGTGCTGGCGGTGCCCTGGTTGCGTTGGCGACCTCCTCCTCCTCCTCCTCTGCCTTGTGCTTCCACTGTGGCCCCGCTGTCAGATGGGAATGCCAGCAGCATGGCGTCTACCAGCGTGCGCTTGTACTCGCGCATCTTGCGATCGCGCTCCAGTGAGTGAATTAAGGACGGTACGTTGTCCTTGTAACGGGGATCCAGCAGCGTGGCCACCCAGTAATCAGCACAAGTTAGAATGTGGGCAACTCGGCGGTCGTTGTGGAGACACTGCAGCATGTAATCGCTCATGTGTGCCAGGCTGCCCAGAGGCAACGAAAGGCTGTCCTCTGTGGGAGGTGTATCGTCCGTGTCCTCTGTATCCCCCCAGCCACGCACCAGTGATGGCCATGAGCTGGCCTGGGTGCCACCCTGCTGTGAACATGGTTCCATCTCCTCCTCCAGCTCCTCCTCCTCCTCATCCTCCTCATCCTCCAGAACTGTGCCCCTGCTGGACAATTGCGTCCCTGGCGTTTGCGTGTGCAGGAACCCACCCTCGGAGCCCCTTGCGAATGACTGCCCTGAAAGCCTTGGAAATGTTACCTCTTCATCCTCCTCCTCCTCCTCATCCTGTGCCACATCCTCTTCCATCATCGCCCGAATTGTTTTTTCAAGGAGGCATAGAAGTGGGATAGTTAAGCTGAGAACGGCGTCATTGCCACTGGCCATGTTGGTGGAGTACTCAAAACAGCGCAACAAGGCACACAGGTCTCGCATGGAGGCCCAGTTAAATTAAATAGCAGAATAGAAAATATGATCCAAAAAAAGTGTATGTATATCACACGTACACAACCACACTGGGCCCCAATTACTATTGTTTGTACCCCTAAAAGGCTAGATGAGGAGTAGGGGGAGTATGGAACAGGCAGCACCCTCAAACCTTCAGAAGTATGAGATGAACCCCAACAACTTGGAAAGGTGGATCTCTCTCACACGTACCGACACAGACTATCCCGCAATTCAATTGATCCTCAAAGGTTTTTATTGAATAGCGGAATAGGAAATATGATCAAAAAAAGTGTATGTATCTCGCACGTACACAACCACACTAGGCCCCAATTACTATTGTTTGTACCCCTAAAAGGCTAGATGAGGAGTAGGGGGAGTATGGAACAGGCAGCACCCTCAAACCTTCAGAAGTATGAGATGAACCCCAACAACTTGGAAAGGTGGATCTCTCTCACACGTACCGACACAGACTATCCCCCAATTTAACTGATCCCCAAAGGTTTTTGATTAAATAGCGGAATAGAAAATATGATCCAAAAAAAGTGTATGTATATCACACGTACACAACCACACTAGGCCCCAATTACTATTGTTTGTACCCCTAAAAGGCTAGATGAGGAGTAGGGGGAGTATGGAACAGGCAGCACCCTCAAACCTTCAGAAGTATGAGATGAACCCCAACAACTTGGAAAGGTGGATCTCTCTCACACGTACCGACACAGACTATCCCGCAATTCAATTGATCCTCAAAGGTTTTTATTGAATAGCGGAATAGGAAATATGATCAAAAAAAGTGTATGTATCTCGCACGTACACAACCACACTAGGCCCCAATTACTATTGTTTGTACCCCTAAAAGGCTAGATGAGGAGTAGGGGGGGTATGGAACAGGCAGCACCCTCAAACCTTCAGAAGTATGAGATGAACCCCAACAACTTGGAAAGGTGGATCTCTCTCACACGTACCGACACAGACTATCCCCCAATTTAACTGATCCCCAAAGGTTTTTGATTAAATAGCGGAATAGAAAATATGATCCAAAAAAAGTGTATGTATATCACACGTACACAACCACACTGGGCCCCAATTACTATTGTTTGTACCCCTAAAAGGCTAGATGAGGAGTAGGGGGAGTATGGAACAGGCAGCACCCTCAAACCTTCAGAAGTATGAGATGAACCCCAACAACTTGGAAAGGTGGATCTCTCTCACACGTACCGACACAGACTATCCCGCAATTCAATTGATCCTCAAAGGTTTTTATTGAATAGCGGAATAGGAAATATGATCAAAAAAAGTGTATGTATCTCGCACGTACACAACCACACTAGGCCCCAATTACTATTGTTTGTACCCCTAAAAGGCTAGATGAGGAGTAGGGGGGGTATGGAACAGGCAGCACCCTCAAACCTTCAGAAGTATGAGATGAACCCCAACAACTTGGAAAGGTGGATCTCTCTCACACGTACCGACACAGACTATCCCCCAATTTAACTGATCCCCAAAGGTTTTTGATTAAATAGCGGAATAGAAAATATGATCCCAAAAAAGTGTATGTATATCACACGTACACAACCACACTGGGCCCCAATTACTATTGTTTGTACCCCTAAAAGGCTAGATGAGGAGTAGGGGGAGTATGGAACAGGCAGCACCCTCAAACCTTCAGAAGTATGAGATGAACCCCAACAACTTGGAAAGGTGGATCTCTCTCACATGTACCAACACAGACTATCCCCCAATTTAACTGATCCCCAAAGGTTTTTGATTAAATAGCGGAATAGAAAATATGATCCAAAAAAAGTGTATGTATATCACACGTACACAACCACACTAGGCCCCAATTACTATTGTTTGTACCCCTAAAAGGCTAGATGAGGAGTAGGGGGAGTATGGAACAGGCAGCACCCTCAAACCTTCAGAAGTATGAGATGAACCCCAACAACTTGGAAAGGTGGATCTCTCTCACACGTACCGACACAGACTATCCCGCAATTCAATTGATCCTCAAAGGTTTTTATTGAATAGCGGAATAGGAAATATGATCAAAAAAAGTGTATGTATCTCGCACGTACACAACCACACTAGGCCCCAATTACTATTGTTTGTACCCCTAAAAGGCTAGATGAGGAGTAGGGGGGGTATGGAACAGGCAGCACCCTCAAACCTTCAGAAGTATGAGATGAACCCCAACAACTTGGAAAGGTGGATCTCTCTCACACGTACCGACACAGACTATCCCCCAATTTAACTGATCCCCAAAGGTTTTTGATTAAATAGCGGAATAGAAAATATGATCCAAAAAAAGTGTATGTATATCACACGTACACAACCACACTAGGCCCCAATTACTATTGTTTGTACCCCTAAAAGGCTAGGAGTAGGGGGAGTATGGAACAGGCAGCACCCTCAAACCTTCAGAAGTATGAGATGAACCCCAACAACTTGGAAAGGTGGATCTCTCTCACACGTACCAACACAGACTATCCCCCAATTTAACTGATCCCCAAAGGTTTTTGATTAAATAGCGGAATAGAAAATATGATCCCAAAAAAGTGTATGTATATCACACGTACACAACCACACTAGGCCCCAATTACTATTGTTTGTACCCCTAAAAGGCTAGGAGTAGGGGGAGTATGGAACAGGCAGCACCCTCAAACCTTCAGAAGTATGAGATGAACCCCAACAACTTGGAAAGGTGGATCTCTCTCACACGTACCAACACAGACTATCCCCCAATTTAACTGATCCCCAAAGGTTTTTGATTAAATAGCGGAATAGAAAATATGATCCCAAAAAAGTGTATGTATATCACACGTACACAACCACACTAGGCCCCAATTACTATTGTTTGTACCCCTAAAAGGCTAGATGAGGAGTAGGGGGAGTATGGAACAGGCAGCACCCTCAAACCTTCAGAAGTATGAGATGAACCCCAACAACTTGGAAAGGTGGATCTCTCTCACACGTACCAACACAGACTATCCCCCAATTTAACTGATCCCCAAAGGTTTTTGATTAAATAGCGGAATAGAAAATATGATCCCAAAAAAGTGTATGTATATCACACGTACACAACCACACTAGGCCCCAATTACTATTGTTTGTACCCCTAAAAGGCTAGGAGTAGGGGGAGTATGGAACAGGCAGCACCCTCAAACCTTCAGAAGTATGAGATGAACCCCAACAACTTGGAAAGGTGGATCTCTCTCACACGTACCAACACAGACTATCCCCCAATTTAACTGATCCCCAAAGGTTTTTGATTAAATAGCGGAATAGAAAATATGATCCCAAAAAAGTGTATGTATATCACACGTACACAACCACACTAGGCCCCAATTACTATTGTTTGTACCCCTAAAAGGCTAGGAGTAGGGGGAGTATGGAACAGGCAGCACCCTCAAACCTTCAGAAGTATGAGATGAACCCCAACAACTTGGAAAGGTGGATCTCTCTCACACGTACCAACACAGACTATCCCCCAATTTAACTGATCCCCAAAGGTTTTTGATTAAATAGCGGAATAGAAAATATGATCCCAAAAAAGTGTATGTATATCACACGTACACAACCACACTAGGCCCCAATTACTATTGTTTGTACCCCTAAAAGGCTAGGAGTAGGGGGAGTATGGAACAGGCAGCACCCTCAAACCTTCAGAAGTATGAGATGAACCCCAACAACTTGGAAAGGTGGATCTCTCTCACACGTACCAACACAGACTATCCCCCAATTTAACTGATCCCCAAAGGTTTTTGATTAAATAGCGGAATAGAAAATATGATCCCAAAAAAGTGTATGTATATCACACGTACACAACCACACTAGGCCCCAATTACTATTGTTTGTACCCCTAAAAGGCTAGATGAGGAGTAGGGGGAGTATGGAACAGGCAGCACCCTCAAACCTTCAGAAGTATGAGATTGTGTTCACTGTACCCCACAAAGATTGAGTTCACTGCACCCCACAATGATTGTGTTCACTGCACCCCACAAAGATTGTGTTCACTGCACCTCACAAAGATTGTGTTCACTGTACCCCCCAAAGATTGTGTTCACTGCACCCCACAAAGATTCTGTTCACTGTACCCCACAAAGATTGTGTTCACTGCACCCCAAAAAGATTGTGTTCACTGCACCCCAAAAAGGATGTTGTTCACTGCACCCCAAAAAGGATGTTGTTCACTCCACCCCAAAAAGATTGTGTTCACTGCACCCCACAAAGATTGTGTTCACTGCACCCCAAAAAGATTGTGTTCACTGCACCCCAAAAATGATTTTGTTCACTGCACCCCAAAAAGGATTTTGTTCACTGCACCCCAAAAAGGATGTTGTTCACTCCACCCCAAAAAGATTGTGTTCACTGCACCCCACAAAGGATTTTGTTCACTGCACCCCAAAAAGATTGTGTTCACTGCACCCCAAAAAGGATGTTGTTCACTGCACCCCAAAAAGGATTTTGTTCACTGCACCCCAAAAAGATTGTGTTCACTGCACCCCACAAAGGATTTTGTTCACTGCACCCCACAAAGATTGTGTTCACTGCACACCAAAAAGGATTGTGTTCACTGCACCCCAAAAAGATTTTGTTCACTGCACCCCAAAAAGATTGTGTTCACTGCAGCCCAAAAAGATTGTGTTCACTGCAGCCCAAAAAGATTGTGTTCACTGCAGCCCAAAAAGATTGTGTTCACTGCAGCCCAAAAAGATTGTGTTCACTGCAGCCCAAAAAGATTGTGTTCACTGCAGCTCACACACAGAAAAATGGATGTGGATCACTGACACCTGCCTATCTCCAATCCCACACCACACAGCAATATCGATTGTAGTTTGTAGAACACAGTTTCCCTAAAATTCAGCAGACTCTGTCCCTAACAGGATTGAGAAGAGATCGTAGATCAGGATTGAGTGCAGATTCACCCCACCCCCCACACAGCAATATCGATTGTAGTTTGTAGAAGACACTGACCCTATAATTCAGCAGACTCTATCCCTAAAATGCCTACAACTCGCCCTGCCTAAACACTCCGACCTGTCCCTCAATTCTATCCGGACACAAATGGTTTTTTCCTGCCTATCTTTCCCTAATCAGCAGCCAGCACGTTGATGTGTGCTCTGTCCCTGAATCTAAGCAGCATAATGACGCCGCTGCGGCTGCCTCGAACTTATAAAGACTTGGTCACATGCTTCAGACGGCCAATCACAGCTACTGAGACATTTGCAGGCATGGCTGGGATGGCTTAAGGCACACCAGTTAAACGATTGTTGATTGGCTGTTGAAAGCCCGCCATGAAAAGAGCGCCAAAGCATGCAAAACCCGGAAATAAAACGACCGAACACGGATTTTTACCCGAACATACAGTAAAGTGTCCGTGTCCGTGTTCGGGTACAAAAAATCCAATTATTCGGTACGAACACGAATAATACAGTCCGTGTTCGCTCAACACTATTTATATTCTTACAGTAGTAATCTTACTTAGAATTATTTTTCTAATAAGTGTAAGAACATGTGTATCTCGTCACTAATTACCTCATTTCAGAGAAGTTTGTGTTTAAGTGTTTGAAGTATCATAGATCTTCCAATCTCAGACAAAATGTCTGACAGCCTATGGCATGGTCAAATAATTAATGGACTTTCACTAGCCAACAGGTCAAAGATCATCAGATAAGAATAGTGGTAATTATTGTTACATACAAAATCTAATGAACGGTACGATACTGCCCTCTGTAGACGAAATACCAAATGCAGTCTTGGGGTATTTTAGATATTTCCCATATAGAAATATTATATTGTATTAAAAATATAATTATTGAAATGGCATTACTTTCCAAGGTGAATGATGGAGATACAGATGGACATTTATGTATGTACTGGGAGTAGGACAAAGTTTTATGTCGTGTTTTAAAATTACTATTAAATATAGAGAAATTATCATTTAATTTTATTATCATACATTGGGTTAATTATCAGGAGAGGTGTTACATAGTTACATAGTTAGTGAGGTTGAAAAAAGACATCAGTCCATCCAGTTCAACCTATGATGTGTGTGTGTGTTTGCTTTTAACCGTACATTGTATACCCCTGTATGTTGTGGTCTTTAAGGTGTCCATCTAATAGTTTTTTGAAACTATCAATGCTCCCTGCTGATACGACTGCTTGTGGAAGAGAATTCCACATCCTTACCGCTCTTACAGTGAAGAACCCCTTACGCACTTTAAGGTTAAACCGCCTTTCCTCAAGTTTTAGTGAGTGGCCACGTGTCTTATTGTATCTCCTCTCTCTGAATAGTTTGTTCCTTATGCTAGGGTCGCCAGTACAGTATTTGTACATTGATATCATATCCCCCCTCAATCGTCTCTTCTCCAGAGAGAATAGGTTCAGTGCTTGTAGTCTTTCCTCATAGCTGATGTCCTCCATTCCCCTAATTATTTTTGTTGCCCTTCTCTGGACTTTCTCCAGTTCCAGCACATCCTTCCTGAGGACCGGTGCCCAGAACTGGACAGCATACTCCAGATGTGGCCGGACCAGAGTCTTGTAGAGTGGAAGAATAATCTCTTTATTTCTGGAGTGAATCCCCTTTTTTATACAACCCAGTATTCTGTTGGCTTTGCTTGCGGCGGCTTGGCATTGCATGCCACTGCCAAGCCTGTTGTCTACCAGTACCCCCAGGTCCCTTTCCATCCTAGACTCACCCAGAGGTTCCCCCCCTAGTGAGTAGCTTGCTTTCTGGTTTTTGGCCCCCAAGTGCATTACTTTACATTTTTCAACATTAAACCTCATCTGCCATGTAGTTGCCCACCCCGTTATTTTGTTCAGGTCCGCTTGCAAGGTTTCCACATCCTGCATAGAAGATATTGGCAAGCCTAATTTAGTATCATCTGCAAATACTGAGATTGTGCTAGATATCCCCTCCTCTAGATCATTTATGAATAAATTAAACAGGATTGGTCCCAGGACAGAACCCTGGGGGACCCCACTTTCCACACCCGCCCAGTCCGAGTACTCCCCATTAATCACCACCCTCTGTACTCTCCCCTGATATTTAGGTAACACTAGCTGGGTGTGGCTCTGACATCACCAGTTAAGGTATAGAATATCCCAACCAATGGGGATAATGTTTCATCCCTCTGGGTTTAACTTATGGTAATTTTTATAGCCCTTTGTTCATACCATATAAAAGAACAATCCAGATGAGAGAGGACACAACATCACTACTGACAACACACCTTACACTTACATCACACACACACTACTACATCCATCTATAGACTCATCCAGACATACTCCATCTTGCTCCATCATTCATCTGAAACTTTGAGGGACGCCAAACGAAACTCCTCCCTCACTGGCATCCATCTTAAGACTCTGGTAACGACCATTTGAAGCTAGCGGCCATCTTAAGTGTGGTAAGTATGCCTTGCTGTGTTATTTGATTTTATTCAATATTGTTTATTTCCTTCCTTATATGTTTTATATTGCATATTTAAGGGAAATAAGATTACAATCCCAGCCATATAAACCATGGTAGATTTTTCTCTAAAAAACTGATTTTTGTTTTTATACATTTTTATTAATATCAGATTTAGTGCATTATTTGCAATTTTAAGTCTTCCGTTTTGCATGGCTTATTCTCACGCCATCTGCAGTGGAATGACTTCGGCTATGCAATTCGCAGACAATTGTGGTCTGTTTATATAGAACACTTACGGTTTATGCTATACCTGGAGAAATGGTAATCTTGCTTTCGTTTTGCTTTCACTTTCACTTTGTTTCACTTTCATTATTGAGCTAAACATCACATTGCATTGATTGTTTGAAGTTAGTATTTTATGTAGTTATCTTTTTGTGTCACTTCTTGTTTGATCATATATTGTGATTACATGTCTTGAGAATAAATATTTTATATATATTCCATACTGTAGACTGTACTCACTAAGATTGGTATATGCTTTTAAAAAGAAATTAATCAATTAAAAATAATTCACTACATATTGATTTATGGAATAAGTGAAGATTCTCCTTCCGCCCAGATCTTTGCTTATTAACCATAAATAGACACTGTTATATTCAGAGCAGGATAAATTTCTGACATAATGAAGTACGAGCGCGAGATATTATTATTAAATATTCTTACAATCTCCAAACATTTAAGTACAAGGACCACATTTTATATTTTACAAATGACTGCAGGTAAAAAGAAATCCCCATCAGGATCCCCCTTACATCTGTGTTCCAACCAGAGCTCCCCTTTACATTAGGGTCCCCATCAGAATCTCGCAATAAATCAAACTCCCCTATACATTAGGGTCTCCATCGGCATTCCCCTTATTTCAGGACGGGCTGGAAGGAGGGATGGCGCATAGCAGTGTGACATGAAGCTTAATACTCCTGGGTGAAGGACAAATAGTAGACGATAATAGTGGGAAAGTTTATTTATAAAGTACAATAAAAACCACAAACCGGTCACGGAGTCTTCGGCATCGCGTGAGGACCGTTTCCATCCTGTCCTCTGCTCTCTGTTTCCTGTGACGCTGTGCGGTAGGAGGATCCCGGAAGTGACGCGAGGTCCAGCACCTGCTTGTGTGTTACGACCAAGACACGCGCCATGCGGTCTCCCTCCTCTGTCTATGAGACCCTCCGGATCCCACTCCTGTTCTTTCCCTGGATTTGGAACTTTGCCATCTTACCAGATAGAGCGGGACCCCCACAGTGTCCTCACGCAATGCCGAAGACTCCGTGATCAAGTCAGGTGTAAGGTCCCCACCAAGTCAGGTGTGGTGAACAGCACTACGGTCTTCTTTGATGGCAAAGCAGTCAGGCCGTCCCATGGACCGTATATAGAGGAAAAGTCCAAAAGGTTTGATGCATAATGTTATAAAAACATGTCAGAGGTATTCCAAATAACAGTTTTGGGCAAACATGATTACACCCTTCTTCAGACTAAAACACATCTAGAGATTACTGCACGTATGCACATTTAAATACATTTAATCAAAGTTTAGAATCAATTATTCAATCAATAAATTAATAATACAAGTATCCATATGTTGAAATCATTATTCACAAGACAAGTTACATAGTTAGTCAGGTTGAAAAAAGACTCAAGTCCATCCAGCTCAACCAATAAAAACAAAAAAGAAAACACACACATACAATCCCATATGCATAATCCTATACCCACAGTTCATCCAGAGGAAGGCGAAAAACCCCAGCAAAGCATGATCCAAATTTCTACAGCAGGGGAGAAATTCCTTCCTGATTCCCTGAAAGGCAATCAGATTTTCCCTAGATCAACTTTACCTATAAATATTAGTACCGAGTGCAAGTGGTCCAAGTGGTTTAGCGTGACAGATCTATTTCCCCACACGTTGTCGGAAGCATCCAAGTATTATCCTATTGTTAAAATACAAAAAAAAAAAATTATAAATAATTTTATATTATTATTAAACAATTATATAATTAATATATATTTATATACAAACCCGATTACAAAAAAGTTGGGACACTGTACAAATTGTGAGTAAAAAAGGAATGGACTAATTTACAAATCTCATAAACTTAGATTTTATTCACAATATAATATAGATAACATATCAAATGTTGAAAGTGAGACATTTTGAAATGTCATGCCAAATATTGGCTCGTTTTGGATTTCATGAGAGCTACACATTCCAAAAAAGTTGGGACAGGTAGCAATAAGAGGCCGGAAAAGTAAAATGTACATATAAGGAACAGCTGGAGGACCAGTTTGCAACTTATTCGGTCAATTGGCAACATGATTGGGTATAAAAAGAGCCTCTCAGATTGGCAGTGTCTCTCAGAAGTCAAGATGGGCAGAGGATCACCAATTCCCCCAATCCTGCAGTGAAAAATAGTGGAGCAATATCAGAAAGGAGGTTGAGACGTCGCTACCTATAGGTGATCAGGTGTTTAAAGTGCAATAATGTGCAAAAACCTCATAAATTAAATCCTATACAGAAAGGGGTGACACCCATAAATTATAATACCAAAGGAGAAAGTAAAACATAATACATGTGTCAATCCAATCAAATCAGTTGGATCTCTTTGTGTATGATAAGGTTATATGAAAGTGCTGAGGTGCAATAAATAAACAAAATTTCATAAAGTGGTGAATTTATTCCAATGTTAAATAATACAGTGCAAAGGGTTGATAACTGATAATAAATAATATATAATATTTAGTTGTTGTGACCCATTTGTGCCCAAAAACTGGGAATTCCTGGTGATAAAGTAGTGAAGGTGAGGAGGTAATTCCCAAAAAAAAGGTTATTGGGTGCTGCAATCACCTTTGTGGCCACTAGGTGTCGCACCGCATATACAACCTGTAGATGTATTGGACAGGCTGATGTATGTCCCGGGGTTCCTCTCCACGGTCCAGCAAGTCACAGGCTGGCGGTTTCACATAGGAAAGAAAGAGGGGAGCCCCATAAAGCAGTATATTGTGAAGAGTGCTGGCAAAAAATAGTATACACTCACGGTGAAGCTGCCTCGGATCAGTGTTGAGCGATCGCGTTCCACGGCTGCAAAGTCCGAAACCGGAAGTGACGCTATGACGCAATGGACTCCGCCCTACGCGTTTCGTCGGAGGACGTCTGCTGGAGCGCACCATCAATGCTGAAAGGTATATTTAAGTTCTAGAACAACATATGCTCCCATCCAGACGTTGTCTCTTGCAGGGAAGACCTTGCATTTTCCAACATGACAATGCCAGACCACATACTGCATCAATTACAACATCATGGCTGCGTAGAAGAAGGATCCAGGTACTAAAATGGCCAGCCTGCAGTCCAGATCTTTCACCCATAGAAAACATTGGCACATCATAAAGAGGAAGATGCGACAAAGAAGACCTAAGACAGTTGAGCAACTAGAAGTCTGTATTAGACAAGAATGGGACAACATTCCTATTCCTAAACTTGAGCAACTTGTCTCCTCAGTCCCCAGACATTTGCAGACTGTTATAAAAAGAAGAGGGGATGCCACACAGTGGTAAACATGGCCTTGTCCCAACTTTTTTGAGATGTGTTGATGCCATGAAATTTAAAATCAACTTATTTTTCCCTTAAAATGATACATTTTCTCAGTTTAAACATGTGATATGTCATCTATGTTGTATTCTGAATAAAATATTGAAATTTGAAACTTCCACATCATTGCATTCTGTTTTTATTCACAATTTGTATAGTGTCCCAACTTTTTTCGAATCGGGTGGAATTGTTATGGGATCAAGATTTAGAAGATCAAGAGTCCACTTGATGTCATTCTATATAAAATATTAAAATCTTACACAGAATATAGCACAATTATATAGAAGGTAGCGCAATTATATAAAGAGATATATGTCCAGTTCTGAGTCTAACCACTTAGGGTGCAGAGTGTCCAAAGAATGGATCCACTGCACCTCTTGTTTTCTCAACAAAAATGACCACCCCTGCTTTTTTTATATATCTTATCAATAACCATAAATTTGAGTTGGGACACTGAATGTCTTTTTCTACAAAATGTCTTTTTCTACAAAATGTCTAGCAAGGGGTAATTGTACCAACTCATCCCTAATTAAATACTTGTGTCAGGCAATTTGACCTTTAACTTTTCCGTTCATTTCCCCACATTAAGCAAGTCACAAGGGCACATGATGATTTGACATATGATGACATGTGTAGAATGGCCTTTAATGGTAATATTATGTCCCCTATGTGGATGTGATAAACATTTTCTTTTAATCATAGAGTTACATTGTGTGCAACTCAAGCAAGGATATGAGCCAGTATTAGTGGGTTTTCTCTAATTACCAGCAAGTGAAATATTTGTATTAGTCAAATTACTTTGTTCCTTTCTAATCAATCCTGCTGAATAGCCCCTTTGTGTCAGTCTCCCCACCATCTCATTTAAACGTTTTTCACACTCTACTGGGTTACTTACTATCCTTGTTACAGGGGATAACTGGCTTTTAGGGAACAATTTGAAAATCCCAGAAGGGTGAAAGCTTTTAAAGTGCAGTAATTGGTTGTAATAGGTATATTTTATATATACTGTAGATCACTCTCAATACTATCATCTTTAAAGTGGAATTCCACCCATTTTAGTAACTTTAGATGTATGTAATCCCCTTTAAAACTACTTTTACCAATGGAAACTTTTTTTTTTTTTTTTGCTAGGAAATACCTTATTTTCTTCTCTATTCATCCTCTCCTCACTTCCGGGTCCGGCCGCCGAACGGCGATTATGTCATTCGGCGATTCGCAGGGGGTGCTGGGATGTATCTCATGGGATGAAATCTCGCATTATTACACAGGTGTCCTGAGCTGTACTGTATGTATTGGATTGAGGCCGTGCTCAGCCCCGCCTCCTCTCAGTGAGCGAGGACTGAAAGCATTATATCCTCACTGAGCTCACTGAGAGGAGGCGGGGCGGAGGCAGGGCAGAGGCGGGGCAGAGCATGGCCTCAATCCAATACATACAGTACAGCTCAGGACACCTGTGTAATAATGCGAGATTTCATCCCATGAGATACATCCCAGCACCCCCTGCGAATCGCCGAATGACATAATCGCTGATCGGCGTCCAGACCCGGAAGTGAGGAGAGGATGAATAAAGAAGAAAATAAGGTATTTCCTAGCAAAAAAAAAAAAGTTTCCATTGGTAAAAGTCGTTTTAAAGGGGATTACATATATCTATGTAATCCAAGTTATTAAAAATGGGTGGAACTCCACTTTAACTTACCATAGAGTATCCAAAAACTAGATTTGTGTCTAGTTTTTTACAATGTTAAATTTTAAACCAGGTGTTACATAGTTCAGGTAGTCATTAAATAAAATATATAGTAAGTGTCACTCGCGCAAAGTGTCAAAACGCAAATAGAAATAAAAATGTAAAAAAAAAAAATCCAAAATGTGCGTGTGGGGAGAAAGATACTAATTATTACCCACTACTAGGATGCTGCAGCATGAATGGTAAATGACACCCTAGTGCCAAGCTCTACTGGTGTTTGCTGGGCTTCCTAGAAAATTTCCTATATTAAACAATAAAGTGCTAGTATGCCATATTAACCACTTGCTGACCGCTCACTGAGCTGGTACTGCGGCAAAGTGGCTCGTTATTGTCCAGCGACGTAGACCTACGTCGCTGGACTCCTCCCCTTCTCGGCGGCGCGTGCGCGCCCCCGGAGGCTCGCTCCCGCTGTATTCAGACACAGCGGGAGTTGGGCCAGGGGAGGAGAGGCGGTGATCACCGCCGTTCTTCCCCGATCGCCGGGGAATCGAGTGTGGAGATCCGCCCGCTTGTGTAAACAAAGCGGGCGGAACTCCTAAGTGACAGGCAGGGACAGATTACAAGATTCAGCATGGCTGAACCTACGATCTGTGCCTGTGTCACACAATCCCCTCCCCCTACACACGTCAGTAAGCACCAGGCATACATTTAACCCCTTGATCACCAATAAAGTTAACCCCTTCCCTGCTAGTGTCATTGTTACAGTAACAGTGCATATTTATAGCACTGATTACTGTAGTAATGTCACTGGTACCCCCAAAAGTGTCAAAAATGTCAATTAGGGGTCCAATCTGTCCGCCGCAATGTCGCAGTCTCGCAAAAAAAAATCGCAGATCGCCTCCAGATCGCCACCATTACTAGTTAAAAGCTGCGATAACTTTTGCGCAAACCAATGAAAATACGCATATTGCGATTTTTTTTTACCAGAATTTGTAGCAGAAAACAAATTGGCCTAAAATGTTAAAAAAATTAGATTTTTACATTTTTTGGGGGGAATATCATATAAAAAAATTTGAGAAAATATTGTTATTTTTTCAAAATTGTCGCTCTTTTTTTGTTTATAGCACAAAAATTAAAAATCGCACAAGTGATCAAATACCACCAAAAGAAAGCTCTATTTGTGGGGAAAAAATGACATAAATTTACTTTGGGTACAGCGTCGCACAACCGCGCAATTGTCCATTAAAGTAACGCAGTGCCGAATCGCAAAATATGGCCTGGTCAGGAATGAGGTAAAATCTTCCGGTCTTAAAGCGGTTAAAAATACACTCATTGAGAATTTTTTTGTCCAAAACATGTAGCTAAATACATTTTGGCCTAAATATATGACAAAAGTTGAATATATTGGATATTTTTTAACTGTCAAAGTAGAAAATGTCAATTTTTTTTGCAAAATTTTTGCTCTTTTTTTATTATTATCGCAAAAAATGAAAAGTGCAGAGGTGATCAAATACCACCAAAAGAAAGCTCTGTTTATGGGAAAAAAAGGACGTAAATTTCGTTTGGGTACGGCGTTGCATGGCCGCGCAATTGTCAGTTAAAGTCGCACAGTGCCTAGTTGCAAAAAGTGGCCTGGACGTAAAGCAGGAAAATCCTCCGGTGGTAAAGTGGTTAATCAATTATACACCTATCAACATGTGCATCAATACATATAACAAATGCAAAACTCATTAGTGCATAAAACATAGAGTTAAAGAACTAAATACAATCCATGAATTCAAAGGAAAGCATGTTGCAGTGAAAGTAGTGCATGAAACAACATTAAAATGCTACATAAAAGTTAATCAACAGCTAAAGTGTTCCATGCTTGTGCAATCACTGCAAGACCAAACGTGCAGATCCGCACCAGGGTGTGCACTAACCCACAGGTATAAACCCCCTGGGCTTATGGCGAAGTGGGTCAACAGGGATTATATGAATGTACAGTATCTCACAAAAGTGAGTACACCCCTCACATTTTTGTAAATATTTTATTATATCTTTTCATGTGACAACACTGAAGAAATTACACTTTGCTACAATGTAAAGTAGTGAATGTACAGCTTGTATAACAGTGTACATTTGCTGTCTCCTCCAAATAACTCAACACACAGCCATTCATTTCTACACCACTGGCAACAAAAGTGAGTACACCCCTAAGTGAAAATGTCCAAATTGGGCCCAATTAGCCATTTTCCCTCCCTCATGTGACTCGTTAGTGTTAAAATGTTTCATGTGTGAATGGGGAGCAGGTGTGTTAAATTTGGTGTTATCGCTCTCACTCTCTCATACTGGTCACTGGAAGTTCAACATGGCACCTCATGGCAAAGAGCTCTCTGAGGATTTGAAAAAAAGAATCGTTGATCTACATAAAGATGGCCTAGGCTATAAGAATATTGCCAAGACCATGAAACTGAGCTACAGCACAGTGGCCAAGACCATACAGCGGTTTAACAGGACAGGTTCCAATCAGAACAGGCCTCGCCATGGTCGACCAAAGAAGTTGAGTGCATGTGCTCAGCATCATATCCAGAGGTTGTCTTTGGGAAATAGATGTATGAGTGCTGCCAGCATTGCTGCAGAGGTTGAAGGAGTGGGGGGTCAGCCTGTCAGTGTTTAGACCATACACCGCACACTGCATCAAAGTGGTCTGTATGGCTGTCATCCTAGAAGGAAGCCTCTTCTAAAGATGATGCACAAGAAAGCCCTCAAACAATTTGCTGAAGACAAGCAGACTAAAGACATGGATTACTGGAACCATGTCCTGTGGTCTGATGATACCAAGATAAACTTATTTGGTTCAGATGGTGTCAGGCTTGTGTGGCGGCGGCAACCAGGTGAGGAGTACAAAGACAAGTTTGTCGTGCCTACAGTCAAGCATGGTGGTGGGAGTGTCATGGTCTGGGGCTGCATGAGTGCTGCCAGCACTGGGGAGGTACAGTTCATTGAGGGAACCATGAATGCCAATATGTACTGTGACATACTGAAGCAGAGCATGATCTCCTCTGGGCCGCAGGGCAGTATTCCAACATGATAACGACTCTAAACATACCGCCAAGATGATCACTGCCTTGCTAAAGAAGCTGAGGGTAAAGGTGATGGGCTGGCCAAACATGTCTCTAGACCTAAACCCTATTGAGCATCCGTGGGGCATCCTCAAACAGAAGGGGGAGGAGCGCAAAGGTCTCTAACATCCACCAGCTCCGTGATGTCCTCATGGAGGAGTGGAAGAGGACTCCAGTGGCAACCTGTGAAGCTCTGGTGAACTGCATGCCCAAGAGGGTTAAGGCAGTGCTGGAAAATAATGGTGGCCACACAAAATATTGACATTTGGGACCCAATTTGGAAATTTTAACTTAGGGGTTTACTCACTTTTGTTGCCAGCATTTTGGACATTAATGGCTGTGTGTTGAGTAACTAGGAGGGGACAGTAAGTTTACACTGTTAAACAAGCTGTACACTCACTACTTTACATTGTAGCAAAATGTATCTTTCATGAAAAGATATATTTAAATATTTACGAAAATATGAGGGGTGTACTCACTTTTGTGAGATACTGTATATATATATATATATATATAAATATATATATATATATATATATATATATATATATATATATATACTATATTACCAAACGTATTGGGACGCCTGCCTTTACACACACATGAACTTTAATTCCATCCCAGTCTTAGGGTTCAATATTGAGTTGGCCCACCCTTTGCAGCTACATTGCCTTGAAAAAGTATTCATACCCCTTAAAATCTTCCACATTTTGTCTTGCTACAAACTAAAATGTAAATGTAATTTATTGGGATTTTATGTGATAGACCAACACAAAGTGGCAAGTAGAAGGAACATGATAAATGGTTTTCAAATTTTTCTACAAATAAAAAATATCTGAAAAGTGTGGCGTGCATTAGTATTCAGCCCCCCTTTACTCTGATACCCCTAACTAAAATCTAGTCGAAACAATTGCCTTTAGAAGTCACCTAATTAGTAAATAGAGTCCACCTGTGTGTAATTTAATCTCAGTATGAATACAGCTGTTCTGTGAAGCCCTCAGAGGTTTGTTAGAGAACCTTAGTGAACCAATTAAAGCGGTAGTATCCCGCTTTTTGACACTTTTACCTACAGGTAAGCCTATAATAAGGCTTACCTGTAGGTACAAATAATATCTCCTAAACCGGCACGGTTTTGGAGATATTTACAGTGCATGCAGCCGCTCGCGCGAGCGGCGCATGCGCTCTGAAGGTCCGGGGGGGACCTTCAATTAGTTTGCCGGAGCTTGCCGGAAAAATCACAAATGACGTCATCGCGGCTCCGGCCAATCATCGCGCCGGAGCCGTCTCTTCCGGCCAATCAGTGCACCGGTGCCGCCGAACCCGGAAGAGACTGCGAGGGATCATGGCAGCGCCCGCAGCGATGTCCGGGGATCCGTGTCGGGGCTTCATTTAAGGTAAGTTACACATAATGGGCTAGTATGCGATGCATACTAGCTCATTATGCCTTTGTCTTGCAGGTTTTTTTTTTTTAATTTTTTTTTTATAGGGTTTACAACCGCTTTAAGGCCAAGGAACACACCAGACAGGTCAGAGATAAAGTTGTGAAACAGTTTAAAGCAGGGTTAGGTTATAAAAAAAAATATCCCAAGCTTTGAACATTTCATGGAGCACTGTTCAATCCATCACCTGAAAATGGAAAGAATATAGCACAACTGCAAACCTACCAAGACATAGCCGTCCACCTAAACTGACAGGCCAGGCAAGGAGAGCATTAATCAGAGAAGCAGCCAAGAGGCCCATGGAAACTCTGGAGGAGCTGCAGAGATTCACAGCTCAGGTGGGAGAATCTGTCCACAGGACAACTATTAGTTGTGCACTCCACAAATCTGGCCTTTATGGAAGAGTGGCAAGAAGAAAGCCATTGTTGAAAGAAAGCCTTAAGAAGTCCTGTTTGCAGTTTGCGAGAAGCCATGTGGGGGACACAGCAAACATGTGGAAGAAGGTTCTCTGGTCAGATGAGACCAAAATTGAAGTTTTTGGCCTAAAAGCAAAATACTATGTGTGGCGGAAAACTAACACTGCACATCACCCTGAACACACCATTCCCACCATGAAACATGTTGGTGGCAGCATCATGTTGTGGAGATGCTTTTCTTTAGTAGGGACAGAGAAGCTGATCAGAGTTGATGGGAAGATAGATGTAGCTAAATACAGGGCGATCTTAGAAGGAAACCTGTTAGAGTCTGCAAAAGACTTGAAATTGGGGCGGAGGTTCACCTTCCAGCAGGACAACGACCGTAAACATACAGCCAGAGCTACGATGGAATGGTTTAGACCAAAGCATATTCACGTCTTAGAATAGCCCACTCAAAGTCCAGACCTAAATCCAATTGAGAATCTGTGGCAAGACTTGAAAATTGCTGTTCACAGACGCTCTCCATCCAATCTGACAGAGCTTGAGCTATTTTGCATAGAAGAATGGGCAAAAATGTTACTCTCTAGATGTGCAACGCTGGTAGTGACACCCAAAAATAACTGCAGCTGTAATTGCAGCAAAAGGTGGTTCTTCACAGTTCTTCACTCAGGAGGGCTGAATACAAATGCAGGCCACGCTTTTCAGATATTTATTTGTAAAACATTTTGAAAACCATTTATCATTTTTCTTCCACTTCACAATTATGTGCCACTTTGTGTTGGTCTATCACATAAAATCCCAATAAAATAAAGTTACGTTTTTGGCTGTATAAAAAAATGTGGACAATTTCAATGGGTATAAATACTTTTTCAAGGCACTGTATAACAGCTTCAACTCTTCTGTGAAGGCTGTCCACAAAGTTTAGGAGTGTATCTATGAGAATGTTTGACCATTCGACCAGAAGCGCATTTGTGGGGTCAAGCACTGATTTTGGACGAGAAGGCCTGGCTCGCAGTCCCTGCACTAATTCATCCAAAAGGTGTTCTATCGAGTTGAGGTCAGGACTCTGTGAAGGCCAGTCAAGTTTCTCCATTCCAAACTCACTCATCTATGTCTTTATGGACCTTGCTTTGTGCACTGATCCAAATCATTTGGTGGAGGGGGGATTATGGTGTGGGGTTGTTTTTCAGGGGTTGGGCTTGGCCCCTTAGTTCCAGTGAAGGGAACTCTTAAAGCATCAGCATACCAAGACATTTTGGACAATTTCATGCTCCCAACTTTGTGAGAACAGTTTGGGGATTGCCCCTTCCTGTTCCAACATGACTGTGCACCAGTGCACAAAGCAAGGTCCAAAAAGAAATGAATAAGCAAGTTTGGGGTTTAGGAATTCAACTTGCCTTCAGAGTCCTGACCTCAATCCGACAGAACACCTTTGGGGTGAATTAGAGTGGAGACTGAAAGCCAGGCCCTCTCGTCTTACATCAGTGTCTGACCTCACAAATGCACTTCTGGAAGAATGGTCAAACATTCCCATAGACACACTCCTAAACCTTGTGGACAGCCTTCCCAGAAGAGTTGAAAATGTTATAGCTGCAAAGGGTGGCCAAGTCAATAATGGGCCCTATGGACTAAGACTGGGATGCCATTAAAGGTCATGTGCGTGTAAAGGCAGGCATCCCAATACTTTTGGCAATATAGTATATATTGTATATACACACATCCACATATATACACATACCCATAAGCAAATATTGGTGATTGAACTACCTAATACCAAGGATTTATCTGATTGCAGTGAACACTGAGGAAAAGCACACTTCTGTGGTTTACATTCACCAATCATCTCAATCCTATGCTGACACAATAGTTACAAAGTAAAACAAACGACCTGGTAGATCTTCTCATGAACATGTATCAATTTGAAGATTGGTTTCGCCCATGTCAACCTTAAAGCGGAGTTCCACCCAAAAGTGGAACTTCCGCTTTAGGGAGTCCTGACCCCCCGACATGCCACATTTGGCATGTCATTTTTTCGGGGAAGGAGCGGGTACCTAGTTTTGACAGGTACCCGCTCCCACTTCCGCTCTAAGTGCCGGTTCACACTGTTCCGACTTGTCAGGCGACTTGGTCGTCTGACAAGTAGCGGACCATGCTGTGCAATTGGAACCGTTCTAATAGGAGCGACTCAAGTCGCTCCGACTTAGAAAAAAGTTCCTGCACTACTTCTGGGCGACATCGGAGCGACTTGCATTGACTTCCATTATGTGAAGTTGTTGCAAGCCACGCCGAAGTCGCGGTGCACGGGTGACGGCATAACTCGCCCAAAGTCGTGTCACCCTAGTGTGAACCGACACTTACTTCATGATCCCTAACACAATACTGAGAAGATTCAAGTTTTGCAGCCAAAACAGCCCTGACTCATCGAGTCATGGACATCACTAGACATGCAGTGTGGCAAAGGGGCCTTCTGAAAGAGGTCACTGCCATCAGCAAATACCATTTTCATGAAGGGGTGTACTTGGTAAGCAACAATGTTTAGGTAGATGGTACGTGTCAAGTACAAGCCACATGAATGGCAGGACCGAGGTTTCCTAGTAGAACATTGGCCAAAGCATCACACCAACCTCCATCATTTTGCCTTCTTCCCATACTGCCTCATGGTGCCATCTCTTCTACGGGTAAGCAATGCACACAGTTGGCGCACATGGTTTATACAATAAAGCCTAAATTCTATAACCTACGCCTGCTTTAAACTTCTCAACAACTTTATCCCTGACCTGTCTGGTGTGTTCCTTGGCCTTCATAATGCTGTTTGTTCACTAAGGTTCTCTAACAAACCTCTGAGGGCTTCACAGAACAGTTGTATTTATACTGAGATTAAGTTACACACAAGTGGACTCTATTTACTAATTAGATGACTTCTGAAAGAAAATTGGTTCCACTAGATTTTAGTTAGGAGTATCAGAGTAAAGGGGGCTGAATACAAATGCACACCACACTTTTCAAGTTTGTAAAAAATTTTGGAAATCAATTTATCATTTTCCTTCCACTTCACAATTATGCACCACTTTGTGTTGCTCTGTCACATAAAAGCCCAAAAAATAATTTTAGGTTTTTGGTTGTAATATGAAAAAATGTGAAACATTTCATAGGGGTGTGAATACTTTTTCAAGGCACTGTACATGGCTGCACCTCTCATGGTGGTATACCATACAGTCCTCTAGTTAACCGCTTCAGGACCGCCCGCCACAGTTATACCTGAGCAGGCAGACCCTCCTGCACGAACTGACGTAGGTATACGTCGGTTGCGCGCCTGCAGCTAGGGGGTGAGTGCGTGCCGCCGGTGGCGCGCTCCCGGCACCACTTGGCAGTGGGGACTCCGATTGCCGCCTGCCACCCGTGATCGCTCCCTGCTGAGAGAGAAGGACGGTCAGCTGTTGTAAACACAGCTGACCATTCTTCTCTCTGCAATGATCACAGAGCCCCTGTGATCCTTCTATATAGGTGTAACGAGACCCTTGCTCGCTCGCTTCCGCTCTACCGACACTCCTCTGTTTCTAGTGAGCCAGCTTGAAGATCGCAACGTCTGATGGTTCGGTCAACCAAGGATCCGGGATCCGAACTACAACTATGTGCTGTCCGGAATCCATTAGAACAAACACCAAGCAGGCTGTATGTAAGTTCAAACAGGAAGACCATTTATTGGAAGGACATAGCACACTTTTATACAGAATTTGGAACATCCTGCCCCCAACAACCGCCCTCCTATTGGTCAATTGCAAAGTACCTGCAGTTCCACTTCAGGTCCTCTTTATCCATGCAAATGAGGACTTGAAAATGAGTCAGCAGGGATTGGTCCAGCTTGGATAGCTTGTCCAGAAGGACAGTTATGTGTAATGAGACAGAAGCCCCAGGGGGCAATCAATGTACACAATAGCCAGACACAGAACAATGGTTGACACAGAACAATGCAAATGAGGGCTCGAAAATGAGTCAGTAGTGATTGGTCAGATAGCTTGACCAGGAGGGCTGCTATGCAAATGAGGACTTGAAAATTAGTCAACAGGGATTGGTCAGATAGCTTTGACCAATGCAAGGAGACAGAAGCCCCAGGGGGCAATCAATGTAAACTATAGTCAGACACAGAACAATGGTTCCCTAACGAGCCCTCAATACACATTACTCTGAGTGTCAATACATCCCTTAGCAGACAGCATGTGAGTTCATTAGCACACCCGATAATAGGTGAATGGAAAGCCACCTCAGACAAAAGCAACATTGTTAGACAGTCATTGAACTTCCTGGAATGACCATATTAGGAGTTGTACTTCCTGGTCAGAGACCTCATACTGTACAGGGAATAAAATCTAATTTTACAAGGGAGACATTATTCCTGAATATGACTGTCCCATTTGTAGTAGTCCAAACCATATTCTCAGTGTTCACCACCCTCCTGGTCACCCTGAATCCATAACAGATGAAGGGTGACTTAAACATAAGAGAGCCCCATAAGGCTGGGCATGGTGCCCCCCAACCTCTCTAAAGGAATTTGGGGTCCACAACCCCCATGCCCAAAGTGACTCCTGTCACAATAGGACATAGGCGTGCACACAGGGTGTGCCAGGTGTGCCTGGGCACACCCTAATCACCCCTTGTGGTGCAGATTCCCCCTGTTTAGAAGACCCCTGATATTTCACCAAAGCTCCCTAACTGTGCTAAAAAAAAAAAAATTGTAAAAAAGAATAAAAAATAACAATAGAACTACAGACACCGATCTCTACCCTACTGACACCATCAGTATATACACAGGGATATATGTTTGGGCTTTGGGGTGCACACCCTAATGCAATAGGCTGCGCACACCTATGATATAGGATCACAGGTCTCTGTGATAATTTCATAAGCCCCGCCCCCATAGTTAGAAACACGCCCCTAGGTACACATTTAACCCCTTGATCACTTACTGTGTTAACCCCTTCCCTGCCAGTGTCATTATTACAGTAACAGTGCATATTTTTAGCACTGATTACTGTAGTAATGTCATTGGTCCCCCCAAAAGTGTCAGAAATGTCAGTTAGGGGTCCGATCTGTCCGCCGCCATGTCGCAGTCCCGCTAAAAATCGCTGATCACCGCCATTACTAGTAAAAAAAATAAATAAATAAAAATGACATAAATCTTTCCCGTAGTTAGTAGACGCAATAACTTTTGTGCAAACCAATCAAAATACGCTTATTGCGATTTTTTTTTACCAAAAATATGTAGCAGAAAATAAATTGGCCTAAAATTTTAAAACATTTTGATTTTTACATTTTTTTTTCTTGAGAATTTCATGTAAAAAAATGTGAAAAATATTATTTTTTCAGAATTTGCTTTTTTTGTTTATAGCGCAAAAAATAAAAATCGCACAGGTGATCAAATACCACCAAAAGAAAGCTCTGTTTGTGGGATAAAAAGGACATCAATTTTATTTGGGTACAGCGTCGCACAACCGCACAATTGTCCGTTAACCACTTGCTGACCACCGCACGACTATTTATTGCGGCGGTCAGCCCCTCCTGGGCAAAGTGACGTATATTTACGTTAGCTAGCCAATAAGGGGCGAGCGCGCACCACCGGAGGCGCACTCCCACCCCTGATCGTTCACAGGGAACCCTGCACGAGTGACCGGCGGCTCGGATGTCCGCCGGTCACTCGTGATCTCCCGCTGCAGAGGGAGAAAGGCAGGCGGCTAATGTAAACAAAGCCGCCTGTCATTCTCCCTGATCTAACTGCAGAGATCATGCAATCCTGCTATGTAGGATCGTATGTCTCTGTGGTTACATCACAAGCCACGCCCCTTTACAGTAAGAAGCACGCCCCTAGGGACATATTTAACCCCTGCCTCTCCAATGAAGTTAACCCCTTCCCTGCCAATGTCATGTTTACAGTAACAGTGCATATGTATAGCACTGATTACTGTAGTAATGTCACTGATAACCCCAAAAGTGTCAAAAATGTCAGTCAAGGGTCCGATCTGTCCGCCGCAATGTCGCAGTCCCACAAAAAAAGAATCACAGATCGCCGCCATTACTCGTTAAAAAAAAAAAAAACAATAAAAATTACATACATGTTTCCCTTAGTTAGTAAACCCAATAACTTTTGCGCAAACCAATCAAAATACGCTTATTGCGATTTTTTTTTACCAAAAATATGTAGCAGAAAACAAATTGGCCTAAAATGTTAAATAATTTTGATTTTTACATTTTTATTCTTGAGAATTTCATATAAACAAATGTGAAAAATATTATTTTTGCAAAATTGACGCTATTTTTTTGTTTATAGCGCATGATCAAAAAATCGCACAGGTGATCAAATACCACCAAAAGAAAGCTCTGTTTGTGGGAAAGAAAGGACGTCAATTTCATTTGGGTACAGCGTCGCACGACCGCGCAATTGTCCGTTAAATTCACGCAGTGCCGAATCGCAGAATAGGCCCTGGTCTTTGAGCAGCCAAATCCTCTGGGGCTTAAGTGGTTAAGGGGGAAAGCCCTTCTGGTCCAGAAGTGGTTAAAGAGGTTGTAAACCAAATTTTTTTTTTTTTCACCCTGAAAGAGAAACCCATAATGAGCTAGTATGCATCGCATACTAGCTCATCATGAAATGCTTACCTTAGAACGAGCCCCCGCCGTGCCGCCCGCTTACCTCTATGACGGGCGGCTTGTTCAGTCGCCCGCCTTCCGGGATCGCGGCATCTGATTGGCCGGAGCCGCGGTGACGTCGCTCCCGCGCACAGGAGCTGACGGTCACGGCACGGGGCTCTGAAGGAACGGCACCAGCGGCCGTTCCTTCAGAGCGCATGCGCCAGTGACGTCACTGGCTGCATGTAAGGTAAATATCTCCTAAACCAGTGATGGCACCCCAGATGTTTTGGAACTACATTTCCCATGATGCTCAACTACACTGCAGAGTGCATGAGTATCATGGGAAAAGTAGTTCCAAAACATCTGGGGTGCCAAGGTTCACCATCACTGTCCTAAACGGTACATGTATAGGAGATATTTACAGTACCTATAGGTAAGCCTTATCATAGGCTTATTATCATAGGATTACCTATAGATACAAGTTACAGAGGAGGGTTACTTCCTCTTTAATACACTCCTCACAGTCTCAGCTATGCACATGCCTGGCTTGCCCGCTCTGTTTTCACTCCGCCCCCTTCTCACTGACTGGGTGGGGCTACATGACTACTCTCATCTGTTTTGGGGCGGGGGCTCCGGGTCGGAGCCGGTTCGTGACGTCATGACGTTAGGGGTGCGTAAGGGGCAGCTGGAGCCGGGTGAGCTGAGGTGAGGGGGGTGAGCGGACCGGCGCCATTACCATCAGGACCGGGTGAGACCGAAGAGCGGCGGACACGCTTTGACTGGAGGGAAGGTCGGCGGAGGCGGCCGGGAGAGGTGTGTGGGTTAGGAATCAGCCCGGAGAGGTCAGTGAAGAAGAGTCCGGCCATAGACGACACTGCAGAGCGGCGCGCGACACCCCCGCTGACGAACAGCCAATCAGACTGGAGGAGGGAGCGCGAGATTCGCCGCCAATCTTCATCCTCCTCACCGGACAGGAGACATGTCCTACAAGCCGATCGCTCCGGCCCCGGCAGCGGGGAGCAGCAGCGCTCCGGGCACCCCCGTCACCCCCGGTAATTATCTGATCTCTGTACGGGGGGGGGGGGGATTGGGGACTGAGCTCAGGCCGGGGGGAGCACACATGGAGGGCACACATTATTGTGTCTTTGTAGATCAGCTGTAACAGAAGCCAATTGTATGTCAGACATCTCCTGACCAGCCATGGTTGTTGGTGAACTTTGTCCTGGTCATCAGATCTGATTGTGTGTGAGTAGTGAAAGGCTGTCACAGATCTCACTGTCTGCTGAATGTTTGGGGTTTTATAAGAGATTCACCCTGTACCCATGTGGTGCTGCTTTAACCTCTCTGTCAGTCTGATTATATCAGGATTTCTGTGCTAAAAGCAGTACATTGTTTTGCACGGAAATCTGTTTTATATTTTAAAACTCCCCTTCCCTCCCCCTGCTGTCCCCCCCCCCCCTGCTGTCCTCCCGTTGTCCCCCCCCCCCCTTGCTGTCCTCCCGTTGTCCCCCCCCCCCCTTGCTGTCCTCCCGTTGTCCCCCCCCCCCCCTTGCTGTCCTCCCGTTGTCCCCCCCCCCCCTTGCTGTCCTCCCGTTGTCCCCCCCCCCCCCCTTGCTGTCCTCCCGTTGTCCCCCCCCCCTTGCTGGCACAGGCACAAAGCACTGGAAAAGCACAGGCAGGGCACTGGAAAAGTCACCAGGTGAAATCCTGTGGTGAAATGACATGATACAGTGTAATATGTTAGGATCACAGCTTTGTATCATCTCATTTGGTGTATTTACATTTTTTAATTTGCTGCTGGTTCCACCCCCCTGCGTTGCACCGCTTGCAGGGAAGGGAACCGGAAGGCAGGTGCCGGCATCGACCGAGCAGGGAGAGAGTGTGAGGACGGTGGGGATTGCAGGGAAGGTGAGTGTGATTCTGGGGTAATCACGAGTGTGGCTCGGGGGTTACCGCTTTTGGTACTGAAAATGAACCCCGAGCCGCACTCGGGAATACCGCCAGGGAGGTTAAAGCATTCACCTTTTCATAAGGGAAAAAAGCTAAACTAACACTTTAAACACAACCTCCACCCCTGCTGCCCGTACCTCTGGGTATGCAGTCAGTCCAGGCATTTGAAATCCCCGCTTTTCTTCCTCCTCTCTGTGTAGGGCTTCCGGGATGGATCGGAGTGATTGTGATTGGTCAGCGCTGGCACAGAGCATCAGACTGATCTGTCCCAGAAGCCCTGCACAAAAAAGAGGAAGAAGTGAGGATTTCAAATTTCCTGGATTGGCTGCTGTGGCACTGCTAACAGCCTGGCACCCACGGAGGTAAGTACAGGGAGGGGGTTGGGGGATTAGTTTTTACCTTTTTTAAATTTTTTTTTTTTTTTTCTTGAAAAGGTGAACAGTTTAAATCAGTGGTTGTCAACTTATGAGCTAAAAGGGACTTTAAAGCCTCCTTTTTAGGTTTATTAAATGTCCGCAGCTACAAAAAGTGTAGTTGCTGGCTTTTAATAAACACACTCGCCTGTCCCAGGATCCAGCAGTGCAGCCACCCGAAGCCTGTCACCTCTCCCTGGCATCACAAGTGTGGGCACCAGGGTGTGACAGCTTGCGGCTTCACTGCTGGGTGCGCATGCGCAAGTCGCTCTTCGTCTTCTCAGTGGCCGGACAATCTTCTGGGACCTGTGATGTGTCCCAGAAGATTGCGGGGAGGGAGAGAGGGGAACTTCTGCTCGAGTGAATATAGTTACATATAGTTACATAGTTAGTCAGGTTGAAAAAAAGACTCGAATCAATCTGGTTCAACCAAAAAAAAAAACAGTATTGAAAACCCAACCATACAATCCCATATACACAATCCTATACCCGTTGTTGATCCAGAGGAAGGCGAAAAAAAACCCCCCAGCAAAACATGATCCAATTTACTACAGCAGGGGAAAAAGATTCCTTCCTGATCCCCCCAAGAGGCATCTGGATATGGAATATAGTAGGTACCCCCCACCAAAAAAAAAAAAAAAAAAGACATGCCAAAAGTGGCATGTAAAGGGGGGGGGGGGTGTGTGCGCTTAAAGCGGAAGTTTCCACATTTGGGTGGAACTCCGCTTTAAATGCCGACCCCTGACATCACCACCAAGCTGGACCAGTGTAACTATGTATAAAATATTCATATCTGGAATTCCTCTTTCAAAGTGGTGTTTTCTTTTTTTGTAAATTATAGCTTTTATTTTTAAAGGGCAGCGTTGTGTTTCTTTTGGTTGAGGATGGAGCAGGGAGTGGTTAAAACCCATCATGTTGTTTTTTGTTGTCCTGCTGGAGAGATTTAGGCCCCTTTCACACTTGTGCGACCTAAAAGTCTCGCAATGTTGCTGCGATTTTACTGCAATTTGGTTACATGATTTTGACTGGACTTGAAGCAATGCTTATGTCTATGGCCCTCAAAACGCATCAATGTCGGACTAAAGTAGTGCAGGGACTACTTTGAAGTCATTGCCACTTGAAGTTGCAAAGATATGAACGGTACTCATTGGAAATCATGGAGTACGACTTGTCATGCGACTTTGCAGTCCCAAGTTGCAGAACGAGTTTGAAAGGTGCCTTCGTTTCACTTTCTGTCCTGGAGACACAAGCAGAAAGTCTGTTAACGAAATATAGCCTGCAACAAAGATGCACAAAAATCTCTAAGCAAAGGTAGGATGTCCAGCACACTTAGGCCTCTTTCACACTGCCGCTCCGTTTTTTTTGTCCGCTACGGCACTTTTTTTTTTTTTTTTTTTTACGGACACGGATGACATTTTGTGTCATCCGGTCCGTATGTCCGCATATCATCCCATCCGTTTGCGGATGATATACGGACATAATGTTAGTCTATAGGGATTGCGGATGACACCGCTGACATCCGATTTTGCTTCCTTTCCGTTTTTTTTAACGGAGGGAAAAAAAAGGGTTCTGTTCCGGAACAGAACTGAAAATGGAACAGAACTGAAAGGACACAAATCGGATGTCAGCGGAGGTCATCCGCAATCCCATTGACATGCATTATGTCCGTATATCACCCGCAAACGGATGGGGTGATATACGGACATACGGAACGTCCGTGTGAAAGAGCCCTAAAAGCTATCAGTTCCAATAACTGGATAAATAAAAACAACAAACAGTCATGTAGAAGGAGAGTCCATTGTGCTAGCTTAGTGGCAGCTGCTGTTGAGGAGCTAGAAGTGACTCTGCAGGGAAGACAATAAGAGAGGCAGCGCCATCTAGACTAAGAGTAGCAGTATGAAACTTTAATAGCCATAATAATTAAATTACTCGCAAGATGAAGGGTAATGTAAGAGCTGTAATGTAATGTAAAAGGAATAAGTCCTTTGAGTCCTGAATAATGGCGGCAAGGCTGTCATTAAAAAAAAAAAAAAAAATGAAGCGCCGCCCCTTCCAAGGGAGGCACCAAGCTGACCATATGGCCTAGCAGGCCGCGGCCTAAAGTTTTGTGGAGGCCCAAGGATCCCAGCCCGGCAGATGTCCAAAAGAAGAGTGGGGGCTTCAGCTAAATGCACTGGGGCTGCACCCCAACGGAGGCACCTGAATCGGCAGCAGCAGCCTAAATTTATGTGAGCGCCCAGCAGCTTGGACGCGAGCCCCAGCAGAGCTGACCACCCAGGGGCAACTGAGGCCCAAACGGAAAGCAGTAGTTTCAGCCAACCTCACATGGGACGCCTCACATAGTTTCCGACTAGTAGGCCACAAAACTGCAGCCTAATTTTTGGTCAGATCCGGCCGCGTGAGGCGTGTACCCGCGGATGGTAGAAACATCTGCTCCCCCAGCCCAACAACCGCCGCAGGGAGCCCAGAGGACATCCCTACCCTAGTCGTCAACCTCCAGGGTAGCAAGGAACCCTGCTCAACCCCCTGTTGCGCACCAGGAAAACCTGACATCACCCAGGGAGGGGTACAGAAAGACCCACAGTGTCCACTGAAATTTTAGAGGGGCTGGAGGGGAACCTGGGGGTAGCCCTACGTCCGCCCCAAAACCCTCTAGGAGTAGAGGGGACAGCTACTTGCCGTACCAGGAACAGGGTGGGCACCGCTCCGGACATACCACTGCTCCATCGTAATGTGGGTGCTGTCGGCCAGGAGAAGCGCTGCGACTCGGGCTGAGGCCAGGTCATATGTATCCTCTCAAGATGTTTAACTCACAGGCCAGCCCCCTGTCCAATGGGGCTACGTCGCCGCCAACCAAGCGCGGAGCTGTGGTCTTCTCGCGCTCGCTGGCCAGACTAGGGGGACCCTCTGATCTAGATTATCCAGTCCATCGACCAGTCCGTAGATTTTAACAGGAATAAAATAACAGATAGGAAAAAATTGCCAGGACCAGAGTTTCCAACAAGGAACAGGGTCCTTACTCCTGACTAGGTAGAAAAAACTTTCCCTATAGCAGAGAGTGGGAGTATACCCCCTGGAACTGCCCATGGGGTAGTCAAGCTTTTTTCCTGCCCACAAAACACACAGGAAGCTCTCAGACTAAGATTTTCATTAACAGGAAAAGGTGGAACCTTGTCCTATAAACCATACGCTTAAATGGTTGTGTCTAACCTAGTGAAAAATGGCGGAGCATGAAGCTATTTTCCCTTCGTAGGCACCATCAGGGTTGACAGTCTTTTTCATGTAATCAGTGGCTGAGCGATAAACCTATGCATCACGAATGACATCCAGGTAATGAAGGAAAATATCCTTTTCATGTATCGGTGCCAGAAAGAAGAAATCCTAATGTCCTAAATCGAGGTAAAGGGCTGATACCACCAGAAGCTAGCTATACACAGATTGAAATTCGGTCAGTCTAGCAGCAGCTGGCCAACTTAGATCAGTCTGTGGTCTTCTGTGTTCAACAGGAGTTGTTTAACCACTTCTAGACCGGAAGGTTTTACCCCCTTAATGACCAGGCCACTTTTTACGATATGGCACTGCATTACTTTACCTGACCATTGCATTGACATTCGACGCTGTACCCAAATAAAATTGATGTCCTTTTTTTCCCCACAAATAGAGCTTTCTTTTGGTGGTATTTGATCGCCCCTGCAGTTTTTATTTTTTGTGCTATAAACAAAAAAATTTTAGACCACTTTTTTTTTTTTTTACATGTAGAAGGAAAAAAAAAATCCCAATAAGTTTGTGTGTTAATTGGTTTGCTCAAAAGTTATCACGTCTACAAACTAGGGGATAGATTTATGGCATTTTTATATTTACTAGTAATGGCGATCAGCGATTTTTTTTTTGGGACTGCGACATTGCGGCGGACAGCTCAGACACCTAACTGACACTTTTGAGGGGACCAGTGACATTACTACAGTAATCAGTGGTAAAAATATGCACTGTTACTATACTAATGACTCTGGCACACCAGGAGCAATCAAAGGGTTAAGTGTGTCCCTAGTGGGTGCTTGTTAACTGTGTGGGGGATGGATTCACTGGATGAACATGGAGATCTGTTTTCCTGACTAGCAGGAACTCAGGATTCCTGTGTTCCTCTGTGACAGAACAGCGGTCTGCCTTATTTACGTAGGCAGACTGCCGTTCTCTCATGCGGGTATCTCCTCTGACAGGGAAGTGAAGCGCTCACATAGTTACAGCTATTAGCGGCCGCTCCCCCGCCCTTCCGCCCGGTGTGTCGGTTCATTCATGGACAGATCGCAGTAGTAGTGACATCACCGGGAGGCGGGCCGCCGGCCAGAGGCGCGTCTTTTGAATGAAGGACACCGAAGGAGCACTCAGCAGAGTGACAGTAAGGAGATTGAATCGTTGGGATGGGGAGGGACGCTGAGGCAGAGGGGGGGGGAAGGTGTACTGCCGAGGGGGACGCTGAGGCAGCTTACCAATGGTATTTGTATTATGCAGCATGAGGGGGTTAATGTATTGTCACTGATGCATTAGTGACCGACAAGTGGCAGTTAATTAACCCCTTTGTGCTGCATTAGTGCAACCAGTATCAGTGCAACCAGTGTTAGTTAACACTGATACTGGTTGCACTAATGCAGCACAAAGGGGTTAATTAACTGCCACTTGTCGGTCACTAATGCATCAGTGACAATACATTAACCCCCTCATGCTGCATAATACAAATACCATTGGTAATTAAATTAACCTCTTGTCAACCCATCACAGTACATATACTGTTACAGGGTGGCAGCGACAGGTGTACGTCGCTGCCTGTTTTTGGTGTATGCCCCTCTTCTATTCTATCTATTTTAAAAAAAAAATTGGGGGGGGAAAAGTCCTTTTCGGTTTTCGGCCAAGGGCATCCTGCATTTTTGGTTTCGGCCCAGAATTTGCATTTCGGTGCATCCCTAGAAAAAACGCATTAGTGTGAATGAGCCCTTAGGGCCATGGCTTATGAATAAACTGGGCTTTCTGTTTTAGATTCAGCCTTGAAGTAACAAAGGGAAATCTTATTGGACTGAGAGGAGGAAAGCAGCTTCCTAGGTTGTGACATTCTTTGAGGGTGTCCAAAGAGCCATTCACTAACAAAAGATGTGAAGCAAGCATTTACATTGCTCTTCCACAGACCAACCTTCGGACAGAGTTCTCCACATATTCAGTAAACAAGATAAACAATCTAAACTAAAATGTCTACCCAATAATATATAGAGCTGATGGACTAAGCTCTAAGCCTTGCAAACTATGGCCCTCCAGCTGTTCAGGAACTACAATTCCCATCATGTCTAGTTATGTCTGTGAATGTCAGAGATTTACAATGCCTCATGGGAATTGTAGTTCCTGAACAGCTGGAGGGCTATAGTTTGGACACCCCTGCTCGGAGCCTAAGGGCTTTACAAATATATGATCAGGATAGTATTTGGATCCTTTCAATATCACTTTAGCCCATTTCCCTAAGGCCAGCCATGCACCGAGCAAATTTCTTTCCTGCAACCATGTGTTGCAGGAAAGAAATTTGCTTAATTCCCCCATTAACAGATGGTGTTGATGTGGGAATCCCTCCTGCCAGGCCATTGTATTCTCCCCGCAGGGGAAACTGCCCCCGCTGGGAGAAGACTGTTATCACTAGTGTCTATAGCAGCGGTTTGTGACAATCGCAAGGGAATACGGCAGGCTGGGTGTACCCAACTGGCCAAGATTAAAACCATGTATAGCCGGCCAAGGGTTTGACAGACTGACATTATGGCTATGACATGCTTGCTACCATAAACAGAGGTTGTAAAACTTTCCCCAAACGTTTGTCAGTGGGATCCTTAAATGTAGGCGCAACTTCAACAGGTATGGCCAGATGCATTGTGAAAAGAGCCCACTTTCTTTATAAATGCCTCTTCAAATGAGTACTAGTCTGTAAAAAGTTTGGGAGAACCAAGTTGTTAAACGTTTTCCAAAAACTGTAAGAACGGGTTCAAGTAAGGTGTGTACTGGAAAAGTATTGGGGCCTTTCATCCCACAGTAGTAGGAGCTACAGGCTGCTCCTCTTAATTTTAAGGTGGTGCACACTGTCAAATCCAGTATGGTGTCTTTAAGCCTGGGAGCTATAGCCACTGCCTGCAGTTCCTTGGGAACAAAGTCATCCAGCAAGGACTTGTTGGACTTTTCATTAGACAAAACCTCTGAAACAAGGCTCAGAGGTGTGTACCTCTGCAGGTATGTCAGACACAGATTCAGGGGGACTCAATTGTTAAATGTTTTAAACATTTTAAAAGAGATGTAGTGATGGTTCCAATTGTGATAAAACGTAATAGTTTGAAGTCTAGCCCATAAAGTAGGTCACCGCGGGGTCTGTGGCTAACAGTGTACTGAGCAGAGTCCAGTGGCCAAAGTTCACATTCCGCTCAGGCCTCTTAATCTCCAAAGCTATTGCTAAAGATATGATCATCCAGATAGCCTACTTAAAGAGCCCAGCTCAGCAGCATGTAGATGAAGGTAGAAAAATCATGAAAAAAAACAGATAATGGTTTGATAAGATGGCTAAACTTTTTTTTCCAGTCGAGAGTTGTCCATTCTCCTAGGCCACTACCAAGAAACTGAAACATGACGTAAGGGGCTAGACATGGCTTGCCATTAGTTTTGTTTGCCAGTGCCCACTTCTTCCTGAAGGCAGCAATATAACCCAGTTTTCTCATAACTGAAGTTCCCCATCTTGGGACGAAGTACATATAGTGCTTTGTTCCATCTGCTTTGGTGTCATGTAGCACTAGCTGTAATGTGGAATGCCTCCCTAGTGGTGTACTCTATCTGTAAGGTTTAACAGGAGGAAAGACCGCATCTTGTTTATAGATAGCCTGGCCTATCTTTTATTCAATCTCCGTGCTTTTTATACTTGTGCATTATTAATGCTGTTAAGAGTAATCAATTTCACCTTTTTGTCACAAATCTCTTCATCCACATTTCCCGCCTGTTATGTGCATATTGTGGGCTTGCAATGTTATTATTGTGAATGGCTAGCTGTTGTGTGCGGTCATTAAGCATCTCATCCCCTCATCTGATGTGGTTTGCAGTGCCTGGAGCTGCGGTTTCATCACCATCAGGAGCTGTGCCCGTCTCCTCCTTCCGACTCAACTTCAGTGACTTTGGACCCCCTTCTATGGGCTTCATACCGGTAAGATTTTTATTTTATTTTTTCTCCCAATCAGCTATAACTCAATCTGTTGGGTTGTGTGTGAATATGAGAATTCAGTCGTATCAGCAAGGGAGCATTGATAGTTTAAAAAAACTATTAGATGGTCACCTGAAAGACCACAACATACAGGGGTATACAATGTACTAACACACACACACACATCATAGGTTGGAACTGGATGGACTGATGTCTTTTTTCCACCTCACAACCTATGTAACTTAAGCCTCGTACACACGCGTTGAAAATCGACAGGGAATTTTCGTCCGACGACCGATTTGCCGATTTTCGGCTTATTAGTATGATGCTTCCGACAACCGACTCTGACTTTTCGGCTGAAAAAAATCTGGTATGCAGGCTATAAAATTTTTGTCCGCCGTCAAAACACGCCCGATTTTCGTGCAGTCAGTACAGATTTTGACAGGGAAAAATCTAATGAGCAAGACTGGGCATGCTCAGAGAAGAAAGAACACAAAGCAAACCAACACCTGACATCACTTCTGAAGTATAATTCTGTCGGGCGAGAAAATTTGTGTGCAGTCTAGGCACATTCCAACCAACAAAACGCCACTCTTGACAAAAGACGGACGATCGGTCGGCCGATAATCGTTGCGTGTGTACGAGGCTAAAGTGTGGGATTCCTGCTTACTTGAAGTGTCTCAGGAACATGTGCATTTATCTATTGTCCACAGTAATGGCTAACACCCAAAATACATTTGAGTAGCTGTTTAAGTTTGCTTTTCCACTGCTGGTACCACATGCTATGGTGTTGGAACGGTTTGGTACGGTACGGTTTGCTTAGTGGGTGGGTGGGATTCTCTGACCAATCAGTGGCTAATAGTGACTGCATGCAAAGGATTGTGGGATATGGTACCGGTTATGGTACCTCTTGGAACCACAATCGTCGAGTAGGTACTGTTTTTGAGAGCCGTACTGTTCGGTTCCATGCAGTGGAAAAGCGCCACTGTACCGAACCGTTCCTACACCATACCAGTTGGTGGAAAAGCGCCATTACTTGCATAGAGTATCGGTGCTATAACATGCAACAGAGACTGCTTTGACTTCTTGTTTATTTGAGTACACAGACTTGCATGCAGTGCTATAAATATACAAACCATACAAAATACTGGAATATTATGATCTTGTTGAGCCAAAAGAAAGTTTTCAGTCTTTTTCCTTCTTATCCAGGGAGTGAAGCCAGCTGTGTCACAAGCGGTGTCTCAGGGGACCTACAGTGACCTGCTGTCTGTGATTGAGGAGATGGGCAGAGAGATCAGACCCACCTATGCTGGAAGCAAAAGTGCCATGGAAAGATTAAAAAGAGGTGGGGATGAAGAGTCATTAGCTGCAAGATATTTATTTTCTCTCGTTATTCTTTAGCTAAATATTTCTTTTTATACTTTCTAGGTATAATCCACGCTAGGGCTCTCGTAAGAGAGTGTCTCGCTGAAACAGAACGCAATGCTCGTACGTGACCTCATTCCAGCTCTGCACTTTCTAATTTTTTTTTTCCCTCCTTTTTTTTAATCTATAAAAAAGAAATAAAGTTACTCTTAATTATGTTATAGATGTGCTGTGAGGGTGTTTTTGTCTTGCCTATACAGCGGTTTTGTTACGATGACATGGTTTTAACATGACACAGATACTGTAATGTTGGCATATTACAGGGCCATTATATAGCTTTTTCTTTTTGTTTGAGATGGCAGTCCTCTGATCTTTGCTCAGTGGTGTATTCTATTCAATCATTCTGTCTCAAACACTACCATTGACCTTTTCTTCAACTTAAATATTGGCTAGGAAGATGGTTGCTGATGTACACTTATGGCCAAAATTTGATATATTGTGCCAGTCACATGTCCATAACAAGTTACTGCCACATGAAATGGGGCATTGACCTATGAATTTGCTGCTACTGAAAGTCATTTGAAAATGCCTCGAAATCTTGCTTTGTCTTCACATTCCTTCTCATGTATCCGCACCTCAAGCTGCTTCAATTCCTTTGCAACAAGGGGAGCAAGTGAAGGGTCCAGCTCAGCCGCCCGTGAGAAGTCCTGCTCTGCTTCTGATGCATTCCAAACTGCGGCATGGGCACGACCCCGCTTAAACAATGCCTTTACATTATCTGAAAGAGATGAAGAAAAACAATAGCTGTAGTAGCTTGAAGTTGGTCAGACATGTTCCAAACTTTGCAAACATCCCTTGCCAGAACTAGGTAATGTAGGTCTTCACTTAAAGATGTGTTAAGAAGCATTTTCACCCATCAGGACTAGTTTGACAAATGTGGATTCACCCCTTTTCAACAGAAAAAGTAAAGGTGTGAATTAGAGGCGTTTCATCAGCAGCTGCAAAAAATAGCAGCCATTACTAATCTAAGGTGAGAACTAAAGACTTGACTATATTTGTCGATAGGCGAAACAAAGTGGGGAAATATTTGATCTCCTGCAGATTTTTCCTCACTTACAGGAAATGAAGGGTCTATAATTGTTATAGGAGTATTTTAAACGATAGAATGTCAAACAAAAATCTAGAAAAAAAAAACATGGTAAAATGTTATAAATTGAGTTGCAGTTCGAGGAGTAAAATAAGTTTTTGATCCCCAAGCAAGAGGTAAAACGTTTCTTCTTTTAGTTGGTCACCAGGTTTGCTCGCATCTTATGGGCCATACACACTATACAATTTTCTTTAGATTTTTTCCCTTCAGACTTACCAAAACCATATAATATGAGGTTAAACCTGAACACTTTAAATTTTTATGCAATCAGGCAGGCCCTTGTACTACATAGAAAAGGTAATTCTAAAGGAAATCTGACAACAAAAGTTGTATAGTGTGTATCCAGCTTAAGGAGGGATTTTGGTCCACTCTTTACAGATCTTCTCTAAATCCTTAACCACTTGCCGACCGCATATTTACTGTGGCAGGCCAGCTCTATTGCACAAAATCATGTACCTGTATATCATTTTGTGCAATAGCCACTGGGTATGCCAATCAGCAGACCCGATGTCCGCCTGCCAAACGCAATCTTTTTCCAGAGAGCCAGAATGGCAATCTGCCTATGTACACAAGGCAGATTGCTGTTCTGAAAGGAGAGCAACAACACCGATCTGTCTTCATCCAGTCAGACCACCCCATCCCCCCCCCCCCCCCACACAGTTAGCAATCGCCCCCGTACCTTAACCCTATAATCGCCCCTAATAACCCTTTCCCTGACAGTGCCATTGGTACAGTAACAGTGTATATTTTTAGCATTGATCACTGTATTAGTGTCACTGGTCCCAAAAAAACTGTCAGGTGTCTGTTTTTGTCCACCCCCATTATTAGTAAAAAAAAAAAAAAAAAAAAAATCCTATAGTTTGTAGGTGTTACAGCTTTTGCGCAAACCAATCAATATACATAGTTTGAAAAAAAAAAAGTCCATCTGGCTCAACCAATGAAAAAACAATACGCTTATTGGGTTTTTTTTTTTTACCCGAAATATGTAGCAGAATCCACCATTGGCCAAAATTTTGATGAATTTGATTTTTTTTTTTTTTTTTAGTATTGGACATGTTTTATAGTATAAAGTAAAAAATGTTGTTTGGGTACAGTGTCACACAACCGTGCAATAGTCAAACTAATGCAGGGCTGTATTGCAAAAAAAATGGCCTGGTTATTAAGGGGGTAAAAACTTCCGGGGCTGAATTGGTTAGGGTTTCTCAAGGCTGTCATTTAGCAACTCAAAGTTACAGCTCCCTCCATAAATTTTCTATAGGATTATTGTCTGAGGCTGGCTAAGCCACTCCATGGCCTTAATGTGCTGCTTCTTGAGCCACTCTTTTGTTGCCTTGGTGTTTTTGTTTTAGGTCATTATGTTGGAATACCCATCCATAAACCATATTCAGTGTTCTGGCTGAAGGAAGAAGGTTCTTCCCTAAGATTTTACAATACAATGCCCCGCAATGTGGCAAAAGGTAAGCCTGTACCCTTAGAGCCCATTCAGACTGGGGCGACCTTGGCACGACATGCACGGACTTCATATAATTGAAGTCAATGCAAGTGGCCTCCAGGTCGCCCCAAAGGAGTAAAGGACCCTTTTTCTAAGTCGGAGCGACTTGTCTCGCTCCTATTAGAACGGGTCCTGTGTCGTAATCAATGGCAGGCGATCGACCCCACGACTTGTCAGGTGACCAAGACGCTTGACAAGTCGCGCTAGTGTGAATGGACCCTTAGTAGAGAAACAGCTACAAATCCTAATGTTTCCACCTCTGTGCTTGAATGTAGGGATGGTGTTCTTAGGGTCATAGTCAGCATTTTTCTTCCTCCAAACATGGCGAGTCTCTCTCCACATTAATGGCACATGTACAGGCCCGTCTGAAGTTTTACAGTGAACATCTAAACAATTCAGAGTAGAATTGGCAGAAAGTGCTGTGGTCAGATGAGACCAAAATTAAGCTCTTTGACATTAACTCAACTTGCTGTTTGGAGGGAGAAAAACGCTGACTATGATCCTAAGAAAACCATCCCTACAGTCAAGCATGGTGGTGGAAACATGATGCCTTTGGGGCTCTTTCTCTGCTAAAGGTAGAGGCTGACTTTGCTGCATTGAGTGACCAATAGAGGGGGGCTATGTATTGTAATATCTTGGATGAGAACCTCCTTCCCTCAGCCAGAACACTGAAGAGGGGACTTCCTGCATGACAATGACCCAAAGCATACCGCCAAGGCTATAAACGATAACAAACACAAGGGTGCACCGGCCTAGTGCATTATCTTAGACAGGTTTATTAAAATAATTGATTAAAAATACTCACAAACGAGTTTCTTGATAAAAAGCACATCAAATATATATATATATATATAAAATCCTCAGAAACAAGATCGGGTTTGAATTGTCCCCTGAAGCTGTGCAGGCTTATGCGTTTCGAGGCAGCACCTCTTCTTCAGAGCCTGAATACAGCCAAGGCAACAAAGGAGTGGCTCGGGAAGAAGCACAATAGGAGATCATAGGGCCCCACCTACCTGTTGCACTGCACACATTACATGCAATTGACACAGAATTTCTTGACATTATGTTTAAAAAAAAAAATGTATTCTAGAAAATAAATTTACAGTAAAGAGTGCAAAAATGGTACATTTACAAAGTTATGGTTTTCATAAATTAACACAATCTAACAGGTGCAACAGTTGAATCAAAACTAAACAAAAAGCTCTGACTAGCATGTTACAAAAGCAGTAAAGAGCTGAGTGCATGCGATGTCTTTGCAAATCTGTCAATGATTTTCTTTGTCACTCTTTGTTTAGCGCAACTTGCTTTTCTACTGCAATTCCTCCATGTTTTGTTGGCAATGATGATCTTTTTCTAGGCTAAGAATTTTAATTTGGAAAAGCATCTTGCACATGTGCACTGTGTAATTCTATATTTATATTCCAAGAAGATATTCTCATAAAGGCCACTGAACACAGTTGGTACTGCTAGAGAAAGCACAGGTCACAGTTCTCGCAGGAGTCCTTCTTTACAGCAGCTGTAAAAGTGGATGGCTCAGCGCTAGAACTGGTGTTGCATACAAAGGAAAGAGATACACTGCTCAAGGTAATGGGAAGCTTGATGACCAACAGCGGGGCTCGCCTCCGTAAGACAGTCAAAGAAAAGAAATGGCTGCATGCAGATGTGGTCAAAATCCAGGTTTATTGGACATCCCAAAGTGGCAAGGTAGACGCGTTTCACACACTAATACGTGTGCTTAATCATTTCATTACAGTAATGATTAAGCACACGTATTAGTGTGTGAAACGCGTCTACCTTGCCACATTGGGATGTCCAATAAACCTGGATTTTGACCACATCTGCGTGCAGCTATTTCTTTTCTTTATTGCTAGAACTGGTGTGTTGCTCTTCCAAATCAGACTCCAATTCTTCACTGTCATTCAACAACAGGCCTTTACGGATACGTTTGCAGTTGGAGGCAAAAGAGATTAATTCCTCCTGTAGCGCAACTGGGTCCATTTCTGGTATTGCTTTGGATAGAACAGTCAACTGAATTTTGTCTGAAGAGGCCAGTATTTCTTCAAACCTATTTGGATCCAAGCAAGAAATTTGCTTATAAAGTTATCCATGAGCAGAAAATCTTGACTTTACAGAACAGCATCAAGGATGACATTGTAATAAGAAGTTTCTTATTAGTACTTTCTGCAGTTCTTGTGGATCTGATTTCAGAAAGATGTTTTCACTTGCAAATTCTCATTTATAAAACTGATAAATTCAGTTGCTGACTGCAAAACTCCAGCAAAGTCTGCATATTTTATTTAAACGCTTTACAGCATCATCCACCATTCTCCATGCTTGGATAAAATCAAGGCCTGTTGATTGGAGATAATCTGATACAGGGGGTAGTAATGTCAAAAACACAAACAAAGGTAAAATCTACCAGGATGGTTTCAAATTTACAGAGATGCTCTAATAATTTCAGAGTTTTGAAAATCAGGAGATTCGCTTACTTTTTTTAAGATAATTATTAGATCAAATAACCCTTTGAAGTGCTTTAGCTCTGCTTGACGACCTTGTTCTGCCAATATGTTCCAGCATTTGAAATTTAGAACTGTCAGTCTTTTTTTTTTTTTCTCATTAGTTTCATCCTTTTGTAGGAATCGGTAAAAAATGTTGATAGGTTGCTAAGGAGCCCAAATAGACTGATTGCTGGAAAACACACAGTACTTGCATCACCAATAACCAAGTTAAAGCGGAGTTCCACCCATTTTTTTAATACGTTGGATTACATAGATGTATGTAATCCCCTTTAAAATGACTTTTACCAATGGAAACTTTTTTTTTTTTGCGAGTAAATACCTTATTTTCTTGTTTATTCCTCCTCTCCTCACTTCCGGGTCCGATCGGCGATTCGCAGTGTGTGCTGGGATGTATTCCATGCCAGAAATCTCACAGTATTACCCAGGAGCTTAGCTGTACTGTGTGTATTGAGGCCATTCCATGCCCTGCCTCCTCTCAGTGAGTTGTACTGTATGCATTGTATTCAGGCTGTTCTCTGCCCCGCCTCCTCTGTGAGCGAGGACTGAAAGCATTATATCCTCACTGAGAGGAGGCGGGACAGAGCACGTCCTGAATACAATGCATACAGTACAACTCACTGAGAGGAGGCGGGGCAGGTCACTGCCTGAATACACACAGTTCAGCTCCTGGGTAATACTGCGAGATTTCTGGCATGGAATACATCCCAGCACACACTGCGAATCGCCAAATGACATCATCGCCAATCGGACCCAGAAGTGAGGAGGGGAGGAATAAACAAGAAAATAAGGTATTTACTAGCAAAAAAAAAAAAGTTTCCATTGGTAAAAGTCATTTTAAAGGGGATTACATACATCTAAAGTTACGAAAATGGGTGGAACTCCACTTTAAGTACATATGCGTAATCCCATGTGTAATTTCCTTCATTAACGCTTGCAAGCCTGAGTAAGTTCCACTCATATTAGCTGCTCCATCAAAAGAATCACCTATGCACTTTTCAGATTAAGTCCTAAAGTAGAGAGTGAATTCAGTAAGGCAATGTAGGTTTTTACTGCTGGAATCTTCAATAGTAACAAGACGTAATAATCTTTCCTTAACTTTATCACCACTAGCATACCGAACAATAGCATACTGATCTTGGGTGGAGTTCATCTGAACTGAAAATAGGCCAGAATTCTCTTCTTTTACTATTTCCTCCTTTATCATGTTACCAATAATCACAAATAACTTTGTTATAGTAGATTCTTAGGAAAGTTACAAACTTCCCTCTCCTATGGATCACAGCTCTTTGCTTTCCCTACAACAACATTAGGTTCTTTTTATTTTAAGACTGGACTGTAGTCAGTAAGAAGTTTCACAATCTCCAAAAAATGACCTAGATTTTCGAGATGGTCCTCGTCAAACACATCTGCCACAGACTCTAAATAACTGCTTCTGAATGGCAGTGCTTGAACACCAATGAAAAAAAACAATATAGATTTTGTGGCTTACAATAAATAGAATTTCTTAGAGACATCGGACTACTTAATTTGTGCTTAAAAGATTTGCCACTCACATTAACAAAATAGGCATCACAAATTTATGGCATTGAGAGTTTTCATGTTACATTAATCTTGTTGTGATGTCTCCAGTCGTTGCAACCTTGTATTACCGAAGTCTGCTTGTACTTTTCCTGCCCATAATATAAGCAGATGGAACAATGCACACTTTTTTTCCTCATTAAGAGTGACCCATTTTCTTTGAACGCTGGACCCTTGTATGCCTTTTCAGTAATAAACAACATTACCATTAAATGGTATGTTTTCTGTGGGCTGGTGAGGATGGAAGTTTCAAAAGGTAATTCCTGCTTTATGCAAGTCTTGGGAAAAGAGAAAGTAGTCTTCTTTTTAAAGGTGATTTTTCCACACTGTCATTTTGGCAGGCAGAGGTTCCCATGTATTTTCTCCAGTTGGTAGCTCAATTTCAACATCTGACTCAGTTTCAAGATCTACATCTTCTGTCACTGATTCATCACTGATCTCAACAGGAAGCATCTTCCTGAGGAACATCATCTGTTTTTTTTTTTTTTTTTTTAACCAAAGAATGAATCAATTTTGCTAGTAGATGCCTCATTTTGTCATCTTTGCCTACTTAATTTTCTTTTCATATAAACACAAAAGTGGTGCTAAGTTCCAGACATTGCCAATTTTTTTTTATACCTGATGATAAAATAAGGAACAAGTATCCCTAGTCATGGACAGTTGTAAAAAAAAAAAACTAATAACATGCTTTAACCATTTGCCGACCAAGCTTTTTGTGGCACTTTTTGTTTACATCAGTAATTTTTTGCTAGAAAATTTAGAACCCCCAAACATTATAATTTTTATTGTTAGCAGAGCCCCCGAGGGAATAAAATGGCGATCGTTGCAAATTTTTTATGACACTATGTTATTTGTACAGTGGTTTTTCAAACTGGATTTTTGTCTTACCGTAAAATCCTTTTCTCTGAAGTTCATTGACAGACACGGCTCCATATAATTCTTGACCATTGGGTTTTGCTGCCCTCTACAGGAGTAGAACACTAGGCAGGAAAAAGCTTTACCACGCCTATGGGGCTGTCCCTGCAGGCATACACCCACTCACACTGCTATAGGCTTCAGTTTCGTTGCAAGCAAGGAAAAACCCCGACCCACTCACGGGGCGGGTGCTGTAACTGTCAATGAACTTCAGAGAAAAGTATTTCACGGTAAGATAAAAATCCAGTTTTCTTTATCGTTCATTGACAAACGCAGCTCCATATAATTCTTGACCATTGGGAAGTCCCAAAGCAGTATTTGCATGAGGGGTGGGAAAACAATGCAGAAAAATGTAATTCCCAACAAGGTTAAAACTTAAGCCAACCACAGAATATAGAGCTCAACCAGGAACAGGAGCTCGCCTAGACAAACACCTTCAAAGAGTCAAAGTCTTTTTCAAACAGCAGCTTGCAAAACCTTCCGTCGATGCAAACACATCTACTTTATACAATTTTTTTGAATGTGTGCACAGACGACTGAGTTGCCTCCTTGCAAACTTGTATCACTGAAGACTGATGGCAAAAAGCCCAAGAAGCACACAGCGCCCTAGTAGAATGCGCCTTCACGGGGAAAGGTGGAACCTGACCCTTCAGGGAATAAGCCTGAACCACTGTCTGCCTGATTCACCTAGAAATGGTTGAAGCAGACGCAGCCAATCCCTTTCTAGGTCCTTCCGTAAGGACAAAAAGAATCTGATTTCCTGAAAGATTCAGTAGCCACCAGGTAAACCCTAATTGCAGGAAACCACATCCAAAGAATGCAAAGCAATTTCCTAAGGATGCTTGGGCTTATGCCCCGTACACACGTGCAGATTATCTGAAGACTTTTGTCTGTAGACTTACCAAAACCATATAATGAGGTCAAACCTAAACACTTTCAATTTGTATGCAATCCGGCAGGCCCTTGCACTACATAGAAAAGGTAAATCTGAAGACAAAAGTCTTCAGATAATCTGCACGTGTGTACGGGGCATTAGGACATAAAGAAGGCAGCACAAATGTCTTCATTTAGAATTTCGGATGGAAATCAGAAACCACTGACTAGGTCGAAGTACCACTTTATCTTTGTGGACCACCAAATAAGGCGAACGGCAGGAAAGCGACGCCAATTCTGATACTCTGCGAGCAGAGGTAATAGCCACCAAAAAAGACAACCTTCTGAGACAAGGTCTTACTAGATCTGCGTACCAAGACCGGTTAGGCCAGTCTGGAGCCACCAGAGTGACTGAAATCCCCTCCGCCTCTATTCTGCGCAGAAGTCTCGGCGGGAGTTTCAGCTGTGGAAACGCATAGATCAGCCGATAATGACCCCAAGAAGCCACCAGTGCATCTATGGCGTCGGCTAGGGGATCCCGTGACCTGGCTACAAACCTTTGAACCTTCTTGTTGAGCCGAAAGGCCAACAGGGCGAAATCAGGTGTCCCCCATCGGGTGTAGTGACCATTCCCCCTGATCCAACACCTGATGGCTCAGGTTGTCTGCCTGCCAGTTTTCCACACCTGAAATGTGTACCGCGGAGAGAGCCGGAACAAAATTTCAAAATCTCAGCCACCTCCCGGGCCGCTAAGACACTCTTGGTTCCGCATTGGTGATTGATGTAAGCCACGGCAGTGGCATTGTCTGATTGAACCCAGACTAGACAACCTTGTAGACGATTTGTCCAGTGACAAAGGCAAAGCTTTATTGCCCTGAGTTCCAGAACGTTGATCTGTAGTCTGGACTCTTCCACTATCCAAGACCCCCTGGGCACACATCTCCAGCCATACAGGCTGGCGTCCGTGGTGGCCACGGTCCAATACAATGGAAGGAAAGACTTGCCCTGGCCCAATGCCAACGAGCGAAGCCACCATAGAAGAGCAGTCTTTGTGTTGTGACTCAATCGAATCATAGAATCCAACGACTTTGTAGCTTTGTTTCGTTTGACCAGAATTTCCCTCTGTAATGACCTGGTGTGGAACTGAGACAATGGGACCGCCTCGAAGGTCGACACTATCAGGCCTAGCACTCTCATGCAAGTCTGCAGAGAGGACAGATTGCTGGACAACAACAAACGAATCGCCCCCTGCAACTTCTGCAGCTTGTCTAGGGGAAGAAAAACCTTTGCCAAAGCAAAATCCAGAGTCAGACCCAGGTAGACCAGTCTTGAGGATAGTACCAGGACCGATTTTGCGAAATTCATGGTCCAGCCGAACTCTTGCAAAGTCCTTACAGTGATTGCCAAATCCTCTGACAGAGCTGAATGAGAATCTGCTCTTAACAGGAGATCTTCCAGGTACCCCAGGACCGCAATACCCCTTTGACGTAAAAGTGCCAATATCTGAGCCAACACATTTGTGAAGACCCTGGGAGCAGAGGCGAGACCAAAGGGTAACTCCACAAATTGAAAGTGCTCCTCTACCACAGCAAAGCGAAGAATAAGCTGTTGTCCAGCGTTGATAGGGATGTGTAAATATGCGTCCTTGATAGAGGCCAACAGGTCTCCCTGATGTAGGGACACCACCACTGTGCGAACATACTCCTTTCGAAAATTCTGTACCCGCACAAAATTGTTTAGAGCTTTAAGATCCAGAATTGGACACACCTTGCCACCCTTCCTGGGCACAGTGAACAGATTTGAATAAAACCCCTGAAAACGTTCCTGAGAAGAACCGACACAATCACTCCCTGTGACAGCAGATCTTGCACCACCTCTTGCAAGTCCGTTAACCGATCTTTAGATATGCGGAGGTTGGACGGGAAAATCTCTTCTTTACCTTTAAAAGCGAAATATCAACAATAAACTTGTATTGTGGCTTCTGTCTGGCCACTCTACCATGCAGGTCTGACTGGTGGAGTGTTGCAGAGATGGTTGTTCTTCTGGAAGGTTGCAGAGATGGTTGTTCTTCTGGAAGGTTGCAGAGATGGTTGTTCTTCTGGAAGGTTGCAGAGATGGTTGTTCTTCTGGAAGGCTCGCCACAAAAGCTGTAGCTCTGTCAGAGTGACCAACGGGTTCTTGGTCACCTCCCTGACTAAGGCCCTTCTGATCGCTCAGTTTGGCCAGGCAGCCCACTCTAGGAAGAATCCTGGTGGTTGCAAACTTCTTCTATTTACAGATGATGGAAGCCACTGTGCACATTGGGACCTTTAATGCTGCAGACATTTTTCTGTGCCCTGCCCCAGATCTGTGCCTCCATACAATCCTGTCGTGAGGTCTACAGACAATTCCTTGGAATTTATGGCTTGGTTTGTGCTCTGACATGCCCGGGTTACTGTGGGGCCTTATATGGACAAGTGTGTTCCTTTCCAAATCATGTCCAATCAACTGAATTTCCACAGGTGGACTCCAATCAAGTTGAAGAAATATCTCAAGGATGATCAGTGGAGACAGGATGTACCTAAACTCAATTTTGAGTGTCAGGGCAAAAGCTGTGAATCCTTATGTACATGTGATTTTTTATTTTTTTAATAAATTTGCAAAGATTTCAAACAAACTTCTTTCACGTTTGTCATTATGGGGTATTGTTTGTAGAATTTTGAGGAATATAATGAATTTAATCCATTTTGGAATAAAGCTGTAACATAACAAAATGTGGAAAAAAAGTGAAGCGCAGTAGGTGAGCAGAAGCAGACATGAATAAAGTATATAGGAAAAGATTCTTTACACACCTGAATACTTGTTTAAGATGGACGAGCAATGCTCTAAAACTTGGTAATATTCTCCCTCCAAAAGCTTACACTGACAAAAATTCAGAAGCAATGGAGTGATCTTCAAATCCAGACTAATCCAGTCAGGAGATCCAGGCTGCTCCTAATCAGACAAAGAAAAAAAAAATCATAATTATTACAGAGAAAATTAGGGATGCACCGATCCAATATTGGGATCGGATATCGGCTTCGATACCGGCAAAATAGCTGGATCTGGGATCGGTAAAATGAACAGATCCACGGGCTGATCCGGTGCTGCTATGTTCAGTTGTATGTTGTATTTTTAATTCCTGTTTGTAGGATTTTGCATATTTTTTACACTTTACTGTTTAATTACTATTGTATGTTCAAGCAAAAAACTTTTTTCTTGTGGCTACATTTTATTCTTTTTAATTTGGAGTTTGACTTTGATTACATAATATTTTAGATTTTGAATTCACAATTGTTATAACAAAACAATAGTACCGGATCGGTATCTGTATCGACAGATACGCAAAGCCAGGCATCGGTATCGGGACTAGAAAAGCTGGATCGGTGCACCCCTAGAGAAAGTGACTGCTGCCTTTTAGTAAATAAAAAAATACATTTGATGCTTATCCTACAGCAATATCTACATGTAAAGGACTTGGCCTTTATAAGCCTCCTTTAGTGCGGGCGGTGCGCCCGACAGACTCAGTTTTGCTCAGCGGGGATCGATCCACCGATCCCCGCTGAGCAGGCGGATGACAGCTCTGTCTCCCCTTACTTTGCAGAGACGGAGCTGTCAGATCCCTGCTCTCCTCTATGGCAGTGGTCCTCAACTCCGGTCCCCAGGGCCAGTGGCGGCCTGTGCATAGGGGGCACCAGGGCGCCGCCCCCCCCCCCCTAAAAAAAAAGGAAAAAAAAATTACAAAAAGAACAATAAAGTAAAAAAAAAAAAAAAAAATCGCCTTCGCCGGCCTATGTGGTGGCTATGGGGGGGGGGGGGGGGGGTACGACCCAGAAGAGGCGCCAATTGGCTGCCTTCTGGGGGCGTAACCTGGGCGCAGGTCATAGCGCTAGGACACCCCCACTTTCGTGATATCCTGGCTGTGATTGGTCCAGTCTCCAATCTGGACCAATCATCATCCAGGACATCCGATTGCTGACCCCGCTGACGTCGCAATGGGGGCGGTGCCGGTGCGTGTGTCAGTCAAGCACCGTCACCGCCCGATCTCCTTCCCGCCGCCCGGACCGATCGGAAGACCAGAAGACTGAAGAGGACGAGACGAGCAGCGCTGTGGACGTCTCGCAGGCAGCCCAGGAGGAGAGCAGGTAAGTGATTGAAGCCGACCTGTGCCCTCACCTGTACCATGCCGCCTATACCATCACCTGTACCATGCCGCCTATACCATCACCTGTGCCATGCCTGTACCATGACCTCAAAGTCACGCAATTTTTTTACCGCGTTTTTTGCCGCGAAGCAATATCTATTACATTTTTCTTTTTGCGCCCCCCCCCAAAAATTTTGAGCACCAGCCGCCACTGCTCAGGGCCCACTAACAGGCCAGGTTTTAAGTATTACCTTGGGGAGATGTAGACTAGAGTACTGCAATCACTGAGCAGCAAATTATATCACCTGGGATTATTTCAGTTATCTTGCAAACCTGGCATGTTAGTGGGCCCTGAGGACCACTGCTCAATGGGAGATCGGATGACAACGGACCGCCTGTCCGTTTTCATCCAATCCTCCAGACGGATGGAAAATAGGGTATAGCAGCGGGTATCAGCAGAGATGCATGGAGCATCCGATCAGGTCCGCCTGAAAAACTGACAGGTGGACTGGATCAGAAAGACAGTGTGAAAGGGGCCTTACAAACAACTCCAAACAAAAGTCAGAGGGGCTTTAACCCCTTCACGCCTAAGGGTAATTCAAATCTAAATGCCTAAGCACAATTTTCACGTGTTAGTAAAACTGTATATATCATCACAATACTTTGTCCATCCATGTGGATTATACCTTGTTTTTTTTTATCCAGGGCAAAGTGGGCTTTCATTTGGTAGTAAATTGTTATGGTATCTCCTGATTTTTTTTTATCATCAAAGGAAAGCTGGCCCAAAATAGTATAAGAAAAAAAAAAAAAAAAAAAGATTATTTTTTTTAAAAAACTTAGCTGTATATTTCTTGTTACTACCATAACCTACCACCAAAGAACCCCCCAAAATAAAGTATCCTGTTCCTGGCAATCGCAATGATACCACATATGTGTATGGTATTTGTGTTTTTTTTTTTTTTTTACCCATACATTGTATCTTTACTTCATAGAAAAAAAAAAAAAAAAAACCCACAGGGGCCGGCTTCACAGTGACAGCCAATCAGGCTATCACAGCAATCCAGTGACCCGGAATTGGAAGAACGGCCGGGCGCGCGCGCGCACGTTACGTGGGCGTGGAGGGAGGGGGGTTTAAAGTGACACTAAACAATATCCCTATTCTCTAAAACCATACTATGATTTCCCATAGTCCCTAGTACACCCCAGGATCGAGCAAGAGAGGGTGGAACCATGGAAAACAAAATTTAGGTGCATGCTAACAGGAAGCCAGCAAAAAAAAAAAATGAATATGGAGATTTGGAGGAGGCCGACAGCAACATAAGGTACTTTTTGAGATAAGAATACAGGCTTGAAACACATTGTGTGTATATATATATATATTAGGGATTGACCGATTATCAGCAAAGCCGATATATAGAGGGCCAATATGCACGCTCCCTGATATATCGGAATCGGTCCCTGAGGTTGCCGATATTTTGGGAAAGTGCTTGTACCGGAGTGATGCCTACAGCTAGAGGCATCACCCCGGTACAAGCGTCCATAGCTGAGGCTCGGCTGTCTTGTAATGACAACCGATGTGGCTGAGAAGCCGCTCGGCTGTCATTACAAGGAGCGGGAGGGGATGTTCCCCCCTCCACGGCTCCTGTCCCACCGGGAGACCCGGGCAACCAGCCTGCACAGCAGCCGAAGACCCGATCAAAGCCGCATTCGGCTTTGACAAGTGACATCACTTCCGGGTACTCGTCCCCAGATTTAAAAAAATGACAGCATTCAAAACAGCCAAACTTGGCGTTTTGAATGCTTTTAAGTGCAGAGGAGGAGTTTGGGGTCTTTTAGACCCCAAGATCCCTCCACAAAAGTACCTGTCAAGAATAAATGTACGAAAATATCGGCCGATACCGATATGCATTGGCCCAAACATCGGTATCGGAAACGATAAACGGGTCGATCACATACATATATAAACACACACACAGTGGATATAAAAAGTCTACACACCCCTGTTAAAATGTTAGGTTTCTGTGATGTAAAATGTGAGACAAAGCTAAATCATTTCAGAACTTTTTCCACCTAATGTTTCCTAAACTGTGCAGCTCAGTTGAACAACAAACTGAAATCTTTTAGGTGGAGGGAAGTAAAAATAATAAACTAAAATATGGTTGCATAAATGTGCACACCCTTAAACTAATACTTTGTTGAAGCACCTTTTGATTTTATTACAGCGCTCAGTCTTTTTGGGTATGAGTCTATCAGCATGGCGCATCTTGGCTTGGCAAGATTTGCCCACTCTTTTTTGAAAAAACACTCCAAATCTGTCAGATTGCGAGGGCATTTCCTGTGTACAGCCCTCTTCAGATTACCCCACAGATTTTCAAACTCGGATTCAGGTCTGGGCAATTCCAAAAAAGTAATCTTCTGGTGAAGCCATTCCTTTGTTAATTTGGATGTATGCTTTGGGTCGTTGGCATGCTGAAAGATGAAGTTCCGTTTAATGTTCAGTTTTCTAGCAGAAGCCTGAAGGTTTTGTGCCGATATTGACTGGTATTTGGAACTGTTCATAATTCCCTCTACCTTGACTAAAGACCCCTGTTCCAGCTGAAGAAAAACAGCCCCAAAGCATGATACTTCCACCACCATGCTTCACTGTGGGTATGGTGTTTTGGTGATGTGCAGTGTTGTTTTTGCGCCAAACATATCTTTTTGAATTATGGCCAAAAAGTTCAACCTTGGTTTCATCAGACTATAACACTTTTTCCCCACATGCTTTTGGGAGACTTCAGATATCTTTTTCCAAAATTTAGCCTGGCTTGGATTTTTTTCTTGGTAAGAAAAGGCTTCCATCTTGCCACTCTACCCCATAGCCCAGATGTATGAAGAATACGGGAGATTGTTGTCACATGTACCACACAACCAGTACTCGCCAGATATTCCTGCAGCTCCTTTAATGTTGCTGTAGACCTCATGACAGCCTCCCTGACCAGTTTTCTTCTCGACTTTTCATCAATTTTGGGGTGACGTCCAGTTCTGTATTGTCACTTTTGTGCCATATTTTCTCCACTTGATGACTGTCTTCACTGTGTTCCATGGTATATCTAATGCCTTGGAAATTCTTTTGTACCCTTCTTCTGACTGATACCTTTTAACAATGAGATCCCTCTGATGCTCTGAAAGCTCTCTGCAGACCATGGCTTTTGCTGTAGGATGCGACTAAGAAAATGTCAGGAAAGACCTACTAGAACAGCTGAACTTTTTTATGGGTTAATCAGAGGCAGTTTTAAATGATGGCAGGTGTGTACTGACTCCTATTTTACATCGGTTTGAATGTGATTGCTTAAATCTGAACGCAGCTACATTCCCAGTTATAAGATGGTGTGCACACTTATGCAACCACATTATTTTATTTTTTTATTTTTAAACCCCACCCCCCAAAAAATTATTTTTTTTTTTTTAATTAAGTTGTACAGTTTGTAGGTCACATTAAAGGTATAAAAAGTTCTGAAATGATTTATCTTTGTCAATTTTATTTACATCACAGAAACCTGACATTTTAACAGTGTGTTTTAAAGTGTTTTAAAGGGGTGTGTAGACTTTTTATATCCATTGTAAATACACATACATATACAGTGCATTGCGAAGTATTTGGCCCCCTTGAACTTTTCGACCTTTTGCCACATTTCAGGCTTCAAACAAAGATATAAAAACTGTAATTTTTTTTGAAGAATCAATAACAAGTGGGACACAATCATGAAGTGGAACGAAATTTATTGGATATTTCAAACATTTTTAACAAATAAAAAACTGAAAAATTGGGCGTGCAAAATTATTCAGCCCCCTTAAGTTAATACTTTGTAGCGCCACCTTTTTCTGCGATTACGTCGCTTGGGGTATGTCTCTATCAGTTTTGCACATCGAGAGACTGAAATTTTTGCCCATTCCTCCTTGCAAAACAGCTCGAGCTCAGTGAGGTTGGACGGAGAGCGTTTGTGAACAGCAGTTTTCAGTTATTTCCACAGATTCTCGATTGGATTCAGGTCTGGACTTTGACTTGGCCATTCTAACACCTGGATATGTTTATTTGTGAACCATTCCATTGTAGATTTTGCTTTATGTTTTGGATCATTGTCTTGTTGGAAGACAAATCTCCGTCCCAGTCTCAGGTCTTTTGCAGACTCCATCAGGTTTTCTTCCAGAATGGTCCTGTATTTGGCTCCATCCATCTTCCCATCAATTTTAACCATCTTCCCTGTCCCTGCTGAAGAAAAGCAGGCCCAAACCATGATGCTGCCACCACCATGTTTGACAGTGGGGATGGTGTGTTCAGGGTGATGAGCTGTGTTGCTTTTACGCCAAACATAATGTTTTGCATTGTTGCCAAAAAGTTCGATTTTGGTTTCATGTGACCAGAGCACCTTCTTCCACGTGTTTGGTGTGTCTCCCAGGTGACTTGTGGCAAACTTTAAACGACACTTTTTATGGACATCAAATGGCTTTCTTCTTGCCACTCTTCCATAAAGGCCAGATTTGTGCAGTATACGACTAATTGTTGTCCTATGGACAGAGTCTCCCACCTCAGCTCTAGATCTCTGCAGTTCATCCAGAGTGATCATGGGCCTCTTGGCTGCATCTCTGATCAATCTTCTCCTTGTATGAGCTGAAAGTTTAGAGGGACGGCCAGGTCTTCGTAGATTTGCAGTGGTCTGATACTCCTTCCATTTCAATATTATCGCTTGCACAGTGCTCCTTGGGATGTTTAAAGCTTGGGAAATCTTTTTGTATCCAAATCCGGATTTAAACTTCTCCACAACAGTATCTCGGACCTGCCTGGTGTGTTCCTTGTTCTTCATGATGCCCTCTGCTCTTTAAACGGACCTCTGAGACTATCACAGTGCAGGTGCATTTATATGGAGACTTGATTACACACAGGTGGATTCTATTTATCATCATTAGTCATTTAGGTCAACATTGGATCATTCAGAGATTCTCACTGAACTTCTGGAGAGAGTTTGCTGCACTGAAAGTAAAGGGGCTGAATAATTTTGCATGCCCAATTTTTCAGTTTTTTTATTTGTTAAAAAAGTTTGAAATATCCAATAAATTTCGTTCCACTTCATGATTGTGTCCCACTTGTTGTTGATTCTTCACAAACAATTACAGTTTTATATCTTTATGTTTGCCTGAAATGTGGCAAAAGGTCGCAAAGTTCAAGGGGGCTGAATACTTTCGCAAGCACTGTACAAGGTGGCCAAGGCAGTATTCTCCAAGACTTGTTAGCCTGGTATGGCACTACCAACAGCACTGCAATTAAATCTTCAATCTTGAACTAGCAGCAAACCTGGGAGAGGAGTCCTACTTCTTCAGGATACTAAGCTATACTTATGCATGTTGGCTGTGCAGGAATGTATAGCCCACAGAGAGACGGTAGCTACTGCTTACTCAGTGTCCTACTGCTAGAGGCAGGTAGTGGCATATCCAGTGGTTTGCTGTGTCTCCGAATAAACACAGAGAAACATCATCTATGCTTAAAGCGGAGTTCCACCCAAAAGTGGAACTTCCGCTCATTTGCTTCCTTTCCCCTATGGTGCCACATTTGGCACCTTTCAGGAGGGAGGGGGGGGGGGGGGGACAGGTACCTGTTTTTGACAGGTACCCTTTCCCACTTCTGGGAGATGGCGCCCTCCCTCGGAAGTTTGGCCCCCGCCGCTGAATTTTAATTTTTGGAGGGGGGGGGGGGGGGGGCGGAACTCCGCATTAAAGCTGATCTCCAGTTACTTTCACTTTAAATAGTTTCTATTTCCTACACTACCATGTGTGCCCACTGGGCACCCTGTATAAACTGAGCTGAGGCTACATACAGTATACAGCACGTTGTTCATTGTATGTTACCTTCTTTCATAAGAACATGCAGCTAAATATAGCAAATTAGAAAATAGTGTGCAATGTACCTTCATCTGTAAGGATTTAAGGCATGCAATAGCTTCATAATATTTGGCAGCTGCTTCAGCTGTTTTCCCCTCTTTGTACAGCTGGTTGCCTTCTTGGTGAAGGATGGGTACCACTTGCAGTTTTTCATCGTCCGACATAGCCCAAGCATCCTGCCTGTAGGTACCTGGCTCCTCGACCTGGAAGACAAAAACATTTCAAACAAAAAATGAAGAGTTATTTATTTCACTAATTTACAGAGCACTGACACTTTGCTACAGTGCTTGTTACAGAACACAGCCCCATATTATTCACATCAGTCCCTTCCTCTGAAAAGTCTAAAAGTCTAAGGTCAATCTGTGTTATCCACTGCAGAAGAAAAAAAATGCACACACAGCAAACTAATTTTTAATGCTGAATTCCAGGTATGTTTTTTTTTATTATTATATTTAGTCAGGTTTGGAAGATGCATACTTACGTTGGTCCAAGCTGGACCAATGCAAGTATCCATCCTACATACTTGCCTAATACCCATGGAAGTGGAGAATCACTGTAGTAGCCTCCACTACCACAGTGATCCTTACTATCTTCTGTAGCCTGTCCTGAATGGCTGCCCTGCTGCATAGTAAACACAGGGGGGTCACTTATTTGGTGTAGGCACCATTTAACAGAACACTTTGCATTTTCTAAATAATTGCAAAACATTCTCTGATTGGGTGAGGTAGTGAATTGGGCCGGTAACATAAGCACCCTGTCCAAACACAGAACGCCTTGCATTCATTACAAGTCGTTATTTGATTGATGAGGTGGATAGGTAGGTGGTAATTCCATGATCTACAGGACTTCCAATCACAGAACACATTGCATTAATGGAGAAAAATATGAGGCATTCTGATTGCTCATAAAAGTCCAACAATGAGTGCTCAGTGCTGTTCCAATTGTGTCCCTACTACGAATTAAAATTCTGTGTAATATATTCTATATTCGTGCTTCAAAGTGTGCAGATCACGTGACCTTCCAACTTCTCCCACACTCCAGAAAAATAGGACACCTTAACAAGTGTATCAAATATGTTTAACCGGTTCCTGACCAGCCGCCACAGTGTATACTGCGGCAGGCTGGCTTCTACAGGCAAATTGGCGTACGTGTACGGCGCTCGCCTGAAGGCCACTAGGCCTTCATTTAGCAGAATGTGAAAAATATTGTGTTTTTTTTCAAAATTGTCGCTTTTTTTTTGTTTATAGCACAAAAAATAAAAAAATCGCACAGGTGATCAAATACCACCAAAAGAAAGCTCTATTTGTGGGGAAAAAAGGACGTAAATTTTGTTTAGGTACAGCGTCGCACGACCGCGCAATCGTCCGTTGAAGTAACACAGTACGGAATCACAAAATAGGGCCTGGTCAGGAAGGGGGCAAAGTGGTTAAAAGCCCCCAGAGCTGAATGTGCTCACTGCTCAGAATGTATTTCAGTGCTGGTCCAAAAGTAGCTCAAATTACTCATAACTCAAACAGAGGGTAATATTGGAGAGGCAAACAAAGAGAAAGGAAACTTTCCATAGTGAAATACCATTTCACTATTACCAGCTGCTCCCTCTCTGTTCCCTTTCCTATTTTAGCAATTAACCGTAATTAGCTACCCTCACCATTTTTTTTTTGGACCAGGTACATAATTTTAACCACTTAAGCCCCAGAGGATTTGGCTGCTAAAGGACCAGGGTTTTTTTTGCGATTTTTTACTGTGTGACTTTAACGGACAATTGCGCGGTCGTGCGACGCTGTACCCAAACGAATTTGACGTCCTTTTTTTCCCACAAACAGAGCTTTCTTTTGGTGGTATTTGATCACCTGTGCGATTTTTTGATCACGCGCTATAAACAAAAAAAGAGCGTAAATTTTGAAAAAATAACAATATTTTTCACATTTTTTTATATGAAATTCCCCAAAAAAAAAAAAGTAAAAATCAAAATTTTTTAACATTTTTCGGCCAATTTGTTTTATGCTACATATGTTTGGTAAAAAAAAAAAAAAAAAATCGCAAAAAGCGTATTTTGATTGGTTTGCGCAAAAGTTATCGCGTTTACTAACAAAGGGAAAGATTTTTGTCATTTTTGGTGTTTTTTTTTTTAACGCGTAATGGCGGCGATCTGCGATTTTTTTTTCGGTACTGCGACATTGCGGCAGACAGATCGGACCCTTGACTGACATTTTTGACACTTTTGGGGGTACCAGTGACATTACTGCAGTAATCAGTGCTATACATATGCACTGTTACTGCAAAAATGACACTGGCAGGGAAGGGGTTAACTTTATTGGACAGGGAGGGGTTAAGTGTGTCCTAGGGGCGTGATTCTAACTGTGCAGGGACATTCCTATTGGTGTAAAAGCAAAGATCAACCGTTCTACATAGTAGAACGAACAGATCTTCACTTTTACACAGGGAGAACTGACAGGCAGCTTGTTTACACAAGCCGCTCTGTCTTTCTCCCTTCACAGGAGCGATCGCAGTGTGACTGGCGGACATCGAGTCCGCCGGTCACACGCACTGACTTGTCTGTGAACGAGCCGCGGCGGGCGCGCGCCCGCCCGCGATAGGCTCGCAAGTCAGTGACAGGCGAGTGACGTACCGATACGTCACTCTGCCTGGCCGGGGCTGACCGCCGCAGTATATAGTCGTGCGGCGGTCGGCAACCGGTTAACAGATGTAATAAAAAGTACTAAATTAGGGATAAAATGTGTACGTTGTGTCCACAGCAACAGTGGTTGTAAAAAAAAAAAGTTCATTGACGGACACAGCTTCTTATCTTCTTGACCATTGGGTCATACTGCCCCCTACAAGAGTAGGACACTAGGCAGGAAAAAGCTTGACTATTCCTATGGAGCAGTCCCAGGGGGTATACTCCCACTCTCAGCTATAGGCATTCATTTTTATTACAAGCAGTATCAGAAGAAAACCAACTCCACAGAGGGGTGGATGCTTTGTCCATCAATGAGAAATGGATTTTACGGTAAGAAAAAAAAAAAAAAAAAAAAAAAAAAAATCGCATTTTCACTTTCGTTCATTGACGGACACAGCTCCTTATCTTCTTACCAGTGAAGACGTCCCCCCACCCCTGATACGGGTAAGGGGTGCACCTTCAAAGGAGCATTTTCGGCAGGTCTGGAGAAGCCTGCTCTCGACTTGCCAGACCACGTTTGCTTTGATCCACAAGAGGAGGCCCAGAAAGGCTTTGATCCCTTGTCAGTCGCCTCTGAGGGACAAAAAAACTTCTTATGAGCAAAGAAGGATCGCCCACGTCTACGACAAGGGTCCCTGCCCTTACTAGCATGCAGGAGAAAGGTACTTTTCCCCCCTGTGAGACTCTTAATGATGTCATCCAGGGTAGCTCCAAACAGGTAATCTCCTTGAAAAGGAAGATCAGTCAAGGCCTTTTTAGAAGTCTGGTCCACAGACCAGCATTTAAGCCAAAAAACTGCTGAAATAGACAGCCTAGCGACTAGGGGAGCCGCGTCCAAAGAGGCATCACAGATAAACTGCAGCCCTATGGACCAACTGGGCTGCCAGCTCAGCAAAGGCAGGGGGGAGCTGCTCCCCCTTCAGGTCACTGCGTAAAAGTTTAGTCCACTCGGTCAGAGTTTGCGACACCAGTGCAATGGTAAATACCGGCCTCAGTCCCGAACCAGGCACAGTGTATATATTGCGGGCCACAGTCTCCTCCTTCCTGTGAGCCAGGTTCTTAAAAGCCGGGGACTCTTTAACCGGAATCATGGTTGTCTTGTTCAACCTAGAGACTGGAGGGTCCACCACCGGTGGAATAGTCCACTTTTTAAGAAGGGACACCTCATAGGGGTACCACATAGCAAAATCGCTTAGGGACCACAAGGGGATGTTTTAGCTGTTCCCACTCTTTAGCGACAATTCTGTCAAAATAGGTGGGGAAAGGAAACACCTTTGCTGCTCTGGCACAGATTCAATCAGTGCATCCACCAGCGGCTACAGGAGTGGAGGAATCATCCTCACTATCTGAGAACTTAGAGCGCCTGGTTGCAGACCCAGCAGAGTGATCCACACCTGCGGTGGCCGAATCAGATTCAGGATCTGAGGAGACAGATGAGGCAGGGGAAGGCGGGGGGGGGGGGGGATGTGGTGCTTTTTGCTAGCCTGTCGCCCAAAAATCACCTCCACCGGAGACACAAAGAACTCCAGGACCACCTACAGCGCATCAATGGATTGTTTGGACCCGGAGGACCCCGCAGCCTCAGAGGGGATCAGGTGGGAAATGTGCTCAAAAGACTCCATGAGTCAATGGGGGGGGGGGGGGACACCACAAAAAAGGTGTAAAAAACACTGCTAAAGGGACACTCCCACCGCTCTGGCAGCACCACACGGTTGCCAGTAACAGAGCGCCTAATCGATCCTCAGTAAGTAGAGAGGGAGAGGACCCCACCAGACTCCCCAGCCAGCAGAAACAGGCACCTGCAGCCACCAGGATAATCTGCACTCCATGTGCTGTGATCAGGAAGTGAAAATATCCAGAAGTCAGCACCGGGGGATGAGGAGGGACTCCCATCACCGAAATTGCCACCCATTGGGGCTCCACTTTTCAATGGCAAACCACTGCAAAATGGCCACCGGACTACACAAACATGGCCGCTATACATTGAGCACAGACTACAGCAAAATGGCGGCACCACGCGGCTCCCAGAGCCCCAGGCCTCAGAAAATGGGACAGGCTGGGAGGGGGGCCTCTGGCAGGAGCCCCCACCAAGTACAACCCCCCACACCCGGTCGCTGACGGCACCACTCGCCCCCATAGCCAGCACAGCACCCTGCACCCACCCCAGGAGGTAGACCAGGCCACCCCACAGCCCCAGCACAAGTGAAGGATGGGGGGAGGGGGGTGAGATGGCCCACAGGGACCACCAGGCCAATGAGGGGGGTGCCTAATGGGATCGAGGGGAACCCTGGGGTTGGGTCCAACCGTCCCAAGGAGGGGAACCATGACCACCCCAAAACCCTCCATGGGGAAAAGGGGGTACAGTTACTTACCATACCAGGAACCAGACGGCCACTGCTCCAGACAAAACCTCCTCTCCATCGAAATGGGGAGGCTGTCAGCCAGGAGGAATGCTGTGACTCGGGCCGAGACCCGGATGTATGCTACCTCACAACGCTTTTAACTTGCAGACCAGCCCCTGTCTGGTGGGGCTAAGTTGCAGATGACCTATCGCGGAGCTGAGGTCTGCACGCACTGGCTGGACAGACTGGGGGTGAACACTGGATCTAGATTATCCAGCCTGTCGCCCAGTCCGGCAGTTGATTGTAGATCTCACAGGAAAAAAATCTATCTAAAAAGAAAAAAATTGCAGGGACCAGAGATCCTGGCAAGGAAGTAGGTCCTTACTCCTGACTAGGCAGAAAAACACTGAGTATCTATAGCAGAGAGAGGGAGTATACCCCATGGGACAGCCCATAGGCATAGCCAGAATTTTTTTTCTGCCTAGTCTCCTACTCCTGTAGGGGGCAGTATAACCCAATGGTTAAGAAGACCAGGAGCTGTGTCCATCAATGAACGAAAGAGAAATATTTTATTGAAATTTTCAAAATAGATATACAGAAGACGTGCTGGGTGGGACGCAGGCAACTGCTTTAACAGTTACAACAAAACAGGTAAGACAATCATAGTACAGTAAAACCTTGGATTGCAAGTATAATTTGTTCCGGAAACATGCTTGTAATACAAAGCACTCGTATATCAAAGCAAATTTTCCCATAAGAAATAATGAAAACTCGGATAATTAGTTCCACAACCATTATAAGTCCTTCAGTCCAAAAGATTATAGCAATGTAAATTCGAGACAACTTCAGGGAATGCCTGGGTAATCTTCCTGTAATGTTTATCTCAGCTTTAAGAAGCTTTTTCTTTATTGTGCTCTTGTGCACATTTTTATTGAGCTTCTTTGAGCTCAGTTGAGCATAAGCATTTTTTTTTTCACAAACCCTCCTTAAAGTCTATGGGCACAAGTTGGATAGAAGTCCCCTTGAAGTGGTACAGTAAACTTTTCTAAAGTTGGAGCGACTTCAGTAGTGTGAATTATGTGTAGCACCCTCCTAGATAGGTGCTAGAGAGTGAGTAATGGTTTTGGCTCTGTCTGCCTATCAGAGGAGCCGCGGGTAAATTCTATATTGCACTCTGCTTAACAGGGAGCAGGATTTGCGAGTTAGGTCTGCTCAATGTGCTCCGTGTGTGAGGGAGTGTCCCCACTGATCCAATAGGGAGGCACATTGAACAGTGAAGGAAACCTGACCAAACAGGCTTTGATACAGCCCCAGTAATTGGCACAGACTGCTGTCTCGGTGCATTGTGGGGTGTAGTATAAAAAGCCAGGAGCACATGTGCTTAAGGTCTTTGACTGGTGAGCAGAGTCCCGGAAGAAGGGTGGCGGCTGCCTCCTCCTCTGCAGTGGTTGGTGTATGGTCACAGGCAGTCAGCCTGGTGAGCCAGAAGTGTGGAGCTGAACCCAGAGGTCCAGGAGAGCTGACTAAGAGGAGTTGAGGCACTGGAGAACCTGGAAAGCAGTATCGTGAGTACCGGGGATCGTGTCTAAGGGCCTGACCAGGAAGGGGGCCACTCCGGAGTAGAGTAGTCAGAGGACGGATGTCAGCTGGTGAGTAGAAAAGGGGTACTAGGCGAATGCCCTGAAGATAAGTGCTAAAGAATATTACCTCGGATTCATCTAGTGGCAGGATGAAGCTGCGGCCTTGCAGCATACTCAGATAGAAGTCCTCAGCATTGTGAATAGTTCAAGTGTTGGGAGTATCCCACTCTTCCCTTCTCCCATCCCCATATAAAATAAAACAACAACCCCTAGACTGTTCATTGACTGAGCCAGAAAGTAAAGTGTTAAGATTCTGCCTGCAGTTGCTATCGGTAACCCAGGGGACTCGAAAAGGTGGGAAATCCAGCCACCCTCAAGGGGGCAGGGCTACATAAGAAAGCTCTCATTGACTAAAATATATATATTTTTTTTTTACTTACCGTAAAATCCATTTTTTCGTTGATGGACAAAGCATCCACCCCTCTGTGAAGTTGGTTTTCTTCTGATATTGCTTGTAATAAAAATGAATGCCTATAGCTGAGAGTGGGAGTATACCCCCTGGGACTGCTCCATAGGAATAGTCAAGCTTTTTCCTGCCTAGTGTCCTACTCTTGTAGGGGGCAGTATGACCCAATGGTCAAGAAGATAAGAAGCTGTGTCCGTCAATTAACTTTTTTTTTTACAACCACTGTTGCTGTGGACACAACGTACACATTTTATCCCGAATTTAGTACTTTTTATTACATCTGTAAAAATTATGTACCTGGTCCAAAAAAAAAATGGTGAGGTTAGCTAATTACGGTTAATTGCTAAAATAGGAAAGGGAACAGAGAGGGAGCAGCTGGTAATAGTGAAATGGTATTTCACTATGGAAAGTTTCCTTTCTCTTTGTTTGCCTCTCCAATATTACCCTCTGTTTGAGTTATGAGTAATTTGAGCTACTTTTGGACCAGCACTGAAATACATTTTGAGCAGTGAGCACATTCAGCTCTGGGGGCTTTTAACCACTTTGCCCCCTTCCTGACCAGGCCCTATTTTGTGATTCCGCACTGTGTTACTTTAACTGACGATTGCGCGGTCGTGCAACGCTGTACCTAAACAAAATTTACGTCCTTTTTTCCCCACAAATAGAGCTTTCTTTTGGTGGTATTTGATCACCTGTGCGATAAACAAAAAAAAGCGACAATTTTGAAAAAAAAACACAATATTTTTCACATTCTGCTAAATGAAGGCCTAGTGGCCTTCAGGCGAGCGCCGTACACGTACGGCAATTTGCCTGTAGAAGCCAGCCTGCCGCAGTATATACTGCGGCGGCTGGTCAGGAACCGGTTAAACATATTTGATACACTTGTTAAGGTGTCCTATTTTTCTGGAGTGTGGGAGAAGTTGGAAGGTCACGTGATCTGCACACCAGCCAAAGACCTTGAGCACACTTTTTATACTACACCCCACAATGCACAGAGACCGCAGTCTGTGCCAATCACTGGGGCTGTATCAAAGCCTGTTTGTCCATTGGTCAGGTTTCCTTCACTGGTCAGTGTGCCTCCCTATTGGATCAGTGGGGATACTCCCTCAGACCACATGAATCGCACACTGTGCACATTGAGCAGACCTAACTCACAGATCCTGCTCCCTGTTAAGCAGAGTGCAATATAGAATTTACCCGCTGCTCCTCTGATAGGCAGACAGAGCCAAAACCTATACTCACTCTCTAGCACCTATCTAGGAGGGTGCTAAACATAATTCACACTACTGAAGTCGCTCCGACTTTAGAAAATTTTACTGTACCACTTCAAGGGGACTTCTATCCAACTTGTGCCCATCGACTTTAAGGAGGGTTAGTGAAAAAAAAATGCTTATGCTTAACGGAGCTCAAAGGAAATTTCTCTTCTGTTTTATACTCGTATTGCAAGACCTCTTGTGACGTGACGCTACTCATATAGCAAGACCTCTTGTAAAACACTTGCAGGACAAGTCACTTGCAATCCAAGGTTTTACTATATTTATGTAAGTGTACATTCTTATGTGGTACATGACCATGTGGTAACTTTTGTATACGATTACTAAAAGATTTCTTGAAGTTAAGGAAACTGTCCTACCTTTAACATTGTGATGACAAATATTAAGGGCTGAGGCTCTTTCTGCAATGTGTCCAAATCCATGTATCCAAGGGAATGGTCATGAAGTTGCGCTATCCCTCCGCAGCAATGTCTCTGACCTTCACGAGGATCCTGTCCTTCTGCGATTCGACGCAGACTACGGGACACTTGTGGGTAATCTAGTACAAGCTGAACGACAAAAGACATTTATCAGATGTATGAAAGCATTAAAACCATCCTAACTCATTTGTATGTGCTACTTATTAACTACTACAGCATAAATACAATAACAAGCACCTGCTTACAGAAAGCTGTAAAAGATTGGTGATGAATTAAAGGATCCAACATAGACCAAGAGTTGAAATTCTGGCATTCAATTATAGCAACCAACCTAAGCTTTCTTTCAAGGGATTCAGTATTTGATATTTAGTAGTTAGCTCTTCAGCTAATGATTTTCTAGTAGCGAACTGGGTGTGTGATGCTCTTTATGTACCTACCCACCTGACAAATTATTGCTCTAATAAAAAAAAATTAACAGCCCACCAAATACACATATACACACTCATATATAGTTATTAAGATATATATATATATATAGATATATATATATATATATATATATATATATATATAGATATATATATATCAAAAGGATGACTGCTGCAGATAAAATTTATTGAACGAAATGTCATACATATCAAAAGTATTCCATAATTACAGTTTCGGGCTTACAAGCTCACGCCCTTCTTTAGATCAGAACACATCTAAAATCGCTGAACACAAACACATATATAAATACAGTAATGCCTAGTTTCCACTGAGCAGATTGGTTCGGGTCGGTTTCGGTACGGTACGCTATTTTGAGTGTTTCCATTAAGAAAGTGGCCCACAACCGAACCAAACCGCACCATTCCTGGTCCTCCTTCAGATGTAGGGCCATAGGAAATGGTACGGCATGGTTAGGGCGGAGCTACTGGCGTCACACGATAAATTCCACGAATTGGCGGACAGGAAAACTTCCATACTCACGTCAAACGAAAGCGCAAAACAAACACCACATTTGGTGTAAACCCCGCATGGCCCCTGGCGGTCCGACTTGCAGTGGAAACGCTCACCTGAATAGACCGGACCATTCTAACCCTTCCAAACTGTACCGACCCGAACCGTTCTGCTCAGTGGAAACGAGGCATTAGGTCCACATATAAGTGGGACCTAGGCACAATCTTCATACTTTTGGCTCTGTATGCCACCAGAATAAAATTTAAATGAAACAATCCAAATTAATTTGAAGTGCAAGACTTTCAGCTTTAATTCAAATGGTTGAACATAAATATCATGTAAAATTTTAGGAATTGCAACCATTTTTTCACGCAGCCCCCCATTTTTAGGGGCTCAAATGTAATTGGATAAATGAAAAAAATCATAAATAAAATGTTCATTTTTATTATTTAGTTGAGAATCCATTAGGGTCCTTTCACACGGGCTTTCCATCCAGCGAACTCAGCTTTGCTTGATCCGCTGATGCTTGCTGAGCAGGCGGATGAAAGGTCCATCTCCGTTAACTGTGCTGAGACGGACCTGTCAGAGCCCCGCTCTCCTCTCCTGTCCGTTTCCACCTGATCCTCCAGACGGATGGAAAATAGGGTTACCAGCCGTCTGGATTTCACAGACAGGATCGGATAGCAGCGGGTATCAGCGCATAGGTCACCGCTGACATCTGCTGCCCCATAGGGGTGCATGGAGCGTCCAATCAGACCAGCCTGAAAAACTGACAGACGGACATGATCGGAAAGCCCGTGTGAAAGGGACCTTACTGGCAATGACTGCCTGAAGTCTGGAACCCATGGACATTACCAAGGACTGGGTTTCCTTCTTTCTGATGCTTTGCCAGGCTCTTACTGCAGCAGTCTTCAGTCGTTGTTTTTTTTTTTTGTGGTCTTTCTGCCTTTAGTTTTGCCTTCAGCAAATTAAATGCATGCTCAATTGGGTTGAAACCAGGTGTTTGTGCCATTGCAGAATATTACACTTCTTTTCCTTAAAAAGCTCCTGGGTTGCTTTTGCAGTGTGTTTTGGATCATTGTTTATCTGTACTGTGAAGCGCCATCCAATCAACCTTGATGACAATATACAGTATCTCTATACACTGCAGAATTCATTTAGCTGCTTAGGTTACATCATCAATAAACACCAATGACCCAGTACCACTGGAAGCCATGCATGCCCATGCCATTAGACTGCCTCCACCATGTTTTACAGATGAAGTTGTGTGCTTTGGTACATGAGCTGTTCCAAGCCTTCTCCACACTTTTTCTTCCTGTCATTCTGGTACAGATTAATCTTAGTTTTATCCATCCAAAGAATGCTTTTCCAGAACTGGCCTGGTTTTTTAGATGTTTTTTTTTTTGGCAAAGTCTTAGCTGGCTTTTCTATTCTTCAGGCTTATGGATGGGGTTTGCATCTTGTTGTGAACCCTCTGATTTGCTCTTGTGAAGTCTTCACAATTGTAGACTTTGAAAATAATACACCCACCTCCCGGAGAGTGTCCTTCACTTGTCTGGATGTTGTGAATGGGTTTTTCTTTACCATAGAGAGGATCCTGCGATCATCCACCACTGTTGTCTTCCATGGCCATCCAGGCCTTTTTATGTTGCTTAGCTCACCAGTGCGTTCTTATTTCCTCAGAATGTACCAAACTGTTGATTTGGCAACGCCTAATGTTGCTGCCCTATCTCTGATGGATTTGTTTCCTTTTTGAAGCCTTACAATGGTCTGTTACACTTGCATTGACAGCTCCCTTGAACGCACAATGTAGGTTCACAGCAAAAGAGAATTGCACTTAGAATCAACTCCAGATCTTTTACCAGCTTAATTGATGAAGAAATAATGAAGGAGTAGCCCACACCTAGCCATGAAACAGCTTTTGATTCAATTGTCCAATTACTTTTGGTCCCTTAAAGAAAAGGGGGGGTTGGCTTTTCTTAAGACCTGTAATTCCTAAACCCTTCCTCCAATTTGGATGAACATAACCTCAAAAAAAAAAAAACTTGAGAGCGTGCACTTTCAGCCCATATCCATTATAGAACTATAGCTTGAATACATTTTGGCAAATACCTGAGAAGAAAAAAAAAAAAAACTAACATTGTGCCTGTCGAATGCTGACCTTTAAGGTCATAGGTAAGCCCCTTTCTTCTATATACTTGCTGTTATCGATGGACTATAGTCAGTCTCTTGAGAAAATTTATAATAAATGGAAGGGGGATATTTCGGATTTGACTGTAGAGGAATGGGAGGACTCGGTTAGTAACTACATCCCCTCAATGATATCGGCTAGGGACAGATTTATACAACTTAAATTTTTACATAGAGCATATTATACGCCTCAACGCCTTGCCAGAATATACCCTATGACTGACCTCTCTTGTACCCGATGTGGGCGTGATATTGGCACCTTTTTTCACGTTGTTTGGTCGTGTCCTGAGCTTGCATCCTTTTGGAAAGCGGTGACGGACACTCTAGGGGAAATTTTTGATACCACGGTCCCATTGGACCCAAGGGTAACTTTATTGAACAATCTTACAGAAGTGTTTGGGGATAAACATGCTAAATTGTGTATCACCTATGCTTTATTTTATGCTAGGAGAGAAATCCTTCTGCGGTGAAAGTTAACTGAGCCTCCCACCCGGACAACCTGGATAGTCGCTGTTACTAAGACGCTTCCATTCTATCGCTTCATGTACGATAGTAGGAACTGTCCTAAGAAATTTGATAAAGTTTGGTCGGCCTGGATTGATGCAATAGGTGTGCCAATGTCTCCTGTCTCATGATGACAGGAGCAAGATATAATGTACTCCTTTTTTTTTTTTTTTTTTTTGTATGTACTGATAACTTCTGTGTAGGGTGATGTACCTTATTTGTAACGGTTTGTCTTGTTTATATGTTAATAAAAAGGAAAATGTATTTGTAAAAAAAAATTGTGCCTGTGTTCAAATATATATGGACCTAAATATATATATATATATATATATATATATATATATATATATATATATATATATATGTTTTACACTAAAATTGGTAGTAAAGTCTTGGTTAAAAAAAAAAAAATCCGATCCCCTGCAGGTTAATGCCATAAATGTGTTGGTATGTACCGCATACTAGCACATAAAGACAGACTTGCCTTTCAAACAAAAACCTCCAGCGCCATGCTGTCACCAATGCAGGTGCTTCCATCCTCACCCAATCTTCCTTCTTGGTTGCCTTCATCAGTTATTGCCAATGAGAATTATCTCCTCAACGGTGCACGTTTAAGATACATTCATTGTACCTACAGGCAAGCTTTTCCTCTATGTTGCATCACAAATGTAGGAGTGCTAATGTGATGAAAACACATCTCTTCCCTTCATTGCTCTTCTTGTTTGTGCCGGTTTCAAATCTAATTCGTAGTTTACCTAGAACACTAGACTGAGAGACCCAGGGATTGTGAGATATTTGGTTTCTTCACAGGAAGTGCCAGTTCTTAGACTGCAGACAGAGGTCATGCAAGAATCTGTGCAGTGCCATGCCTCATGTTTGAACTAGGGATCGACCGATTATCGGGGGCCGATATGCACTTTCCCCGATATAATCAGAATTGGCCCCTGAGGTTACCGATATTGCCGATATTTCGGGAAAGCGATGTACCGGAGCGATGCCTGCAGCTAGAGGCATTACCCCAGTACCAGCGTCCATAGCCGACGGTCGGCTGTCTTGTAATGACAACCGATGCGGCCGAGAAGCCACTCGGCTGCCATTACAAGGTGCGGGAGGGGACGTCCCCCCTCCTCCTGCCACCTTCCACGGCTTACCCGGGCCTCCCGTCCCACTGGGAGACCCGGGCATCCTACCTGCACGGCCGCCGAAGACCCGATCAAAGCCATGTAAAAAACCCGGAAGTGATGTCATGACATCACTTCAGGGTACTCGCGCCTAATTCAAAAAACTGACAGCATTCAAAACATGCTTGAATGCTTTTCAGTGCCGAGGAGGGGTTTAAGGTCTTTTAGACCCCCAGATCCCTCCACAAGGAGTACCTGTGAAAATAAAAATAAAAAATAAAATAAATACATTTTTTACATGTCCAGAAACATTGGCCGATACCGATATCTGATGACCAAAATATCGGTATCGGCATTTAAAAAACGATATCGGTCGATCACTAGTTTGAACACAAACAAAACCTTTTGTAGCTGTTGTAGCTTTAAAAACCTAAGTGTAGGTAAAAAAAAAAAAAGCACAAAGGGTGGCACTTACATTTCATGGGAAGGGTTTTTGTGCTAAGGCCGGCAATGCTAGTTGGTTTATCCCCATCCGGGGGAATCGATCTGCTGTCCTCTGAGCCTGTTGTCCTGATGCCTTCTTTATGAGGGACCTTTTGTATTTTGGACATACTTTGGGCCATATCTATGTGGCTTTCTGTCCTTAATTGGTTATCGCCTCTGATTTCTGTCTCAACTGTCTCACCAGGCCCGGATGGCGTACATCCGAGAGTACTCAAGGAACTCAGTAAGGTTATATCCAGACCACTGTTCCTGATCTTTGCTGACAGTATTAGGACAGGAGATGTACCAGGGGATTGGAAGAAAGCTAACGTGATTCCGATATTCAAAAAGGGCCAGAGGCATATCCCGGGAAATTATAGGCCTGTCAGTTTGACATCAATAGTATGTAAACTTCTGGAGGGGATGATAAGGGACTATATCGTAGAGTTTGCTAAAGACAACAACATCATCAGCAGTAATCAGCACGGGTTTACAAATGGGCGTTCTTGTCAAACCATTCTCTTAGCATTCTACGAGGAGGTAAGCTGTGAGCTAGATAGGGGGAGACCAGTGGATGTGGTGTACTTGGATTTCGCTAAGGCGTTTGATACAGTTCCCCACAAGCGCTTAATTTATAAAATAAGGTCTGCAGGTATCGACAGCAGAGTTTGCTCTTGGATACGGAATTGGCTTAAAGGGCGTGTCCAAAGGGTGGTAATAAACAGCGCATACTCAGACTGGTCTGAGGTTGTAAGCGGGGTGCCCCAGGGCTCAGTCCTGGGACCAACCTTGTTCAATTTATTCATAAACAGCATTGAGGACGGGATCAGTAGTGCGTTATCAGTTTTTGCAGATGACACAAAATTGGCCAGGGCAATAACTGCAGAGCATGAAGCAGATATCCTACAGAATGACCTGGACAAAATTACAGAGTGGGCAACGACATGGCAAATGAGGTTTAACGTGGAGAAGTGTAAGGTTTTGCACTTGGGGACTAAAAACATAAAAACACAATACACGTTAGGAGGGGAACCCTTGGGGGAATCAAAAATGGAGAAGGATCTGGGAGTCTTGGTTGATGATAGATTAGGCAACAGCATGCAATGTCTAGCGGCAGCTGCCAAAGCCAGCAGAATATTAGCATGCATAAAGAAAGGGATGTATTCCAGAGATAAGACTATAATCCTTCCACTTTATAAAACTCTGGTCCGACCGCATCTGGAGTATTCTGTCCAGTTCTGGTCGCCAGTCCTCAGGAGGGATGTGTTGGAGCTGGAGAGAGTCCAGAGAAGGGCAACTAAACTAATTAGGGGATTGGAGGACCTTGACTATGAAGAGCGTCTACAATCGCTCGATTTATTCTCCCTGGAGAAGAGACGTCTGAGGGGGGACATGATAGCAATTTATAAATATCTTAATGGGGATCCCAGCTTAGAAAAAAAGCTGTTCATTCGAAGGGATTGCATGAGGACTCGAGGGCATACAATGCGATTAGAGGAGAAGCGTTTTAACCACAGGCAATGTGGGGGGTTCTTTACTGTTAGGGCTACAAGATTGTGGAATTCTCTACCACAAGAGGTGGTTTCTGCGGGTAGTATGGTGGCTTTCAAAAGACTCTTAGACTTACATCTCAAGGATCAGAACATTCAGGGGTATGTGAGATGAGTACAGCCACACACAGCTACACAGGTTGAACTGGATGGACTATTGTCTTTATTCAACCTCACCTACTATGTAACTATGTAACTAAGATATGCATCTTGCTTATCCTGTCTACAGTGGCATCAGTTGACAGACTCACTTCAGCAGATTACCCCCCCGTGTTGATTTACGATTTGTCTATCCCTTTACTGTCTAATATACTGGCCATTGTGTTTAACTACTCGCCTTTACAGGGAGTCTGTACACCAGTAGCTCCAGAAGAAGCTTGATTTCTCAGGCGAAACATGTAGGGCATCTGGCTACATGAACCATCCCTCACGTTTAGGGCTATACCAACCACACTCTAGAGGACGTTAACGTTGTTTCTGGCATCGTCTTCGAGTTATGTAGGATGTAATGTATAGTTTCCCTACACCACCATATTTCATGTGTTATGCAATTAATTGTATACCATTTGTATTTTTATGCCTTATTGTTAAGGTACATTTTGGTGTTTTCTATGTATTTCATGTATGTCTATTAATTATTACCCTGTGGTAGGGATTTTTTTTTCCCTTGTTTTTATATGTCGATCAATAAAAAAGTTTTTTACTTCATTCCTAATTGTGCCTATAAAGTCCATTTAATTTTTTCCGAATGTTCAATATCTATTAGGATGTGGCACATTGTTCCCTTACCCTGTTGCGCCCTTACTTTGCTGCTGTATTGCTTGCGCAATATGTTCGTTTAATTAATGCTAGTTGAAACCTGAAGCCCTCTGCTCTCCATACCCCTGCAGCTGTAATCCTCTGGTGCTGTGCAGGTGAATTCTAAGTGCTGGACATGTCATAGGTACACGTCAAGGGTGCAGACTATACCTGCCCTTTTCGCCCCACTCCTCCATCCATATAGTACTATAGCTTCTTGACAAGTGCCTCTGACAGGCACAGTACTTGTATTAACCCCCACAGCACTGGAAGATTATGGTCACACAGACAAACACTACTCTTTCTAGACATTAACTATTAGAATTTAATCTACTCCATACCGTCATGTCACACAGGAATTCAGAAACTTCTCCTTCCCCCATGCTTTGAATGATGGTTTCCCACACAGGCAGCTTGAACTTCTTGCCTATAATCAGCTCCATTGGCTTGTCTCTGTTGGAGCTGTCATCAACCACTGTACGCTGCTCATCACACAGCAAGGTCTTATAGTGGAAGGTGGCCTGTAAACATAAAAAAAAGTGTCAGGAAATTGCGGAGATCTCATGCATCCTTAAAGTGTTACTAAACCCAGGAGCCTGCATTCACTATATCTGGTCTCCCACAATACACAGAACACGACTGCAATTATTTTAGTAAGTATAAACTGCTAAATACCTTTTCTCATCAGCAGTATATAGCAGTCTTGTGTCTGGCTAAGCATTGGTTAAAGCTTGTAGGAGGAGTTTTCATTCTCCTCTGACTGTCCTATGAGGCGGCATTGTTGCAGCAAATAAATTGAAACCCAGAATGAGTTTCTTGGACTCAGGCTTCGGAATCAACCCTTTTTATTCGCTAGTGAAAATGGCTTAGCCCTGCTCATGCCCACTTGCTAAGTGAGCAAAAAAAGCGTGTGCATCACATAGATGAAACAGCAGTTACGTCACAAATACATATTTCCCGAACTAGCTTGGCAGCAATACAATACGTATCCTCCCCCTACCGATGATTCCCATACATCTGTGTGTACCAATTACATCCCTGGCCTTCACTCTTATCTGTATTCTCGCTAGTTCTTGGGAGGCTAGCGAGGAAAATTTGGAGGGAGAAGGTGGGGTCCCCAAATGCGCAGCTTGACTGTCATTGTCTCTGTAGTACCACAGAATCCACCATTTTGTCTTAAAAGGCTATTTATCTGCTGTTTTAGAAGCTTTCCAAGTACTGCCACAGCATGACCCCTGACCCCCTGTCTGGACAGTGCTCATTGGCCCTGTGCTGACCGCCCCAAAAAAGAAAAAAACTCTAGCAATACACACCAAACTGAGCATGTGCAGAGTGCCCCCAAGGCTCCGTTCTATCAGCAGATGGATTGAGGACAGTAAGACAAGGAGAGGATCAGGGAAGACAGGATCAAACAGCCTTCTTACACAATGCGCATGATTAACCTCTTAGGTTCCACAGTGAGTATAGCAAGCATGCTTTACTGCAAATACAGGCTGCTTTTACTGTTGTGGGTTTAGGAACACTTTAAAAAGAAAATGTAATGGCTTTTAGTCTTATTTTTTTTCTTTTAATAGCAGAACTATTGAGCTAGATAGGGGGAGACCAGTGGATGTGGTGTACTTGGATTTCGCTAAGGAGTTTGATACAGTTCCCCACAAGCGCTTCATTTATAAAATAAGGTCTGCAGGTATCGATAGCAGGGTTTGCTCTTGGATACGGAACTGGCTAAAAAGGCGTGTCCAAAGGGTAGTAATAAACAGCGCGTACTCAGACTGGTCTGAGGTAGTAAGCGGGGTGCCCCAAGGCTCAGTCTTGGGACCAACCTTGTTCAATTTATTCATAAACAACATTGAGGTCGGGATCAGTAGTTCGTTATCAGTTTTTGCAGATGACACAAAATTGGGCAGGGCAATAACTGCACAGCATGAAGCAGATATCCTACAGAATGACCTGGACAAAATAACAGAGTGGGCAACGACATGGCAAATGAGGTTTAACGTGGAGAAGTGTAAGGTTTTGCACTTGGGGACTAAAAACATAAAAGCACAATACACGTTAGGAGGGGAACCCTTGGGGGAATCAAAAATGGAGAAAGATCTGGGAGTCTTAGTTGATGATAGATTAGGAAACAGCATGCAATGTCAAGCGGCAGCTTCCAAAGCCAACAGAATATTAGCATGCATAAAGAAAGGGATGCATTCCAGAAATAAGACTATAATCCTTCCACTTTATAAAACTCTGGTCCGACCGCATCTGGAGTATTCCGTCCAGTTCTGGTCGCCAGTCCTCAGGAGGGATGTGTTGGAGCTGGAGAGAGTCCAGAGAAGGGCAACTAAACTAATTAGGGGATTGGAGGACCTTGACTATGAAGAGCGTCTACAATCGCTCAATTTATTCTCCCTGGAGAAGAGACGCCTGAGGGGGGACATGATAGCAATTTATAAATATCTTAATGGGGATCCCAGCTTAGAAAAAAAGCTGTTCATTCGAAGGGATTGCATGAGGACTCGAGGACATACAATGCGATTAGAGGAGAAGCGTTTTAACCTCAGGCAACGCGGGGGGTTCTTTACTGTTAGGGCAACAAGATTGTGGAATTCTCTACCACAAGAGGTGGTTTCTGCGGGTAGTATGGTGGCTTTCAAAAGACTCTTAGACTTACATCTCAAGGATCAGAACATTCAGGGGTATGTGAGATGATTACAGCCACACATACCTACACAGGTTGAACTAGATGGACTATTGTCTTTATTCAACCTCACCTACTATGTAACTATGTAACTCCAAACACACAGCTAAATGCACAGCTGCAATACATACACTGCATAGAAACTGATTTGCCTGCTGAAGCAGGGGTCCCGAACCCCCAAGACCCTGGCAGACAGCCTGGACTTGTTACCAACAGCCTTTTTCTCCTTTTAACACGCGAGTGTATTCGAATAAATACATGTATGACTACCTGCATACTGCACTTGGGAGTGGGGCCGCTTGTCTCTCTCTTCCTTATCCACAGAGTCGCTTCTATATCTGAAAGCATGCTGCCACCCTACCAAACTGCTCCATCTAGTGCATATGGACTCTATACATTGAACTGCCTTTCCCCTATAATTATATGCACTTGTTATTGTTGTTATATTTAATGTCTATTGATCCCACAACTATTGACTTACTGTTTTTTTTATCCATGTAAACCTGTACATGGCACTCTCCTCCATAGAGCTTGACACAACCTCCCCTCTTTTAAGGCCATGACACGTCCTCTTTATGGAGAGGTCTGGGCTGATCTGCCGCTTCACAAGTCAGCAACAGCTTCTAAACAAACTGAAACCAGAAGTGCCGAAATCCTCATCGCTTCTGGTTTCTGACGTCACCTGCTGGGAGGAACAGCATCAGTTTTATGTTAGGGGAACCCAATGCCGCCAGTCGCATCCTTACCGGACTCCTCGATTGCTCGAGAGAGCCCAGTAAATGCAGTGGTGGGAGAGGGGTGGGACCACCTTCCGCCAAGAGCCCAGTAAAGGCAGCGGTGGGAGAGGGGTGGGACCCCCTTCCACCAAGAGCCCATAAAAGGCAACGGTGGGAGAGGGGTGGGACCCCCTTCCGCCAAGAGCCCAGAAAAAGCAGCAGTGGGAGAGGGGTGGGACCTCCTTCCACCAAAAGCCCATCAAAGGCAACGGTGGGAGAGGGGTGGGACCCCCTTCCGCCAAGAGCCCAGAAAAGGCAGCAGTGGGAGAGGGGTGGGACCCCCTTCCGCCAAGAGCCCAGAAAAGGCAGCAGTGGGAGAGGGGTGGGACCTCCTTCCGCCAAGAGTCCAGTAAAGGCAGCGGTGGGAGAGGAGTGGGACCCTCTTCTGCCAAAAGTCCGGTAAAGGCAGCGGTGGGAGAGGGGAGGGACCCTCTTCTGCCAAGAGTCCGGTAAAGGCAGCGGTGGGAGGGGGGTGGGACCCTCTTCTGCCAAAAGTCCTGTAAAGGCAGCAGTGGGAGCGGGGTGGGACCCTCTTCTGCCAAGAGTCCTGTAAAGGCAGCAGTGGGAGCGGGGTGGGACCCTCTTCTGCCAAGAGTCCGGTAAAGGCAGCGGTGGGAGAGGGGTGGGACCCTCTTCTGCCAAGAGTCTGGTAAAGGCAGCGGTGGGAGAGGGGGTGGGACCACCTTCCGCCAAGAGCCCAGAAAAGGCAGCGGTGGAAGAGGGGTGGGACCCCCTTCCACCAAGAGTCCATAAAAGGCAACGGTGGGAGAGGGGTGGGACCCCCTTCCGCCTAGAGCCCAGAAAAAGCAGCAGTGGGAGAGGGGTGGGACCTCCTTCCACCAAGAGCCCATAAAAGGCAACAGTGGGAGAGGGGTGGGACCCCCTTCCGCCAAGAGCCCAGAAAAGGCAGCAGTGGGAGAGGGGTGGGACCTCCTTCCACCAAGAGCCCAGAAAAGGCAGCGGTGGGAGAGGGGTGGGACCCTCTTCTGCCAAGAGTCCGGTAAAGGCAGCGGTGGGAGAGGAGTGGGACCCTCTTCTGCCAAGAGTCCTATAAAGGCAGCAGTGGGAGCGGGGTGGGACCCTCTTCTGCCAAGAGTCCTGTAAAGGCAGCAGTGGGAGCGGGGTGGGACCCTCTTCTGCCAAGAGTCCTGTAAAGGCAGCAGTGGGAGCGGGGTGGGACCCTCTTCTGCCAAGAGTCTGGTAAAGGAAGAGGTGGGAGAGGGGATGGGATCCTCTTCTGCAAAGAGTCCGGTAAAGGCAGAGGTGGGAGAGGGGAGGGACCCTCTTCTGCCAAGAGTCCGGTATCCAGTAAAGGCAGTGGTGGGAGAGGGGTGGGACTCCCTTCTGCCGAGAGCCCAGTAAAGGAAGCAGTGGGAGAGGGGTGGGACCCCCTTCCGAGGCCTGTAAAAAAAAAAATCCAGCGGCTGTATAGCTACTAGAATTACTTTTACTGTGTAGAGAAGGACTTACTGTAAAATAATGATACCAGGATTATGAGTGTAGCCTAAATCAGGAGTTCCCAAACTGTGGGTCGGGACCCACTGGTGGGTCGCGAACTGCGTTTGAGTGGGTCGCGGTGAGCCGGAAATCACTGCTTAAATTGTGCTGTGCGAGCCCGCACAAATTACAGAGAGCCAGAGCAGTCAAATCACGATGGACTCAGGACCCCGCCCACACAGTTTACGGAGGATGATCTGCATTTCCCATGAGGAGGATACTTTTATCAGTGAGTACATATGTGGGCTGGTATGTAGGATATGTTCATGGGGTGCAGAGCCAGCTCCTCGGTCCTGCTGGTGGCAGCAGTGGTGGCTAGACTGGCGGCAGGATTCTCTCAGCTATAGCGGGCAGAGACGGCAGCCTCTGTGTCATAAGAGGACCAGGTAGTCCGGCAGTGTCGGGAGTTTGTGGCGGCTTCTGTGACCCCAGTAGAGGATCTGAAGGAGAAGAGTCAGGACACCAAGACCAGCATAGAGCTCCTCATCATGGAGACTCTGGGTGAGGTGTGCTGGGCCCTGGAGAGGGCAAACAGGGGCTTCACCTTCACTGTGGACCACTGGGAGAGGAAGGAGGGTGAGTGCCATATAGGCTGCTGATCACTGCCCTGGGGTGTTGATTTCTGTCCTCTGCCTGCCTTATACTGTCTATGAGGGTGCTGATTACTTACAACTCTGCTTAAATGCCACACATGCCACAGGTTTCCGACCCCTCACTTAGAACATCTGACATATGTATTCAATAATAAATTGAAAAGTAGTAAATTCATATTTTTAATTTAACATCCCCTTCCCTTTAAAATATGCATTATTATTATTTGCATTTATATAGCACCAACAAATTCTGTACCGCTTTACAATATTCAATTACAAGCAAGTGGGTCCCAAAAAATAACTGTATTCAGAAGTGGGTCTCGGCCCAAAAAAGTTTGGGAAGCCCTGGTATAAATCATTATCCCAGTAGAACGGCTTCAATATGAGGCCTTAGCTGTCTGTTGTACAGCCTTTTGTGTACAGTGTTCTATAACTCAAGAAGCACATAGCACAAAACAGATGACTAATCCCTAATCAAACTACCAACTAACCAGCTGCAAGGCAAGTTCCTACTGCAGTGTTATTTCTAGATACTCCTCTTGACCTAACCACACTACAACTCCGCCCCCCCCTCCCCTCCCCCCTCCCCCCTGTTTTCCAGTTCGGGCCTTTTCTGTCACTTTTTGTTCACATGTAACAATTAGGTTGTTTTTTTTTTTGCTAGAAATATATTTAGGACCCCCAAACATTACATATATATTTTTTAAGCAAGAGGCCCTAGAAAAAAAAAAATCAAATTTTTTTGGGAGAAAAATACATTTTTTTTAATTTTATTTAAAAAAAAAAAAAAAAAAAAAAACTAAATGCATAACCCAATTTTTTTGCAAAATATAAAAGATGAAGTTACGCTGAGTAAAATAGATATCAAACATATAATGCTTTAAAACTGAGCAAGCCCATGCAACAGCGACAAACAACGCTTTAACCACTTGCCGACCAGCCGCCGCACATATACTGCGGAAGGTTGGAGCTATTGCGTGAAACTATGTAACTGTTTGTCATTTCATGCAATAGACAGTGGGGTTGCATGCCGATTGGCCAGAGGGGGAGCCAATCAGCAGGTCTGGCGGACGCGCTGTCCGCCGGCCACCCGCAATCACTCCCCAGAGACACAGAACTGCGGTCTGCCTATGTAAACACAGGGATTTTGTGTTCCTGGTATTTAGGGACACACATCTCCATGTTCATCTAGTGAGTCCATCCCCCACACAGTTAGAAAGCATCCCTTAGGGACACATTTAACCCTCTGATCGCCTCTTCCCTGCCTGTGTCATTAGTACAGTAACAGTGCTTACTGTAGTAATGTCACTGGTCCCCTCAAAAGTGTCAGTTAGGTGTCCGATCTGTCCGCCGCAATGTTGCAGTCCCACTAAAAATTGCTGATCGCCGCCATTACTAGTAAAAAATAAATAAAAAACGCCATATTATATATAACGCCCCCTAGTTTGTAGACGCAATAACTTTTGCGCAAACCAATCAATATACACTTATTGGGATTTTTTTTTAAACAAAAATATGTGGCAGAATACATATTGGCCTAAATTGATGAAAAAAATGGATTTTTGTCTTACTGTAAAATCCTTTTCTTTGATGTTCTTTCACGGACACAGCTCCATATCTTCTTGACCCTTGGGTGTATGCTGCCCCCTACAGTAGTAGAACACTAGGTGGAAAAATGTTTGACTACACCTATAGGGCAGTCCCAGGAGGTATACTCCCACTTCCCGCTAGAGGACTTCAGTTTTGTAACAAGCAGTGTCAGAAGAACATAAAACCCAACTCAATAGCGGGGCGGGTGCATTGTCCAACATCAGAGAAAATGATTTTACGGTAAGACAAAAATCCAGTTTCTCTTTCGTTTATTGACGGACACAGCTCCATATCTTCTTGACCCTTGGGACGTCCCAAAGCAGTGTCAACATGAGGGGTGGGAAGAAAACAGCAATAAACACACTTCCCAAAAGTCTAAACGTAGCCAACCAGGTAAAACAGGAGCTCAACCAGGAACAACTGGAGCTCACCTGACAAAAACATTCACCCTCAAAGAGGACTAAACCTCTCCTACCTGCAAAACCTTGCAGCTAAAAGCAGCATCTGGAGATGCCAACACATCCACCTTATAAAATTTAGTGAAAGTGTGCACGGACAACCGGGTGGCCTCCTTGGAAACCTGCACCACTGACGCCTGATGACGGAAAGCCCATGAGGCACTAAGTGCCCTCATAGAATGTGCCCTAATGCCCTGTACACACTATCAGATTATCTGAAGACTTTTGTCTGTAGACTTACCAAAACCATATAATATGAGGTCAAACCTAAACACTTTCAATTTGTATGCAATGCGGCAGGCCCTTGCACTACATAGAAAAGGTAAATCTGAAGACAAAAGTCTTCAGATAATCTGATAGTGTGTACAGGGCATAACAGGGATAGGAGGATCCTGACCCTTAACCACTTAAGCCCCGGAAGATTTTACCCCCTTCCTGACCAGGGCCTATTTTGCGATTCGGCACTGCGTGACTTTAACGGACAATTGCGCGGTCGTGCAACGCTGTACCTAAATGAATTCGACGTCCTTTTTTTCCCACAAACAGAGCTTTCTTTTGGTGGTATTTGATCACCTGTGCGATTTTTTGTTCATGCGCTATAAACAAAAAAAGAGCGTCAATTTTGCAAAAATAACAATATTTTTCACATTTTTTTATATGAAATTCCCCCAAAAAAATGTAAAAATCAAATTTTTTTCGGCCAATTTGTTTTATGCTACATAGGTTTGGTAAAAAAAAAAAAAAAAAAATCGCAAAAAGCGTATTTTGATTGGTTTGCGCAAAAGTTATCGCATTTACTAACAAAGGGAAAGATTTTTGTCATTTTTGTTGTTGTTTTTTTTAAGGCGTAATGGCGGCGATCTGCGATTTTTTTGCGGTACTGCGACATTGCGGCGGACAGATCGGACCCTTGACTGACATTTTTGACACTTTTGGGGTTACCAGTGACATTTCTACAGTAATCAGTGCTATACATATGCACTGTTACTGTAAAATTACACCAGCAGTGAAGGGGTTAACTTTATTTGAGAGGGAGGGGCTGTGTGTGTCCCTAGGGGCGTGATTCTAATTGTGATTGGCTGTGGCTTGAGCTGTAGGAACAACGATCAACGGTCCTACATAGTAGAACCGTATGATCACTGTTTCTACACAGGGGAGAATGACAGGCGGCTTGTTTACATCAGCCTGCCTTTCTCCCTCTCCACCGACGATCGCCAGTGATCGCCGGATGTCCGCCGGTCACACGCGCGCGCGGGGGGGGGGGTGTCCGTGACCGCGCGGGGACGCACGCTCACTCCCCAGAGCCTCACAGGCTAGTGACGTATATATACGTCACTTTGCCTGTGAGGGGCTGACCGTCGCAGTATATGTACTTGCGGCGGTCGGCAAGTGGTTAATGGAGTAGGCCTGTACCACCGTCTGTCTGGTCCATCTGGAAATGGTCGCAGCAGACGCGGCCATCCCCTTATGGGGTCCATTCGCGAGGACAAATAGGGAATTTGATTTTCAGAACGTCAGGTACACCCTGATTGCCTTGCATTCTTTGGAAGTGGTTTGGGCAATCTCTTTAGGGTGCTTAGGCTTAGGACACAAGGAAGGCAACACAATATATTCATCCAAATGGAAACCAGAGACGACTTTTGGAAGGAACGGCTGGCATGGACCACCAGGTAAGGTGAACGACAAGACAACGCAGCCAACTCCGACATCCTGCGCGCAGAAGTAATAGCCACCAAGAAAGCAACCTTCTGTGACAAAGTGAGCATAGGAAGCTCACGATTGGTTTCAAATGGCGGTTTCTGCAGAACCGACAGCACCAAATTGAGGTCCCACAAAGGTAACGGAGACCCCACCGGAGGAGCCAGGTGGCAAAACAAGGGTCTGAACCAAGGAATTCATGGCCAACGAGCGCTGAAAGAAAAATTGCCAGGGCCGAAATCTGGCCTTTGATGGTACCCAAGGCCAAACACTGATCTACACCTCTTTGGAGAAACTCCAAGACACAAGACAGTGAAAGGGAATAGGGGGAAACCCCCACCCAAGACGCACACCAAGCAATGTACGCCCTCCAGACTCAATGATAAATCTTCCTAGAAGTAGATTTTCTAGCTTTTAACAGTGTAGGATTCCCCGATTCAGACACCCCTCTATCCTTCAGCACCTGGATTTCAATAGCCAAGCCGTTAAAGCCAGCGACCATAAAGCAGGATGGAAGATCAGCCCTTGAGCTAAAAGATCTTTTGTGAGAGGGAGTCATTGGGACAATGGCGACCAGCCGTACCAGGTCTGCGTACCAGATGACCAGAATCCCTTCTGCCAAGATTCTTCGCAGGAGTCTCGGCAGAAGAGTTATCAGAGGAAATGTGTATATCAGACGATACCAGCCCCAAGGCGCCACCAGAGCGTCTGTGGCGTCGGCCAAAGGATCCAAAGACCTTGCTACAAAACTCTGCATCTTCCTGTTGAGACGGGAGGCCAACAGGTCCACATCGGGAGTCCCCCACCGGAGACACAATTGATGAAACACCTCCTGGTGGAGAGACCATTCTCCCTGATCTAACGTCTGCCGACTGAGGTAGTACGCCTGCCAATTTCCCACCCCTGGAATATGCACAGCAGAGATGTCTGGAAGAAAGCATTTTGCCCACCTTAGAATGGCAGCTACTTCCCGGGCCGCTAGGACACTTTTTGTGCCCCCTTGATGATTGACTTATGCCACGGCCGTGGCATTGCCTGATTGAATGCTCACCGAGCGCCTCTGCAGACAATCTGTCCATTGGGTCAGGCAAAGCCTGATCGCCCAAATTTCCAGGATATTGATCGGCAGGCTGGACTCCTTCAGAGTCCAAACCCCCTGAGCACAATCCGTGCCAAAGACACCTTCCCCACCTGGCATCCGTGGCGACCACCGTCCAATTTGGCGAAAATCTCCTTTTGCAGAGATCTGGTATGGAACTGAGCAAACAGAACCGCCTCGAAGGTGGAGACCATCAGGCCCAGCACTTGCATGCAAGTCCTGAGAGAGAACCACTGGTTGGACAACAGGAGCCGAATCGCATCCTGCAGCTTCTGGCGTTTCCCCTCTGGAAGAAACACCCAGGCTGAGTCAGAGTCCAGGGACAGGCCCAGGTAGTCCAGCTTGGTGGACAGGACCAGAGCTGATTTTTGGAAATTCAGTATCCAACCAACTCCTGCAAAGTTCGCACTGAAATGTCCAAATTGTCTTTTAAAGCGGAGTTCCGTCCACAAAATCATGCCTCTAGATTTTATGGCATCCGCTTCCTTAGCGTTACCTGAGCAAGAATTGGATATTCCCGGCTTTTTTTTTTTTTTTTACTTACCTTATTACAGAGGATAATATACTCACCTTTACATCCACTTCCTCCTTCCTCGGCCGCGGCCTGCGCCGTCACTTCCTGTCCCGCAATACGTCCTGGGAGCTCTTACTCGTCGCTCCCAGGATGCAATGGGCAGTGACGTAGGCGGCCGGCCGCTCCTCTCATCGCGTTATTTCCAAACAGGAAATGACGCGATGTTAGGCAGAGCACAGTCCATCCCTATGGAAACAAATACTATGCCGATTGCATAGTACTGAGCATGCGCGAGATTTCACGCTGGATTCACCGGCCTTCTTCCACCAGAATCAGGAAGCAGGGCAGACATTTCCCCACAGCAGACTAGGCTAACCCGGACAAAGATGGCGGCGCTCAGGAGAAATTTTATAAAGTAAGATTTTATGCTTGCCTAACTATTAATTTCACTCTCTAAAACAGGATTAGCGGATGTATAAAGGTCGGAGGGTCACTGTTTGGGGGACATTAAAAAAAAAAAAAAAAAGATTCTGTGGCCAGAACTCCGCTTTAAGGCATTTGGAGACTCTGCTCGCAGAAGGTCAGCCAGGTACCCCAGTACTGCAATCCCTTTCTGCCAGTGCTTACACCAGGGCAAAAATGTTTGTGAACACCTGAGGAGCCGAGGCGAGACCAAAGGGTAACGCCACTAATTGGTAGTGCTCCTTGCCCAGAGCAAAGTGAAGGAAAGCTTATGCCTGACATATATTGGGATATGAAGGTAAGCATCAATGTCCATAGAAGCCAGAAAATCCCCTTGATGAAGGGGTGCCACTACCATGCGAATAGAATCAATCTGAAACCTCTAAACCCGCACAAAGCAGTTCAAGGCCTTGAGGTCCAGGATTGGACGGACCTTGCCTTCATTCCTGGGAACAGTAAATAGGTTTGAATAAAACCCTTGAAAGTGTTTCGATTCTGGAACCGGTACTATGACCCCATGTGAGAGCAGATCCTGTACCGCCCCAAGAAGACCTCGTAGGCGATCTGGGGACAAGCGCAGGTTGGCAGGGAAGAACCTTGCCGGAGACAAGGACCGAAACTCAATCTTGTAACCTGACAGAATCAACTCGTGAACACATTCGTCTTGAATCAAGGAGATCCACTGATCTAGAAAGAAGCAAAGACGCCCCCCCACCCCATACATACCTGCAAACGAAGCTCGTGTTGTCCCCGCTGGCAGCCGCATCCATCTTCGCCCAGCTTCCTCGCGGGTCTGCGGTCTCCGGCTGTATTACTGGCTGGAGCCGCCTGACGTCACTCCCATGCATGCGCGCAGGAGCTGCCGGTCACTGCACAGGGCTCTAAAGGAATGGCACGGGCAGCCGTTTCCTCAGAACGCATGCGTCGCAGACGTCTTTGGCTGCATGCAATGTAAATATCTCCTAAACGTTGCAAGTTTAGGAGATATTTACAGTACCTATAGGTAAGCCTTATTAACCACTTCCGCACTGCTCACTAGAGCTCTACTGCGGCAAAAGTGGCTCGATAACGTCTGGCGACGTAGACCTACGTCGCCAGACATTCCCCTCTCTCGCTCCCGCTGTTTTCAGTCACAGCGGGAGTCAGGCCAGGGGAGGAGCGGCGGCGATCACCGCTGCTCTTCCCCGATCGTCTGGGAATCGAGTGTAGAGATCCGCCTGCTTATGTAAACAAAGCGGGCGGATCTCCTAAGTGACAGGCAGGGTCAGATTGCAGGGTTCATCATAGCTGAACATGCGATCTGTCCTTGTGTCACTCAGTCACCTCCCCCCACACACGTTAGTAAGCACCAGGCATACATTAACCCCTTGATCACCAATAAAAATTAACCCCTTCCCTGCCAGTGTCATTTTTACAGTAACAGTGCATAGTTATAGCACTGATTACTGTAGTAATGTCACTGGTACCCCCAAAAGTGTCAAAAATGTCAGTCAAGGGTCCGATCTGTCCGCCGCAATGTCGCAGTCCCGCAAAAAAAAAAAAAAAATTGCAGATCGCCGCCATTACTCGTTAAAAAAAAACACCAAAAATGACAGAAATCTTTCCCTTAGTTAGTAAACGCAATAACTTTTGCGCAAACCAATCAAAATACGCTTATTACGATTTTTTTTTTTTTACCAAACATAGGTAGCAGAAAACAAATTGGCCAAATTTTGATTTTTACATTTTTTTTTGGGGGGGGGGGGGATTTCATATAAAAAAAAAATGTGAAAAATATTGTTATTTTTTCTAAATTTACGCTCTTTTTTTGTTTATAGCGCAAAAAGTAAAAATCGCACAGGTGATCAAATACCACCAAAAGAAAGCTCTGTTTGTGGGAAAAAAAAGGGCTTAAATTTCGTTTGGGTACGGCGTTGCATGACCGGGCAATTGTCGGTTAAATTCGCACAGTGCCGAATTGCAAAAAGTGGCCTGGACGTAAGACAGCAAAATCCTCCGGTGGTAAAGTGGTTAAAGACTTACCTATATGCAAAAGTTCTAAAGGTGGGTTTACAACCACTTTAACCGGTTGCCGACCGCCGCACGACTATATACTGCGGCGGTCAGCCCCGGCCAGGCAGAGTGACGTATCGGTACGTCACTCGCCTGTCACTGACTTGCGAGCCTATAGCGAGCGGGCGCGCGCCCGCCGAGGCGCGCGCCCGCCGCGGCTCGTTCACAGGCAAGTCAGTGCGTGTGACCGGCGGACTCGATGTCCGCCGGCCACACTACGATCGCTCCTGTGAAGGGAGAAAGACAGAGCAGCTTGTGTAAACAAGCTGCCTGTCAGTTCTCCCTGTGTAAAAGTAAAGATCTGACCGTTCTACTATGTAGAACGGTTGATCTTTGCTTTTACACCAATAGCAATGTCCCTACACAGTAGAAAGCACGCCCCTAGGACACACTTAACCCCTCCCTTCCCAATAAAGTTAACCCCTTCCCTGCCAGTGTCATTTTTGCAGTAACAGTGCATATGTATAGCACTGATTACTGCAGTAATGTCACTGGTAACCCCAAAAGTGTCAAAAATGTCAGTCAAGGGTCCGATCTGTCCGCCGCAATGTCGCAGTACCGAAAAAAAAATCGCAGATCGCCGCCATTACGCGTTAAAAAAAAAAACACCAAAAATGACAAAAATCTTTCTCTTTGTTAGTAAACGCGATAACTTTTGCGCAAACCAATCAAAATACGCTTTTTGCGATTTTTTTTACCAAACATAGGTAGCATAAAACAAATTGGCCGAAAAATGTTAAAAAATTTTGATTTTTACTTTTTTTTTTGGGGAATTTCATATAAAAAAATGTGAAAAATATTGTTATTTTTGCAAAATTTACGCTCTTTTTTTGTTTATAGCGCGTGATCAAAAAATCGCACAGGTGATCAAATACCACCAAAAGAAAGCTCTGTTTGTGGGAAAAAAAGGACGTCAAATTCGTTTAGGTACAGCGTCGCACGACCGCGCAATTGTCCGTTAAAGTCACGCAGTAAAAAATCGCAAAAAAACCCCTGGTCCTTTAGCAGCCAAATCCTCCGGGGCTTAAGTGGTTAAACTCCCTTCCTAACCAGACCAATTTTCAGATTTCAGGGCTCTCACATTTTGAATAACTACACAGTAATGCAACACTGTAACGATATGACAATTTTTGTCCAGCTTTTTTCACACAAATAGAACTTTCTTTTGGTGGTATTTAATCTTCACTAGGTTTTTACATTTTTTTGAGCTATAAATGAAAAAAGACCAAAAATGTTGTTTAAAAAAAAAATGCATTTTTCTTTGTTTCGGTTTTGCAAATTTAGTAATTTTTCTTCATAAATTTTGGCCAAAAGTTATACTGCTACTTATTTTTGGTAAAAATAACCCAAATAAGTGTATATTATTTGGTCTTTGTGAAGGTTATAGAGTCTACAAGCTATGGTGCCAATCATTGAAATCTGATCACACCTGATCGCACCTCATGTACTGAAGGCCTATCTCATTTCTTGAGACCCTAACAAGCCAGGAAAGTACAAATACCCCCTTTTTGGAAAGTAGACATTCTAAGGTATTTATTAAGAGGGGAGTTTTTTTTTTCCACAAAATTGTCATATTACAAAGTTATTTCTTACACACTGTATAGGCATACTTGCAACTACACCCCAAACTACATTCTGCTACTCCTCCTGAGTCTGGCGATACCACATGTGTGACACTTTTACACATACAGAAGCCCAACATTGAGGGAACACGTCAGGTGCTCCAGGGACATAAAATTATAAATCAAATTTCATGACTACCCATTACACTTTTGTGAGGCACTGTAGAGCACTGATAAGCACTGTAGTGGCATGGATGTGGCAAGGATGAGCTCTGATGTGGCATGGATGAGCACTGATGTGGCATGGATGAGCACTGATGTGGCATGGATGAGCACGGACGTGGCATGGATGAGCACGGACGTGGCATGGATGAGCACTGATGTGGCATGGATGAGCACGGACGTGGCATGGATGAGCACGGACGTGGCATGGATGAGCCACAGATGAACACTGATGTGGCATGGGTGGGCACAGATGAGGCATGGATGAGCACTGTGGCATTTATGAGCCACGGATGAACACTGATGTGGCATGGGTGGGCACAGATGAGGCATGGATGAGCCACAGATGAACACTGATGTGGCATGGGTGGGCACAAATGAGGCATGGATGAACACTGATGTGGCATTGATGTGGCACAGATTGGCATGATTGAGGTATGAATAAGGAGGGGTGAGCAGTGCTGGGGTCTCCCTCCTCTCCTCGCACATTGTACCGAGGAGAGAACTGAACTGGACATGCGATGGTTTGTTGACAACTGATTGCTCCATCATTGGACAGAAGGATCACATGGTAAAGGAACGCTGTCATTGGACGGAACGATCTGCGATGCGCCGGGTCCACAGACACTTCCTCGTGTGCACCCCAGGGGGCGTGCTGGAAGTGCGATTCTGGTAGGAGGTCATTGAACTCCCTCCCAGTATAAGCCGACCGCACTGTAGCCATCATTGGGCTGTGGCCCACGAGGCCCCCAACACTGGTGAGGGATCTATGAGGGATCTGCTGTAGAGGTAATGGGGCTCCTATGACAACAACCCAACGCCAGCACACAGGATCTTACCACAATGTAACCCCGACACTCAGGACCGTATGACCACAATGTAACCCCGACACTCAGGACCGTATGACCACAATGTAACCCCGACACTCAGGACCGTATGACCACAATGTAACACCGACACTCAGGGCCGTATGACCACAATGTAACACCGACACTCAGGACCATATGACCACAATGTAACCCCGACACTCAGGACCGTATGACCACAATGTAACCCCGACACTCAGGACCGTATGACCACAATGTAACACCGACACTCAGGGCCGTATGACCACAATGTAACACCGACACTCAGGACCATATGACCACAATGTAACTCCGACACTCAGGACCGTATGACCACAATGTAACCCCCGACACTCAGGACTGTATGACCACAATGTAACCCCGACACTCAGGACCGTATGACCACAATGTAACCCCGACACTCAGGACCGTATGACCACAATGTAACCCCGACACTCAGGACCGTATGACCACAATGTAACCCCGACACTCAGGACCGTATGACCACAATGTAACTCCGACACTCAGGACCGTATGACCACAATGTAACCCCCGACACTCAGGACTGTATGACCACAATGTAACCCCGACACTCAGGACCGTATGACCACAATGTAACCCCGACACTCAGGACCGTATGACCACAATGTAACCCCGACACTCAGGACCGTATGACCACAATGTAACCCCGACACTCAGGACCATATGACCACAATGTAACTCCGACACTCAGGACCGTATGACCACAATGTAACCCCCGACACTCAGGACTGTATGACAGCAATGTAACCCGGACACTCAGGGCCGTATGACAACAATGTAACCCCGACACTCAGGACCGTATGACCACAATGTAACACCGACACTCAGGGCCGTATGACCACAATGTAACACCGACACTCAGGACCATATGACCACAATGTAACTCCGACACTCAGGACCGTATGACCACAATGTAACCCCCGACACTCAGGACTGTATGACAGCAATGTAACACCGACACTCAGGGCCGTATGACAGCAATGTAACCCGGACACTCAGGGCCGTATGACCACAATATAACACCGACACTCAGGGCCGTATGACCACAATGTAACACCGACACTTAGGGCCGTATGACCACAATGTAACCCCCGACACTCAGGACTGTATGACAGCAATGTAACCCGGACACTCAGGGCCGTATGACAACAATGTAACCCCGACACTCAGGACCGTATGACCACAATGTAACACCGACACTCAGGGCCGTATGACCACAATGTAACCCCGACACTCAGGACCGTATGACCACAATGTAACACCGACACTCAGGGCCGTATGACCACAATGTAACACCGACACTCAGGGCCGTATGACAACAATGTAACCCCGACACTCAGGACCGTATGACCACAATGTAACACCGACACTCAGGGCCGTATGACCACAATGTAACCCCCGACACTCAGGACTGTATGACAGCAATGTAACCCGGACACTCAGGGCCGTATGACAACAATGTAACCCCGACACTCAGGACCGTATGACCACAATGTAACACCGACACTCAGGGCCGTATGACCACAATGTAACCCCGACACTCAGGACCGTATGACCACAATGTAACACCGACACTCAGGGCCGTATGACCACAATGTAACACCGACACTCAGGGCCGTATGACAACAATGTAACCCCGACACTCAGGACCGTATGACCACAATGTAACACCGACACTCAGGGCCGTATGACAACAATGTAATGCCGACACTCAGGACCATATGACAACAAGATGCTGACACTCAGGGTCCCATCACAACAATGTAACACTGACACTCAGGACTGTATGGCAATAACCCAACGCCGGCACGCAGGATCTGATCACAACAATGTAACACCGACACTCAGGACCATAGAACAACAATGTAACACTGACACTCAGGACCGTATGACAACAATGTAACACGGACACTGTCTCCTATGACAACAATGTAACACAGACACTGTCTCCTATGACAACAATGTAACACCGACACTAAGGCTCCTATGACAACAATGTAACACCGACACTAAGGCTCCTATGACAACAATGTAACACTGACACTAAGGCTCCTATGACAACAATGTTAGGGATGCACCGAATATTCGGCGGCCGAACATTATTCGGCCGAAAATAGAGAAAATAGCACTTTCGGCGTTCGGCCGAATAAGTCAAGCCGAATAATTTGGAGCCGAACAATGTCAGCTTCCGCCCTGACCGCTCACCTTCCTCATTGCGGCTCGCGGCTCCCTTCTCACACGCCACCGGTGTCCTGTCCGGCCACGAGTAGGGAGTGTGACGTCACGCGCGTGTCCCACCCCCTGCTCCTGACTGCGGCTCCTTCACACTAGGTCCACGCCCCGCCCCCCCTGTTCGCGGCTTTTGGCTCTGGCTGCAGTTCAGGTATGTGATGTGGAGCTGAGCACATTTGGGGGAGAATACGGTAGCTGGCAGCTGCACAAGCATTAGTGTGCAGACTGCCATATGTTGTTGCCACTTGCCATGCTCATTACATTAGAGTGCCCTATAAAGTGCCCCTTAAAAAAAAAAAAAGAAAAAAAATGTGCCCAACAGAGTGCTCCCTTGACATAAAATGTGGCCATCAGCGTGCCCCTTATTTTATGCTAAGGGACATGCTGATGGGCATATTTTATGTTAGGGGGCACTCTGATGGGCATATTTTATGTTAAGAGCAACGCTGATTTAAATGTTTTGTTTTGCCCATCAGAGTGCCCCCTAAAAATTGGCAAAATAAATGGAAAAAATGCGAAACACCGCGTTCGGTATTCGGCCTTCGGCCAAGCATTTCATTATTCGGCTTCGGCCAAGAATTTCATTTCGGTGCATCCCTAAACAATGTAACACTGACACTAAGGCTCCTATGACAACAATGCAACACTGACACTAAGGCTCCTATGACAACAATGTAACACCGACACTAATGCCCCATACACACGTGCAGATTATCTGCCGACTTTTGTCTGCAGATTCACCTTTTCTATGTAGTGCAAGGGCCTGCCGGATTGCATACAAATTGAAAGTGTATAGGTATGACCTCATATTATATGGTTTTGGTAAGTCTTCAGATAATCTGATAGTGTGTATGGGGCATTAGGCTCCTATGACAACAATGTAACACTGACACTAAGGCTCCTATGACAACAATGTAACACTGACATTAATGCTCCTATGACAACAATGTAACACTGACATTAATGCTCCTATGACAACAATGTAACACTGACACTAAGGCTCCTATGACAACAATGTAACACCGACACAAAATCTCCTATGACAACAATGTAACACTGACACTAAGGCTCCTATGACAACAATGTAACACTGACACTAATGCTCCTATGACAACAATGTAACACTGACACTAAGGCTCCTATGACAACAATGTAACACTGACATTAAGGCTCCTATGACAACAATGTAACACTGACATTAATGCTCCTATGACAACAATGTAACACTGACACTAAGGCTCCTATGACAACAATGTAACACCGACACAAAATCTCCTATGACAACAATGTAACACTGACACTAAGGCTCCTATGACAACAATGTAACACTGACACTAATGCTCCTATGACAACAATGTAACACTGACACTAAGGCTCCTATGACAACAATGTAACACTGACATTAAGGCTCCTATGACAACAATGTAACACTGACATTAATGCTCCTATGACAACAATGTAACACTGACATTAATGCTCCTATGACAACAATGTAACACCGACACTAAGGCTCCTATGACAACAATGTAACACCGACACTAAATCTCCTATGACAACAATGTAACACTGACACTAAGGCTCCTATGACAACAATGTAACACTGACACTAAGGCTCCTATGACAACAATGTAACACTGACATTAATGCTCCTATGACAACAATGTAACACTGACATTAATGCTCCTATGACAACAATGTAACACTGACACTAAGGCTCCTATGACAACAATGTAACACCGACACAAAATCTCCTATGACAACAATGTAACACTGACACTAAGGCTCCTATGACAACAATGTAACACTGACACTAATGCTCCTATGACAACAATGTAACACTGACACTAAGGCTCCTATGACAACAATGTAACACTGACATTAAGGCTCCTATGACAACAATGTAACACTGACATTAATGCTCCTATGACAACAATGTAACACTGACACTAAGGCTCCTATGACAACAATGTAACACTGACACAAAATCTCCTATGACAACAATGTAACACTGACACTAAGGCTCCTATGACAACAATGTAACACTGACACTAATGCTCCTATGACAACAATGTAACACTGACACTAAGGCTCCTATGACAACAATGTAACACTGACATTAAGGCTCCTATGACAACAATGTAACACTGACATTAATGCTCCTATGACAACAATGTAACACTGACATTAATGCTCCTATGACAACAATGTAACACTGACACTAAGGCTCCTATGACAACAATGTAACACCGACACTAAATCTCCTATGACAACAATGTAACACTGACACTAAGGCTCCTATGACAACAATGTAACACTGACACTAAGGCTCCTATGACAACAATGTAACACCGACACTAAGGCTCCTATGACAACAATGTAACACCGACACAAAATCTCCTATGACAACAATGTAACACTGACACTAAGGCTCCTATGACAACAATGTAACACTGACACGAATGCTCCTATGACAACAATGTAACACTGACATTAAGGCTCCTATGACAACAATGTAACACTGACACTAAGGCTCCTATGACAACAATGTAACACTGACATTAAGGCTCCTATGACAACAATGTAACACTGACACTAAGGCTCCTATGACAACAACCTAACGCCCAAACCCAACCCTCTCAGGATGTTATCACAACAATGTAACACTGACACTCAGGACCGTATGACAACAATGTAACAGTCAGGGTAGGATTGCGGCAGTCAGAGATGAAGACTGGCACAGACCGGCCTCTCACCCACCTTAGTGCCATCCCGATACTGTGACAGCTCGGCCTTACTCGGGGTGATCATTCGTTTTCTGATCCCCTCTCCCAGAGCCACAACCCCCGCCATCTTCATCCGACTGACGTCACAGCGAGACCCCGAGCAACCCCCACTGCGCATGTACAAATCACCAGCGGTGCCCAGCGCCTCTGCGCATGCGCAATCTGCCCATCGGAACACAGCGCAGGTCGCCGGTGCATGCGCAGTAGCGGGAGATCTCTGACCGGAAGTGACGCGGGTTGGAGATTTCGGACACCTGATATGTGAGCACTGCAGGGAGCTTCCTCTCCGCACTTATTATCAGGACCCAATAAATCACACTTCTCTGGAATAAATATCCCCGCCGGTAATAAAGGAAGCAGAACTCTCTCATGTTATTATATAAAGGTGCACTCTGAGCGACTGAGGCGGGGCGGTGGCCAGACTGGAGGGGCGGGGCAGTGAGAGGGGGTGTGTCACGTGACAGGCAGAGAAGTTTCTTTTGTGAAGTTTTGCTGTTGTTGGGGGGGAGGAGAGAAGTGAGGGGGAGGAGATGAGAGGAAGGAGCTGGGATCACTGTGTAATGGAAGGCTGGAAGTGAGGGAGAACAAGCAGAACACAGGGCTTATGTCCTGACTATAGGGGATTATACAGGTAGGTGATCAGTACTTACCTATGCTTCATAGGGGGGGATGTATCTATGTAGGATCCGGGGGGGGGGGGGCTTGTATTGTTTGTGTGCAGACAGTTCAGTTATTTCCTCTGCTTGTTTATATAACTGCATGTTGGTTGTTTCATTAATCAAACTACTCTGATGACATCAAATACTTTCCTGTGACCAGTGATGGAGGAAGGGGGGGTGTCCAGACATAATCCTCTACCCTGCTATCATTGGATTGCTATGGATACTTCACTGCAGTCCAGCCATCAGACAGTTCCAAATTAGTGGTCATGCTATCAGACAAGTTTTTTTTGTGTTGGAAATTGTAGACGGAAACATTATTTGACACAATACACCGCAGATTGTAACCTACAAAATATTTATTACACAAATGTGTCACCCCCCCCCCCCCCCTCTACCATATCTTACAATACGGGGGGATTTTACTGTGGAAATTTAAAGATACAGAGCCCCAAATATCACCCCTTAGGCTACAAACTCACTTTTTCGCAATATTTCAAAATGGATCAGACATGAAATCTCCCATCGGACCAATACGTTTACAATGCAGATGTGTCATACACCCCCCCCCCCCCCTCTACCATATCTTACAATACGGGGGGATTTTACTGTGGAAATTTAAAGATACAGAGCCCCAAATATCACCCCTTAGGCTACAAACTCACTTTTTCGCAATATTTCAAAATGGATCAGACATGAAATCTCCCATCGGACCAATACGTTTACAATGCAGATGTTCCATACACCCCCCCCCCCCCCCTCTACCATATCTTACAATACGGTGGGATTTTACTGTGGAAATTTAAAGATACAGACACCCAAATATCACCCCTTAGGCTACAAACTCACTTTTTCGCAATATTTCAAAATGGATCAGACATGAAATCTCCCATCGGACCAATACGTTTACAATGCAGATGTTCCATACACCCCCCCCCCCTCTACCATATCTTACAATACGGTGGGATTTTACTGTGGATATTTAAAGATACAGAGCCCCAAATATCACCCCTTAGGCTACAAATTTACATTTTTTTCAAAAAAAAAAGACTAAGACTTAGACTAAGGGGTGATATTTGGGTGTCTGTATCTTTAAATTTCCACAGTAAAACACCCCCGTATTGTAAGATATGGTAGAGGGGGGGTGTGTATGACACATCAGCATTGTAAACGTATTGGTCCAATGGGAGATTTTATTTTTCTCCCATTTAACATTTTTGAAAAAATGTCAATTTGTAGCCTAAGGGGTGATATTTGGGGCTCTGTATCTTTAAATTTCCACAGTAAAATCCCCCCGTATTGTAAGATATGGTAGAGGGGGGTGTGTATGACACATCTGCATTGTAAACGTATTGGTCCAATGGGAGATTTCATGTCTGATCCATTTTGAAATATTGTGAAAATGTGAGTTTGTAGCCTAAGGGGTGATATTTGGGTGTCTGTATCTTTAAATTTCCACAGTAAAATCCCCCCGTATTGTAAGATATGGTAGAGGGGGGGGGGGGGGGTGACACATTTGTGTAATAAATATTTTGTAGGTTACAATCTGCGGTGTATTGTGTCAAATAATGTTTCCATCTACAATTTCCAACACAAAAAAAACTTGTCTGATAGCATGACCACTAATTTGGAACTGTCTGATGGCTGGACTGCAGTGGATACTTCCAAGGAGGACAAGTCAAACAATGTTGCAAGTTTCCTGAACTCTATAGAGATTAGTTAACCACTTGCTGTCTGTAGCAACTTTGATATTTTTTAGTTTTTATTTTTTTTTTACTAGAAAATTACTTCTACCAAGGGATCGATGCAAAGCCGATCTGCACTTTCCCCGATATATATCGGAATTGGCCACTGGAGGTCACCGATATTGCCGATATTTCGGGAAAGTGATTGTACCGGAATGATGCCTGCAGCTAGAGGCATCACTCTGGTACCGGCGTCCATAGCCGACGGTCGGCTGTCATTACAAGAAGTGGAAGGGGGCGTCGCCTCCCGCGGCTCGCCCGGGTCTCCTGGGCAACCAGCCTGCAGGCCGCCGAAGAGAGGACCCGATCAAAGCCGCATTCACCTCTAATCGGGTCTCAATGTAAAAACCCGGAAGTGATGTCATGGCATCACTTCTGGGTACTCGGCGCCAAATTCAAAAAAATGACAGCCAAACTTGGCGTTTTGAATGCTTTTAAGTGCATATAAAAAAAACAATAGAGATATATATATATATATCTCTATCTCTTATCTATATATATATAGTGGGTACGGAAAGTATTCAGACCCCCTTAAATTTTTCACTCTTTGTTATATTGCAGCCATTTGCTAAAATCATTTAGGTTCATTCTTCTTCCTCATGAATGTACACATAGCACTGCATACTGACAGAAAAACACAGAATTGTTGACATTGTTGCAGATTTATTAAAAAAGAAAAACTGAAATATCACATGGTCCTAAGTATTCAGACCCTTTGCTGTGACACTCATATATTTAACTCAGGTGCTTTCCATTTCTTCTGATCATCCTTGAGATGGTTCTACACCTTCATTTGAGTCCAGCTGTGTTTGATTATACTGATTGGACTTGATTAGGAAAGCCACACACCTGTCTATATAAGACCTTCCAGATCACAATGCATGTCAGAGCAAATGAGAATCATGAGGTCAAAGGAACTGCCTGAAGAGCTCAGAGACAGAATTGTGGCAAGGCACAGATCTGGCCAAGGTTACAAAAAGATTTCTGCTGCACTTAAGGTTCCTAAGAGCACAGTGGCCTCCATAATCCTCAAATGGAAGACGTTTGGGACAACCAGAACCCTTCCTAGAGCTGGCCGTCCGGCCAAACTGAGCTATCGGGGGAGAAGAGCCTTGGTGAGAGAGGTAAAGAAGAACCCAAAGATCACTGTGGCTGAGCTCCAGAGATGCAGTCAGGAGATGGGAGATAGTTGTAGAAAGTCAACCATCACTGCAGCCCTCCACCAGTCGGGGCTTTATGGCAGAGTGGCCTGACGGAAGCCTCTCCTCAGTGTAAGACACATGAAAGCCCGCATGGAGTTTGCTAAAAAACACCTGAAGGACTCCAAGATGGTGAGAAATAAGATTCTCTGGTCTGATGAGACCAAAATAGAACTTTTTGGCCTTAATTCTAAGCGGTATGTGTGGAGAAAACCAGGCACTGCTCATCACCTGTCCAATACAGTCCCAACAGTGAAGCATGGTGGTGGCAGCATCATGCTGTGGGGGTGTTTTTCAGCTGCAGGGACAGGACGACTGGTTGCAATCGAGGGAAAGATGAATGCGGCCAAGTACAGGGATATCCTGGAAAAAAACCTTCTCCAGAGTGCTCTGGACCTCAGACTGGGCCGAAGGTTTACCTTCCAACAAGACAATGACCCTAAGCACACAGCTAAAATAACGAAGGAGTGGCTTCACAATAACTCCGTGACTGTTCTTGAATGGCCCAGCCAGAGCCCTGACTTAAACCCAATTGAGCATCTCTGGAGAGACCTAAAAATGGCTGTCCACCAACGTTTACCATCCAACCTGACAGAACTGGAGAGGATCTGCAAGGAGGAATGGCAGAGGATCCCCAAATCCAGGTGTGAAAGACTTGTTGCATCTTTCCCAAAAAGACTCCTGGCTGTATTAGATCAAAAGGGGGCTTCTACTAAATACTGAGCAAAGGGTCTGAATACTTAGGACCATGTGATATTTCAGTTTTTCTTTTTTAATAAATCTGCAACAATGTCAACAATTCTGTGTTTTTCTGTCAGTATGGGGTGCTATGTGTACATTCATGAGGAAGAAGAATGAACTTAAATGATTTTAGCAAATGGCTGCAATATAGCAAAGAGTGAAAAATTTAAGGGGGTCTGAATACTTTCCGTACCCACTGTGTATGTATATATATATATAATTTTTTTTTTTTTTTTTTTAATGTACGAAAATATCAGCTGATACCGATATGCGATGACCAAAATATCGGTATAGGCAATAAAAAAACGATACCGGTCGATCACCAGTACTTTTAACCCCCCACAAATTCTATATTTTCTGCAACCAGAGGTCCTGGAGAACAAAACGTTGGGTGTTCAATCTTTTTGACATCACACGTTTGTGCAGCCGTTTATGAAACCCAAACGTTAAAGAAAAAAAAAATACGGTAAAATGAATTTTATTGCACATAAACGCAATTAGAATACTAATTTTATTGGTAAAATATGAAAGATGATGCGTCCAGTAAATATACCAGGCAGGTCAAGATTTAAACATCTGTGGAACGGCGACAAACAGTACCTTAACATTGTCTATAGGCGACACTTTAAAAGCCTTTACGGGTTACTAGTTTAGGCTCGGTACACGATAGCTGCAGCTCCCATCAGGGGGTCCGGTGCATTCCCTGTACACCGATCAGGTGCAAATCTGGTCCAAATTTATGCCTGAATTCACACCGGATTCAGAGCCTAAAGACGCACAGCACTCTTTTTAACCACTTCTGGACCGTAAGGATTTGCCCCCTTAGCCACTTGCGCCGCCCCACACACCGTACATTTACTGCGGCACTCTGCCGTTTTTGGGCAAAGCAACGTAGCCCTACGTCGCTCACTCAGGAGACTGTAGGGGGCGAGCGCGTGCCGCCGGCAGCGCGCTCCCGCCCCCGCTCATTACCTGGGGAGCCAGCGCATGTGACCGGCGGCTCTGATGGCCGCCGGCCACTCACAATCTCCCGCAGCTGAGAGAGAAGGACAGACGACTGATGTAAACACAGCCATCTGTCATTCTCACTGAAGTAATCACAGAGGCTATGTGATCCTGCTATATAGGATTGCATGTCTCTGTGATTACTTCACAAGCCACGCCCCTCCACAATTAAATGTATCCCTAGGGGCGTGATTCTAACCCCTTGATCACCAGTACAGTTAACCCCTTCCCTGCCAGTGTCATTTTTACAGTATTTACACTATTTTTAGCACTGATTACTGTAGTAATGTCACTGGTACCCCCAAAAGTGTCTAAAATGTCAGTTAGGGGTCCGATCTGTCTGCCGCAATGTCGCAGTCCCGCAAAAAAAAATCACAGATGGCCGCCATTACTAGTAAAAAAAAAAAAAAACAATAAAAATTACCTAAATCTTTTCCGTAGTTGGTAAACGCAATAACTTTTGCGCAAACCAATCAAATTACGCTTATTGCAATTTTTTTTTTTTTTTTACCAAAAATATTTAGCAGAAAACAAATTGGCCTAAAATGTTAAATGTTGATTTTTACATTTTTTTTTTTTTTTGAGAATTTCATATAAAAAAATGTGAAAAATATTGTTGTTTTTTCAAAATTGTCGCTATTTTTTGTTTATAGCGCAAAAAATAAAAATCGCACAGGTGATCAAATACCACCAAAAGAAAGCTCTGTTTGTGGGAAACAAAGGACATCAATTTTTGTTTGGGAACAGCGTCGCACGACCGCGCAATTGTCACGCAGTGCCGAATCGCAAAATAGGCCCTGGTCAGGAAGGGGGTAAAATCTTCCGGGGCTTAAGTGGTTAATGGTAAGAGAAAAATCCCATTTTATGGCCTGAAAGCAAAACAGTATGTGTGGCAGAAAACGAACACTGCACATCACCCTGAACACATAAAACATGGTGGTGGCAACCTCATGTTGTGGGGATGCTTTTCTTCAGCAGGGACAGGGAAGCTGGTCAGAGTTTATGGAAGATGGATGGAGCCAAATACAGTGCGGGAAATAATTATTTGAACAAAGGACATATACTGCGGCGGTCAGCCCCGGCCAGGCAAAGTGGCGTATGGGTACGTCACTCGCCTGCGAGCCAATAGGGGGCGAGTGCACGCCGCCGGAGGCGCGCTCCCGCACCCGCTCGCTCACTCTGCTCCCCTCGCATGTGACATGCGGACTCGATGTCCGCCGGTCACTCGCGATCGTCAGTTACAGAGGGAGAAAGGCAGGCGGCTAGTGTAAACAAAGCCGCCTGTCACTCTCCCTTGTGTAACAGCACAGATTATACGGTCCTGCTATGTAGGATCGTAGATCTCTGCTGTTACACACACAGCCACATCCCTGCACAGTTAGAAGCACGCCCCTAGGGACACACATAGTCACTGCATCTCTAATAAAGTTAACCCCTTCCCTGCCAGTGTCATTTTTACAGTAACAGTGCATATGTATAGCACGGATTACTGCAGTAATGTCACTGGTACCCCCAAAAGTGTCAAAAATGTCAGTCAAGGGTCCGATCTGTCCGCCGCAATGTCGCAGTCCCGCAAAAAAAATCGCAGATCGCCGCCATTACTCGTTAAAAAAAACAACAAAAATTATAAATCTTTCCCTTAGTTAGTAAACGCAATAACTTTTGTGCAAACCAATCAAAATACGCTTTTTGCTATTTTTTTTTTTTTTTTTTTTTACCAAACATATGTAGCAGAAAACAAATTGGCCTAAAATGTTAAAACATTTTGATTTTTACATTTTTTTTTGGGGGGGGGGGGGGGATTTCATAAAAAATGACTAGATATTCAACCTCTTCCTGACTGCATGGCGGCAGGAAAAGTGGGCGTCAAAGTCATCCAGGACTCTCTCTTGATTGGCTGAGACACAGCAGTGGCACCATTGGCCCCTGTAAATCAAACTCCGTTAACCAACCAGAAGAGAGAGGAGTGGGGCCAATCGGCAGCTCCATGTCTGAATGGATACACGGAGCTGCAGCTCAGCTTGGATGCCCCTATGGTAAGTTGCTTGCTAAGGGGGCACTCAACAGAGGGGGGGGGGGGGGGGGGTGGGAGCTCCCGCCAGGGAACCGAGAAGAGTAGGGTCCAGGCTGCCCTGTGCAAAACCACTGCAGAGGAGGGAAGTATAATATGTTTGTGAGAAAAAAAAAGACTTTACAATCACTTTAATGCCCAGCCACCACAAGTATGCATCCACAGTGGTCTGAGGTTTTGTGCTCCCAGCACGTTGACCAAGCTGTTTTCAACAGCCCTCAGTTATGGCTTCTAATTGGGAGCAATAGAGACAGCCTCCTGATCACATGACCACTGTGAAAGGCAATCACAACAATCACATGATTGGGAAGCCGCTCAGACTCAGGGAGGTTGCATAAATGGGTTAATTGTTGGTTTTGCTGAGAATTCTAAACCTCTACAGCAGGGGTCTTCAAACTGTGGCCCTCCAGTTGTTCAGGAACTACAATTCCCATCATGTCTAGTCATGTCTGTGAATTTCAGAGTTTTCCAATACCTCATGGGTTGTGTAGTTCCGCAACAGCTAATGGGCCGTAGTTTGAGGATCCCTGCTCTACAGGCAAAAACTAAAAATGGAGCAGCCTTTCTCAACAAGGGTTCCCCCAGAGCTTGCTGGGGGTTCTTGAGCAATTATCACTGACCGCCATTGTAAGGCCCCTTTTACATTGGCGTCATGCATTCAGCTACAATTTTTTTTTTTTTTTAACGTTTTTGGATCCGGTGTCTTCAGTTCAGTATACATCAGTCTACATCCGTTTGATTCTGTTCACATAGATACTGTTTTTCATGCTGGATGAAAGTATATGAAAAAAACTTTTAGCTAGGAAAATGAATCTTAACGGAATGGACTTCATCAATTTTGATGTAACAGAATTGAACAGATGCTGATGTAAATGGATTCTCATCCGTTTACATCTGTTTGTCCATAGAAATGAATTGCTGTCCATTTTCTGAAAGGAGCCTAAAGGGCATTCTGCCCCCTGACCAACAATGTACGGGGTCATTATTTCCACTGACAACCCATGTAATAAGAAATTTCTCACTGACCCCCCCCCCCCCCCCCCCGGTCTAAAGCACCCTTCTCCTCTGACCACCAATTTAAGGAAACGCTAGAATAACTATTGATGTAAGGGAGCACTTTTCTACTGACCCTAAATGTATTGGGCATTTCTCCACGCTACTGAGAGGGAACAAGTATCATTGTTTTTACTTTCTGGACATTAGGACCGTAGGTCGCCTTCCATAGAGAAGCTGCGGACCCGTTCTAATAGGAGCGACACAAGTCGCTCCGACTTAAAAAAAGGGTCCGGAGCTTCTTTGGGGCAACCCGGAGCGACCTGCATAGACTTCAATGTTATGAAGTCCGTGCCGGCCACTCCGAGGTCGCGGGGCGAGCAGCGCGCCGCGACCTATGAGGTCGCCCGGCAAAGTCGGGTCGCTGCAATGTGAACGGGGCCTAACAGTCACCTGGGAATCTGCTCTTTCCTCTTTGTTTGGGAAGCATTGCAAAACCATTTAGTTCCTGAGTGTAATACAATCTTTCTTTCTCTTCTTTCTTTCTCTTCTTTCTTTCTCTTCTTTCTTTCTCTTTCTTTCTTTCTTTCTCTTTCTTTCTTTCTCTTTCTTTCTTTCTCTTTCTTTCTTTCTTTCTTTCTTTCTCTTTCTTTCTTTCTCTTTCTTTCTTTCTCTTTCTTTCTTTCTCTTTCTCGTCTTTCTTTCTTTCTTCTCTGTCTTTCTTTCTTTCTTCTCTGTCTTTCTTTCTTTCTTCTCTGTCTTTCTTTCTTTCTTCTCTGTCTTTCTTTCTTTCTTCTCTGTCTTTCTTTCTTTCTTCTCTCTTTCTTTCTTTCTTCTCTGTCTTTCTTTCTTTCTTTCTTCTCTGTCTTTCTTTCTTTCTTTCTTCTCTGTCTTTCTTTCTTTCTTTCTTCTCTGTCTTTCTTCTCTTTCTTCTCTGTCTTTCTTTTTTCTTTCTTATAAAAAGACAGTTTTAAGAAAATAACTTTGTGTAAAGCAGCCCCGGGTGTCCCATATTCTAAGTACGCCACATTCTAGAGTCCTTTGTGTCCTGGGTAGAGGTGGTTTTTATGTGGCGGGCTAGCAAAAAGTGCCCCCCCCCCCCACCTTTCCCTGCCTCATCTGTCACCTCAAATCCTGAATCTGATTCAGCCACCACGGACGTGGCTTACCTGGCTGGGTCTGTGACTTCTCAGATAGTGAGAATGATTCCTCTACACCTGTAGCTGCACACGAAAAGGTGCTGGTGCTCATTTTGTGTCTGCGGGAGACTTTAAAGATGGAGGCTGTGACGGAGGCACCGGTTCTCTTTGGCACTTACAAGCCGTCCAGAGCGGTTAAGGGGTTTCCTTTTCCTGAATTATCAGAAGTCTGCTCTGATTCCTTCTACAAAGTTGGACTGTCTGGGTCTGACTCTGGACTCTGCTGTAGCCAGAGTGTTCCTTCCTCTGGACAAACTCCAGAAATTTCATGCTGCAATTTTATCTCCTGGTGGTCTTCCCATGGGACTTGCATGTATTGGGCCTGATGGTCTCTACCTTCAAGTCAGTTCCGTTTGCACAGTTGCATACGAGGTCCCTGCAAAGGGAGATTCTGGCCAAATGGGACAAGTGTCCAGTCTCTGGACAATCGGATCCGGCTGAGCCGGGGAACGAGAGGGTCCCTGATCTGGTGGTTTCGTTCTCCGGTGCTTCGACAGGGCAAATCTTTTCTCCCCTTGTATTGGACGGTGGTCACCACGAATGCCAGCCAGTGGGGAGGTGTCCTAGGCCAGGACTCTGCTCAGGGGTTCTTGACGTTGAAAGAGTTCAGACTATCGGTCAATGTCTTAGAACTCCGAGCAATCAGACTGTGTCTGGATCATTGGAGGGATCGTCTTTAGGGGTGTCCAGTGCTAATTCAATTGGACAAGGCCATGGCCGTGGCTTATGTCGATCACCAGGGGGGCACAAGAAGTGTCTTGACGGCTCCTGGAGGTAGCCGGCATTCTACAGTGGGCAGAATGTTTCGTTCCAGCCCTCTCTGCCGTTCACATTCCTAAAGTAGAAAAATGGCAGGCCGACTATCTGTCTGCAGGCATTGGATCAAGGGGAATGGTTTCTTCATCCGGAGGGGTTTCATCAGCTGTGTCTCTGATGGGGCACCCCCGAGGTGGATCTGTTGGCATCTCGGCTCAACAGAAAGGTGCAGAGGTTTGTGGCACGGTCACGGAATCCTGTGGCAGACGCCACAGATGCACTGGTGGCCCAGTGGGGCCAGTATCGCCTAATTCTGCGCAGGATCCAGGCAGAAGGGATTCCGGTAATTTTAGTGCACTGCACTGGCCTCGCCAGTCTTGGTACGCCGACCTGGTGCGACTGGTTGCCGATGTCCCTTGGCGACTACCTCTCAGGGAGGATCTGCTGTCCCAAGGTCCCATCTTCCATCCTGCTTTACAGTCGCTGGCTTTGACGGCTTGGCTGTTAAAAGCCAGGGGCTGAAGGATAGGGGGTTTGTCTGCCTCAGTGATTTCAATGCTGCTGAAGGCCAGAAAGTCTACCTCCTAGGAAGATTTATCATTGTACGTGGAAAGTGTACATTTATTGGTGTGAGTCTCTTGGGGTTGACACTTGCTCTTTCTTGGTAGCTCAGGTCTTGACCTTCCTTCAATGGAGGGTTGAGCCGGAATTGGAGTCCCATCAAGGGTCAGGTGTCGGCCTTGGAGCTCTTCCTTCTTTTTTTTTTTTTTTTTCTTTTATCTACCTTTTGGCCACGCACTTCTGGTGCGTACCTTTCTTCAAGGGGTTCGACACTTGGCTCCTCCAGTGCGGTCTCTGTTACCTCCTTTGGGACCTCAACTTGGTGCTCTCAGTTCTCCAGAAGCCTCCCTTTGAAAACCTTCTGGAGATTCCTCTGCTTATGTTGTTCCAGAAGGTGGCCTTTTTGGTGGCGATCACCTATGCATGCAGGTTGTCTGAATTGGGTGGCGTTATCCTGTCAGTCACCTTACTCTGTGGTTCACAGAGATAAGGTGGTGTCCATCGTTTCTTCCAAAGGTTGTCTCTGATTTCCATTTGAACGAACACATTGTGTCCCAGGCCAAAACATCCTAAGGAAATTGCTTTGCGTGCCCTGGATGTGGTTCGGGCAATTTGGGTGTACCTGGCAGCTATGGAGTCTTTTTTAGGAAGGCAGACTTGCTATTTGTGCTCACGGATGGGCATCGAAAAGGACTGGCTGCTTCCTTTTGCAACCATTTCAAGATAGATCAGACAGATGGGGACTCAGGCCTATTCTATCAAGGGTCCGGTTCCTCCTCTGTCAAGGCACACACTACATGGGCACTCAGTGCTTCTTGGGCCTTCGTCATCAGGTGTCAATGACACAGATTTGCAAGGCAGCCACCTGGTCATCTGTGCACAATGCTTTTGGCTGCAAGGTTTTGCAGGCCACTGTTGGTGAGGTTAGTCCTCTTTGAGTGTGTATTGCAGGTGAGCTCCTATTTTGCCTGGTTGGCTTTGTTTAGCCTTTGGGTAGTGTGTTTGAGTTGGTATCTGCGGATGCATCTTTTGGCCGCAAGGTTTTGCAGACTGCTGTTTAAAGGACCTGGTCCTCTTTGAGGGTGTAATTTGTTTCAGGTGGGCTCCAGTTGTTTTTTGGTTGAGCTCCTGTTACCTGGTTGGCTACGGTTTAGCCCTGGGAATTTTTTCTTGCTTTTCCCACCCCTCATGTTTGACACTGCTTTGGGACATCCCAATGGTTAAGAAGATGAGGAGCTGTGTCCGTCAATGAATGAAAGAGATTGCGATTTTTGTCTTACAGTAAAATCCATTTCTCTGATGTTCATTGACGGACACAGCACCCACACCTCTGTGGAATTGTAATTCTTCTAATACTGCTTGTAACAAAACTGAGTACCTATAGCAGAGAGGGGGATTATACCCACTGGGACTGCCCATAGGCGTAGTCTTTTTTTCGTCCTGCTGTCCTACTCCTGTAGAGGGCAGTATAACCAAATGGTTAAGAAGATCAGGAGCTGCGTCCTTCAATGAACATCAGAGAAATGGATTTCATGGTAAGAGAAAAATCCCATTTTATGGGCTGAAATCAAAACACTATGTGTGGCAGAAAACTAACCCTGCACACCACCCTGAACACATAAAACATGGTGGTGGCAACCTCATGTTGTGGGGATGCTTTTCTTCAGCAGGGACAGGGAAGCTGGTCAGAGATGGATGGAGCCAAATACAGTGCGGGAAATAATTATTTGATCCCCTGCAGATTTTATAAGTTTAGCCACATACAAGAAATGAAGGGTTTATAATTTTTTTTCATGGGTGTATTTTAAATGATAGAGACAGAATATCAACAAAAATCCAGAAAAAACACCTAAAGCAAATGCTATAAATTAAGTTGTAGTTCAGTGAGTAAAATAAGTATTTGATCCCCCAGCAAAACTAGACTTGGTACTTCAAATAATGATGATAATAACAATACTTTTTCAGTGTATGTGATTATTATGTGATTTTGCGATTACGCCATTCAGTTGCAATTTTCTTTTTTTTTTTCCCACAGTGCATATCATGTACATTTTAGAATTACTTATTAGTAGGGATGCACCGAAAATGCAGGATGCCCTTGGGCAAAAACCGAAACCGAAAATGACCTTTCCCCCCAAATAATTTTAAAATAGCTAGAAGAGGGGCATACACCAAAAACAGGCAGCGACATACACCTGTCGCTGCCACCCTGTCACAGTATATGTACTGTAACGGGTTGGCAATAGGTTAATTTAATTACCAATGGTATTTCTATTATGTAAAAAGAGACTGAGTGTTCAGAAACCTGGCAACCCAATCACCCAGCGCTTTGGTAGATGGATATATCTCATGCGCACATAGACCATAAGATACAAATCGTTAAAACTGGTTAAAACTATAAAAGCTGCTGCCTCATAATAAACAAAATAAAAATAAGGTCCATATCACGCCCTCCGTTGAAGTCTGCTGACGAAACGTACGTCAGGGCGGTGACTTGCGCGGTCACCCAAGCAACAGGACGCCGTCTAGTCTCGAGGAGCTTCCGGGACGCCATCTAGCGAGCGGGAGACAAGCGGTTGGACGGTAACCTTATGCTGAATTATGACATGTGATTGATTTCTTTGCCGATGTGAGTGTAATGGGAGAGGGTTTTATGAATAAAGGTGCATTTTTATCAAACAATACTGCCCTATTGTGCATCTGTTTTTACTCCCCCATACGCTTTGATGGCTGAGAGCACTTTGACTGTGAAGCGGTCTGAGTAAAGACAGAGTCTGTGGAAGATCTTTGGGAGATTTACCATTTATCTACATGCCCAATGTACAACGAGTCCTGGTAAGAGCATTACCATTGGGGTTGCACGTGGTGAGGTGGAGGCATATCCCTAGCAGCTTTGCATTGATGTTGGTGTTTGCTGTTCCCTTTCCATATCTGCACTGAAAGGTCACCTGGTGATGGACTGTTTGTACTTTATGGACTCTTAAACGCCACATGTTTGACACCAGCTCTGTGAATACAGGGTGTATCGATTTATGATTATTGATTTATGTTATGTTTATGCATTAGCGCTGCTGGTATTTGTATTATGCAGCATGAGGGGGTTAATGTATTGTCACTGCTGGTCACTGATGCATTAGTGACCGACCAGTGGCAGTTAATTAACCCCTTTGTGCTGCATTAGTGCAACCAGTGTCAGTGCAACCAGTGTTAATTAACACTGATACTGGTTGCACTAATGCAGCACAAAGGGGTTAATTAACTGCCACTGGTCAGTCACTAATGCAGCAGTGACAATATATTAACCCCTTCATGCTGCATAATACTAATACCAATGGTAAGCTGCCTCAGCTATCACCCCCTCCCCCCGCATCATCCTCAGCATCCCTCTCCTACTCACTCAGCTCCACCGGTGTCCATTATTCAAAAGACGCGCCTCTGGCCGGCCGCCCGCCTCCCGGTGATGTCACTACTACTACGATCTGTCCATGAATGAAGTGACACACCGGGCGGGAGGGCGGGCTAGCGGCCGCTAATAGATATAACTATGTGAGCCTTCACTTCACTGTCAGCGGCACTATGTCCATGAATGAACTGACACTCCGGGCGGGGGGAGCGGCCGCTAATAACTATAACTATGTGAGCCTTCACTTTCCTGTCAGGCATGTATCTCCTCTGACAGGGAAGTGAAGGCTCACATAGTTATTAGCGGCCGCTCCCCCCGCCCTCCCGCCCGGAGTGTCAGTTCATTCATGGACATTGTGCTGCTGACAGGGAAGTGAAGTGAAGGCTCACATAGTTATATCTTTTAGCGGCCGCTCCCCCCGCCCTCCCACCCGGTCTGTTAGTTCATTAATGCAGAGATCGCAGTAGTAGGGACATCACAGGGAGGCGGGCGGGCGGCCAGAGGCGCGTCTTTTCAAACCTGCGCTGCGCCCTCCTCCTTCCTCAAGCGGCCATTAATTTCGGCATTTTAACCAATTTTCGGCCGAAAATTTCGGTGGCCGAAATTTAGGTGCATCCCTACTTATTAGAGTCTCTAGGAACCAGTTTTTGATTTTATGATATCGATTTTTATATATGATCCACTTATATTTGTGTATTAACCAATACTATTTACCAAGGACATGAAGGTTTTATACTTTTGCACTTTTTAGACTATTGCACTTTATATTTAAACCCAATTCTTTTACTGACACCATTAAGGGCTTTAGACGCAACAACATACGCTCTCATTATTTGATTCACATTGTGGGAACATAATTAGGTTGTATGCAGCCATCCATCACAAGACAAGCCTTTTATCATTACCTATAATGTAGCGTGGGATATCCCACATTTTTTGTCATGACTTAGTACTTGGTGGAGAAACCCTTGTTGGCAAGCACAGAGGTAGGACGTTTCTTGTAGTTGATGACCAGGTCTGCACACCTCTCAGGAGGTATTTTAATTCATGCTTGTTTACAGATCTTCTCTAATTTCTTAAGGTTTCTTGACTGTCGCTTGGCAACTCGAAGTTTCAGCTCCCTCCATTCATTTTCTATAGGATTAAGGTCTGGGGACTTACTAGGCCACTCCATGACCTTCTGCGCTTCTTGAGCCACTCCTTTGTTGCTTTGGTGGTATGTTTCGGGTCATTGTCATGCTAGAAGACCCATCCAAGACCCATCCTTAGTGTTCTGGCTGGGGGAAGAAGGTTCTCATCCAAGATTTTACAATACATGGCCCTGTCCATTGGCCCCTCAATGCAGCAAAGTCGGCCTGTACCTTTTTAGCAGAGAAACGACCCCAAAGCGCAATGTTTCCACCTCCGTGCTTAACTGTAGGGATGGTGTTCTCAGGGTCATAGTCAGCATTTTTTATTCTCCAAACACGGTGAGTCAAGTTAATGCCAAAGAGCTAAATTTTGGTCTCCTATGACCACAGCACTTTCTCCCAATTCTTCTCTGACTCATTTAGATGTTCATAGGCATGACGGTACATGTGCCTTCTCGAGGAGGGGGATGCACCATGTTTGAAGGAAGAAAAATGCTGACTATGACCCTAAGAACACCATCCCTACAGTTAGGCACGGAGGTAGAAACATTATGCTTTGGCTCCGCTAAAAGTATAGGCCGACTTTGCCACGTTGTGTGTCGAATGGGGCCATGTATTGTAAAATCTTTGACCTTTTTTCCTCAGCCAGAATACTGAAAATGGGTCATGGAGGGGTCTTCCAGCATGAAAATAACCCAAAAGATACCGCCAAGGTAACAAAAGAGTGGCCCGAGAAGCAGCACATTAAGGTCATGGAGTGGCCTAGTCAGTCTACAAACCCTAATCCTACAGAAAATTAATGGAGGGAGCTGAAATTTCGAGTTGCCAAGCGACGACCAAAAAACCTTAAGGATTTAGAGAGGATCTGTAAAGAAGAGTAGACCAAAATCTCTCCTGAGATGTGTGCAAACCTGGTCACTAACTATAAGACTCGTCTTAGGCTCCATTCACACCTGGGCGTTTTTGAGCGTTTTTCAGCTACAAAAAAGCTAAAAAAAAACGTTCCAAAACGCCCAACAAGTAAAACCCCATTAATTTAAATGGCCCCTGTTCACATCTGAGCGTTTTAATGCCTGAAGCAAAACGCCTATAGCTGAAAAAAGTACAGGAGCTTCTTTTTGGGCTGATTACCAGCGTTTTTGTTAGATTTCAATGCCTGCCTCCAAAAACGCCTGAAAAACGCGGTAAAAATCGCGGTAAAAAAACGCTATGCTCAAGTGTGAATGCAGCCTTAACCCTGTGCTTGCTAACAAGGGTTTCACCACCAAGTACGAAGTCATATTTTGCTTGGGGATCAAATACTTTTTGTATTCACTGAACCGCAACTAATTTTTTAACATTTGTATTAGAGCTGCGCAGTTAATCGCTTAAAAATTACGATTCAACCCCCCCTCACGATCTTCATCCGGCATTTACACAATTTATACAGTGCAGAGCCGTTCTCTGCTCCCTCACAGCTGTCAAAAAATAAATAAAAAATCGCCTCCACAAATGTTTAATAACTATAAGCAAAGTATCATTTGGTTCTTTTAGGGATGAACTTCGGTCTGTAAATGAGGGCAGTTTAACCACTTAAAAACTAGGTCTTTTTCGGACATATGTTGCTTACAAGTTAAAATCAGTATTTTTTGCTAGAAAATTACTTGGAACCCCCAAACATCATGTATATATTTTTAGCAGAGACTCTAGAGCACACATGTCAAATCCAGCCCCCTAAGCCTTGTCATGTGGCCCTCGCACCCAGTTATGAACTCCATTCCACCACATCCAGCTCTCACCCCTCTGCTCCTGCTACCTGCAAAGAGAGGCAGAGCTTCCTACACAGGGGGGGGGTTTGGGTTGCACACCATGCATAGCACCCCTAAACCTGCACTCTGTACACAGCACACTCCTGAACCCTGCACTTAGTGCACAGCGCACTGCTGAACCCTGCATTCTGTACACAGTGCACTCCTGAGATATGAACTCTGTACATAGCATAATAATGAGTCCTGCACTCTGTACAAAATGCACTTCTGAACCCAGCACTCTTTACATAGCACACCCCAGATAAAACCGGCCCTTTGAGGGCAACTCTACTCCTGATGTGGCCTGCGATAAATTTAGTTGGACACCCCTGCCCTAGAGAATAAAATGGCGGTTGTTGCAATATTTAGTCACACTGTATTTGCACATCTGTCTTTTTTGGGGAAAAATACACTTTAATGAATTAAAAAAACAAAAAACTAAACCGTAAGGTTAGCCCAATTTTTTTGTATAGTGTGAAAGATGTTATGCCAAGAATCGTGAGAGAATCAAGATCTTGACTCTAAGCAAACAAATTGGGATTTTCATTTTATCCAGAATCGTGCAGCTCTAATTTGTATCATGTGTTTTTTTTTTTCTGTATTTTTGGTTGATATTCTGTCTCTTATTTAAAATACACCTATGATAAACCTGATTAGACCCTTTATTTCTTTGTAAGTGAGCAAACTGACACAATCTGGAGGGGATCAAATAGTTATTTTCCCCACTGTACAGGGCAATCTTAAAAGAAAACCTGTTAGTCTGCAAAATACTTGCGACTGGGGCGGAGGTTTACCTGCCATCCGGACAATGACCCTAAACCTAAAGCCAGAGATACAATGGAATGGTTTAGATCAAAGCTTATTCATGTGTTAGAATAGCCCAAAGTCCAGACCTAAATCCAATTGAGAATCTGTAGCAAGACTTGAAAATTGCTGTCCAGACTCTCGCCATCAAGTCTGACAGAGCTTGAGCTATTTTACGAAGCAGAATGAGGAAAAATTTCACTCCCTAGATGTGTAAAGCTGGGAGAGACATACCCAAAAATAGTTGCATCTGTAATTGCAGGTGGTTCTACAAAGTATTGACTCAGGGGGGCTAAATACAAGTGGATGCCATGTTTTTCAGATATTTGTAAAAAAAATTGAAAACCATTTTCCTTCCACTTCACAAATATGTGCTTGTGGAAAATTTCAAGGGGTATGAATACTTTTTCAAGGCACTGTATCTGCAAAATTTAAACTGGTCGCACATTATTATCTGGTTCTGCTACAAGCAACACAATAATGTAGCTAGGATGCTGCACATACATGGATTCTGTTTAAGGGACTGAAGAGGAGCTGATCCGTATACAACTATTAACTTAATAGGCAGGAAAACCATATAATTAGGTACATGTAGGCTTGTGCTAAATTCTTCAAAGAAAATGTATGCTTGTGTGCGGTTTTAACTGTATGAAAAGTTGCAGCCATTACAAAGCATTCTCCTAGTGACATGCCAGGTCACAAAACCAAAGTATTCCTAATTATAGGGTGCTTTCCAAGTTTCTGTGTTTAACTTTGTTTTAAAGCAGGGCTGTCCTAACAGAGTGCTATACACAGACCCAGATTTTGGAGTACCAATTTAATGCATTTGATGTGAACTACATATTTAAAATACAGCTCTTTTTTTTTTAATTAAATTTTTATTTTTTTTATTAATATTAAAAAAAAATATATATATATATACACATACAGTGGGTACGGAAAGTATTCAGACCCCCTTAAATTTTTCACTCTGTTATATTGCAGCCATTTACTAAAAACATTTAAGTTCATTCTTCTTCCTCATGAATGTACACATAGCACCCCATACTGACAGAAAAACACAGAATTGTTGACATTGTTGCAGATTTATTAAAAAAGAAAAACTGAAATATCACATGGTCCTAAATATTCAGACCCTTTGCTCAGTATTTAGTAGAAGCCCCCTTTTGATCTAATACAGCCAGGAGTCTTTTTGGGAAAGATGCAACAAGTCTTTCACACCTGGATTTGGGGATCCTCTGCCATTCCTCCTTGCAGATCCTCTCCAGTTCTGTCAGGTTGGATGGTAAACGTTGGTGGACAGCCATTTTTAGGTCTCTCCAGAGATGCTCAATTGGGTTTAAGTCAGGGCTCTGGCTGGGCCATTCAAGAACAGTCACGGAGTTGTTGTGAAGCCACTCCGTTATTTTAGCTGTTTGCTTAGGGTCATTGTCTTGTTGGAAGGTAAACCTTCGGCCCAGTCTGAGGTCCAGAGCACTCTGGAGAAGGTTTTTGTCCAGGATATCCCTGTACTTGGCCGAATTCATCTTTCCCTCGAATGCAACCAGTCGTCCTGTCCCTGCAGCTGAAAAACACCCCCACAGCATGATGCTGCCACCACCATGCTTCACTGTTGGGACTGTATTGGACAGGTGATGAGCAGTGCCTGGTTTTCTCCACACATACCGCTTAGAATTAAGGCCAAAAAGTTCTATTTTGGTCTCATCAGACCAGAGAATCTTATTTCTCACCATCTTGGAGTCATTCAGGTGTTTTTTTAGCAAACTCCATGCGGGCTTTCATGTGTCTTACACTGAGGAGAGGCTTCCGTCGGGCCACTCTGCCATAAAGCCCCGACTGGTGGAGGGCTGCAGTGATGGTTGACTTTCTACAACTTTCTCCCATCTCCTGACTGCATCTCTGGAGCTCAGCGACAGTGATCTTTGGGTTCTTCTTTACCTCTCTCACAGCTGCAGGAACATGTCACATGTTGCACCCTAAAAACAGAGCAAACATGTTCCCAAAGGTGAACTTATTCTTTAAAGGATAGGTTCAGCTTTGGGAACATGTGACTTCCCCCAGTGCTGCAGCGGTCGCCCACTGCCTCCCCTGCGAGGTGTACCGGTAAGCCAATGCACTGATAGTTTGCAGGAAATCTGCATGTCAACAGTAATCTGTTGATCGCTGGTGCAATGCTTTCCAGGCTCCTGCAACAAAAAATAATGAATGCAGGTTTTTTTTTTTTTTTTTCCCTGCAAAAAAAAGTGCATTCGTTATTTATTTTTTTTAAAAAATGTTCTCCTTTAAGGAACAGTTATCCTGGCCGTACATAAACTGAATTGTATCCAATTTTTATACTGAATTGGCAAGAATTTATTCTGTGGTTATCCCTGTCAGCAACACCCAGCTTAACAACATTTTCATTTTTCATTTAGGTTTTACAGCCGGTTCACACAGGCGCGACCCGACTTGCCGGGGCGACCTGTGAAATCGCGGTGAGCAGCTCGCACCGGGACCTCGGAGCGGCCGGCACGGACTTCATATCATTGAAGTCAATGCAGGTCGCTCCGGGTCGCCCCAAAGAAGCTCAGGACCTTTTTTCTAAGTCGGAGCGACTTGTGTCGCTCCTATTAGAACGGGTCCTGTGCTACTCTATGGCAGGCGACCCACGGTGACTTGTCAGGCGACCAGGTCGCCTGACAAGTCGCCCCAGTGTGAACAGGGTCTTAAAACTATTGCTCACAGGTCGGCTACCCTGTTTACCCTAAACATTTTCTGATCCCCTGATGACGTCAGCTCGTACTGACGAAACGTACGTCGGGAACGTGAGACCGTAGCGACTTCCGGGTTGGAGGAGCGCTGGCGTTCGGCAGTGCTCATCGTCCCGCTGTTTATCATCTGTGTCGAGCGATTGATTCATGGAAATTCTAGTAAGTGCAACTCTGTAAGAATAAATTGTCATGTTTAAACTTACTGCACCATGAGAGTTTCCTTTTGCTCTATCTATGTACACTACGAGATCCGGGTTGATTCTGAGAGCTTACCTTAGGAATATTACACCTTGGAGCTGAGGAGTTGAGGATCATATACTGAGCGGATAATATTGTCTATGTGACCCCCTATAATCAAGGGGTCATATATCTCCGGTAAGGAGTACCTTGCTTGAGCACTGGGTGGAATTGTGGAGGTGAAGGCTTTTCTACACCACTATCAAGTCTTTCTCTTTACATAGTGTTACCAATGCTATAAGGACTTTGGTTTCTGTTGCTGCATATGGACTTTACATTGTTTTTATTGAGTTTTGATTGAAAATCTCCACTTTTTATGTCATGAATTTTAACCTATGCTAATTTATTTGCACAAGCACTTTATCACATGTTGAGCGCAACATTTTTCACCTTTTAAAACATTTTTTGTTGCCCATTTTAATGATTGGAACTTCAGAGATGTAACCCTCACTAAAGCACTTGTGGAAGAGCAGGCACTTTTTACTACAGCCATAAGTGAAATCTATCTCGAGGATGATCAACATTAATCAAGCATGCATCCTTGACCCGTTTTTGAGCACCCAAACACTGATGTTGAAATGAGGTAATAATCGCTTCTCGGCCTTTTGGCTAAGATCAAGTGTAGTATCTGTTCTTATCAGTGTTGGAATGGAACCTGAAGGTTAGTATCGGTGGTGGCCGAAGTTAACCGGGGCGCTCTGGGCGTAACTGGAGGACCGGAGTAGGCCAAACCAGAGAAAGCCGGAGGGTTCCAATGCCTTCCTGATTTGAATGGGTCCGCCCCTACCAGTTTGAAGGGAGCGAGAAAACCAGCTTGTCCGACTGGTTAGTACTGCTCCTGGATGTGATTGGTAAGGAACGGCGGATGGCGGTGGGAGGGCCTTTCCTCCTGGGTTGAATCTGGCCTTGCAAAAGGCTTGTCCCCAGTTGAAGGCAGGCTCACCCTAAGCTGTCTAAAGTTCTGATGCCTCCTGGTAGGATAGGGCTACACATGGTCTGGCCTTTGGGCCGGGGTAGAAAAAGCCCGTAGTGTATGTGCCCCTGGGGTGGCAGCCCAGGGGTGCCTTAATTCTCACTGGTGAGGGGCAGCTCGCCTTGAGTTTTTCGGCACCATGGTCACTGCACCTACGCACACTTTTTTAAGCACCTGCCTCTTGGGCAAGGCCTTTTGGCTTCGACCAGAGGAATTTCTATTCCGGCCGGAAGGCCTGCCCTTGTATTTTTACAAGGGCACTAATTCACCTCTCCACTTCCCCTCCCCCACCTTTTTGTTTGTGTGTGCTTTTTCTTTGTAGTTTGTCACTTTCTATCACCTTTTTTTCACTTGCACGACTTGTAGGGTGTGGGTCCTCGGGCCCTGCCTTGAGTCTTGGGAGGGGGTGGATATGGCCTTTTGGCTTAGTTCGCCCTCTCTCATGGGGTCTCCCTTCGGGGGAGCCCCACTTAGTACTCGGTGGGGGCTGTTTCGGCAGTCCCCCTGAAGAACGGGGTCGGTCTGGTTTCGGCCAGACAGACCATGAGTACCTTAAATCCCTGTCAGGAGTCTTGCGCCCCGGGGGATCGAGGTTCGGGTCCTACCTCTTTGGAGGGAAGACCATTTGTATTCGCACACCCTGTGCACTTTTTGTGTTCCTCACGTTTTGTGTGTGTGTGCACTTTTTTATGCACCGGGTGAAGTCTTTTGAGTGTGTTTCACATGCTACGGGCTTTAAAAAAAAAGAAAAAAGAAAATAATGGACTACAGGATATCCTGGAAGTCCATGCATTCCCCTCTGCATACAAATGGAGAGGAGTTGGATGCAATCAATCAAATTCCAGAGAGTTTATGTAACCGAGAAATTGCCATGGTCCCTCAACACTTTTTTCTATTCTGATGAAGAATGCACAACAGAGCGTTGTCTTTCTTAGGAGACTTAAATTGGCCAGACTGCCTTTAGGACCCATTCACACCAGGTGCAGTGGGACTACGTTGGTCGGCTATTCCAGCGCAGTCCCACTGCAAGACAAAAAAACACGTCTTGTCTCCTGTGTGGCCGGTTCACACCACCATGTTGCGGTGGTGTGCGCTGAAAACGAGTAAAGCAGGCTGTATTTGTTTTTTTTGTTTTTGTGTGGGGTTTTTTTTTTTTTTTTATGTTTTTAAATTAATTTTTTTGTATTTTGCGAGGCGATCCACCACCTCACACTGCCCGGTGACCGATAGAAGTTAATGAAATGTTGTTGTGTGACACTTCATTAAGTTCCATTAAAAAATTATAAAACAAACCATGCGATGTGCTATGATTGGCGCTTCTGTCATCTCGCTGCATCACACCGCACACCAGCCACTGTTAAAACACAACGGCTGGTGTGAATAGACCCTTTTATCCCCCCATTCACACTGAATGCGGCTTTGAAATCGCACTACTGCAGAGCGATTTCATGTTCGGCTTGCTGACATCTGTGTGCTCTCATGCAGAGATGTCAATGCAAGTTGCACATGAAATCGCCAAAAATGGCGAAGGAATCTTTTTTTTTTTTTTTTTTTTTTTTTTATAATCGCTGCGGCATGAGTTGCAGGGATACAGTCAGGTCGATAAATATTGGGACATTGACACAATTCTAATCTTTTTGGCTCTCTACACCAGGGCTTGACAAATTTTCCTGAAATCTAGGAGCCAGTTAAAAAAGTTAGGAGCCAGTTTTTTTTTTTTTTTAAACTAACAACCAAGCTTTATTTAAGAAAACGGATACTAAATTTACACATAAATACGACTAGAACCCCACTCTCCTCTATAGCGCAATTGAATGAAAACAGACTGTCTGTCTCTTTCCATCCGATGCCATCTGATCCGATCCACGGGATGGATAGAAAATAGAACCACCATCAGTCTGCTTTTGGCGGACAGGATCAGATGGCGGCAGATTACTGCTCCATAGAGGAGAATGAAGGGTCCGATCAGGTCTGCCGGAAAAACTGACAGGCGGACCTGATCAGACAGCCCGTGTGAAAGGGGCCTTCGGCTGTGGCATGGCGATGAGGAAAAAAAAAGATTATTTATATATTTATATATATATATATATATATATATATATAATTATTATTTTTTAATAATAATTGGAAAAAAAATATATTTTTTTTAATAATTAATAAAAAAGAAAAAAATATTATTTAGTTTTTTACATTTAAAAAAATAAATTAAATTAATAAATAACCACACTCCCTGTCAAAGGTAACTAACTGGACAGGGAGATGGCATTGTGAACAAACAGGCAGTGGAAACAGTAATTACAACAGTCATTACTCCCGGCCACCACAAGAGGGCGCCAGTTCCCCATTGGAATCCTCTCATCTCAAGTAGGCCGAAAAGCCGGGGCCTCAATTTTCGGACGGCCCGGAAGTCCGTGCATTCCGTGCGCGGAAGTCCGTGCAAAAATGACAGGACACCTTCTGCAGGGCACCCCAGGCGCCAGGTCGCTAATTCTAGTCGCAAATGCGACCTGGCGCCCGGGTTTTGTCGAGGCCTGCTCTACACCACCACAATGGATTTGAAATGAAACAAACATGATGTGCTTTAACTGCAGACTTTCAGCTTTAATTTGAGGGTATTTACATCCAAATCAGGTGAAAGGTGTAGGAATTACAACAGTTTTTAAATGTGCCTCACACTTTTTAACCACTTGCCGACCGCTCACTCGAGCTCTACTGCGGCAAAGTGGATCGTTATCGTCCAGGGACATAGACCTACGTCGCTGGACTCCTCCCCTTATGGGCGGCGCTCGCGCGCCGCCGGAGGCTCGCTCCCGCTGTATTCATTCACAGCGGGAGTCGGGCCAGGGGAGGAGCGGCGGCGACCGCCGCTGCTCTTCCCCGATCGTCGGGGGATCGAGTGTGGAGATCCGCCCGCTTCTGTAAACAAAGCGGGCGGATCTCCTAAGTGACAGACAGTGACAGATTGCAGGGTTCAGCATAGCTGAACATGCGATCTGTCCTTGTGTCACTCAGTCACCTCCCCCCACACATGTTAGTAAGCACAAGGCATACATTAACCCCTCCCACTCCAATAAAATTAACCCCTTCCCTGCCAGTGTCATTTTTATAGCACTGATTACTGTAGTAATGTCACTGATACCCCCAAAAGTGTCAAAAATGTCAGTCAAGGGTCCGATCGGTCCGCCCCAATGTCGCAGTACCGCAAAAAAAATCGCAGATCGCCGCCATTACTCGTTAAAAAAAAAACACCAAAAATGACAGAAATCTTTCCCTTAGTAAACGCAATAACTTTTGTGCAAACCAGTCAAAATACACTTATTGTGATTTTTTTTTTTTACCAAACATAGGTAGCAGAAAAAAAATTGGCCAAAAATTTAAAAAAAAATTTTGATTTTTACATTTTTTTGGGGGGGAATTTCATATAAAAAAATGTGAAAAATATTGTTATTTTTTCAAAATTTATGCTCTTTTTTTGTTTATAGCGCAAAAAGTAAAAATTGCACAGGTGATCAAATACCACCAAAAGAAAGCTCTGTTTGTGGGAAAAAAAAGGACATAAATTTCGTTTGGGTACGGCATTGCACAACCGCGCAATTGTCCGTTAAAGTTGCACAGTGCCGAATCTCAAAAAGTGGCCTGGACGTAAGACAGCAAAATCCTCCGGTGGTAAAGTGGTTAAAGGACCAAAAGTAATGGGACAATTGGCTGCTCAGCTGTTCCATGGCCAGGTGTGTGTTATTCCCTCATTATCCCATTTGCAAGGAGCAGATAAAAGGTCCAGAGTTCATTTCAAGTGTGCTATTTCCATTTGGAATCTGTTGCTGTCAACTCTAATATGAGATCCAAAGAGCTGTCGCTATCAGTGAAGCAAGCCATCATTCGGCTGAAAAAACAAAACAAACCCATCAGAAAGATAGCAAAAACATTGTGTGGCCAAATCAACTGTGTGGAACATCCTTAAAAAGAAAGAACGCACCGGTGAGCTCAGCAACACCAAAAGTCCCGGAAGACCACGGAAAACAATTGTGGTGGATGACCGAAGAATTCTTTCCCTGGTGAAGTAAACACCCTTCACAACAGTTGGCCAGATCAAGAACACTCTCCAGGAGGTAGGTGTATGTGTGTCAAAGTCAACAATCAAGAGAAGACTTCACCAGAGTGAATACAGAGGGTTCACCACAAGATGTAAACCATTGGTGAGCCTCAAAAACAGGAAGGCCAGATTAGAGTTTGCCAAACAACATCTAAAAAAGTCTTCACAGTTCTGGAACATCCTATGGACAGATGAGACCAAGATCAACTTGTACCAGAGTGATGGGAAGAGAAGAGTATGGAGAAGGAAAGGAACTGCTCATGATCCAAAGCATACCACCTCATCAGTGAAGCATGGTGGTGGCAGTGTCATGGCGTGGGCATGTATGGCTGCCAATGGAATTGGTTCTCTTGTATTTATTGATGATGTGACTGCTGACAAAAGCAGCAGGATGAATTCTGAAGTGTTTCGGGCAATATTATCTGCTCATATTCAGCCAAATGCTTCAGGACTTATTGGACGGCGCTTCACAGTGCAGATGGACAATGACCCGAAGCATACTGCAAAAGCAACCAAAGAGTTTTTTAAGGGAAAGAAGTGGAATGTTATGCAATGGCCAAGTCAATCACCTGACCTGAATCCGGTTGAGCATGCATTTCACTTGCTGAAGACAAAACTGAAGGGAAAATACCCCAAGAACAAGCAGGAACTGAAGACAATTGCAGTAGAGGCCTGGCAGAGCATCACCAGGGATGAAACCCAGCGTCTGGTGATGTCTATGCATTCCAGACTTGAGGTTGTAATTGACTGCAAAGGATTTGCAACCAAGTATTAAAAAGTGAAAGTTTGATTTATGATTGTTTATCTGTCCCATTACTTTTGGTCCATTAAAAAGTGGGAGGCACATATACAAACTGTTGTAATTCCTACACCGTTCACCTTATTCGGATGTAAATACCCTCAAATTAAAGCTGAAAATCTGCAGTTAAAGCACATCTTGTTTGTTTCATTTCAAATCCATTGTGGTGGTGTATAGAGCCAAAATATTAGAATTGTTTCGATGTCCCAATATTTATGGACCGGACTGTATGAATGGTTCCATTACTGGCAATAGGGTGCGACTTGTCATGCAAATTGGAACTGGTAAATTGCACTGGTGTGAATGGGGACTTGGAGTTGTTTGTGAATGTTTGTTTGTCACTGCACCATAGAGACCATTTTCTATTACAGTGTGGTATCTTAGTGCACAGTAGAGGACAGAAAAAATAGGTCTCGTGTCGTGCCAGCAGCACAGCGGATTATAGATACTGAATTTCCAAACCTGGACACTGTGTATGTTGGCAGATTAAAGAAAAGGGTAACGGCATCAGCAAATATCCAGCTTCTTCAGAATAACAGTATGTTCCTCTTCTGTCAAGTAAAAGATGCATAGCTATCAAAACTTGCACAAGGAGACTGAAGTACAGTTCCTTTCCCAGAGTTGTACTCTCCATTACTCCATCATATACAAACTCCCAGTTATGATGGTTATTGCACCTTTACATTTTTTTTTGTTTTATATGCAAATATTGTATTAACTGTAAACTGTATTAACTGTAAATTATGTCCCTTGTGCTGATTTTTCTGTTTTTTAAGACCGCATTCACACTGAAGCGGCACGACTTCGGGGGGGGACCTGTGAAGTCGCGTGCAGCGCGACTTCGGCACGACTTGCACACACTTCATAAAATAAATGTCTATGCAAGTCGCTCCAGGTCGCCCCAAAGTAGTACAGGACCCTTTTTCTAAGTCGGAGCGACTTGTGTCGCTCCTATTAGAACCGTTCCTGTACTACAAAATGGACCACGACGGTGCTGACCAAGTCGCCTGACAAGTTGTATTAGTGTGAATGGACACTAAGCTCCCGTTCACACTGGGGCGACCTGGTCGCCTGACAGGGCGCCGTAGGTCGCCTTCCATAGAGAAGCTGTGGACCCGTTCTTATAGGAGCGACACAAGTCGCTCCGACTTAGAAAAAGGGTCCGGAGCTTCTTTGGGGCGACCCGGAGCGACCTGCATAGACTTCAATGTTTTGGCCGCCCCGAGGTCGCGGTGCGAGCAGCGCGCCGCGACCTGTGAGGTCGCCCCGGGAAGTAGCGTCGCCCCAGTGTGAACGGGGCCTAAAGGATAAGTTTTTTTACTTTTTAGAAAAAATAAATACACATTGTTTTGCAGATAAAAAAAAAGTGCGTTTTTATTTTTTCTTTTAAAACCTGTAAAGCATTGCAGGTCTCCTTCAGATGTGTCAGCATATCTGTGTACCCGTATATCCCTTATGGGCAGATACACTAACGGGAAGAAATTGATGAACTACCAGCGTCGTGGTAGTTCATTGAGAACTACAAGCCATCAGCCACAAAGGATGTTGGGGCTTGTAGCTCATTCACACACAAAGCTGTGTGAATGAATGGTATGGGTGGCTTCTTCCCGTACTGCTGCCATAGGGAGGGAGGGTAGCGGGCATCGGCTGCAACATTGGGAACATAATGCATGGTCCACCCTAAAAACAGTGAACTTCTTCTTTAAGGTTTAGCTAAACTTGGCCTTTAAAGTTCCTAAAGCGGTAGTAAACTGCACCAGATGATAAAAATTGGGTGCCGTGCAGTCTAAGTCATAATGTGCTAGTATGCTCCACATGCGTGTGCAAGTTACCGTTTAAGGCACAGGGCTCAGAAGGAATGGCACGGGTATGCAGGTTCCTTCAGAGCACATGGGCCAGTGACGTGCAGATTTAAGGGATATTTACTGTACCTTTTTAGGTAAGCCTTATTATACAGGTAAGAAACAACCAAGGGAGTTTACTCCCACTTTAAAGCCTAAACTCGCCTTTAAGGAAAAAATAATACATTTTTGTAGGAAAATAAAATGTGCTCTTTATTTTTTCCCAAAGGAGCCTGTGAAGCATTGACCCGCAGTTGGAATGTCAGGCTTCTGCAGGAACGCCCTTAGTGAATTATCAGCTGATCAGCACACTCGTAGTCCATTGAGAACTCCAAGCTGTCTGCCGCAGTGGCAGACAGGACTTGTTATTTATTCTTTCACAGCCCTTTGTGAATGAATGATTCAGCTGTGGGGGCAGAGCCCCCCACGACTGTGCTGATTTCTCTTTCGTTTATTGACAGACACAGCTCCAGATTTTGCCGATGGGTTTATGCTGCCCCTTACAGAAGTAGGACACTAGGCGGAAAAAGATTTGACTACGCCTATAGGGCAGTCCCAGGGGGTATACTCCCACTGCCTGCTATATGACTTCAGTTTTTTTCTGCCTAGGCAGGAGTAAGGACCTAGTTCCTTGCTGGGATCTTGGGTCCTTGTATTTTTTCCTTTTTAAACTGAATCTTTTTTTCTTTTCTTTTATTATTTTCTGGTCCCGTGAGAACTACATTCAACTGCCAGACTGGGCAACGGACTTGATATTATAGATCCTTACGGTCTTCCCAGTCCGGCCAGCGAGCGCAACCCGACCTTAGCTCCATGCGGGGTTGGCCACGACATGGCCCCACTGGATGGGGGCTGACCCGAGAGTGAAGTCTCGCAAGGACACATAGTCCTGGTCACAGCCTGAGTTGCAGCGTACCTCTGGCCCACAGAACCCCCTGTTCCAAGATGGTGCGGTGGTCTGCTTGGAGTGATGCCCGCCCGGTCCCAAGGTGTGATGAGTAGTGTCCCCCTCCCCTCTGGTGGTTTCTCAGGGTGGGCGTGGGCCCCTCCCTGGGTTGGTCGGGCCCCCGAGTGCCCTTCCTTCCCATATACTGCCTCTGATGATGTCATTTTCTTTGACGACACGCGTCAGGCGACCCGGGAACGATTAGCACGCCACCCTACACCGCGGAATCTTGTTATGTTACATGCTCCTTCACATTTCGTTATGTGTGAGTACCATTCTTTATGTAAATAAATGTTCTCCTGTACAGTCTGCACTATTGTCCTCCCCTTTGTGTTGAGGTACTGGAGTTGGGATCAACTTGCAGCAAGCCCAGGTGATACTTCCCATATCAGGCTATCTATACCCTACTGGTGTCAGCATATCAGATCAATTTGAGTCAGAATCCCTGAAACAATTTGGTGGTCCATCTTGCTCCTCTTGGATTCATACATCGCTCTGATTTTTATTGATCTCTGGTAAGCGCATAAGAGTGCACATCACAATTGGGTGCTGGCTTTCCTTTACCTGCACTATCTGGATCTGGGATCTTGCCTTTTTTCCCTTCATGGACTCTATTTGGACTTTTATGGATGTTTATATTTGTATATAGTGTCTGGCGCTACTACATTTCTTTATATGCCTATCAAAGTTTTTTATCTACTTTTTAGTTGGCTGCCTACACTTTTTTATTCACATATATGTATTTATATATTTATGTGACTAATTTGATTTATTTGTGAGTCCAATTGTCTGAGCGCAGATATCCCATCTCTTTTATACCTATTTTTTCTTCCCATATACGCTCCCCCTCACTATCGGGGTCCCTCTTCGGACCATCCCTGATTCACCTATGCCTAGCTGAATCCTCTTCCACTACAGTCACACATGAAAAATTGCTGGTTGATGCTTTGATTGTATCAGTGCGGGAAACGTTAAAATTGGAGGAAGCAGCTACTGCTGTTTCAGCTGCGACAGTGCAATTCGGTACCCGCATAACCTCCAAGGCGGCAAATGTATTCCCTTTTCCCGACAATATTGTCGCAAGTTAGTGGAGTTCCCCCAAACACAAAATCGGGGGTCCCTAAGCTTTTTGCTAGAAGGTATCCTTTTGCAGACTCCCTGCTAAAGAAACTGACAGTACCACCTGTGGTGGACTTTCAGGTTTTCAGGTCAAATAAAGCCACCCTTCTTCCGGTGGAGGACTCTCCGTCCTTTTAAGGACCCTTTTGACAAGCGAGCGGAATCTCTGGTCCGATACCTTTTTTTTTTTTTTTTTTTTTTATTTACCATGGCTGGTTCCATTCTTGAGCCTGATTTTCGCCATAACCTTGGTTTCCCAGACTTTGATGGAATAGACTAAGCTCTTGCGCCATGATTTGGAGGGGGACAACCTTCTCCTGACCTGGCGGCGCTGGAGGACCAGTTGGTCCAGGGGTTGCAGTACATCTGTGATGCCTCTGGATGCGGCCCCCCTAGCCTGCAGGGTGTCTGACAGCGGTGACTCTTTCAACCATGATATGGTTGAAATACTGGTCTGCAGACCAGACTTCTAAGAAGGTATTGACGGATCTCCGTTTTTTTTTAGGAGACCGCTCGTTCAGGACTTCCATGGAGGAGATCATTAATGGTCTTACTGGAGGTAAGAGTACTCTGCTTCCACAGACTGCCAGGAGTAAAGAGGCTCGTCGCAATCGTGCCCTTACTTCTTGGCCCATAAGCCGTACTTTCGTCCCTCTGGATCTAAGGACCAGGGATCAAAATCCACCTTTTGCCCTGCAGCGGGTTCCAAGAGGCCCTGGGGTGGTAAGTCAAGAGCAGGGCAGAGGAGGGACCGCAGACAAGCCGACTTCTGCCTGCAGGAGCGCACTCACCCGAATCTGGGGTTGGGGGACGTCCTTTGCTTCTTTCCGAATCTGTGGACATTTCTGGACATTTCAGTGTGAACCTTGCAAGATTTCGGATGGAAACTGAATTTCCAAAAAATCTGTTCTGGTCCTATCCACCAAACTGGACTGTCTGGGCCTGACCCTGGACACAACCTCAGCCAGGATGTTTCTTCTGGTGGTGCACCTCCAGAAGTTGCAGAATGTGGTGCGGCTCCTGTTGTCCGACCGACAATTGCATGCAAGTGCTGGGCCTGATGGTTTCCACCTTCGAGGCAGTTCCATTTGGTCAGTTACATACCAGGTCTCTACTAAAGGAGATTCTTGTCAAATGTAACAAGAATCCACAGTCTCTGGACAATCTGATCCTGTTGAGCCGGGGTACGAGAGGGTCTCTGGTCTGGTGGCTCCGCTCTCCGGCGTTTCGACAGAGAAAATCCTTTTCCCCCCCCTGTACTGGACAGTGGTCACCACGGATGCCAGCCTGGTGGAGAGGTGTCTTGGGCATGGATCAAGCTCAGGGGTTTTGGACTCTGAAGGAGTCCAATCTGTCAATCAATATCCTGGAAATTCGGGCATCCAGGCTTTGCCCAACCCATTGGACGGATCGCCCTGCAGGGGTGCCCGGTAAGGATTCAATCAGCAATGCCACGGCTGTGGCATGTGTCAATCATTAAGGGGGCAACAAAAGTGCTCTAGTGGCCCGGGAAGTAGCCGGCATTCTAAGGTGGGCAGAACTCTTTGTTCCAGCCATCTCTGCCATACATATTCCAGGGGTGAAAAATTGGCAGGCGGACTACTTGGATCAGAGAGAATAGTCTCTCCACCATGAGGTGTTTTATCAATTGTGTCTCCGGTGGGGGACTCCTGATGTGGACCTGTTGGCCTCTCATCTCAGCAGGAAGGTGATGGTTTGTTGCAAGGTCTCGGGATCCTCTGGCCGAAGCCACAGATGCTCTGGTGACTCCTTGGGGTCAGTATCGTCTGATGTATGCTTTTCCTCCGCTAACTCTTCAGCCAAAACTTCTGCGCAGAATTGAGGCAGAAGGGATTCTGGTCATCCTAGTGGCCCCAGACTGGCATTGCAGGTCCTGGTATGCAGACCCTGTACGGCTGGTCACCGATGTCCCTTGTAGACTCCCTCTCAGGGAAGATCTGTAAACTCAAGGACCGTTCTTCCATCCTGCTTTAGTTGCTGGCTTGAGCAGCTTGGCTATTGAAAGCCAGTTGCTGAAGGATAAAGGGGTGTCTGAATCAGTGATTCCTACACTGTTAAAAGCTAGAAAATGGACTTCTAGGAAGGGGGGGGTTCTCCCGGGGGGGGGGGTTCTCCCCGCTCCTTCTCAGTGTCTCTTGGAGTTTCTCCAAAGAATTGTAGATGAGTGTTTTAGCGTTGGTTGCCATCAATTGCCAGATATCCGCCCCAGGCGATTTTTCTTTCTTTGCCTGTTGGTCACAAATTCCTTGGTTCCCACCTTTGTCCTGGCTCCCCTGTGCCTCAGTGGGACCTCAATTTGGTGTTGTCGGTTCTTCAGAAACCCCCTTTTGAAAACATTTTGTGTTATTACTTCTGTGTGCAGGGTGTCGGAGCAGGCTGTCGCTCACCCTACCTGGTGGTTCACAGAGACAAAGTGGGTGCTTCGTATCTGCCAGTCGTTCCTTCCTAAGGTCATCTCTGGTTTCCATTTAAATGAAGACATTGTGTTGCCTTCTTTGTGTTCTAAGCCTAAGCATCCTAAAGAGATTGCCTTACATTCTTTGGATGTGGTTTGGGCAATCAGGGTGTACCTGGCGAAAATCGGGTTCGCTATCCTTACAGATGGACCCCGTAAGGAAATGGCCGTGTCTGCTGCGACCATTTCCAGATGGATCAGGCAGGCCGTGGTGCAGGCCTACTCCATTAAGGGTCAGGATCCTCCTTTCACTGTTAAGGCGCATTCTATGAGGACGCTTAGTGCCTCCTGGGCCTTCCATCATCAGGCGTCGGTAGTACAGGTTTGCAAGGCGGCCACCTGGTTGTCCGTACATACTTTCCCAAAATTTTATGAGGTGGATGTGTTGGCATCTACGGATGCTTCTTTTGGCTGCAAGGTTTTGCAGGCCGCTGTTGGAGAGGTTAGTCCTCTTTGAGGTTGTATTGCAGGTGAGCTCCAGTTGTTCCTGATCGAGCTCCTGTTTTGCCTGGTTGGCTATGTTTAGCCTTTGGGGAGAGCGTTTGTTTTTTCTTGCTGTGTTCTTCCCACCCCTCATATTGACACCTCTTTGGGACGTCCCATCGGTCAAGAAGATCTGGAGCTGTGTCAGTCAACGAATGAAAGAGAACTGGATTTTTGTGAAATCCTTTTCTGTGATGTTCATTGACGGACACAGCCCCTGCCCCTCTAATTGAGTTGGGTTTTATGTTCTTCTGACACTACTTGTTACAAAATTGATGTCCTATAGCAGGAAGTGGGAATATACCCCCTGGAACTGCCCTATAGGCATACTCAAATCTTTTTCTGCATAGTGTCCTACTCCTGTAGTTGGCAGCATAAACCCATCGGTCAAGAAGATCTGAAGCTGTGTCCGTCAATGAACATCAGAGAAAAGGATTTTATGGTAAGACAAAAATCCAGTTTTAAAATGTGACAGCGGCTGCAGGGGAAAGGAACCCATGCATGCTGTCAAGGGGGAGGGGGTGCTTAGGAGCATGTTGCAAATACAGGTGTAACGTTCTAAAAAGGTGCTTAACCTTTAACCCTAGGAGAAGATTGGAGACCTTACCCTCTTCACCTTCAGAAGAATGAATATTAATACAGATTGGAATTGCTTCCTCATACTGTAATTTTTGACTTGCCATAAGTTTGGTTTTCTTCACAAACTCAGCCCAGCCATTCAACAGGAAAGTATTTGACTGCATTATCTTTTGCTTATCTTGGCTAATGCTAACCCCAATATAGTATCGGGGTTCTTGCAGACTGGATGCTCCCTAGACAGCAGCAGAACACTGGTACACGTGTATACCACATTTACCCATGTTAAGCGGTGTTCATTAATTAAATTGGCCAGAATAATAATTTATTCTGGTGATTTAAAATGAATGCTCAAGTGCTAAACGTGCGTTTAGAAGTGTTTTAGTTTTTGCTGCATCAAGGGTTTTTCTGCCAAAACTCCTTTACTACCTCTAAATGCTGCTGCTCCTAAACTCTGGTAAAAAGTTTGTGTGCATGGATACAGGCTTGTATTAAGTCTTGTTCAGGAACTTCGGCAAAAAACGTCAAAGCTCCAAAAACGTGAGCTTAGGAGCAGCAGTGTGCAATAAGGCCTAAGGGTTTTGGATCTGTAGAGTTCAACAATTGTCAGAAATGCATACATGGCTGATGTGGATTGTGTTGATTCTTCACAGATTTTCATTTAATTATCTCTTCCTACTGTGTAGGTCAAACTTCAGTGTTCTACAAGTTTGATGGGTAATTTCACTATTGATGATGCATTCGAAGTGTCTATTGAAGACACTGGACCAAGATTTGGGGCCTTGCATTTTGGCGGAGAAGAGAATCAGCAGAATCGGCATAAGTATAAGGTGAGTTCAAACATAAAATACTGTATTACTTAAGCTTGTTTTACGTAAAGGTCTGTACTGAAATCCATAAGATGGGCTTACATTTAAGTGGAGTTCCACCCATTTTTTAATACGTTGGATTACATAGATGTATGTAATCCCCTTTAAAACGACTTTTACCAATGGAAACTTTTTTTTTTATTTTTTTGCTAGTAAATACCTTCATTTCTGCTTTATTCCTCCTCTCCTCACTTCCGGGTCCGATCAGCGATGACGTCATTCGGCGATTCGCAGTGTGTGCTGGGATGTATTCCATTCCAGAAATCTCGCAGCATCACCCAGGAGCCGAGCTGTACTGTGTGTATTCAGGCTGTGACCTGCCCCACCTCCTCTCAGTGAGTTGTACTGTATGCATTGTATTCAGGCCGTTCTCTGCCCTGCCCCCGCCCCGCCTCCTCTCAGTGAGCGAGGACTGAAAGCATTATATCCTCACTGAGAGGAGGCGGGGCAGAGAACGGCCTAAATACAATGCATACAGTACAACTCACTGAGAGGAGGCGGGGCAGGTCACGGCCTGAATACACACAGTACAGCTCAGCTCCTGGGTGATACTGGGAGATTTCTGGAATGGAATACATCCCAGCACACACTGCGAATCGCCGAATGACGTCATCGCTGATCGGACCCGGAAGTGAGGAGAGGAGGAATAAAGCAGAAATTAAGGTATTTACTAGCAAAAAAATAAAAAAAAAAGTTTCCATTGGTAAAAGTAGTTTTAAAGGGGATTACATAGATCTAAAGTTATGAAAATGGGTGGAACTCCACTTTAAATTGAATGTTTTTTGTCTGGTCATAGTGTATACCTCCAGATTTTGTCTGCGAGATGATGTGGTTTTAATTTCAGGAATTGTAAAAGTAGAAGTATGGCTTCCATTAAAATCTGCTGCAGAATTTTATTCTAAAAGTGCATCTGCATTTACAGTCTTCCCTTAGTCCACCTGCAAAGTCCCACAAATACCTTATAAGCCTGTCGGTGAATTCCATCAAATGCAGCTCCCTGTGTGTTCTTGTAGACTGTGCCTGCGTATTACAGCAGTTCAACCTATAAAAGAAAAAGAAAAGATAAATGGATCCTCCATATACACAAGCCTATACCCGCAGTTAATCTAGAATGTTGATGTGTTGTGTCCAGAGTACAAGTGCTCGATCAAAAAGTGACTTGAGTAGAAGTGGAAGTGCTCGATCAAGAAGTGACTTGAGTAGAAGTACTAAAGTATTCAACATTTTTTGTACTTAAGTATTGCAAGTAGTTTTTTTTTTTTTTAAATTTTGCTACTCAAGTACTGAAAGTAAAAGTACCAGTAGTTTTTTTAAAAAAAAATTGCTACATAAGTACTGAAAGTAAAAGTACAAGTACTGTGTTATGTAGTTATTAAAGAAAGAAGTCAAAAGTTTGAACATCATATTGTTTTTTATTATTTCAAATGCAGCTTTTATTTATACATACAGTAGCATTTATTTTCGTATGCGCTGATAATACACATGTTTTGAGCTTCATGAAACCTGCCATCTACTGTTCTGGCAGTGGTCATTTTTATAATTGTAACGAGTAACTATGCAGCACAAAAAAAAATAAATCGGAGTAGAAGTATTGAAATTATTGAAAAAATGTAGTGAAGTAAAAGTGGAAGTAGGAGAAAAAAATTCTACTCTAGGAAAGTACAGATACCGCCTTTCGGTACTTAAGTACAGTAGTGAAGTAGTTCTACTTAGTTACTATACATCTCTGGTTGTGTCCTATTTAAAAATTATTTGTCATTACGTTGGATGGAAGGGGATTTTATTAAAGCACAACTAAAGGGCAATCCTTTCACCTGCAAAAGTTGTAAGAAGTTAAGTAGCGCATTAGCACCCAGTATTTTTTTTTTTCCCATTACTGTAATGCCACATGTGGCTGTCGTAATTTCGGTTGACACCTCATGCTCTTCCTGGGATTATAATACAGTAATAGAGTTTATATAATCGAGAAGGCATCAACCAAACATCGTTCCTCGGGTAGCAGTTAAAAAACATAGCCCATCAGTGGAAGATGAATCGGTAAGACCTGGCTGGTGCTTTTCACTGGAGGCAGGAGACCATTGCGCTCAAAAACAAATCCATCTTTTTTTTTTTTTTTTTTTTCCAGCCTACCCCATTCTCCGTTTGGGTTTCCTGAAACATAATCTCTAAACTTGGGCAACATTTGCAACAAAAGGTTTAGTTTTGCTTTTCCCTGAGCCACAGATGCTAGCGCTATGGAAGCCAAAACTTGATGGACCGGTCTTTTAAAAACAGTATGTTTTTTTTGTTTCAATGCCAAGATGCTGCAAGCAAAGCCAACAGAATTCTGGGATCTATAAAAAAAGGGGATTCACTCCAGAAATAGATTATTCTCCCTCTCTACAAGACTCTGGTCCGGCCACATCTGGAGTTTTCCATCCAGTTCTGTGCACCGGTCCTCAGGAAGGATGTGCTGGAACTGGAGAGAGTCCAGAGAAGGGCAACAAAAATAATTAGGGGAATGGAGGGCATCAGCTATGAGGAAAGACTACAAGCACTGAATTTATTCTCTCTGGAGAAGAGACGATTGAGGGGGGATATGATATCAATGTACAAATACTGTACTGGTGATGACCCTAGCATATGGAAAAACCTATTCAGAGTAAGGGAATACAATAAGACACGTGGCCACTCACTAAAACTAGAGGAAAAATGGTTTAACCTTAAAATACGCAGGGGGTTCTTCACTGTCAGAGCAGTAAGGATGTGGAATTCTCTTCCGCAAACCGTCGTATCAGCAAGGAGCATTGATGGTTTCAAAAAACGATTAGATGGGCACCTTAAAGACCACAACATACAGGGGTATACAATGTACGGTTAACAGCAAACACACACATCATAGGTTGAACTGGATGGACTGATGTCTTTTTTCAACCTCACTAACTATGTAACTATGATCTGATTCAATAGCAACTAGTTACATGACAAAGTGTAGGCACTGGTCATGTTATCCTGTTGTAAACTTGAAATATTTAAATCTAATGTATTGTTAATAAATGCATAATTAGAGGTTACCTTCAATTGTATCCCTATAGCCCCTGGACCCATCACCACCTTCTCTATAGAGCATGTCCCAACATTGTCATTGTGTTTTCTTTTACCTTCTTCCTGTAGTGAGCAACCTCTTATTGCTCCCTGTGACTACATAACCAGGCATGTAAAATTCTTGCAGGGGCAGAAGATAATACTAAAATTTAATGCAGATATTTTTTGTAAAGTATTTAATGCTTAGTCTCACCAATTCCTGCTTACCTGTTCGTTGTTTTAACCACTTAAGCCCCGGAAGATTTTACCCCCATTCCGACCAGGGGGTATTTTGCGATTCGGCACTGCGTGACTTTAACGGACAATTGCGCGGTCGTGCGACGCTGTACCTAAACTAATTTGGCGTCCTTTTTTTTCCCACAAACAGAGCTTTCTTTTGGTGGTATTTGATCACCTGTGCGATTTTTTTTTTTTTTTTTTTGATCATGGGCTATAAACAAAAAAAGAGCGAAAATTTTGCAAAAATAACAATATTTTTCACATTTTTTTATATGAAATCCCCCCCCCCCCCCCAAAAAAAATGTAAAAATCAAAATTTTTTAACATTTTTGGCCAATTTGTTTTCTGCTACCTATGCTTGGTAAAAAAAAAAAATCACAATAAGCATATTTTGATTGGTTTGCGCATAAGTTATTGCGTTTACTAACTAAGGGAAAGATTTTTGTTGTTTTTTTGTTTTTTTAACGAGTAATGGCGGTGATCTGTGATTTTTTTTTTTTTTTTTTTTTTTGCGGGACTGCGACATTGTGGCGGACAGATCGGACCCTTGACTGACATTTTTGACAATTTTGGGGGTACCAGTGACATTACTACAGTAATCAGTGCTATAAATATGCACTGTTACTGTAAAAATGACACTGGCAGGGAAGGGGTTAACTTTATTGGGGAAGGAGGGGTTAAGTGTGTCCCTAGGAGCATGTTTCTAACTGTTATTGGACATGGCTACTGGTGTAAGAACAGAGCTCAACGGTCCTACATAGTAGAACCGTGTGATCTCCATTTTTACACAGGGGAGAATGACAGGCGGCTTTGTTTACATTAGCTGCCTGCTTTTCTCCCTACACGGCGCACGATCGCGAGTGACCGGCGGACATCGGGTCCGCCGGTCACACGCACTGACTTCTTAGGGAACGAGCCGGGGCAGGCGTGCGCCTCCGCGGGCATGCGCTCGCCCACTATTGGCTCACAAGCCAGTGACAGGCTAGTGACGTACCCATACGTCACTTTGCCTGGCCGGGGTTGACCGCCGCAGTATATGTACTTGCGGCGGTTGGCAACCGGTTAATGTTATGGTCCCTTTTGGTTGAGCTGGATAGAAAGTCGGGTGGGGATTGATTTTTACAAGAGGAAAAGTTTTAGATTATTTTATACACTGATCAGCTATAACATTATGGCCAATTTTATACACTGATCAGCTATAACATTATGGCCAATGACCGGTAAAGTGAAGAACATTGTTTATCTTGTTACAATAGCACCTAAAAGTGGATGGGATATCTTAGGCAATAAGTGAACATGGTTTTTCAAGAATTCAATTTGTTAAAAGCAGGAAAAAATGGGCAAACATAAGGATTTGAGTGATTTTGACAACAGCCAAATTGTAATAGCTAGCCAACTGGGTTAGAGCATCTCCAAAACTGCAGCTCTCGTGGGATCTTCCCAGTCTGCAGTGGTCCGGGCTTACCAAAAGTGTTTGGAGGAAGGAAAACTAGCAAACCAGCGACAGGATCATGGGCAGCCAAGGCTCACTGATGCATGTGGGAAGCGAAGGCTGTTCCGTGTAGTCTGATCCAATATAAGAGCTACTTTATCTCAAAATGCTGAAAAAGGTAATGCTGGTTTCAATGTGTCAGCAAAACACACAGCACATCACAGTTTGTTGCATATGGGGCTGCGTAGCTGCAGACCCGTTAATATACGCTCGCTGACCTGTAGCCAAAACCTGTAGGAAGAGGTGGCATCAGGATGCAGTATGGGAGGAAGGCAAGCCGGAGGAGGAAGTTATCTGTTACAGTCTGGTGCCAGATACCACAGCTTACCTTCAGACATCTAGTGGAGTGCATGCCTCTATATATCAGGGATGTTTTAGCGGCAAAATGGGGACCCTCTCCTTATTTGGTGGGTGGCCATAATGTTATGGCTAATTGGTGTGTGTATATGTTTGTATACACTGAGCAGCCATTGACCACCCATCATAACTCGCCGAGGCATGGACTCCACTAGACCTATGAATGTACACTGTTGTATCTGGCACCAAGCTGTCAGTAGAAGATCCTTTAAAGCGGCGTTCCAGTGGTTTTTGTGTTTATTAAAAGTCAGCAGCTACAAAAATTGTAGCTTTTTGTAACTTTTAATAAACACACACTTTCTTGTCCCACGGTCCAGCGATGCAACCAGCGGGAGCCTTGGTTCTCTCCCTCTTCTTCTCCCCACCTCCCCACGGCGCCGGCATCACTACTGTGGGCACCCGGCTGTGACCGCTTACAGCTTCACAGTCGGGTGCGCACTGTGCATGCCCGAGTTGTGCTGCGTGTCCTGAGAAGTCCGGCAATCTTCTGGTACCTGTGACGTGTTACCCAGAAGATTGGAGGGAGCAGAAGTGGGAGCAGGTACCCCCCCAAGAAAAAATGACATGCCAAATGTGGCACATCAGGGGGTCAGATGGCCTTAAAGCAGAGTGGAACTTCCGCTTTAAGTCCTGTAAGTTGCAAGGTGGGGCCTCCATGGATCAGACTTGTTTTTCTCTTTTGTTCACTGACGGACCCAGCCCTTCCTGACTGTAGGTTATACTGCCCCCTACAGGAGTAGGACATTAGGCCGAGAAAAAAGCTTGAGTACGCCTTTGGGGCAGTCCCTGGGGGTATACTCCCACTTCCTCCTAGAGGTATTTAGTTTTTTTCTGCCTAGTCTGGAGTAAGGACCTAGTTCCTTGCTGGGATCTCTGGTCCTGGCAATTTTTTTTTTCTTTTTAAATGGAATTTTCTCTTTCGTTCATTGACAGACACAGCAACATATCTTTATTAGTCGAATGGGTTAATGCTGCGCTTCCTAGGAGTAGGACACTAGCTGGAAAAGGGTTAACAAAGTTAACAGAACTTTCAACTACGCCCATGGGGCAGTCCCAGGTGGTATACGTCCACTTCCTGCTCTAGGATTCAGGTTTTTTTTCTGCCTAGTCAGGAGTAAGGACCTAGCTCCATGCTGGGATCTCTGGTCCTGGCATTTTTTGTCATTTTTAAACAAGATTTTTTTCTAGTTTTATTTGTTCCTGTGAGAACTACAATCAACTGTGCGACACACTGGATATTCTAGATCCTGATGGTCTCCCCAGTCAGACCAGCGAGCTTGTGCAGACCTCAGCTCCACGCTAGGTCAGCCGCGACATGCCCCCACTGGAGGGACTGGCTTGTGGACACACACAACCTGGTCGCAACCGGAGTCGCAGCATTCCTTGGGCCAACAGCACCCCTTGTTACAAGATGAGGAGGTGACCTGCATGCAATGAATCCCGCCAAATCTCCAATGGTATGGTGAGTAAGCCCCCTTTTTCTCCCTCGGGAAGTTAGGGGTTGGTACGGGACCTCCTGGGGTCGATGGTCTTACAGATGCGCTGCCCTCCCCTAGCTATTTCACTACCCTCACTGGGGGTTTTTATCATTTCTTTCCAGAGCGGGGTGCTGCAAGAGAATTGCCGCCTCTTCTCCTCACTTCTTATACAGTGTAGACACGGGTGGTGGTGAGTCCTGGGGCGGTATCTCCCTGCCTGGTCAGACTATTTGCAGTGTTCTGGGACCTGTAGTCCCACATGCATTAATATTGTTGGGGTTTTATTAATAATACAGCTCCCTCCAGGAAATGGCGGAGCAAATAATTCAGGGATTGCAATATTTCTGTAATGCCTCCCTGGATGCAGCTCCGTTAGCCTGCAGGGCATCGGTGACGGCGGTGACTTTACGCCGCATGATCCGGTTGAAATGCTGGTCTGTGGACCAGACTTCCAAAAAGGTTCTGACAGGTCTTCCCTTTGTGGGTGACCGTCTGTTTGGAGTCTTCATGGAGGAGATCATTAAGGGTCTCACGGGAGCAAGAGTACCTTGCTTCCTCAGGTTGCTAAGAATAAAGAGTTTCGCCACAAACCATGTCTGGTCTTTTTGGCTCACAAGTGGCCCTTTCGTCCCACAGGGTTGCAGGACAAAGGGTCCAAACCCTCTCTACCTTTTTGGGGGGTTTCCGAATGATACTGGGGTGGTAAGTCCAATGCTGGTTCCTCCGGCCTCACAGAGAAGCCCTCCTCCGCATTAAGGGATGCCCCCACCCTTTCTAGGGGTGGGGGGACGTCTGTTTCTTTCCGGATCCATAGATCCCATTAATTGTGCCTTTGGTGGGGGGACACCAGATGTGGACAAATGGGATCTCGACTTAGTCCGGTTACAAGATTGAGTTTTTCCTTGCCCCCGTCAAGATTCTTCCCCCTCCAATTTGCGTTGGTCCAAGGATCGCCTTCAAGGCCTTTTTTGGAGCAGTTCAGGACTTGTTGCCACAAAGGGTGATAGTTCCTGTTCCGGAGTCAGTACACTTTCAGGGGTTTTATTCCAACCTCTTCACAGTCCCTGCTTTGGTGGCGTTGCTCCCCAGCACTTTGTCAGGGAAAATCATTCCTCCCACTGTTCTGGAGGGTGGTGACTAAGGAAAGCCAGGTCTGTCCGGATGGCGGGGGGTGTCCTGGGCACAGATTAAGCCCAGGGGGATCTGGTCCTCAGAGGAGTCCAGTCTGCCTATCAACATCCTGAAAATTCGAGCCATCAACCTTTGTCTACTCCAGTGGACAGATCGTCTGCGGGGGTCCCCAGTGAGGATCCAATTGGACAATGCCACGGCTGTGGCATATATCAATCACCAAGGAGGCACCAGAAGTGCCCTAGTGGCAAAAGAAGTGGCCGGTATTCTACAATGGTCGGAAAGTCTTGTTCCGGCGCTATCGGTAGTTCACATTCCAGGGGTGGAAAATTAGCAGGCGGACTACTTCAGTAATCAGGCTCTGTGTCCGGGAGAATGTTCTCTTCACCTGAAAGTTTTTCATCAGCTATGCCTTCGGTGGGGGACACCAGATGTGGACCTGTTGGCCTCTCGTCTCAACCGGAAGGTTCCGAGGTTCGTTGTGAGGTCTCGGGATCCTCTGGCAGATGCCGCAGATGCTCTGGTCGCCCCTTGGGGCGAGTATCGCCTGATTTATGCTTTTCCTCCAATACAACTTCTGCCGAGACTTCTGCGCAGAATCGAGGCAGAAGGGATTCCCATGATTCCGGTGGCACCAGACTGGCCTCGTCGCTCCTGGTACATGGACCTGATAGCCGACGCCCCTTGGGGGCTTCCTCTCAGGAAAGATCTTCTGTCTCAAGGACCGATCTTCCATCCTGCTTTACTATTGCTGGTTTTAACGGCTTGGCTATTTAGAGCCAGGTTCTAAAGGATAGGGGTTTGTCGGAATCTGTGATTCCTACCCTATACTAGGTCTAGGAAGTCTACCTCTCGAAATATTTACCATCGAGTTTGGAAAGCATATATTGCTTGGTGTGTGTCTCGGGGAATTTACCCCCCATCTTTCTTGGTATCACGTCTTCTGGAGTTTCGAAAAAGGTGTTGATCAACGTTTGGCCTTGGGCACCATTAAGGGTCAGATTTCGGCTTTGGAAGTTTTCTTCCAAAGACCGTTGGCAATGAATTCCTTGGTTCACACATTTGTGAAGGGAGTTTATCATTTGGCTCCCCCCGAGGCGGTCCCTAGTGCCTCCGTGGGACCTCAACCTAGTGCTATCGGTATTACTTCTGCAGGCAGGGTCTCGGAGTTGGCTGCGTTGTCCTGACGGTCGCCTTATCTGATGGTTCTAAGGAACAAGGTGGTGCTTCGCCCCGGTCAGTCATTCCTTCCTAAGGATGTGTCAGGGTTTCACTTGAATGAGGACATTGTGTTGCTTTAGTTTGTCCTAAGCCCCTCAAGGAGGTTGCTTTTGCATTCGTTAGGCGTGGTTCGGCCATAAGGGTGTACTTGATCGCAACTGAGTCAATTTGTCGGATTCCTTGTTTGGCCACCTGGGCGTCTGTACACAAAGTTGATATTTTTGCATCTGCGAATGCTGCTTCAGGCCGTGGTGACAGAGACTTCTGTCTCTTGAGGGTGTTTCTTTCTGGTATGTGAGCTCCTGGGTTACCTGGTTGGCTATGTTTACTCCTGTTGGGAATTGTTTCTTGCTGTGTTTTTCCCAGCCCTCATGCTGATCCTGCTTTGGGATGTCCCATTCGACTAATGAAGATCTGTCGCTGTGTCCGTCAATGAACGAAAGAGAACTGGATTTTTTGTCTTACCGTAAAATCCTTTTCTCTGATGATCGACGGACACAGCACCCGCCCCTCTGTGGAGTTGGGTTATGTATTCTTCGGACACTGCTTGTTACAAAACTGAATCCTAGAGCAGGAAGTAGGAATATACCACCTGGGACTGCCCCATGGGCGTAGTTGAAAGTTCTGTTAACTTTGTTAACCCTTTTCTACCTAGTGTCCTACTCCTAGGAAGCACAGCATAACCCATTCAACTAATTAAGATATGTCGCTGTGTCCGGCAATGAATTTCAGGAAAAAAGATTTAACGGTAAGACAAATCCATTTTTTTCCTCCTTTTTATTATTCTGTTCCTGTGAGGTGACGTTGAAACGTTTCAAGGTTTCTACTCAAACCTGTTTAAGGTTCCCAGGAAGGAGGGCAAGGTGTGTCCAATTCTGGACCTCAAAGGCGCTAAAGTGCTTTGTGCAGGTACAGAAGTTACAAATGGAATCTGTTAACATGGTGGAGGTGTCCCTACATCAGGGGGGTTTTCTCGCCTCCATCGAAATCAGACACCTGCCTTCACATCCCCATATGTGTTGCCCATCAGCGCTTCCTCTACTTTGCTGTGGGCGAGGAGTGTTATCAATTCGTGGTGTTACCCTTTTGTCTTGCTTCCACTCCTCAAGTCTTCACAAAAGTGTTGGCCCCGGTTCTAGCATTACTGCGTCAGCGGGGGATTGCGATACTGGGGTACCTGGAGGATCTGCTTTTGTGAGCAGAGTCTTCGACTGCTCTGTTGGCCAACTTGGAGATTACTCTGCAAAAACTCAGGAAGGATGTGCTGGAACTGGAGAAAGTCCAGAGAAGGGCAACAAAAATGATTAGGGGAATGGAGGACATCAGCTATGAGGAAAGGCTACAAGCACTGAACCTTTTCTCTCTGGAGAAGAAACGATTGAGGGGGGATATGATATCAATGTACAAATACTGTACTGGCGACCCTAGCATAAGGAACAAACTATTCAGAGAAAGGAGATACAATAAGACACGTGGCCACTCACTAAAACTAGAGGAAAGGCGTATTAACCTTAAAGTGCGTAAGGGGTTCTTCACTGTAAGAGCTGTAAGGATGTGGAATTCTCTTCCACAAGCAGTTGTATCAGCAGGGAGCATTGATAGTTTCAAAAAACTATTAGATGGGCACCTTAGAGACCACAACATACAGGGGTATACAATGTACGGTTAACAGCAAACACACACACATCATAGGTTGAACTGGATGGACTGATGTCTTTTTTCAACCTCACTAACTATGTAACTGAGGGGTTTGGTTGGATTCTGAATCTTCAGAATTCTGCTCTGGTTCCATCCATGAGCTTGGACTATCTGAGTCTGACTCGGCCAGAGTGTTTCTTCCTCTGGAAAAACTTCAAAAATTGCAGGAGGCAATTTCGGGTTCTGCTGTCCAGCAGACAGTCATCTCTACGGGCTTGCATGCGGGTGCTGGGCCTGATGGTGTCTACCTTTTTTGAGGCAGTTTTTTTGCAAAGTTCCACACGAGATCTCTGCAAAAGGAGGTTCTGGTGAAATGGAACAAGGATCCTGAGTCCCCAGACAATCTGATCCTGTTGAACCAGAGCATGAGGGGGTCCTTAGTTTGGTGGCTTCATTCTCTGGCACTTCAGGGAAAATCATTTCTTCCCCTGTACTAGATGGTTGTTACCATGGATGCCAGCCTATCTGGGTGGGGAGGCATCCTTTAAACAGACTGTGCTCATGGGTTCTGGACTCTGGAAGAGTCCAGGCTACCGTTCAATGTACTGGAGCTCTGAGCGATCAGGCTTTGTCTGGATCATTGGACAAGTCCTCTCCAGGGGTGTCTGGTACGGATTCAGTCAGACAATGCCACGGCTTGGGCCTATGTCAATCACCAAGGGGGCACAAGAAGTGTCCTGGCGGCTCGGGAATTAGCCGGCATTCTAAGGTGGGCAGAACGGTTCGTTCCAGCCCTCTCTACTGTGCACATTCCAGGAGTGGAAAATTGGCAGGCGGACTATCTCAGTCGACAGGCGTTAGACCAAGGAGACTAGTCACTTCATCCGGAGGTGTTCCATCAGTTGTGTCTCTGGTGGGGGACATCTGAGGTGGATCTATTGGCCTTTCGCCTCAACAGAAAAGTACAAAGGTTTGTGGAAGGGTCTCAGGATCCTCTAGACAATGCCACAGACACCTAAGTGGCTCCCTGGAGTCAGTATTGTCTGATTCATGCCTTTCCTCCTCTCAAACTTCTGCCGAGACTCCTGGGCAGGATAGAGGCAGAAGGGATTCTGGTCATCCTCGCTGGTCTTGGTACACCAATCTGGTACGGCTGGTCGCCGATGCCCCTTGGAGTCTTCCTCTCAGGGAAGATCTGCTGTCCCAATGACCGATCTTCCATCCTGCTTTACAGTTGCTGGCTTTGACGGCTTGGCTGTTGAAAGCCAAGTACTGAAAGATAGAGGTTTGTCTGAATCTGGGATTCCTATGCTTTTTAAAAGCTTGAAATTCTACTTCTAGGAAGATTTACTATTGTACTGTACGTACATTGCAGGGTGTGAAATCCTTAAGGGTTCATCCTCGCTCCTTTTCGGTGTCTTGGATCTTGGTTTTTTCTCCAGCGAAGGGTTGAGCAGCGTCTGGCCTGAGTACCATCAAGGGCCAGGTCTCGGCCTTGGTGGTTTTCCTTTAACATCCATTGGCCACACACTCCTTGGTGCGTACCTTTCTCCAGGGAGTGAGACACTTGGTTCCCCCGGTGCGGTCTCCATTGCAGCTGTGGGACCTCAATTTGGTGTTGTCAGTTCTCCAGAAACCCCCCTTTGAAAATATTCAGGAGATTCCCCTGCTTACATTGTCCCAGAAGGTGACCTTTTTTTGGTGGCTATTACTTCTGTGCGCAGGGTGTCTGAACTGGGGGCGCTGTCTTGTTCACCTTATCTAGTGGTTCACAGGGATAAAGTGGTTCTTCGGCCATGTCCGTCGTTTCTTCCAAAGGTCTTCTCCGATTTTCATTTTGAATGAAGACATTGTGTTGCCCTCCCTGTGTCCCAAGCCTAAGCATCCTAAGGAAGTTGCTTTGCATTCCCTGGATTTGGTTTGGGCAATAAGGGTGTACCTGGCAGTTACGGAGTAGTTTAGTAAGTCAGACTCACTATTTGTCCTCACGGATGGACCTCGCAAGGCGCTGGCTGCTTCTGCTGCGACCATTCCTAGATGGATTAGACACTGTGGTTCAGGCTTATTCTATTAAGAGTCAGGTTCCGCCTTTCCCTGTCAGGCGCACTCTACTTGGGCACTTACTTAGTGCCTCCCTGGCCTTCTGTCATCAGGCATCAGTGGTGCAGGTTTGCAAGGCGGCCACCTGGTCATCTGTGCACACATTCACAAAGTTTTATATAGTGGATGTGTTGGCATCTGCGGATCCTTCTTTTGGCCACAAAGTTTTGCAGGCTGCTATTTGGAGGACTCAAGTTACCTGGTTGGCTATGTTTTAGCCTTGGAAGTTTTTCTTCTTTTCCCATCCCTCATTTTTTTTACTGCTTTGGTACGCCCCTACGGTCATGAAGATGAAGAGCTGTGTCAGTCAATGAACGAAAGAGAAAATGGGATTTTTAACTTGCTATAAAATCCATTTCTCTATCGCTCATTGACAGACGTAGTCCTCGGTGATACAGCACCTTCGGGTTATGTTGCCTCCACAGGAGTAGGACTAGACAGGAAATAAAATGCTCTGGCCACACCCTAGGGGCAGTCCCAGAGGGTATATGCTCTCTCTCTCTGCCTCAGCAAATCAGTTTTTTTCTGTCTAGTCAGGAGTAAGGACCTAGATACCTTGCTGGGATCTTCGGTCCTGGCAGGATTTTTTTCTTTGAAAATAATTTTTTAAGACAGCTTTTTTTTCTCCAGTGTTCCTGTGAGATCTTCAAGCAAGAAAGCTGAACTGGGCGACGGGCTGGATGTTGAGATCCAGTGGTCACCCCAGTTCAGCCTACGAGCGCGTGCAGGCCATAGCTCCGCGCTGGGTCGGCCGCGACATAGTCCCACTGGACGGGGACTGACCCTGCGAGTTAAACGTCTCGCTGAAACGCCAAAGACCATGAGTCACGGCGCCCGTATTGGTCGACAGCCCTCCTACCTCGGTGGAGAGGGGTACTGTCAGGAGTTGGCGCCCGCCTGGTTCCGGTATGGTGAGTAGTATGTTCCCCCTTTCCCCCTGACGGGTCTTGTGGTGAACGCGGGCCCCTCTCTGTAATGGTAAGGATGGGTTCCCCTCTATCCTACAACATGTCACAGATCCCCCTAATTGAGTGTGATTTTTGTGTACAAGAAGCCAGGAGGCTTGGTTTGGGAGCTGACAATCTAATTGTAAAGATGTGTAAATGATTGTAGTCAGTGGCAGTACTAGAACTTTACTGTGATAGTATAAGGTATCCTACCTGTCAGTAGCCACAGGGCGATGTCTATACATGTATACTGCATTCCAGATCATTCCTCCAGCTAAGCAGCGGTCCGCATACGGCCCGCTAGGGTCCGGTACCTCCGACCACGCTGACCACCATGAGGGTGAAGGGTTGTGAGGCCGAGATCCTTCTGCAGACATGCCGCTTTTCTGTGCAGGCCGCCGCCATTGTCTGGTAGATCGCACGAGGCCGCCATTTTGGTGTAGCCTCGTGTCTCCAGCATGGGGGCGGCCATGTTTGAGGTGACTCAAACACCTCATGGAGCCAGGGGGAGGAGCCGGCAGGCGTGTTAAGGGGCGGAGCCGCCTCTTTTACCCAGGAAATAGGGCCAAAGACTTCCTGTCTGTAACAAGACAAGCACTGAACAAGCTGATGAAAACTTCTGTGCATCAGGGATGAGCCTTGGGGTCTGTCTCTCTCTCTCTGTGGGGTCCAAAAAGGCAGGTAACACTGAGGGGCGCTGTTGCGACTGGGGGACACAAAAAAAAAAAAAAAAAGTTTTTTTTTTTTTACTTTGTCATTTTTTGTCGCTGGCAAGTGTCTTGTATAATCATTGACCCTGCCGCATAGGTATCCCCACCTGATCCCCTCAAGGTGGCCACAGGACCCTTCAGTACCCCACTTGTGTTTTAATGCATTATCGGCAATTTTGGAGTCTTTGGTATCCCGGGTGGAGGTGGCCTGTCAGGGACGGGGGTCAAGTAGCGACCCCCGCCTACCCCTATTGTTTATCAGATACTTCAGATACGGATTCGGAACTGGTCAATGCAGTTGCAGGTCCCTCTTAGGGGGCTGTTGTCTCAGGTAATATCTCCTCAGCAGTGAGGAGCACGTTTCTGCCTCCGCCATAGCACAAGAGTGGTGGATGCACTAGTTGTGTCCGTCCGGGAAACCTTTAGTCTTGAGGTTACACCGGCAGAGGTAGCTGAGACTGAGATTCCTTTTTGGTACTTGTTAGCCTACCAAAAGGGCGAAGGATTTTCCTTTACCCAAATGGGGTCGTTTTGAAACGAACCCCTGTTATTTCCAAACGCATGGCTAGGTGCTATCCGTTTGAGGAATTCCTCTTTATAGGATAGACGGTACCACCTGCTGTCTTGCCACAGACTGTTAGGATAAAAAGACCTCGTAACTAACGAGGACCTTCCTTTTCTGCTCATATAGAGTTGTTCGTTCCGCGAGGGCGGGCGATAAGGCGAAACCCTCCAAAGCCCCTTTAGAGAGGTTTCAAAGGGCGCTGGTCGGGTAAACAAAGAGTCCGGCTCAGCCAAGCCTGAAGAATATAGCCTGATGCGCCCCTACCCATCTCTGGGGTGGGGGGGGGATGTCTTCACCGGTTTCTGGAGGACACAGGATCGAGTTTCGATCACTTCCACCGGTGCGATTCTGCCCTTCTAACATTGAACGGTTTCAGGGGTTCTATTCGAACCTATTCACAATGCCCAGGAAAGAGGGCAAAATCTGGACTTGGGAAGAAATAGAGTCCATCCGTACAGTGGTGGCCTCCCTGCATAAAAGAGATTTCCTGGCGTCCATAGACATATAGGATGCCTATCTTTATATCCCCATCATCGCAGGACATCAGCGTTTTTTTCGCTTTCCCAAAGATCATCCCTGGTTCCCACCAGGAGACTGAACTATCTGGGCCTAAGGTTGGATACATCCTGGGCAAGAGAGTTTCTCCTTGCTGGGAAACTCCAGAAGGTTCAGTCAACGATTCGGATGTTGCTGTCCGTCAATTGGCTGGGACTGATGGTGGCCTTCTTAGAGGCAGTACCGTATACCCAGTCTCATACCCGAATTCTCCTGAAGGAGATTCTTTTTTAATGGAATCAGAATTCCGATTCCCTGGACAATCGGATCCGGTTGAGCGAGCGGACCAGGAAGTCTCCGATGCTCAACCAGGGGAAGTCATTTCTTCCGATAGTATCCAGATTACCAATAAGGGTAGCGGAATTGAGAGCGATCAGATTTTGTCTGATTTACTGGATCGAGCAGCTCTAGAGCAGCCCGATTCGGATCCAATCGCATATGGCCTCTTCATCCAGAGGTTTTTTCCCTAGCTGTCCCTTCATTGGGACATCCCGGATGTGGATCTGTTGGCACCTTGGCCTAACAGGAAGGTGCGGAGGTTTGTAGCTCGCGCCACGATCCTCTAGCGGACGCAGCAGAAACGCTGATCGCCCCGTGGGGGCAGTATCAGCTACGGCATGCCTTCCATCCTCTCAAGTTGCTGCGGGAACTTCTTCGCAGGATAGAGGTGGAGGGAATTCCAGTTATTCTGGAAATTCTGGATTGACCTCGTCAAGCCTGGTACGCCGACTTGGCGAGGCTAGTCGCGGACGCTCCTTGGAGACTTCCTCTCAGGGAGGATTTGCGGTCTCAGGGACCGATCTTCCATCTTGCTTTACAGTCGCTGGCTTAATGGCCTGGCCATTGAGACCCAGGTACTGAAGGACAAGGGAGTGTCAGCTTCAGTTATTCCTACCTCCAGTTAAAGCAAGGAAAGCGACTTCCAGCACATGGAAGTCTTATATTGCATGGTGTGAATCTATTGGATTTTCCCCACATACCTATTCGGTGACCTGAATTTTGGTCTGTCTGCAACAAGGGGTTGAGCAGAAACTATCCTTGAGCACGATCAAGGGTCAGGTTTTCGGCGTTAGCAATCTTCTTTCAAGAAACCTTTGGCTAATCATTCCTTGGTGCGGAATTTCATCCAGGGGGTGCGACATCTGGCTCCGCCAGTGCGCGCACCCTTACCGCCTGGTATCTTAATTTAGTGTGGTCGGTTCTTCAGAAACTTCTCTTTGAAGATATTAGGGAGATTCCCTTGCTTACATTCCCAGAAGGTGGCCTTCTTGGTGGCCATTACTTCTCTACGCAGGGTGTCAGAACTGGCCGCATTATCCTGTCGTTCCCCAGATCTGGTGGTTCATAGGGATAAGGTGGTTCTTCTTCCGAATCCATCCTTCCTTCCTAAAGTGGTTTTCGTAAGACGGACTCACTTTTTGTGATCACGGATAGCCCTTGAAGGGGGTTGCCTGTGTCTGCCGCGACCATATCTACATGGATCAGTCAGACGGTGGTACAGGCTTATTCTATTAAGGGTCGGAATCCTCCGTTCCCTGTTAGGGCGCACTTCACTCGAGCGCTCAGTACTTCCTGGGCCTTTCGCCATCAGGCGTCAGTGGTCCAGGTATGTAAAGCGGCCACCTGGTCGTCGGTACATACCTTTACAAAATTTTATAAAATTGATGTGATGGCATCGGCGGATGCCTCATTTGGCCGCAAGGTTTTGCAGGCCGCAATTTGAGGAGACCGGTGGTCTACCTCGAGGGTTTTTTTGTGTTTGAAAATTTTTTTGTTGAGTCTCATCATTAAGGATGAGCATTGTAAACTTCTAGTTGGCACCGGTTGGGCCTTCTAGATTTGGATTTGATTTCCATTTTCCCACCCCTCATTTGTGATACTGCTCTGGGACTTCCCGAAGGTGCTGTATCACCGAGGACTACGTCTGTCAATGAGCGATAGAGAAAAATGGATTTTTGTAAAATCTTACCGTAAAATCCTTTTCTCTTAGCTCATTGACAGACGTAGTACCCGCCCCTCTGTTTTTTTGAGTTGGGTTGGGTTAAATTCTCTAAAGACTGCTTTTATGACATAACTGATTTGCTGAGGCAGAGAGAGAGAGGATATACCCTCTGGGACTGCCCCTAGGGTGTGGCCAGAGCATTTTATTTCCTGTCTAGTCCTACTCCTGTGGAGGCAACATAACCCGAAGGTGCTGTATCACGAGGACTACGTCTGTCAATGAGCTAAGAGAAAAGGATTTTACGGTAAGATTTTACAAAAATCCATTTTTCTCTGATGTTCTTTAACGGACACAGCACCCTCCCCTCTTTGAAATTAGTTTTTTTTTTCTGACACTGCTTTTACAAAACTAAACACCTATAGCAGGAAGTGGGAGTATACCCCCAGGGACTGCCCCATAGGCGTCCTCAAGCTTTTTTTTCCCTGCCTATTGTCCTACTCCTGCTGTAGGGGGTAGTATAACCCTACGGTCATGAAGATAAGGAGCTGTGTCCATCCATTTACCACCAAAGAAATGGACTTTACGGTAAGTCAAAAATCCTATTTCTCCAGCTCATCCCACAGATGCTCAACTTGGATTGAGCTATGTAGAATTTGTGGAAAGGGGGATCAAACATACCTTTTTGTAGTTCCACCATAGCTTGCAAATGTCCTTTGGTGCCAAAATGTAGTCCAGGGCTTGACAAATTTTCTTGTAATTTTAGGAGCCAGTTTTTTTTGCACATGCCGTATTGCCGGCTTCTGTCTGACCAGCTGCAATACACACGGGCCGAATGGTGGTCAGGTGTTTTTTTTTTTGCCCGGAATTCGGCCCGTGTTTACTTGGCTTGGTGTGATGGGCAGTGGCTCACTAGGGAAAAACAGTGCAGCAAGGTGGAGGCGATAGGTGATCCAGTAACTCATGCCATCTTAAGCCCCTTTCATACGGGCACCTCCGCTAAGCAGAATCTGCTTGCTCAGCAGGGATTTCTCCACTAATCCCAGCTGAACAGGCGGATGACAGGTCCTGTCCACTCCACTCCGCTATGCAGAGCGAACACTCACACAGTCCCGCTCTCCTCTATGGGTTAATCAGATGGAAATGTACTGCCTGTCCATTTCCATCCGATGCCATCTGATTTGATCCCTGATTCTGTTCAGTAATAGCTCCAGGGTCAGTGGGCAGCCCTTTCTTGTTCCATTATTAAGCACAAAGGACTTATTTAGTTTACCTTGCCAAGTTTGACTAGAATAAATTGTCAGATCTATGTTAGGAAGGACAGCCATCATAAAGGCCACCGTTCCACTCAGTCAAATGCTTTTTCTGCATCTGTGGTTAGAAAAATCGTAGTGACCGCTGAATATATTCCCAATGGATAATATTTGAAGCTATCGTTTGTGTTGTCCATTTCTTCTCGCAAAGCCAATGGGATCCTGATGGGGAATAAAGAGGAGGAGCCTTGAGGCGAAAATTTTAGATTTGTCGAATTTATTTTTTACTAATTTGAGAAATGGATTGAAAGTTAGCACATTGTGTTGGGTCTTTGCAAGCTACAATTACTGATAATGAGAGGGTAAAGTATTATATGGAAATTGCTCCTCTTCCAGTATAGCGTTAAAACTAGGGATGCACCAATACTACTTTTGTAGCAATGGGGACTGATATGTGTTTTTTTACCCGTCTATACCAATACCGATTTCCGGCATTTAGGGAGATAAAGATGAGGAGGAACAGGGAGGGGGTTTCCATCTATCAGCGTGTTGTGTAATATTACCACCTGAAAGAGACCAAGTAATGAAGAAAAGCAGCATTCCCAACACTCAGCACTGCGGCCCCACATCTAGGAGGACCATGCTGTCATCCTACATTATCCTTTTCCTCCAGTCCCATCTCCTCCATCCCATGTTCCCCTCCTCCTGCAGTGCATACAACATGTTTGCTGTCCAGATTAAGTAACATAAAATACAGTGTATTGAGTGCAGAAGTCAGGATGAGAGTAGGGTGTGGGTATAGGGGGAGAGGGAGACAAAGCGGTGAGACAGAGCAAGAGGACAGTGAGAGGGGGGGAGGGGGGGGGCAAAGATCGAGGGGGAAAAAAGGCAAAATAAAGGGATAGGAGAGATTCTCTATGAAACTACAAATCCCAGCATGGCAGACTTCAATCCCTCAGCTCACACAACTTCAGGAGATGTCCACTAAAGGGGTCACTACAGCCTGTCAGCCTTTCCCCCCATATGTACAGTATATTGTCAAAATGATGGAGACGCCTGCCTTTACGCGCACATAGTTAGCGAGGTTGAAAAAAGACCTCAGTCCATCCAGTTCAACCTATGGTGTGTGTTTACGGTTAACCGTACATTGTATACCCCTGTATGTTGTGGTCTTTAAGGTGCCCATCTAATAGTTTTTTTAAATTATCGATGCTCCCTGCTGATACCACTGCTTGTGGAAGAGAATTCCACATCCTTACTGCTCTGATAGTAAAGAACCCCTTACGTATTTTAAGGTTATACTGCTTTTCTTCTAGTTTTAGTGAGTGGCCACGTGTCTTATTTTATTCCCTTTCTCTGAATAGTTTGTTCCTTATGCTATGGCCACCAGTACAGTATTTTGTACATTGATATCATATCCCCTCTCAAGCGTCTCTTCTCCAGAGAGAATAAGTTCAATGCTTGCAGTCTTTCCTCATGGCTGATGTCATCCATTCCCCTATTTATTTTTGTTGCTTTTCTCTGTACTCTCTCCAGTTCCAGCACATCCTTCCTGAGGACCGGTGCCCAGAACTGGACGGCATATTCAAGATGTGGCCGGACCAGAGTCTTTTAAAGTGGGAGAATAATCTCTTTATTTCTGGAGTGAATCCCTTTTTTTAAATGTAGCACTCTCCTAGGTTGGTGCTGGGTAAAAGCATTGTTTGCTCCATCTGCTTATTAGGGGAGCCTGATCAGTAGTTTTGCCTGTTACATGCATCCATGTGTGATTCACTTGGTCTGAGGGAGTGTCCCCACTGTATCCAATAGGGCAGTCTGTTGGACAGTGGAGGAAACCCAGCCAGGCACACACACAGGCTTTTGTGGCTGTCCCAGTAGGAGGGCACAACAATGGTGCATCCTGGGATAGGTCATAAAAGCCAGGGGCATATGTGACAGGGGGTCTTTGGGCGGGAAGCCAGGTCCCAGGAGGAGGGTGATGGTTGTCTCTCCTCCTGTCAGTGTGGGAAGTGGTCACAGGCAGTCGGCCTAGTGGACCAGGAGTGTGGAGCTGAGCCAGAAAGTCCGGTGGATGCTGACCAGTGGAGCTGAAGGCAGAGTGACCCAGGGAAAAACCCTGTCTGTGAGTATCGGGAAGCTTGCAAGGGGTCTGCCCAGGAAGGGGACCGCTCCAGAGGACAGTCAGTGGACAGGGGCGAGCACACACACAGCAAGTGAGAAAGGGGGTGCCAAGTTGAGAGCCAGAAGAGTAAATTTAATAGGAGCATATTCAGCTATCTTTACTTCTGTGGCAAAGGTGAAGCAGCAGCCTTGCCGCATATACTGCAGCTAGTTGTCCTCTATATTGTTCATAGTTCAAAGTTGGAGTATCCCATTCATCCCTTCTCCTATCCAAGTTCTAAAATAAAACACAAAAACCAAATCCCCTGGACTGTTCATTGCCTGAGCCAAGTCTTAAAGTGATAAGTTTTACAGACTACAGCTTGTTGTTGACTAGGACTTATATTACCCTGGTGTTTCCTATTTCTGTGATTTATATTGAAACAAATTGACCTATGGTCACTGTTTTCCTAAGTTGCCCCGTATTTCTATATCCATGATCAGGTCAGTATTGTTGGTAATCAGTAGGTCTAGTACCGCATTGTTTCTTGTCGGTACGTTCACCGTCTGACCTATGAAATTGTCCTGCAAAACATTTAGGAACTGCCAAGCCTTGGATAAATGCGTGGTTCCTTCTGCCCAGTCTATATCTGGATAATTAAAGCCCCCCCCATTATAATGACAATTCCGAAACCTTGCTGCCATTCCAAGCTGTGATAGGAGGTCCGCCTCCCCCCTCCTCCCTCTGGGTTGGGGGCCTATAGCATCCAATATTACTTGGAAGTTCTAGCCATAGGGATTCTTCCTCCTCCTTAGCTCTTTTTGCGATGACGTCTCTCCTATTTACCTGTACACTGTTCTTAAAATACAGACATACCCCTCCCCCTTTTTTACCTTCTTTATCTTCGATGTAAGGAATACCCTTGAATGGTCGCCAGCCAATCATCAGAGCTGTCAAACCAAGTCTCTGAAATCCCAACAAAATCGAAATCCTCCTCATACATTAGCAGCTCCAGTTCTCCCATCTTGTTGGCCAGGCTTCTAGCATTGGTATACATTTTGTCCGGTTGCATACTATATCCTCTTTCAATGTTTTTAGGCTGCTCTTGGGATTTTTTTTCCCCCGTACCCACCTTGGGTTTAGGAACCCTGAACACCCTACCGCTAATGTCCCCATTTGTGCCCACTGAACCTTGCTTCCCACTTGCAAATTCTATATCTGTACCCCCCCCCCTTTCACCTAGTTTAAAAGCCCCTCTTGTTTGCCATCTTCTCTCCCAGTATGGCTGCACCCTCCCCATTGTGGTGCAATCTGTCCCTACGAAAGAGTCGGTAGCCGACTGAGAGGTCATCCCAGTTCTCCAGGAACTTTAATGGCTTCCCAGTCTGCTTCCCAGTCTTAGTCCAATGTTCGCACAAAGTTGGGAGCATGAAATTGTCCAAAATGTCTTGGTATTCTGCCACCTTAAGAGTTCCCTTCACTGTAACTAAGGGGCCAAGCCCAGCCCCTGAAAAACAACCCCACACTGTAACCCCCCCCCCTCCGCCAAATGATTTGCTTTTAAACAAGATACCGTATTTATCGGCGTAGAACACGCACTTTTTCCTCCTAAAAATGGAGGGCAAAGCACCAGTGCGTGTTATACGCCGATATAGTAAAAAAAAAAAGGAAAAAGACGGGTAGCGCTGAGAGGAGGGGGGGGGGGGGGGCGAGCGGAGCAGATGGAAGGACGAGCGGCTGCTGTCATAGGAAGTCCCGCCTCCTATGATAGACAGCACAGTGGCCCAATGCCGGGACACGGGACGTGTGACGTCTATCATAGGCCCCGGGACGTCAGATGACAGCGGCGGCTCGTACTCTCTTCTCCTCGCTCGGCCCGCCCCCTCTGCCTCAGAGCTGCCCGGCTTTTCTAAAAAAGTAATGTAATGTAATGGCGCTGGCGAGGCTGCATTGGTGAACACTTGTGCTGGCGAGGCTGCATTGGGTTCTACATTAAATTGCTCCCCGGGCAAGACTCCCTCCCAGCACCCCCCCCCCCCAAAAAAAAAAAATAACATGACAACATAACAATAAATGCAGAGTGCCACAGCATTGCCCCCAATAAATGCAGAGTGCCACAGCATTGCCCCCAATAAATGCAGAGTGCCACAGCATTGCCCCCAATAAATGCAGAGTGCCACAGCATTGCCCCCAATAAATGCAGAGTGCCACAGCATTGCCCCCTTTCAATGTAGAGATGCCAGCGTCACGGGTGCCACCTTTCAATGCAGAGCACCAGCGTTCCCCCAGCGAGACTCATCAGTGCACTTACCTCACTTTTCTTCAGTTCAGTCCCAGGATTCCCCGCATCTCCTCAGTCCTCCCGCGGCACCTCCTCCTCGGCTAATGGCGTGGGGTTTGCCTTTCGGCCAATCAGGAAGCGGGAGGACCCGCTCCCTGATTGGCCAGGAGGAGGATCAGTGTGACAATAGCGAATTTTCATTCGCTATTGTCACACAATGGGCGGGCTCGGGGGGGAGCAATGTTCTGTGCCTCGGCTCGGCTGCCAGCCTGCCACAGTGAAATTATTCAAAGTTCCTCGGGCGCCCGGTACCATTTGATCCACGTACCGGTCCGCGGCCTGGGGGTTGGGGAAACACTGTCATGCCGCCCCCCACGTGTCATGAAAAAATGCTGCCCCGTTCGCCCATGCCTAAAACCGCCACTGGGGGACACTTGCGCTGGCGAGGCTGCATTGATGGACGCTACACTGGCGAGGCTGCATTTTGGACACTGCGCTGATGAGGCTGCATTCATGGGCACAGGTAAGACTGCATTTGATTAACCCTCCTCTTATGTTAGAATTCCGTTACTATCCATGGACAGAGAGACCGGAACAGAGAGCGGGACCGGGACGTGAAGGACCAGGACTGGAAGCCGCGGCCGTAGACGGCGGAGCGGCGGCTGCGGCGGTGAACGGACACCACACAGTATTGAGGAGGGAGGTTCACGGAAGCAGGGGAGGAGGAGCAGCGGCGACTGGTGAGTATCTCCCTGCAGCTGTGTGACGTGCTTTGGGGACCTGTGACTGACGGACTGACAGACCATCCTGTGACTGACTGACCATAGGGATCTGTGACTGACTGACCATAGGGATCTGTGACTGACTGACCTTGCTTTCGACCGTCAACGACTGACAAGACTGTTCTGCGACTGACAAGACTGTTCTGCGACTGACAAGACTGTTCTGCGACTGACAAGACTGTTCTGCGACTGACAAGACTGTTCTGCGACTGACAAGACTGTTCTGCGACTGACAAGACTGTTCTGCGACTGACAAGACTGTTCTGCGACTGACAAGACTGTTCTGCGACTGACAAGACTGTTCTGCGACTGACAAGACTGTTCTGCGACTGACAAGACTGTTCTGCGACTGACAAGACTGTTCTGCGACCGACAAGACTGTTCTGCGACCGACAAGACTGTTCTGCGACCGACAAGACCGTTCTGCGACCGACAAGACCGTTCTGCGACCGACAAGACCGTTCTGCGACCGACAAGACCGTTCTGCGACCGACAAGACCGTTCTGCGACCGACAAGACCGTTCTGCGACCGACAAGACCGTTCTGCGACCGACAAGACCGTTCTGCGACCGACAAGACCGTTCTGCGACCGACAAGACCGTTCTGCGACCGACCGACGGCGCTCTTGACTGATCGACCGTGAGTATTTTAGAGACTGGTGAGTATCTTAGCGACTAGTGAGCATTTTGCGACTGGTTAGCATCTTGCGAGGGTTAGCATCTTGCGACTGGTGAGTATATTTGCAACTGGTGTGTATCGGGTGAGTATCTTGCGACTGGTGAGATTCTTTGCGACTGGTGAGTATCTTTGCGACTGGTGAGTATCCTTGCGACTGGTGAGTATCCTTGCGACTGGTGAGTATCTTTGCGACTGGTGAGTATCTTTGCGACTGGTGAGTATCTTGTGTCTGTTGGATCTTTGCGACTGGTGAGTATCGTTGCGGTTAGTGAGTATCGTTGCGACTGGTGAGTATCGTTGCGACTGGTGAGTATCTTTGCGTCTGTTGGATCTTTGCGACTGGTGAGTATCTTTGCGTCTGTTGGATCTTTGCGACTGGTGAGTATCTTGCGTCTGTTGGATCTTTGCGACTGGTGAGTATCTTAGCGACTGGTTAGTATATTAGCGACTGGTGAGTACCCCAGGTTTAGTACCAGGGAAGTTAGAGGTAGGGTAGGTAAGGAAGAGCAGGTCGTTAACATTATCCCCATAGAGTAGTGGGTAATAATGTCCGACAGGATTGCGGATGCCACTCAGTGCACTTCTTGCTGCATGTATGCGTTCCTTGATGAACCATTCGAGGGCGAATACTGCTGTGCAAGATGTGAGCAACTTGTTGCTCTGGTAGACCAGATCCTGGACCTACAGAACACAGTGGCAACACTGCGTGGCATCAACAACCTGGAAAGGAGCTTGGACATTACCTATCAGGCGCTGGTAGGGGCCAGCATAGAGGAGGGAGGAACAGAGGAGACGCAAGAAGCAGAGGTACGCAGCTGGGTGACTGTTAGGAAGGGTAGAGGGAGGAGAGCCAGGGAGGCCAATCCTGAGTTGGTACACCCTAACAAATCTGTCGAGTTGCAGGTTGAGGGGGATATCAGCTCAGGGGTGGCAGAGCTGGAGCATGCACCCTCCCCCAGCTGCCAGGGGAGGGACGGCTCCAGGAAGAAGGGGGGCCGTAACTCAGGAAAGGTTAGAAAGGTTGTGGTAGTGGGGGACTCAATTATCAAGAGGACAGAGAGGGAAATCTGTAAAAAAGATCTCGTGAACCGAACAGTTTGCTGTTTACCGGGCGCCCGAGTTCGGCACATCGCAGATCTGGCAGACAGATTGTTGGGCGGGGCTGGGGATGACCCAGCGGTCATGGTGCATGTGGGCACTAATGACAAAGTTAAAGGTAGGTGGAGGATCCTTAAGAACGATTTCAGGGACTTAGGTAATAGATTGAGGAAAAGGACCTCCAAGGTGGTTTTCTCTGAAATACTGCCTGTACCTCGAGCCACACAGGAGAGGCAGAAGGAGATTAGGGAACTTAACAAGTGGCTGAGGAATTGGTGTAGGAAGGAGGGGTTTGGGTTCCTGGAGAACTGGGCTGACTTCTCAGTCGGCTACCGGCTCTTTAGTAAGGATGGGCTGCACCTTAATGGGGACGGTACAGCTCTTTTGGGGAGAAAGATGGCCACCAAGTTGGAGGGGCTTTTAAACTAGGAGACGGGGGGGAGGGCTCAGAAGTAGAGTCAGTCAGGAGGAAGCAGAGGACTGAAGGCAGCTGTAGTGTCAGCAGCGACAGTAGGTCCACAAGGTCAATTGGCAGGTCTGTGCGGGAGAACCTCAGACCAAACAGGAATAAACATAACCGCCAATTGCGCTTAACTTCCTTAAAACTAAGAGGTGTATATGCTAATGCCAGGAGCCTAGCTAATAAAATGGATGAGTTGGAAATGTTAGTACATGAGGAGGACATAGACCTTGTGGGAATAACAGAGACTTGGTTCGACCCCTCACATGACTGGCTGGCCAATATCCAAGGGTATTCGGTGTACCGGAAGGACAGGGTAGGAAAAAGAGGGGGAGGGGTATGTCTCTATGTCAAGAACAATATAAAGGTGACAGAAAGGAGTGACATTACGGATGGGATGAGCATGGATTTAGAATCTGTGTGGGTTGAACTCCATAGGGAAGGAGAAAAGGGGAAAGTAATTGTGGGGGTTTGCTATAGGCCACCTAACCAAGGGGAGGAGGTAGAGCTGGAATTTTTAGCACTAATGGGTAAAGTGGCAAAATTGGGATCAGTCATCGTATTGGGGGACTTCAATTACCCCGACATTGACTGGGAAGAGGGGACTGCACACTCACAGAAGGCCCGCCTATTCACGGAAACCTTACTGGATAATTACATGTCACAGTTGGTGGATTCCCCCACCAGAGAAAACGCAGTCCTGGATCTATTGCTCACTAATGACCCAGACATAATCTCGGAGGTAGGAGTCCAGGACAACCTGGGCTCTAGCGATCACAGGATGATCACATTTAGTGTAAATAACAACATAACAAGACAAGTGGGGAACATAAGAACCCTAAACTTCAGAAGGGCAAACTTTCCAAAATTGTACTCAATGATGGAAAAGGTAAACTGGGACCAAACCCTGGGATCCCTGACCACAGAGGAAAAATGGGAATGCTTTAGGAACATATTAGGCAAAGGCATCTTGCAGTGCATTCCTATGGGAAACAAATTTAGAAGAGACAAAGCCAAACCTGGCTGGCTAAACTGTAGCGTCATAAAACTTATTAGGGGGAAAAAATTGGCCTTCAAGAAGTATAAATCAGAGGGCACAGTATCGGCTTTCGAGCAATACAAGGAGGCAAATAAGAAAAGTAAACAAGAAATCAAGATGGCTAAAATCAACTTTGAGAGACAAATAGCGGAGGATAGTAAAAAAAACCCAAAGAAATTCTTTAAATATATCAACAGCAAAAAAACTAAGGCAGAGCATATTGCACACATAATTAACGATGATGGGAGGATGGTTACAGAGGACACTGAAAAAGCAACCGTGCTAAATGCTTTTTTCTCGTCAGTCTTTACACAGGAAAAGGAGGGGTACACTGACCATGACTGTATGGTTAGTAGTAATAAACAGGACTTGCCACCATGGCTAACAGAGGGGGAAATCAGGGAAAGGCTGGATAAACTTAACACAAACAAATCACCAGGACCGGATGGCATACATCCGAGAGTACTCAAGGAACTCAGTAAAGTTATATCGAGACCACTGTTCCTGATCTTTGCTGACAGTATTAGGACAGGAGATGTACCAGGGGATTGGAAGAAAGCTAACGTGATTCCAATATTCAAAAAGGGCCAGAGGCATATCCCGGGAAATTATAGGCCTGTCAGTTTGACATCAGTAGTATGTAAACTTCTGGAGGGGATGATAAGGGACTATATTGTAGAGTTTGCTAAGGACAACAACATCATCAGCAGTAATCAGCACGGGTTTACAAATGGGCGTTCTTGTCAAACCTATCTCCTTACATTCTACGAGGAGGTGAGCTGTGAGCTAGATAGGGGGAGACCAGTGGATGTGGTGTACTTGGATTTCGCTAAGGCGTTTGATACAGTTCCCCACAAGCGCTTAATTTATAAAATAAGGTCTGCAGGTATCGATAGCAGGGTTTGCTCTTGGATACGGAACTGGCTAAAAAGGCGGGTCCAAAGGGTAGTAATAAACAGCGCATACTCAGACTGGTCTGAGGTGGTAAGCGGGGTCCCCCAAGGCTCAGTCCTGGGACCAACCTTGTTCAATTTATTCATAAACAACATTGAGGTCGGGATCAGTAGTTCGATATCAGTTTTTGCAGATGACACAAAATTGGGCAGGACAATAACTTCACAACATGAAGCAGATATCCTACAGAATGACCTGGACAAAATAACAGAGTGGGCAACGACATGGCAAATGAGGTTTAACGTGGAGAAGTGTAAGGTTTTGCACTTGGGGACTAAAAACATAAAATCACAATACACGTTAGGAGGGGAGCCCTTGGGGGAATCAAAAATGGAGAAGGATCTGGGAGTATTGGTTGATGATAGATTAGGAAACAGCATGCAATGTCAAGCGGCAGCTTCCAAAGCCAACAGAATATTAGCATGCATAAAGAAAGGGATGCATTCCAGAGATAAGACTATAATCCTTCCACTTTATAAAACTCTGGTCCGACCGCATCTGGAGTATTCCGTCCAGTTCTGGTCGCCAGTCCTCAGGAGGGATGTGTTGGAGCTGGAGAGAGTCCAGAGAAGGGCAACTAAACTAATTAGGGGATTGGAGGACCTTGACTATGAAGAGCTTCTACAATCGCTCGATTTATTCTCCCTGGAGAAGAGACGTCTGAGGGGGGACATGATAGCAATTTATAAATATCTTAATGGGGATCCCAGCTTAGAAAAAAAGCTGTTCATTCGAAGGGATTGCATGAGGACTCGAGGGCATACAATGCGATTAGAGGAGAAGCGTTTTAACCTCAGGCAACGCGGGGGGTTCTTTACTGTTAGGGCAACAAGATTGTGGAATTCTCTACCACAAGAGGTGGTTTCTGCGGGTAGTATGGTGGCTTTCAAAAGACTCTTAGACTTACATCTCAAGGATCAGAACATTCAGGGGTATGGGAGATGATTACAGCCACACATGCCTACACAGGTTGAACTGGATGGACTATTGTCTTTATTCAACCTCACCTACTATGTAACTATGTAACTATGTTAGGGTCAGTTTTGACCCTTGTTTTAAATCAGCCATAAAATACCCTCTGAATAATTATTTATCATCAAATTTGTTTCTTACCTCTTGGTTACCTTGTTAGGCTTCTTTATCCTTGAAAAGATTGGTTTTAATATTTTTGGTGTGACCCCTAGACCTTTCTTTTGATAGCATACCTCTCATTGTCAAATTTAAAAAATGGTAAAATAAAGTCAGCAACTCTGAAATGTATTGGTCCTATGTTTCTTCACTTTATTTAGAGAAGCAGACAAGCAGGAAAAGAGATTGGCCCCTCCCTAACTACAGCTCACAGGGTTGAGAGGTGATTGGCTGTCAGTGTTACTAAGCAGAGAGAGTGTTTATGATTTCAGTTTTGGAACTTATTAGTGTCCTAAAATCCTATATTATAACTGGGTCAGAATTGACCCTAACACCATGAACGTCTTAATTTTCACCACAGTATTTTATAACTTAGTGAAAAGGATTATTTTTCTATTACATTGTTTAAATAGAGGTTCCTGACAAAGTAAAAAAATCTTGATGCAATAAACAAATTTATGTGATACTTATAGACATTCAAAACCTGAAAACGGGTCAGTTTTGACCCTAACACAAGAGGAGGGTTAAAAAAAATAGTTCGGAGTTCAATGCTGTTTATTTAAAATTTTAAGCTTTTTTCCTAAAATTTCCCTCCTAAATGTGAGGTGAGTGTTATACGCCGATAAATATGGTATGTTCCACCTGCATACGCCCTCAGAAGGGATGTGTTGGAGCTGGAGAGAGTCCAGAGAAGGGCAACTAAACTAATTAGGGGATTGGAGGACCTTGATTATGAGGAGCGTCTGCAATCGCTTGATTTATTCTCCCTGGAGAAGAGACGCCTGAGGGGGGACATGATAGCAATTTTTAAATATCTAAATGGGGATCTAGGCTTAGAAAAAAAGCTGTTCAGTCGAAGGGATTGCATGAGAACTCGGGGGCATACAATGCGATTAGAGGAGAAGCGTTTTAACCTCAGGCAACGTGGGGGGTTCTTTACTGTTAGGGCTACAAGATTGTGGAATTCTCTACCACATGAGGTGGTTTCTGCGGGTAGTATGGTGGCTTTCAAAAGACTCTTAGACGTACATCTCAAGGATCAGAACATTCAGGGGTATGCAAGATGATTACAGCCACACACATCTACACAGGTTGAACTGGATGGACTTTTGTCTTTATTCAACCTCACCAACTATGTAACTATGTAATTAGGAGGTTCTAACCATTGGCAACTAATCTGGAATAACTGGTTCTAGTATCATAGATTTAAAGTGGTGATAATAGTAGTTATGTACTTCCTTTTTTTTTTATGTGACAAAGCTACATTTTAATTGAGATTAGTTAGAAGAAAAAATACACCATGTAACTTTTATATGCCTTTTTTTAAATATTATCTCCTTTATCAGAAGGCACAGTTCGAATGAAGATCTAATGTTTTCCTGTTCAAATATGTTGAAAAAGAGTTATTTTATTTAAAATCACGTCATCCTGTTTGTATTTTGTCCTGCAAAACTGGTTTCTATCCTTTAGTGCAAGGATCCTCAAACTATGGCCCTCCAGTTGTTCAGGAACTACAATTCCCATCATGCCTAGTCATGTCTGTGAATGTCAGAGTTTTACAATGCCTCATGGGATGTGCAGTTCCACTACAGCTGGAGGGCCGTAGTTTGAGGAACCATGCTTTAGTGAGTCAGCATGACAGAATGATTGAATTGCCATGTCAGAAAAGTTAACTTGCACCTTGTAGGAGTCATACCACTCACCCCTCCACTGCTAAATCAGAATACTTACTCGCTGAAAACTGCATGATCTTCATTTTTTAAATGATTAATGCTGCAAGTATACACAAATTCTTGACCCATTTCTCATTATTTCCCTCCCCGCTTTCAACAAAAACATCATTTTAGTTCTTTGTTCTCTGTTCTCTGTTCTCTGCTGACGCATGTCCAAAAAACATATATTCATTTTTTTTTTTCTCTTCCTAGAACTTGGAAAATGATGAAGAAACAGAACATGTTAAAGTTAAAAACGTAGAAAGGTAAGGCATAGGTGAAAATGGATCCCAGTCAAAAAAAATAGGATCACAATTTGATAACTTCTTTTTTTCCCTCTGTACTGTGTACCTTCCCAAGAAATGTGCATCATCAGATTGCAGAAGTTCTCTCTCTGTTGTTTTGGGATGGCCTAAAATGCCTTCCCCTCTCAAGTTCCCAGTGCCTGAAAATACTAGAATTGTTTGAGAACGCAGAAACCGGTTTGTGATTCAAATAGCAGAGGCACCTATTGGGATGTGTTGTGTGTCTAGATATGGCTCAGAGCGGTATTTGACGAACATGAAGTTACTGTATTAAACGAAAGATGCATTTTGTGACTTAAACATGCTACTTCCTCAATTTAAAGGTGATACGCAGATGTTCTATACATCCTGGTTCTTTGCTTCACCAGAGTGTGTCTGTGTGGACACACTCCAGTGAATCAAAGAATTGGGGAGTACAGAACATCTGCGTATCACCTTTAAGCACTTTACCACCGGAGGATTTTGCTGTCTTACGTCTGGGCCACTTTTTGCGATTCGGCACTGTGCGAATTTAACTGACAATTGCGCGGTCATGCGACGCTGTACCCAAACAAAATTTACGTCCTTTTTTTTCCCACAAACAGAGCTT